>NC_139545.1:52329593-52950843 GCF_965153285.1 Podarcis tiliguerta | reverse complement strand
TATGTCAGGAGTGCTCTGATGGTGTTTCCTGCTTGGCAGGGGGTTGGACTCGATGGCCCTTGTGGTCTCTTCCAACTCTATGATTCTATGATTCTAAGAAGGAAGTGAGAGAGCATCAGAGATTCCATTTTTGATATTAATGAGAGTTCGGGCTGTATGGGTTCCACATCTGGCCCAAAATTCCACACCTTGAGAATCTTGGACCTGGATTGCAGGCATGGGAGGAGATTAGATCCGGTTTGCATTGAGAAGTGGACCTGCCTAATTCATACTTTCTAACATGAATCCAAACACAGATGTCCTTTGAAATTCGCACCTCCAAATATTGCAGTGCAGTTCTTCATCCAGGCGATGTGTGGGAAAAGGGTAAAATGTACAAAAGAAAATAACGTACAAAATACATTATATTTGAATCAATGCTATGGGCACGGGTGGCGCTGTGGGTTAAACCACAGAGCCTAGGACTTGCCGATCCGAAGGTCAGCGGTTCGAATCCCAGCCAGATTGGCGGGGTACAAATAATAACACTGTTATTATTAAACAGATACAAAGAAGATAGGTCAATTCATGGTGGTGAACCACCAGTGCTGGATTTACGTATAAGCTAAACAAGCTATAGCTTAGGGCCCCACTCTTGTCGGAGGCCCCAAAAAATTTAAAGGAAAAAACCCTGGATGTACATTTCCAAAATATGCGATAAAAAACAAATAAAATTAAACCTACATACAGCAACAGTTTTGTGTTGTGTAGGCTCCTATGATGTAAGTAATGGGCCCCGCCTGCTAGCCTGCTCCCTAAAATATCACTGCTTTGCTCATTTCTATATACAGTGGTACCTTGGTTCTCAAACTTAATGCGTTCCGGAAGTCCGTTCCAAAACCAAAGCGTTCCAAAACCAAGTCACGCTTTCCCATAGAAAGTAATGCGAAATGGATCAATCCGTTCCAGACTTTTAAAAACAACCCCTGAAACAGCAATTTAACATGAATTTTACTATCTGACGAGACCACTGATCCATAAAATGAAAGCAATAATCAATGTACTGTACTATAAAATAAATAAATTACCATATAGCATATATTCCACACAAAAAACAGCAACAATTTGTTGTTGACAAAGGACAGCTGGACCGATAAAGGGCCCCATTACCTTCAGTAGCTGAGGGCCGCATCAAACCTAAATGTGGCCCTGTGAACCAGAAAACCAAAAGAGTCCCTTTGAATTCTAACTGCTGACTGAATGGGAGAGGGCACATTAGTGGGATGGGCAGCCCTAATGTTCTGCTTGTGGTCTTCCTGGAAGCATCTGTCTCTTGGCAACAGGATATTGGGTGGGTTGGTCCTTTAACCCAGGAGTAGGCAATGTGATGCTGCACAGATGCTGCGGACTAGCTCTCCCACCATCTCTGACCATTGGGTATCCTTGCTGGGGCTGATGGGTATTGAATTGAATTGAATTTTATTATTACGGTCACAGACCAGTTCACTTACAGTATCAGGAAAATAATAAAACACAACAGGAATACATTGAATTGCAATTGGGTATAACAGAGACAATTCAGATATAGCGGCAGTTAAAAATACATATTAAATCTTGATCACTAAAATATAACCTAAAATTGTCATTTTAAACCTTAATCATTTTGGTACTACAGCTTGTTCCCTAAGTTTTATGGCAGTCGCACAGAATTTGGCCACCTTTAGAGTGTTCTCTAGATCCTAGTCCTCTACCAGTAGTTTTAGACATTGAAGTTCGGACCCATTTGGAGATTTTTGTATAACAGGAGTGATAAGCATAATCTAAGGGGTGATATGATAGCCATGTTCAAATATATAAGAGGATGTCACATAGAGGAGGGAGAAAGGTTGTTTTCTGCTGCTCCAGAGAAGCGGACACGGAGCAATGGATCCAAACTACAAGAAAGAACATTCCACCTAAACATTAGGAAGAACTTCCTGGCAGTAAGAGCTGTTTGACAGTGGAATTTGCTGCCAAGGAGTGTGGTGGAGTCTCCTTCTTTGGAGGTCTTTAAGCAGAGGCTTGACAACCATATGTCAGGAGTGCTCTGATGGTGTTTCCTGCTTGGCAGGGGGTTGGACTCGATGGCCCTTGTGGTTTCTTCCAACTCTATGATTCTATGATTCTAAGAAGGAAGTGAGAGAACATCAGAGATTCCATTTTTGATATTAATGAGAGTTCGGGCTGTATGGGTTCCACATCTGGCACAAAATTCCACACCTTGAGAATCTTGGACCTGGATTGCAGGCATGGGAGGGGATTAGATCCGGTTTGCATTGAGAAGTGGACCTGCCTAATTCATACTTTCTAACATGAATCCAAACACAGACATCCTTTGAAATTCGCACCTCCAAATATTGCAGTGTAGTTCTTCATCCAGGCAATGTGTGGGAAAAGGGTAAAATGTACAAAAGAAAATAACGTACAACATACATTATATTTGAATCAATGCTATGGGCGCGGGTGGCGCTGTGGGTTAAACCACAGAGCCTAGGACTTGCCGATCCGAAGGTCGGCGGTTTGAATCCCAGCCAGATTGGCGGGGTACAAATAACAAATATTATTAAACAGATACAAAGAAGATAGGTCAGTCCATGGTGGTGAACCACCACTGCTGGATTTATGTATAAGCTAAACAAGCTACAGCTTAGGGCCCCACTCTTGTGGGAGGCCCCAAAAAATTTAAAGGAAAAAACCCTGGATGTACATTTCCAAAATATGAGATAAAAAACAAATAAAATTAAACCTACATACAGCAACCGTTTTGTGTTGTGTAGGCTCCTATGATGTAAGTAATGGGCCCCGCCTGCTAGCCTGCTCCCTAAAATATCACTGCTTTGCTCATTTCTATATACAGTGCTACCTTGGTTATCAAACTTAATCCGTTCCGGAAGTCCGTTCCAAAACCAAAGCGTTCCAAAACCAAGTCACGCTTTCCCATAGAAAGTAATGCAAAATGGATCAATCCTTTCCAGACTTTTAAAAACAACCCCTGAAACAGCAATTTAACATGAATTTTACTATCTGACGAGACCACTGATCCATAAAATGAAAGCAATAATCAATGTACTGTACTATAAAATAAATAAATTACCATATAGCATATATTCCACACAAAAATCGGCGACAATTTGTTGTTGACAAAGGGCAGCTGGACCTATAAAGGGCCCCATTACCTTCAGTAGCTTACAGCCTCATCAAACCTAAATGTGGCCCTGTGAACCAGAAAACCAAAAGAGTCCCTTTGAATTCTAACTGCTGGCTGAATGGGAGAGGGCACATTAGAGGGTGGGCAGCCCTAATGTTCTGCTTGTGGTCTTCCTGGAAGCATCTGTCTCTTGGCAACAGGATGTTGGGTGGGTTGGTCCTTTAACCCAGGAGTAGGCAACGTGATGCTGCACAGAGGCTGCAGACTAGCTCTCCCATCATCTCTGACCATTGGGCATCCTTGCTGGGGCTGATGGGTATTGAATTGAATTTTATTATTACGGTCACAGACCAGTTCACTTACAGTATCAGGAAAATGATAAAACACAACAGGAATACATTGAATTGCAATTGGGTATAACATAGACAATTCAGATATAGTGGCAGTTCAAAATATATATTAAATCTTCATCACTAAAATATAACCTAAAATTGTCATTTTAAACCTTAATCATTTTGGTAGTACAGCTTGTTCCCTAAGTTTTATGGCAGTCACACAGAATTTGGCCACCTTTAGAGTGATGTCTAGATCCTAGTCCTCTACCAGTAGTTTTAGACATTGAAGTTCGGACCCATTTGGAGATTTTTGTATAACAGGAGTGATAAATATTGTAGTCTACCTATCACATCAAATTTGCTAACTTTAGCCTAATCCAGGAGTAGCCAACAGAATGCCCTGCAGATGTAATTAGACTACAACTTCCACCAGCGCTAGCCAACATGGCCAGTGGTCAGGGATAATGTGAGTTGCAGTCCAGCAACTTAACGGAAGTTACTGCATTGGCTTCCCCTAAGCATAATCTAAGGGGTGATATGATAGCCATGTTCAAATATATAAAAGGATGTCACATAGAGGAGGGAGAAAGGTTGTTTTCTGCTGCTCCAGAGAAGCGGACACGGAGCAATGGATCCAAACTACAAGAAAGAAGATTCCACCTAAACATTAGGAAGAACTTCCTGACAGTAAGAGCTGTTCGACAGTGGAATTTGCTGCCAAGGAGTGTGGTGGAGTCTCCTCCTTTGGAGGTCTTTAAGCAGAGGCTTGACAACCATATGTCAGGAGTGCTCTGATGGTGTTTCCTGCTTGGCAGGGGGTTGGACTCGATGGCCCTTGTGGTCTCTTCCAACTCTTCTATGATTCTATGATTAACCAACGGAGGCTCTCTGGGGTTTCGGGCAAAGGACATTCCCTACCTGAATATTCCAGAGATTTAACACAAGGTTTTGCTATGAACAGTATTCCAAGTAGGTTTGGTAAGTTTTTATCTTCAGTCCCTTTCCTAATGATTCTTAACATGCAATCTGGGTTTTTCAAAGCAGCCATACACTAGGTCAATGTTTCCCTTAAGCTATCCACCTGGTTTCTAATATGTCTTTCCCAGATCATTGGGTGTCTTCTGCATATTCTGCTGGATGGGGCTCTAGACTTCTGCCCCAAAGACCTGTTCTGATAGCCCCAGAGAGCATGGGTTCATACCCTCACCTATGACACAATTCCTTACCATGTCTTGTGAATCATGCTTCTGTTAATGCAGCCAAACACATACAAGGAGGGAGAATTGGCAGGGGGTTGGACTTGATGGCCCTGCTTGGCAGGGGGTTGGACTTGATGGCCCTTGTGGTCTCTTCCAACTCTATGATTCTATGATTCTAATCTCTCTGCGCTCTTCCAATGTTTCGGGCAGAACTGAACTTCATAGGCTTCCAGGAGAGCTTGTGGGGGCTACAAACATTCGTCTAACACGATCCATGGAAACCTTTTATTCCAAAGAGGCTCCGGTAGTTGACACAGCTCTACTTCTCAAGTAGAAGTGACAATTGGTACAATCGTATTTGACAATTGCTATAGGAGTTTTGACAGCATTGTCTTCTGACGGAGGGGATCTGACACATCAATCAAAAAAGGATTAATCTGGAGAGGCTGCTCAGAGAACCCAAGTGCTGAATTTGGAGGCCAAATTTCACATTCAGAACATATGCATTTTGAAATGGGTAATTTCAGCCTTGAAATCTTGCGTGGCACAGACCCAGATCTGTAAAATGTTGATATGCTTTTAGCTTGTTGTTGATTTTAATTCATTTTCTCCTTTTTAATTTAAGTGCCAATTTTATTGCTTTATTCCTTTTGGAAATGGCTTCAGGGTGTTTTTTTTTAAATCAAGCAGTATAAAAATTTTATGGAATAAATAATAGTAAAAAAATGTACACACCCACCTGCAGTGGTACAGTGCAAGGAAAAGATTTTGCTGCTTCATTATGTAGAATGCCTGAAGAACCACATCGTAGAATCTCTTCCGAGTTTTATAAACATGCAAGCTTCTTTGCTGATACTCATCTTATGCCCTCTGCGCACTGTGAGCCAGACACTGAAATAAACTCTCTATATGGGGCATAATTTAGACAGTGAAGTAGTCTTCAGCTCCATTATCTTCCCTGGAAAATATTTAAGCTGGTGTTTTAATTCCCCACTGGAATCAGCAGAGCTTCAAAGTTTGAAGACTGAGCCCACGACAAGACCCCACAGACCATATTTTACCATCTTATTGGGCTATTGTTGCAAAATGCAAAATCTGATGACTCAGTAGAACGTGATGTGTTTGCTTAACTGCCCGGCGTATTAATCAAGCCTGCTTGTGCCTCATTAAACAATCAAATGAATGTAATAAAGCAGAGGTCTTTTTAAGCATCCCACAGCAATAAAATCAGGCCCGGAACATCTTTCATCAAACAGAATCCCTAAGCTGAAAAAGAAGCTGGGATCAACAAATCAAGTTTCAACCTTAGTGCAGGGAAGGGTTTGATATTTCTGGATGGACGTTGTTAATGTTAAAGTTGTAGATGAGCAGGATAACATAGATACCCAAGAATGCACACGTCACAATGAGCAATCTGTATCTATTACTGTCAAGGTTGAACATGATGTTTATGAAGTTCAATAAAAGGAAGGCAGGTTTATTAAACTGTATTGTACTATGTATTTGTGTATTTGCTTTGCATTGTCATTGTTCAGCAGCCACAAACACGCACCCCCACACCCCAACACACTGAACAAGCCTTGTCACTTGCTGAGCCATTTCAGTAATATTCAAGGTTTTAGGATGCAATCATGGGCACATGTACCTAGGAATTAGGTATGTGTGAACTCAATGAGCTTCCTTCTGAGAAAACACGTATAGAATTGCACTGTAAACTGCAATCCTAAACCCACATACCTGGGAGTAAACGCCGTTGAGTTCAATAGGACTTCTGAGTAGATATGGTTAGGACTGTGCTAAAACACAACACTTCCATAGGTTTTTTTGGTGCGTGTATGGTCTTCCCATTTCCGCACAACCAAATTTCTTGACTCCCTTTATTTGTTCCCCAACATATTCATGGTGCTCCGATCCTATTGTCTCATCTCAGTTTCCAAGCAACCCTAGCATGCCATTATTTGGCTCAGAGATCCTGCAAAATTAGTATTTCTATTAAGACTTTCCCAACGGGGTGTTATTTTAGGGCAGGCATAGGCAAACTCTGGCCCTCCAGATGTTTGGGACTACAATTCCCACCATATCTGACCACTGGTCCTGTTAGCTAGGGATGATGGGAGTTGTAGACCCAAACAACTGGAGTGCTGAGTTCGCCTATGCCTGTTTTAGGGTATCTCAAGCAGATATGTAACACACACAAACACATTATACTGATAACATTCCCAACATCTATTTAGTTCAACTGGATAGCTTTTAGTAATAAGAAGAAGATTCCACCTAAACATTAGGAAGAACTTCCTGACAGTAAGAGCTGTTCGACAGTGGAATTTGCTGCCAAGGAGTGTGGTGGAGTCTCCTTCTTTGGAGGTCTTTAAGCAGAGGCTTGACAACCATATGTCAGGAGTGCTCTGATGGTGTTTCCTGCTTGGCAGGGGGTTGGACTCGATGGCCCTTGTGGTCTCTTCCAACTCTATGATTCTATGTTTCTAAGTCTGTCGCCAGCATGTTATACTGACTTCCCATGATGGCATAAGAACAGCCTGCTGGATCAATGGCCCATTTGGTCCAGCATTCTGTTCTCACAGGGACCAAGCAGATGCCTGTGGGAAACCTGCAAGGAGGACCTGAGCACAAGAGCCCTCTCCCGTCCTGTGGCTTCTTGCAACCACTATTCAGAACCATTATTTCCTCGACCCATGGAGGCAGAACATAGCTATCATGGCTAGCAGCCAGATACATGTTGAGACTGGGATTGTCCGAGTGGTTTTGGTTTACTAAATCTCTGTGCCTGTGCTTCACTGACTGACCCAGGGTTACGGGTGTCATAAAACCACATCAAATATTATGCAATATAAACAACACGTAAAGTAAAGGTAAAGGGACCCCTGACTGTTAGGTCCAGTCGTGGCTGACTCTGGGGTTGCGGCGCTCATCTCGCTTTATTGGCCAAGGGAGCAGGCGTACAGCTTCCAGGTCATGTGGCCAGCATGACTAAGCTGCTTCTGGTGAACCAGAGCAGCACATGGAAACGCCGTTTACCTTCCCGCCAGAGCGGTACCTATCTATCTACTTGCACTTTGACATGCTTTCGAACTGCTAGGTGGGCATGAGCTGGACCAAGCAATGGGAGCTCACCCCGTTGCGGGGATTCGAACAGCCGACCTTCCGATCAGCAAGCCCTAGGCTCTGTGGTTTAACCCACAGCGCCATCTGCGTCCCATGATATGATATGATAGCCATCACCAAATATCTAAAGGACTGTTACATTGAAGGTAGAGCAAGCCTGTTTTCTCCTGCTCTGGAGGGTAGGACTCAAACCAATCACTTCAAATTACATGAAAGGAGATTCCGATTAAACATTAGGAAGAAATTTTTTTAGGCAGCGGTTGGATGGCCATCTGTCATGGATGCTTTATTTGAGATTCCTGCATCGCAGGGGGGTGGACTTGATGGCCTTTGGGGTCCTTTCCAGCTCTACAAGTCTATGATTCTATGAAAACAGATTTTCTACCACTCAGCCACACCCACATCCCAGCAGGATCTTCTATCCTGGCTCCTATTTGATCCACAATTTACCCACACGTAGGTGAAGCTTGGAGTTATTTCTTTAACCTTCCAGCCAGCCTTGTGCTGCTCCACCTTGCAAAATAAAAGAGGCACCATTAAAACAGGGCAAATGGGTTTCTCACTGTAAACACGGTGAGTTAATAGCTGGCCTTCCAAGGCAATGACGGATTGAAATGTCGATACTGATGGGGGATAGAAAGCAATGTTTGTGTAAGCTTCTGTTTCTGCTAGGGATACAGTGAATAAGAGCTGTTAGGAACATTAAGTCCTTCTGTTGTTTCCTGTGATTTGCTTTAGATTGGAGAGACCACCCTCCCCACATTCTCATTTCCTGCTACTTGATTGAGTCTAGTGTGGCTTGTAGCTCGATCCTCAAAGCAGCCAAGTGAAAAGATTTGTATTTACTATCAGAGCCTCCTTTCCAATATTTGGGGATCTAGAGTATTATTAGGTCCATATAGTTAAAGCTATGGTTTTCCTAGTAGTGATGTATGGAAGTGAGAGCTGGACCATTAAGAAGGCTGATCGCCGAAGAATGGATGCTTTTGAATTATGGTGCTGGAGGAGACTCTTGAGAGTCTCATGGACTGCAAGAAGATCAAACCTATCCATTCTGAAAGAAATCAGCCCTGAGTGCTCACTGGAAGGACGGATCCTGAAGCTGAGGCTCCAATACTTTGGCCACCTCATGAGAAGAGAAGACTCCCTGGAAAAGACCATGATGTTGGGAAAGATGGAGGGCACAAGGAGAAGGGGACAACAGAGGACGAGATGGTTGGACAGTGTTCTCGAAGCTACCAGCATGAGTTTGACCAAACTGCGGGAGGCAGTGGAAGACAGGAGTGCCTGGCGTGCTCTGGTCCATGGGGTCACAAAGAGTCGGACACGACTAAACGACTAAACAACAACAACAACAGTATTATTCTACACAACTAGACTTCCACTGGTTTTGAGGGGCCTTGGTCCCCTGGGCCAAAAATGCCCTGGGAGTGAGTCCCTAGGCATGCAACTGATGTTTGGAGCTGCACTGAAGTGTGAAGTCAATGTGGTGTTTAATAATAATAATAATAATAATAATAATAATAATAATAATAATAATAATAAATTTATACCCTGCCCATCTGGCTGGGTTTCCCCAGCCACTCTGGGTGGCTTGCAACAAAATATTAAAATACAGTAGTCCGTCAAACATTAAAAGCTTCCCTAAATAGGGCTGCCTTCAGACGTCTTCAGATGTTCAGGCTGTAGCAACAGCATCTTACAGGAAACAGTTAACTTCTGCTTATTATGGGTTCTGGTTGCGTATCTGGCTGAGAATGGTGGAACAGAAACAATGCGGCACACGGCAGCATAAAGATAAGACAGTCTTCATTAGGCAAAGCATCCTTACAATAACAGGTGCTTAATTAGTGGCTCCTTTCACTGGACTTCATTTGCATAAACGGAGCCGCAGGGTTTCTCTTGTTTTCACAAATGAATTGGAGAATGCCAGTCGTTTCTTCACTAGTGATGGGTGGTGTCCCCCCCCCCCCGGGGGTAGAGATACAAGAACCATTTGAGTAGCTTTCCTCTGGCTTAGCAGCCATTCCTTCCACAACTTTGGCGAACGCGAGCCTTGATCCAGCAGCAGAGATCTCTGAACTGGAAGCCCATCAGGATTCAGAAGAACATCCAGAGTCTCGTGTTTCCCACCCCTAGTCCAGGGACCCATCAAATGGAGCTGGATGCCTCTATAGATGACCCGAGCAATGCAATATTCTCCACATTTTAACGGGGGGCTCCCAAAAGCCCTTCCAGTGTAAAAAAATATGGAGTTGCCCTGAGAAGTGGACTGGGGCATAGTGTAGGAGGGGGCACAGGGGCCACAAAATTTCAACACCCAGTGCTGCCTCAAAACAGCTGCTTACCATATTTTTTGCTCTATAGGACGCACCCGACCATAGGACACACCTTGTTTTAGAGGGGGAGAACAAGGGGAAAAAAATTATCCCCCTCTCTGCGAAGCGCCCCTTCAGCGAAGCAGCAGGAGAAATGGAGCCCCTTCCTTTTCTCCTCCCGCTTCGCTGAAGGGGCGCTGCGCAGCTCTCCCTCTCTGCTGAAGCCAGGAGAGTCTTGCTCTCCTGGCTTCAGCAAAAGGAACCCGAAGCCTCTGGAGCACAGCGGGACCTAGCGCTGCGCTCCGGAGGCTTCAGGCGGCTATCCCTGAAGCCTTCGCAGCACAGTGCGAGTTCCCACTGCACTTCGGAGGCTTTAGGTTCCTTTCGCTGAAGCCAGGAGAGCGAGAGGGGTCAGCAATAGCAACACGAAGCCTCCAGAGTGCGGAGAGAGCGCTCCCTCTGTGCTTCAGAGGCTTCACATTGCTACTGCTGAAGCCAAGGAGCCTGCATTCGCTCCATAGGACGCACACACATTTCACCTTAATTTTTGGAGGGGGAAAAGTGCGTCCTATAGAGCAAAAAATACTGTACTTCCATTGCTGGACTCGGTTGAAAATGGCTTCTCCATGAGAATCAGGTGGGACATGGGTGGCGCTGTGGTCTAAACCACTGAGCCTAGGGCTTGCCGATCAGAAGGTCAGCGGTTCGAATCCCCGCGATGAGGTGAGCTCCCGTTGCTGTCCCCTCCAAACAGTACTTCTGTCTTGTCATGATTCAACCTCAATCTGTTAGCCGCCATCCATCCTCCAACCGCCCGTACCAGCCGCCACATGAATCACTGTTCATGTGGATACACAATGCACATTAACCTTGCTTTGCTCAGGATTACTCCTGGCTTGGGTTCCGGGTCTAGGCTGTGCTACAGTTCCTTGTTAGCGACACCTGCTTTATAGTTCATTTAATCTTGCAAGAGCAGCTTTAGAAAGCCCTTTGCTCAACTGAGTATCCAGTCTAAAGCGCTCTGCCTCCCACGCCAACTCTTCAGCTTTTATCATATATCTAGTAGAGGATTAATAGGCAATTAGAATGTAAGGCTGAACAGGCAGATGGTCAGCATTCGCAAACAACCCCTGGGAGCTGGTTGCAACTTGCTCCTGAGTGCAAAGTCTTGCTGCCTGGTTGAATAAATTAGGCTAATTGGAAGGTGTGTGGGATGTGGGCTTAGACCAAATCTGCCCCTCCCCCTCCCCACCTGAATTGAAACGAGGCTTCTCTTTGCAGGGAGATGATGCTATTCGATTGGAAATGGCAGCAGGTGAGTTATAGACTCATCAGATAGATTCAGCATCTCTGGCATGGAAGGAAATGAAGGGAGTATCTTCAATGCCGACTGAGAGCTTATGAGCTGTCTGATTATTAGAGAGATTTATACTATCTTTCTCTCAGGCAGTTCAGTTTGAGCACACTCTGGAAGGCGGAGAGAGAGAGAGAGAGAGAGAGAGAGAGAGAGAGAATTACTTGCACAAAATTTCTTTCAGATGTTAAAGTAAGATTGTTGCTGACCACTGCATTCAGGACTGGGTGTAATCCAGAATTCCACTACAGTCATACCTTGGAATCCATTCCGGAAGTTCGTTCAACTTTCAAAATGTTCAGAAACCAAAGCACAGCTTCTGATTGGCTGCAGGAAGCTCCCCCAGCCAATCGGAAGCCACGGAAGCTCCGTCAGACGTTTGGCTTCCAAAAATAGTTCGCAAATCGGAACAGTCACTTTCAGGTTTGTGGCATTCGGGAAGCAAAACGTTCAAGAACTAAGCCGTTTGAAAACCAAGGTACGATTGTACTGTACAAAATGGTATCCAGTGCCTAACACATTGCAATGATCTACTTTCTTTTCGTGAACATGGTGCTATGTTCCACCCCAACAGCTGAGTGGTGAGAGATTCCAGGGTTCCAGGCACTTACCCAGGGTTCACTTTCCTTGGAATGAAGGTCAGGGGAGAGTGTGGTGTCTGTAGGATATATGCTTTTATTTACACACATATAAAACCTGTGTGTAGGATGGAGGAGCTCACAGCATCAACACCCAACAGATCCTTCTTCTCCGTTAGACACAGCTTTGGCTCCAGCACAGAGAAAGCATATCTCTTTGTCCCCAGCTTTCAGCCTGGTTCCAGCTCTGCTCTCACACACCACTAAGTTATTGTTCTTCTGCATAGCAGCGGGGTAAGGAAGTGTTGGGAGGCCCACCCATTAGCTTGGAGAGCATCATCCCTTGGTTGTAGCTCCTGCAAATGAGCTCATTGTTTGGAGATGCTGATGAGGACACTTAAGCAGCAAGCTAAGGTCATTGCCTTATAAAGAAATTTGTCTGACTAGTTCAGTAACATAATCCTCTATTAGATTCTAAACCTTGCTGGGCACAGGACTCTAAGAACTGGAAGGGACTCAAGGCATCATCCTGGTTGAGTCTCAACAATCCTTGTTGTTGTTGTTTAGTCGTTTAGTCGTGTCCGACTCTTAGTGGAACCAGAGCACACCAGGCACTCCTGTCTTCCACTGCTTCCTGTACATTAGTCAAACTCATGTTGGTAGCTTCGAGAACACTGTCCAACCATCTCATCCTCTGTCGTCCCCTTCTCCTTGTGCCCTCCATCTTTCTCAACATCAGGCTCTTTTCCAGGGAGTCTTCTCTTCTCATGAGGTGGCCAAAGTATTGGAGCCTCAGCTTCAGGATCTGTCCTTCCAGTGAGCACTCAGGGCTGATTTCCTTCAGAATGGATAGGTTTGATCTTCTTGCAGTCCATGGGACTCTCAAGAGTCTCCTCCAGCACCATAATTCCAAAGCATCTATTCTTCAGTGATCAGCCTTCTTTATGGTCCAGCTCTCACTTCCATACATCACTACTGGGAATACCATAGCTTTAACATCATCCTACGTTCTACATTTTGATGCTTCAGTTTTATTCCATTGGCGTCAAGAAGTATTTTGGCTCACAGATCCTCTTCCATGAGCAATATCTGCACAGGCGTAGGAAAGTTTAGATCAGGAGATCTGCCTTGCACTGTAGAACTAGCTGCCTTGTTATTGGCTGTAGGAAAAGGCACCAACCAGTGTGTCCAGACTCCCCCCCCCCCAATGTAAAACTACTTTATTGGTTACAGCATGGAACATTTCAACTCAATAAACATTGATCCCCAACACAGACATCATTTATGACAAGAACATTGTAGGTCCCTGGAGAGTGTTTTGGAGCGGTGTGGAGAGGTGTTACTCCAAGATGCTTCCTGTAAACTGGGGTAAATTGTTTTTCTTGGGCATTGCTGCATTGAAGAGCACATAAAGGAGATAAAGGTAAAGGGACCCCTGACCATTAGGTCCAGTCGTGGCCAACTCTGGGGTTGCGACGCTCATCTCGCTTTACTGGCTGAGGGAGCGCCGGCGTACAGCTTCTGGGTCATATGGCCAACATGACTAAGCCGCTTCTGGCGAACCAGAGCAGTGCACGGAAACGCCGTTTACCTTCCCGCCGGAGCGGTACCTATTTATCTACTTGAACTTTGATGTGCTTTCGAACTGCTAGGTGGGCAGGAGCAGGGACTGAGCAACGGGAGCTCACCCCGTCGCGGTGATTCAAACCACCAACCTTCCGATCGGCAAGCCTTGGCTCTGTGGTTTAGACCACAGCACCACTATAAAGAAGATAGCCTGTTCCAAAAACAGAAACTATCGTTATGGTTCGATACAGCATTGCATCCATTATTCCACCTTTTAGGTACAGTGGAATGCTATTATCTTATTATCTATCCTGGAAATGTTTTTGTAATTCCGGAACCTTGTTTGCAACCTGCCTGCAGCTTATGGTTTTTCTGGGAAATTTGCTGAAGAGTCAAAAGGTTCTGAAGCATCTTGGCAGCTCTTCCCATTCACCTTCCTCCTCATCTACGCCATCACCTTCAACTGAGAATTCGCCTTCAGTTTTGCCCGCTTACGAGTTCTGTTTATTTTGCAAGCTTGGATGCACACAGAACTACTTAATGGTGGTTTCTAGGTAGGACCAAATAAAAATGGTGGAGAGCTTTTGAACAGGGTGCTATCAGGTACACCTGATACGTGTAAATCATGCAATTCTACAAGTTTGGGGGACTGGATGTTTAATATGCAATTTTGCAATTGCAAGGCCCTCCGGGCGTAACGAAGATTGATGAGACACTCATCCTTGGACAATGCATTATTTATATGTGCTAGAGCTGCCAGCTCCAAATGCCTTCAAAGTGAGAGAGATTTCCTTGCTGGCGGCAAGGCCTTCTCATCATTAGTCCCTGATAGGGGCTGAGTCGATGCAGGTACAGCATTGTTTCGGACCATAATTAGAATACCAGAGAATCCCTTACACTTGCATTCTTCCAGGCGAGGCTTCAAATGCGAACAGCCTCCACAATTCAAGGAGCTGGTTGCTAACCTTTCAAACACCTACATCTCAGAGACCTCCTTTCCTTTCGCTGACCCCCACGTCCCCACATTAAACAGGCATAGCTCTGCTTTCCTTGCAGAATGTCCCAGGTACAGTGCTCAGCAGAGGGTGGGGGAATGTGTGTGTTGCCCAGGGCAGTTTTTTTGGGGGGGCACATTCCTTCTCACAGCACTCTCCAGCTGGAGGGCACCTCCAGAAGGACGCAACAGCTCACGGTGCTCTGCAAGCCAAGCAGGACTCACAAAATCATTGTGGGGCTCATAGGGCTCCGCTAGCTGTTGCGTCCTTCTCGAGGCACCCTCCGGCTAGAGGGGGAGTGAGAAGGATGCAACAGCTCACAGCACCCTGCAAGCCTAGCATTGCTTTGCCCCCTGCCCTGTTGTGCCCTTCTCACCCGCCTTGCGAAGGACACAACAGATCGTGGCACCCAGGGAGCCCTGCACTGATTTTGCAAGTCTCGCAAAACCACTTCCGAACTCCAGGGGAGGTGGAGTTGCGGGCTTCACGCCCTCTCCACGTGCACGGGGGCTGGCTCTCAGCGTCCACGCAATTGAGGGGATCCCCAGCCACGTCATCCCCTGGCCAGCCAATCGGCTGGTCTGGGGGCGGGGGCTTGCATGATATCACACAGGTGCAGCCAGGGATCTCCCTCTTTTGCCACCTCAGCTCATCGGGTTTTGGTTGGCTGACATATCTGCTGGGATTAGGGAGTGGTTGCAGGTCTGAGGGTATTGGCGGCAAGCTTTTGCTCAAGTGGTGGTTAGGCATTGGTAGGGGTATTGTCATGTAGTTGAAGGGGGGGAGGAAATGCCATCACCTCCCCCGAATATTGAAGGGTAGTCCGATAAAGGATTCTGGAGTGTGTGGCCCTGTCCGAAGCCTATGGAGGTGAGGGCCTAAGGCACGCCCCCGAGCGGTGACCCTGGGAGAGTTCCTAGTTGGTGTGCATCAGCAGGACTCCCCCTACTGGTGGTTAACCCTTCCTGGACTTCAAGCAAACAGGCTGAAGACGGATAGTCGGTTAGGACCAATGCCTAAGCCAATACCGCTCATCACCTGTAACCAATAAAGTTGTGGCCATTTTTAGCCCATTAACCTAAATATTTGTGTCATGTGTCTTTATTTGCAGCGGGGGGAACTCGCCACGCAAAGTGGTGCTGGGCTCCCAGGGCGCTGTGAGTGCACCCCTCAAAACAGGGTGGCGTTGGTCACATGGGCGATGGTTGCTCCAGTGGCACGCCTTGCCCCCACTGCATGCCCCACCCTAGAGCACACTGAGCACTTGCCCCCAGCCCCCGTGGTGAGTGCTCTGCCACTGGTCCCCAGTATCTCCAGACAAGGTTGCAAAGCCCTGCAGGACTACTGCCAGTCCCTGTAGACATGAGTTCTGCAAGCTCAGGGACAAAATGCGTCCCTCAAACCCTCACATGGAAGAGTGTACCCAGAACAGCTTTGTTTGCCAGGAGTAATAAACGTTAAGTTTCTCTAGTCTTTCAAACGGCTGTCTTACAAGACTATTTATTGCAGTACCTGCTGCAATATATACACACCAAACTCCCAACAGTGGAAGTGGCATGTCCACTGAAGATGACAAATGGTCCAGAGACTGTAGGAAAGTTTGCTTTCTTGCAGTGCCGTGTGTCTTTTAGTAGACAGTCTATGCATGTGCTGTCTCCCCTGGTAAAGCAAACACCTCTTTATTACCATCCTATCTCAAAACAAGCAGAGATAATATACTGCAATGGCAGTATGGGCTGCAGCCAGAGGTCCTCTCTGGGGTTTTCATAAGGTTGTTGGCATTTTGCTTTCGATTTTTAAAAGTCCCTTCTGGAGATGTTGAGTTGTCATAATTTTAAAGGGTGTGACAGAAATAGTGAGATCCCAGCCTTCGTTGAGGGTTGCTCTGACACTAAAGGACTATTTGTACAAAATAAAAGTGTAATAAAAAAGATAAGCCGTTGTGTCTGTGGGCAGAGAAATTTGCTGGCACCCGCCTGTCTCGAAAGACAATGAGTGCATCTCCAGGTGTGAAGTCAAATAGCTGGAGGATCGCAGCACCAGCTGTGGCTGCAGAGACAGGTAACTCGTAACTGCTGTCTCCCACATTCTTTTGGCTGTGTTAGCAGTGCTGAAATGACCTCTCTGGAGCTCAAGCTTGGGCAGTGTGTATGGAGGACCTGGGCTGTCCAGTTGACAAGACCACACACATACCCCTTGGCCTCACTGATGTGGTCCATAGGAAAGCAGAGCAAGACATTTCGTACCAACTTGGTTGCAGGAGTTGCTATCCAACCATCTTAGGGACTCCACTCCAGATTTGTGTAGGATTTACTCCTCAGCACTTTCTTCTCATGAAGATGTCCCTCAAGGCAGCAGGTATGGATTTTTACATGGGGTTTACTCCCAAAGCTTTCCTCATGAATGAATGTAGCTTCAAGGCGGCAAAGGTTTAGCATCAGAGTTGTCCTCCTATAGGGGCCAGCTTCTCTGGTAGACAAGCTCCACCTGCCCCTCACTTCCATTTTGAACTTACCAAATAGGGGGACTATCCTGGAACTCACAAGGACATATTTTAAAGATTTAAAAGCCTATATTTCTATGCTTTACTTTGCTGCGTATTTTGTGATTTTAAATCTCTGCCGGAGCTCCCTCACCAATTTGTCTCAAGCTTGGGTCATGGCATCCAGAAATTCTAATAATTATGCCTATTTTTCCTTGAATAAACACAACCAACACATGTTCCTTAGAGCGTTGGTCTTCGGCAGATGGCTCAGGACACACTACTGGGTCTACGACAAAGGGATGATTGTACCCAGAAGTACTACCACTTGGGCAAAATGGAACCATATGTATTCTGAGCTTCCAAAGAAGAATCCAATATGTCTGCAAAGGCACTCCATGAACTCAGGCCAGATCAACCAGAGGTTCAGAGAAGGTATGGTTTTGATGCACATTCCCATTAGACTATCCAGGATGGATGCAAAAAGTTGGTTCTCCCCCCCCCCCACTTAATTGGCTGGTCTTGGCCTGAATCTTCCCACCAATAGGGAATGTTTTGTGTGTGTGTCGGTCTGTTGTGTTACAAAGGATGCTCCCTGCTTCAGCGAGTACTATGTTGCCGTTCAATAATCACTTTCACAAAGAGGAGGTTTGTTTGAATGCTGATATTCCCTTCACAACAGAAGCAAGCGAGATTCGCCCCCCTCTCTCATTTTAGCATGCCACTCATTTTCATTATTAAAGGCTTACATTTCCTTGTTGTTCGTTTACAAAAATCACACTTGTTTTGTCAGGCTTTCAGCTTAAATGCCATTCAGTTGGGTACTCATTTTAATTTCCTTTCCCAGTTTCCTCACTGTTCGCCACTACTGCCCATGACCGTAGCAACAGCAGAGCTGGTTTCTGTGGCTGTCATGATGTTTTCCCAGAATGCTGCGGCATCATTCTAGGGCAGGGGTCCCTAAACTAAGGCCCGCGGGCCGGATCTGAAGGTGTGTCTCCACCCCCATCGTTCTGCCCGGACACTGAGGTCCAGCTCCCAGGGCCTTCTGGCGGTTCCCTCACTGCGAGAGGCCAAGTTACAGGGAACCAGGCAGAGGGCCTTCTCGGTAGTGGCGCCCGCCCTGTGGAACACCCTCCCATCAGATGTCAAAGCGATAAACAACTACCTGACATTCAGAAGACATCTGAAGGCAGCCCTGTTCAGAGAAGTTTTTAATATGTGACATTTTAGTGTATTTTTCATCTTTGTTGGAAGCCGCCCAGAGTGGCTGGGGAAACCCAGCCAGATGGGCGGGGTACAAATAATAAATTATTATTATTATTATTATTATTATTATTATTATTATTATGCCTGGGGAACTCGTTTATCCGGTCCACAGCGACCCCCGCTGCCCGCTGCCACCGCCCACTCGTATGGGCACTGCACTGTGTTGCGCGGCTGCCCACTTCCGGGTTGGAGGAGCACTGGAAATAGCTTGTGCGCAAGTGCAAGCATTGTTTGCGCATGCGCAAACGTTATTTGCGGTGCACATCCAAGTCGGAGGAGGACCGTTCACATGCGCACAAGCTATTTCCGGTGCTCCTCCGACCCAGAAGTGTGCCAGAAATAGTGTGTGTGCATGCGTATGGGCATCACTCCCGTGCCCTCCGGCCCGCTATGCGATTGGCATTGGAGACACCGGCCTGAGGTGCGGTAAGTTTGCTGACCCCTGTTCTAGGATGTATTTGGGGTGGGTGGGTTTGATGGCAGTTGCCACTGGCAGCTGCTTTGAATGCCCTGGATGCTTTCTAGATCTTTTTGACTACAACTCACATCAGCCCACGCTCATGCCGGTTGACAATGATGGGTATTGTAGTCCAAAAAGTCTGCAGGTTGTGCCAGGTTGGCACAGGCTGTGCCGAGGGCCTTCAGGTGGTTCCCTCATTGTGAGAAGCAAAGCTAAAGGGAACCAGGCAGAGGGCCTTCTCAGTAGTGGCACCCGCCCTGTGGAATGCCCTCCCATCAGATGTCAAAGACATAAACAACTACCTGACATTCAGAAGACATCTGAAGGCAGCCCTGTTCAGGGCAGTTTTTAGTGTGTGACATCTTAGTGTATTTTTGGTCTTTGTTGGAAGCCGCCCAGAGTGTCTGGGGAAACCCAGCCAGATGGGTGGGGTACAAATAATAAATTATTATTATTATTATTATTATTATTATTATTATTATTATTATTGAGTCATGCACCACCTGGGGCACTCTGGGAAAGCAGAATAGCAGCTGATAGAAGCAAATGCTGGGATTTAGCTCTGCTGCAACCACTGCTAGGAAAAATAACATCCCCACCTCACCTGAAGGAGTGCTAAATGAGATGATGAAAATGGCACCCATTCGTACTCTTTTACGGCTCATCGCATTTGTTTAAGAATGAATGAAAACTCCGGCTGCAACTGGCAGGTCATATAACAGAATCTATAGTTAATCCTGCAAACTGCTACATGGTATCTGAATGGTAAGTGGTATAGTTTGTTTGTTTGTTTGTTTGTTTGTTTGTTTGTTTGTTTTAAAAAAGTGAAAACGATTCCATCTCTTCCCTCCAGAATCCTTGCACCCAGAAAGCCAGCATGTCAAGAAGATGAAGACACCAGAACCCATCTGCCTGGCGTGCTAACATTCGCTGTTCTTAGCCAAATTCAATATTCTCCCATTTCCCCCTCCCCTTGCTTTTTAATGCAGAATTTAGGGCCGAACAACATTTTATAAGAAATCCATTTGTTGCATAATGGAACACAGGTAATTTTAAGATGCCAGGATGCACATGGCTGCATCTCAAAAACCACAGCAGCGACAACCTGTCCCTATCTGGATTTGAATCAGAGCAGTACCACTTTGGCATGCTAATCAGGGGAGGTCATGAATATTCAAAAGCCTCCTCTGTCTCCTGACTCCGCCTCTCGGATGGCTTCCCACTGCCAATTATACACCACTCTGCAGTTTCAGTGCATTAACCAGGCAGTTAAAGCAAGTAGCTTTGATTTAAGGCAATGGAATAGTCAGATGATTTTAGACCGTAGACTTAACAGTCTTAGAGCGGAGGGGCTTTGGGGCAGCCATATGAGAATATAAGGAGAGCCTACTGGATCACGCCAATATCTCATCTTGTCCAACATTTCCATAACTTAAGCAAGCAGGTTTCCAAACTTCCTACCTCCCCACCAGCTTGTCTGTGCATGCTGCAGAGGATTCTGGGAAGTGTCCCAGAAGGTCTCAGGACACTATCTGGACCTGTCGGTCCCCCAGATTGCTGAGAACCAAGGATGTCACCAAATGTCACAATGACCTGGTTCAGAATACGAATATGCCCCTTTTGCAATGCTCACACAGATTACGTGAGCCAAACCCAATTTCCTTGCACATTGTTCTGCAGCTCTGAATGCACAGTAAGATTATTTAGAGGTGTGTTCTTTTCATTCATAGCTATGTTTACTAAGTCTGTTTTGTGCCCTTCGCCCTGAGCAGCCCTCATATAGCTCCGACCAAGCTGCCGCACACACCTCAAAGGAGGTGATCAAAGCTCCAGATAATCATGGATGAGTCCAGGGAAGCTCTGGAACTACAGTGGTTTACAATAAAAATAAATCTCTCTCTCTCTGTCTCTCTCTCTCTTAAAAGCAATTGAAACATTCTGAAACTAGAAACACTATAAGCACATCAGCATTCTAGGTAACTGGGTAGGTCTTGTCTAAACCAGTGTGGTGTAGTGGTTAAGAGTGGTGGCCTCGTAATCTGGTGAACCGGGTTCACTTCCCTGCTCCTCCACATGCAGCTGCTGGGTGACCTTGGGCTAGTCACACTTCTCTGTAGTCTCTCAGCCTCACTCACCTCACAGAGTGTTTCTTGTGGGGGAGGAAGGGAAAGGAGATTGTTGGCAGCTTTAAGACTCCTTCAGGGGAGTGAAAGGTGGGATATCAAGTTCAAACTCTTCTACTCTTCTTCTAAACAAAAGTGATTTTAACAGGTGCTGAAAGAAGAAGAAGTTTCAGAAAGAGTACAGTGAAGGCACCTGCCTGATGTCAATACAGTGGTACCTCGGGTTAAGTGTTTAATTCATTCCGGAGGTCCGTTCTTAACCTGAAACCATTCTTAACCTGAAGCTAATGGGGCCTCCCACTGCTGCCACGTCGCCAGAGCATGATTTCTGTTCTCATCCTGAAGCAAAATTCTTAACCCAAGGTAATATTTCTGGGTTAGCAGAGTCTGTAACCTGAAGCGTATGTAACCCGAGGTACCACTGTATAGGTAGGGAGTTCCATGATCTTTCATGCTAAAAGATCAATTTCTTACAGATACAGAATAGATATTGTGGCACCTGTAATAGTGCCAGTTCCTCATATGTGGTCAAGAGTAAGCGGTAAGGCAATCTCTCAGGTCAGCTGGTTCCAAATTGTTCAGGGCTTTGTATACCAACAGTAGCGTCTTGAACTTGGCCTGGTAGCAAATTGGCAACCAGTGTAGACCTCTGATATGGCCTCACTCCTGTCATATTGAGTGCAATGTGTAAACACCCCTAGGGTCAAACTGAATCCTAAGCAGGAAGCCTGACTTGCTCCACGCCAGGAACTCATCCATCTCACCACGATGGAGGTGCATACAACCATTCTTTAAGCCTGGGATCTTGACTGGTATTTTGAGGCCCATGGGAAGCAGGGCTATCTTGCAGAATGCTTGCGGTATCACTTTCAGCTATGCACATTAAATAATCAAATGCCTACTAATGAAAATGAAAATACCCCACTGAGATGACGGCCAGGGCCTGATGAGATCGACAGGGGGTTGATTGCAGCTTCCCTGTGGTTACCTTCAATTTATTCTCCCAGGACTGCTGGCTCAGCTGCCAATAAGCTGTGCAGTGTAATTTCGGGAGCATTCATGGCTACGTCTTGATAGCCCAGTTGGCTCTAGAAGGGGATTAAAGAAATTTGTGGAAGGCGGCTGTTAGTCAGGATAGCTATGTGGTCAAAGGCATCTACCTCACCATACTGGGATGGAGCAAAAGGAAAGGGCTGTTGCGTTGAAGGAGCTTATGGGCTTCCCAGAGGCAACTGGATGGTCACTGTGGAAAAAGCAGAATGGTGGATCAGATGGATCCACCACTGGATTTTTTTTGCTATGTTCTCATTTGTTGTTGTTGTTTAGTCGTTTAGTCGTGTCCATCTCTTCATGGCCCCATGGACCAGAGCACGCCAGGCACTCTTGTCTTCCACTGCCTCCCGCAGTTTGGACAAACTCATGCTGGTAGGTTCAAGAACATTGTCCAACCATCTTGTCCCTTCTCCTTGTGCCCTCCATCTTTCCCAACCTCAGGGTCTTTTCCAGGGAGTCTTCTCTTCTCATGAGGTGGCCAAAGTATTGGAGCCTCAGCTTCACGATCCGTCCTTCCAGTGAGCACTCAGGGCTGATTTCCTTCAGAATGGAGAGGTTTGATCTTCTTGCAGTCCATGGGACTCTCAAGAGTCTCCTCCAGCACCAGAATTCAAAAGCATCAATTCTTCGGCGATCAGCCTTCTTTATGGTCCAGCTCTCACTTCCATATATCACTACTGGGAAAACCATAATGGATGGGGGAATCAGCCTAGTATCTGTTGTGTCCTCCCTGCATGTGGATCTTTATTCCAGTGGTGTCAAGAAACTAATTACCCCACCTCTAGGCTTCACAGAAGCACTGTTGCATGGTCACAGAAATCAGGATGGCCATATTTCAAACAGTGACAATCTGGACTTTTTTATTTTGCAAAAACCTCCCCCAAAATCGATGTTTTTGAACTGCCATATTGGCCCAAATATAAGATGCACCCGCAAATAAGCCACACTTTTAACTTTTCACAGTTAGAATTTGGGGTGTGTGTGTGAAGTGTGGCTTATATTTGGGCCAATACGGTATTTTTTAAGGAAATTCGCCAAAACAGCAACACTTGGGTTGCCATACACCCGGGTTTCCCTGGACATTTTTCCGCCTGGACTCTATTTCTGACAGACAAATCCTGGATGTGTCCGGGAAATGGCAGCCCTACAGAAATGCTAGCCCTATAACACACTTTCCCCAGTTTCAAGAGACCTTATCTGTTTGCTGATTAAATTCCCAGGCCAAGATAGGGGTGTGTGATCAGTACACACAGAGATCGGTACACACACAGAAAGGCTATTCAGAATGTTATCACACTTATGATCTCCCTGTTGAGATCTTACCGTGTTGCTTGACTGCTGCTAAGTTGTGGAATATCCACCAACATTCCAGCTTCTGTAAGGAAAGGGTTAATCAAAGAACGCTGAAAATAAATTCAGTTGAATAGGGAAGAGTTGGGAGAGAATCCTGAAAAGAGGACTGAGGGTCAGAGAGCTGGTGTTCTGAGGAGTAACCAGGCAGGTTTTCCACCATAGGCCTTTATTATTAGCATATTTCTGAAAGTCAGCCTGACCCTAATAAAGTATCTATAACCATAAAGCACATTTGACACCTAGTGAAATTTAAAGAACACCATGTTTCTGGCAAACTTAACAAACATTCGGGGGGAAGGCCATTTCTAAGAGCTTTCCCCCCCCGGAGCTGTCATTTGATTTTTCATTAGTTTGTTCTGAAGGAGCCTAATTTACTGATCTTTAAAACCACCTTGGGACAGATTTGGACCTTAGCGCAATCCATTAAACAACCTTCTAATAAGTTCTACGCATTTCATAAAGCTTGTTATTAACATTTCTTTGTCATGCTCTAGAGAATATGTTTAATTTAGGCAAACAGGGAAATCCAGTTAGTTAAGACAGCCTACACAATTCCTATTACTTGGATATTTACTTGGGCCTCAACTATTTGCTGCTTTCACCCAGCAGCTTTGCACACTAAATTGAAACTTCCTTACAAATGGGCTTAGCATGGTGCCTGGTTCATTAATGGGGCACTGCCCCATCAACCTCAGGGTATAATAAATAAATAAATAAATAAATAAATAAATATTATCATCATCATTATATTATAGCTCAACGTACTGTTGGCCTCCCTGCTTTGTATCCAACTGACCCCAGCGATCACCAGTCTACACTGCGCACTTACAACATTTTGATGCTCTCTAGCTTGGTTCATAACAAGTCAAGAACAATGACCACAAATGGCAAAGACAGATAAGCAGTGAAAGCGGAAGTAATTTTTTTTTTTTAAGAAGCTCCAGACCTTAAAAACTAGATCAGAGTTTGTTGAAGCTGCCTGACGCAGCAATCGAATCAACCACTAAAAGCCTCAGAGAACAAAACAACCTTCACTCGGCATGATCACATCTACATTTCTGGGTATAGACTTTGCTACCAATGTGTCAGCTAAGAGCTCTTGCATAATCATGGCAGCAGATCTGCACCACAAATTTAATTTTTAATTATCATTCCTTCCCCTGGTGTGGGGTATATAGAGAGCTGTTGGTGAGATGTGGAACTGCTGCCAAGAGCATCAGGCAGCACATTATAGGTGAAAACCAGCACTTTGAATTGGGCCCAGTAACTACCGTATTTTTCTGTGTATAAGACTATATCTCCCCCCCCCCTATTTTTTTCACATTTAAAATTGGGGGTCATCTTATACACAGATAGTGCATATAGGGTTTTTTTTTATTTGGAGTCCCCAAAAATAGGGGTCATGTTATACACAGGGGACGTGTTATACACAGAAAAATACGGTAATTGGCAGCCTGTGCAGTTGGACCAGGATTGGTATAATATGCTCCAACCACCTTGCCCCAGTGAGCAGTGGCGTAGCGTGGGGGGTGCAGGGGGGGCGGCCACACCGGGCGCAACATCTGGGGGGGGGGCGCTCGCACTCGCAGCTCTCTGCCCCTACCTGGCTCACTCTCTCTCTCTCACTGCAGTGCTGGCTGTGCGAATCCGATCCGAGCCACCGGGTCGTCGCCCACTGTGGAGGGGAGGGTGCCAGGCGTGCGGTGCGGTGTGGTGCAGAGAGAGAGCGAGGGACTATCTGGGGGAGGGACAGAGCAGCGGGGGGGGGGGGGGGCGCAAATTACTTGCCTTGCCCCGGGTGCTGACAACCCACGCTATGCCACTGCCAGTGAGCAATCCGGCCACCAAATTCTGCACCAGCTGAAGTTTCCAAACCGTCTTCAGAGACAGCCCTACATATAACACATTGCAGTAATCTAACCTAGAGGTTACTTGAGCATGGACAACAGTAATTAGGCTATCCCTGTCCAGATAGCAGTGCAGCTGGGACACTAGCCAAAGCTGATGGAAGGTACTCCTCACCACTGAGGCCCCCTGAGCCATGAGTGACTCCCAGTGATCTGACTTGGTATAAGGAAACTTCCTACCCTCCATGAATTTGCTTCACCTTCTTTTAAAGCTGTCCAAATGGGGAGCCATCACCACCCATAGTTTATCTATGCACTATGAATCATCAGCTTCATTGGACATTCAGAAGTTCTAGTATTATTTGAGAAGGAGGAAAACTCAGGGACAAAGTCCAGGACTTCACTTGGAGCGTGGCAGATGGTGGGGCCAGTGGCAAACAGGCCCTGTTTTTTACTACTGGGGCATCTGGGCTTTATAGGGCTGATGCTGATTGTGAAGCATTTTCTCTCCTTATTTATCTCTCCTTGCAACTTTCTCCTTATCTTTCTCCTTATTTTTAGAAACAGTCAGCTTGCAGCTGACTGAGAATATCCATGGTTACAGATGCTCACATTATTGTTTTTACCTTACATGTATATTATCCTTTTCTTCGTCAAAACCATTATTTTTTCCTAAGCAAAGATACTTTGCACAAAGGTAGCAAAACCAACCTCCCGGTTTATTCCTGTGATAGTAGCGGTGCTATGCTTTTCTATTTGAAATAAGGGATGGGGATCATTTTTCATTCCAAGGGCCACATCCCCTTCTGCACAAACTCCTGGGGGCCACACCCCAGTGATGGGTGGGGCCAGAATCTAAAGTGGGCAAAGCAATGAATGTAAATATTAATCTTTGTACCGCAGGCTAGTTTCTACACACACGCCTCTCTATCCTCCATCCAGAGAAGGGAGAGACATTATCAGTGTTCAAATACGCATTTCAGCCAGGAAAGTCCCCCATGAGAGTTCAAACAGGGCTTGTTGTTGTTGTCTAGTCGTTAAGTCATGTCCGACTCTTCGTGACCCCATGGACCAGAGCTCGCCAGGCACTCCTGTCTTCCACTGCCTCCTGCAGTTTGGTCAAATCAAACAGGGCTAGTGATTCCATTTGTTGTTGTTGTTTAGTCATTTAGTCGTGTCCAGCTCTTTGTGACCCCATGGACCAGAGCACGCCAGGCACTCCTGTCTTCCACTGCCTCCCGCAGTTTGGTCAAACTCATGCTGGTAGCTTCGAGAACACTGTCCAACCACCTCGTCCTCTGTCATCCCCTTCTCCTTGTGCCCTCCATCTTTCCCAACATCAGGGTCTTTTCCAGGGAGTCTTCTCTTCTCATGAGGTGGCCAAAGTCTTGGAGCCACAGCTTCAGGATCTGTCCTTCCAGTGAGCATTCAGGGCTGATTTCCTTCAGAATGGATAGGTTTGATCTTCTTGCAGTCCATGGGACTCTCAAGAGTCTCCTCCAGCACCAGAATTCAAAAGCATCAATTCTTCAGTGATCAGCCTTCTTTATGGTCCAGCTCTCACTTCCATACATCAACACTGGGAAAACCATAGCTTTAACTATACGGACCTTTGTTGGCAAGGCGATGTCTCTGCTTTTTAAGGAAGAGACATTATCAGTGTTCAAATATGCATTTCAGCCAGGAAAGCCCCCCATGAGAGTTCAAACACGGCTAGTGAATCCATAGAAACACAGAATTGTAACATTGGAAAGGACTCTTAGGGTCACCTAGTTCAACCCCCTGTGATGCAGGAATATGTAGTTATCCCATACAGCAGGCACGTCCAACAGGTAGATCGTGACCTACTGGTAGATCGTGGGGTGTCCCTTGTAGATCCTGGCAGATCTCTAGCCCCTCCGTGATCTCCTCCCCCCCCCCAAAAAAGCTCAACAACCTTGGCTTCCTAAAAAAAGCGCAACAACTTTGGTCCATCCTTCAGCAATGGGTAGATCACTGCCAGTTTTTTTATACTGTGAGTACCTCATTTTTCGCTCTATAAGACACACCAGACCATAAGACACACCCAGTTTGTGGAGGAGGAAAACAAGAAAAAAATATTCTGAATCCCAAAAGCCAGAACAGCAAGAGGGACCGCTGCGCAGTGAAATCAGTGATCCCTCTTGCTGTTCTAGCTTCAGCGATAGCTGTGCAGCCTGCATTTGCTCCATAAGACGCACACACATTTCCCCTTACTTTTTAGGAGGGAAAAGGTGCATCTTATAGAGCGAGAAATGTGGTAGATCGCAGTCTGTTGGGAGTTGGACGTCCCTGCTATAGGTAACTGAACAGAAACCTATGTCCGACAGGAGGGCCATACAGGAATTGAATCTGCAACCTAGGAGTCATCAGCACAATGCTCTAACCAACTGAGTTATCCAGGCCAGTGATTCGGCATCCCCACGCTTGAGGCTCTCCCTCCTCATGTTTTAAACCCTTGATCTGGACAAATCATTTCACAGCCGCCACATTTTATCTCATCATTTTGCTGGGAAAACCACTGGTCCCACACGTATCTGCTTCAAAAACAAAGGTCAGAGGCTCTGCCACTTGAGCCTTGCTAATTGAATCTTGGCACTCGGTACACTCTAAGCCGCTGTTTTAACCATTTCCATTAGGAAATTGCACTTAACCCAGCGTTCCAAATGACATCTCCCTGTCCACGCGTCAAGCTGAGGACAAAAGGGCCACCAACCGATTCGGCGTAGCTTGTTAATCAAGCTTCTGTTATAAACAAAGCAGAGCCCCGCTGTCCACTTCAGCACCTTGGACAGCAGCCAGCCAACAGGCAGGATGACTTAGCAGGGAGCACGCTCCATGTGCAATGACTGGAGCATGCCTCGTTATGCAGACTCACATGCCATACTTTCCCAATAATTTTGAAGCTGGTAGAATCATAGAACTGTAGAGTTGGAAGAGACCACCAGGGTCATCTGGTGCACCCCTTGCAATGTAGGAATCCTTTGCCCAACGTGGGGCTCAAACCCACAACCCTGAGATTAAAAGTCTCATGCTCTACTGTCTGGAGGTGGCAGGCTGCGTTGTATCATTTCAGGCTGCAAGTGTGCGGTGTTATGTCCGAATGCTCCCCCTGCCCACTTAAAAAGTTCCTTCCGATCACGGAGTCTGGAATCACTGCCACAGACAAGGCAGCCACAAAACATTTCACTACCTGAGGCAAAGGACAGATGGCAACTCCTGCCATGTTCAGATCCAGCTGGACAGGCAGTGGACTCATATCAGTGCTGGTAGTGCAATAGCAAGGGACATGGGTGGCGCTGTGGTCTCAACCACTGAGCCTTTTGGGCTTGCCGATCGGAAGGTTGGAGGTTCGAATCCCTGCAACAGGGTGAGCTCCTGTTGTTTGGTCCCAGCTCCTGCCAACCTAGCAGTTTGAAAGCACACCAGTGCAAGTAGATAAATAGGTACCACTGTCGCGGGAAGGTAAACGGCGTTTCCATGCGCTCTGGTTTCCGTCATGGTGTTCCGTTGCTCCAGAAGCAGTTTAGTCCTGCTGGCCACATGACCGGGAAAGCTGTCTGTGGACAAACTCTGTCTCCCTCAGCCTGAAAGGGAGATGAGCACTGCAACACCATAGTCGCCTTTGACTGGACTTAACCATCCAGGGGTCCTTTCCCTTTCAGCTTAGTGCAGGGATGTCCAAACTTTTTTCAAAGAGGGTCAAATTTGATGGAGTGAACGTGCATGAGGGCTGACCAAAGTTGTTGAGCTTTTTTAGGATTGAAGTTTCCTGCAAAGCTTTTTGAAGGATTTTACCCCAGGACATATAAATAAATTAATAATAATAGTAATAATAGTAATAATAAAATATTTATATTCTGCCCTCCGCAACCAAAGCTGGGCTCAGAGGGGTTAACAACGGTAAAAGTAGCACAATTTGCATAAAATCACAGTCAATTAATTGAAATACATTCTAAAATCAGTTCAGAATCAAATGAATGGCAACCATTGGGCTAGAGTTCTATGAAGATTACAGAAGGAGAGAGGGGGTCAGACTGTGCCTTGGCCAAGGGCCTGGTGGAACAGCTCTGTCTTGCAGGCCCTGCAGAAAGATGTCAAGTCCCACAGGGTCCTAGTCTCTTGTAACAGAGCGTTCCACCAGATCGGGGCCACGGCCGAAAAAGCCCTGGCTCTGGTCAGGACAGCCTAACCTCTCTGTGGCCCGGGACCTCCAAGATATTTTTATTTGAAGACCGTAAGGTCCTCCGTGGGACATACCAGGAGAGGCGGTCCCGTAGGATTAGGCCCCCAAAATGGACACTGTCACATTGACAACAGTAGGCTACTTATGAGACATGTTGTGTAGCAGACAGATATCTGTTCTCCAGCAAAAGGGTTGAATTGCTGCCACTGCAACCCCACTCGCGGCATCGACTGCCTAAGGCAGCTACCTCATTGCCTACAAATAGACGCTTTGCTTTCGGGAATACTGGGCTCTGCTGATAGTCTGCAAAGTGGCAGGATGAGTGTACAATTTGCAGAAGAGAGTGGCAGGCTGCAGAAGGGGCTGATGAACTCTTCCAGGCAGAAACTGCCCTGACTGCTCCATCCTTCCTAGGGAACCACTAGAGCTCCAGTGGAGCCTCTGTTTCCCTTCGGCTCCTTCCTTGTTTCTGCTTTGGGGTCACAGGCTCCTCAAAGCAGGGACACATCAAACCTGTCAGGAGCTTTGTATACATAGATAGTACTATGCATATGAATGATGATTAATAAGCAAACAAGCTAAAGGGAAGAAATGGGGAATGAAACAAGCTAAAGGGAAGAAAATTGAGGCAGGCAGCAGAGAAGACCAAGAAGCGAGACGGGAAGTGGTTAATAAGGGAGGGAAGGTGGAGGGTTGAATTTCAAGTGTTGATTTGAATTATGCAGCCAGAATCCTGGGCTGCAGGATAAACTGTAGAGCAGGAGTGGGCAAAATGGTGCCCGCCAGAGCTTGGTGGAGCCAGTGTGGTGTAGTGGTTAGAGCATGGATAGGCAAACTAAGGCCCGGAGGCTGGATCCGGCCCACTCGCCTTCTAAATCCGGCCCACGGATGGTCCGGGAATCAGCATGTTTTTACATGAGTAGAATGTGTGCTTTTATTTAAAATGCATCTCTGGGTTATTTGTGGGGCATAAGAATTCGTTCATTATTTTATTCAAAATATAGTCCAGCCCCTCACAAGGTCTGAGGGATAGTGGACCAGCCCCCTGCTGAAAAAGTTTGCTGACCCCTGGGTTAGAGTGTCAGACTAGAACCTGGGAAATCAGGGTTCAAATCCCCAATCAATGTAATAGAATTGTAGAGCTGGAAGGGCCATCTAGCCCAACTTTTGTGTAATCCAGGAATCACAGCTGAATGATCCCAGGCAGATGGCCGTCCAACCTCTGTTTTAAAAGTTCCAAGGTCAATGGGTCACCTTGGAGCACTCACTGCTTCTCACCCTAACTTAAGTCAAACGGTTGTTATGGGGTTTATATGAGGAGCGGGTGGAAATGTGCTGGGCCCGGGGGTTAACCCGAGCAGAGCGGTCCAGGTCTGGTCCCGAATCCAAGGATTCCGCGAGGAGTCAGTCCGACAGGGCCAAGGCAGGAAACCAGGCAGGAAACCAAGCTAGGTCAGGCACAGGGTCTCAGGCAGGTTCTAACAAACAGCAATGTTGCTCCCGCAACCTGGGGCAGGGTCCGACAGCCTTTTATCTTTGTTGGGGTAGTGGCCAGTCCTGATCCCCCAGCGACTCACCTCCCTGTCTCACCCTAAGGCGAGCACTCCTCCTGCGAGTACTCAGGTCTCTCCTTCTCTCAGACCTTAGTCTCTGCAGCTCGGGAGACGTCGGTGGGTTACTAGACCCAGGGGCTGCCTCAGCCTCCCCTGACCAAACTGGTAGTGGAGCAGCTGTAAGTGATGGCCCAGCTGGAGGCAACGAGGTCATCCCCACATCTGGAGCCAGGGCAGGCTCAGGCCCCTGACTCGGCCCAGCTGGTGCTTGTTGCAGGGGAACCTGTCAGACTGGGGCTCTTCAGAATCAGGCCCCAGACTTGGTTCAGATGCCACCTGAGGCAAAGGATCCAGTACAGACTGAGTCTCCTCTGGTTCCGAGTCTGAGCCCGAGTCCCAAGCCATCACAGGAAAATCTCAGAGATGGGATATAAATAAATAAATAAACAGTCCCAGCCACCAAGGCCAGTGGTCCAAGACAGTGGAAGACGTATCTCTAACTTCTGGAGGGCATCATAGAACCATAGAATTGTAGAGTTGGAAGAGACACCAAGGGCCATCTAGTCTAACCCTGTGCAATGCAGGAATAATCTGGGCTTCCTGTGCTGCAAATGACATTGCATGTTTGATGTTGTCTAGAAATAATGAGTAATGATAGGGTGTTTTTTGTTTTTTAAATATACCACCTTTCTTAAGTGGTTTACATCAAACTGACAAAAACATTCCAACAGAAAAGAAAAAAATACTCATAATCCGCCTACACTCTTTTCGGCAGTTAAAACACAAATATCAAAATATTAGCTCAGAAAATCACTTAAGACAATTCATTAAACATATAATATACAATTAATGCATTTATCTGAACCAAGCAATATTTGGATTTTTTTAACAGCAGAATTTCAAAAGCAGAAACAGCAAATAAAATAAAATCCAACAGGTCAAGAAATACTTGAATAATATGGATTACCAGGGGATTGATCATCCTTAACAAATCCACAGACCTAAAATGCAACACAGCCACTAAGTCTAAAAATTCTAAAAGGCAAATGGCTAATTTAAGCATCCCACTCAGAAGTGTCATTCATTCTGGTTAAATGTGTCATCTTGTTCTTCCTGAAACTGTTACCAGCTGGGACAGGGACTATCTAGCAGCTCAATAGCTCTCTATAATCATGTTGGACAGTAAAATGCAGTCAAGTAGCGAACTCAACTCGTTGGTTGCCCTGCATTCGTGTGCAGTCAACACATCAATTATATGACTTGGCAATTGACAGCACTTATTCTCTGGCAGCCCAATAAAAGCAGGCCAGGCTATTGAAGATAAGACCTCGAGTATTGACAAGGTTTGGAACAATCTCTGGGAAGAAAAACAAATAGCTTTTTATTACCATTTGGATAAACATGATGGGGAGTTCGGGTTGGAAGCCAGAGAGATTCATTCAAGTGCAGTTATTTTCAGAGCAGGCTGAACAGAGTTGTAAGACTAGGGGGAGATCTGGTGTGCTTAAAGTTAGGTGTTTTGCCATTTCTCTGACCAAAGTCTACCTCTCCTAAACTGCTAGTAGTAGTAGTAGTAGTAGTAGTAGTAAAGGACCCCTGGACGGTTAAGTCCAGTCAAAGGCAACTATGGGGTTGCGGCATTCATCTCGCTTCAGGCCGAGGGAGATTTGTCCACAGACAGATTTCCAGGTCATGTGGCCAGCAGGAATAAACCGCTTCTGGTGCAATGGGATACTGTGATGCAAATGGAAATGCCGTTGACCTTCCTGCCGGAGCGGTACCTATTTATCTACTTGCACTGGTGTGCTTTTTAATTGCTAGGTTGGCAGAAGCTGGGACAGAACAACAGGAGCTCACCCCATTCCACAGATTCGAACCGCCGACCTTCCGATCGGCAAGCCCAAGGGGCTCAGTGGTTTAGACCACAGTGCAACCCACCCCACAATTATTATTATTATTATTATTATTATTATTATTATTATTATTATTATTTAGTTACTTGCTACACTGAAAGGTCTCCAACCGACTCACAATGTATTTAAGAGCATAAGCAGAAGTAAAGACGCATCTACAGAGAAACACATGCAATTCTTAAAAAATTCACAACACAACCCACCATAAAAGGAGCTGAAAGCTTCAGTTGCACCCTGAAGGACAGACATCACCATGCACCAGTGTGGCATAGTGGTTAGAGTGTTATCCTAGCACCTGGGAGACTAGGGTTCTAGTCCCCACTCAACCACAAAACTCCTTGGGTCACCTTGGGGGCCAGTCACTGCCTCTCAGAACAACTTGCTTTAGAGCATTGTTGTAAGGATAAAGGGGGGGGGGCAGCGGCAGGGAGAATGATGTATGCCACCCTGAGTTCATTGGAGGAAAGGTGGAAAATAAATGCAATAAAATAATAGCAATAATGTTGTATTCCATAAAAAGACGTGGAAGGAGCAAGTTGTTATCTAGCCACAAAAAGAAGCTAAAGAAGGTGCCAGGCAGACCTCACAGGGGAGAGCATTCTGCAGATAGGGAGCCACAACCGAAAAGACCCCTCTCTCTTGTCAGCTCTCTCTGAGGCTTCCTCAAAGGGGGCGGGGCAGGGAAGGGTCTCAGAAGAAGGTCTAAGGCTCTGGGTAGGTTCATACACCGGGAAAAGCATTTCAGAAGCTATTGGGGTCCTAAATCGTATAATGAGCATGTGTTCGGTGAACTATTGAGATTAACCAACACTCTTTTCTGAGATCTAAGTACTAACACCCCCTGTTTTGGATTAGCCTGTTTGGTTCTCTTGAAATCCAGGTATTTCTGCGAGAAATTTGAGGGAAACAGTAGGAGAAGCCAAAGGTTCACATTATCCAAATGAGCACGGCACAGCAATGAGACGGCCGGCTAATTACTTCACTGGAAACCACACACTGGAACTAATCCCTTTGATAACAACACATTTTCTGGTTCAATCCTGGAAAATCTTTCCATCCTGGAGAGTTTATTAATTGTCCTCTTTATTGGCTCTGTCAACTTGGCTCTGCTTTGAATAGCAGAGATAACGCAAGGCGTAGTTAATCTTTTACCTACGTTTTGGCTCCCCGTGCTTCTCAGACCTGGGCTCCAGTTGCCAGTTGCTCTTTGCAAAAACACTGCATTGCATCTCCTACCCCTGTAGATTCCAATTATATACCTCAATTAAAAGCTGTTGTTATTAGTTTTCTTCCTTCTCCTAGGATTGGGACTAGCTAGGTCTTACTTGAGAGCCTCCTGCTGGTGTCTACTCCGAAAGTGGTTCAGAGGCTGGTGACAAGGCAAAGGGCCTTTTCAGCTGTGACTCCTCATCCCCAATGAAATCCTCCTGATGCCATCATTCATGTACTTTTGGTACCCAGTTGTAATGGTTCTAGGGGTTGCTCGCGCGTAAGTTGCCTTTACTCCTAGCTAGGTTGCATGGTTGAACCCTTTCTGTCAGGACAGCCTCAAAATCCGTGGCTGCCTCAGTCGCTGGCAGAATCCGTCAGTGGGCGTTTCCTAAACCACTTCCAGCATAGAAGCTGTTTGACGCCCAGTCTCCTCCCCTGTTGCCTGCATGAAAGTTTCCTGCGCAAGGTGGGTGTGGGCAACGGAGCACTCGTACCCTCTCCGCTGGTCTCCTGCGAAGAGTCCTGGAGCCACCTCTCTGATTCCTCCATCTCCTGCCCTTTCCCACTGGTGTTACGCTGATTACCTTCCCCAGCGGATGGGCTATCCCTCCTTCTACTAGGACCCTCTCCACCATCGTCCGGGAGCCTCCTCTCCGCCTCCCGCCGATGGCAGTTCCCTGACCCCAGTAAAAACTCCTCTCTCCTCCCAGGTATTTTACAGATCATAAAAGTTTTGTTGTTTAGTAATGGCATGGTCAGGCTGCAGTTTTATTGAGTCTGTTTAATAGGTTACTTGCGGTTTTTAATGCAACAGACCTCTCTTTTTCTGATTATATTATTCTTTACACTGCTAAAATTATAAAAGTCCCATGGAGAATCCTATATGCCAAGCCACGTTATCACCACCACTATCATCCTGTCGATAAAAATGCAATCCATTTTGTTTTTATGCATTTTTTTAATTTTCTTTGTGGTTCAGTGGACATCAAAAGCTATAGCTTTTATAGGGAAAGAATGGAGCACTTGGAAAAGTTTCCAAAATTCTATCTATCTCCAACTTGCCTTCAACCATCACCAGCACAGCTGCCCTTCTGAATGCCTATGGCTACCCACTAACCCCACCTCTGACCCGTTCTTTCACTTAACCTTTATATGTTATCACTAACCCTTGACCTATGGCTCCACCAGGACCCTTCTTCCTCAAGCCCCTTCACCTGGCCATTCTTCCTCTCTGGGAGCTCCTCCCTTGATTGATTGTTCTCACTTTGGAACTGGAGAACATGAGAAGAGCTCTGTTGAATTGGGTAAGTGTCCACCTAGTGCAGAGGTGCTAGCCAATGGGATGCCCTTTTTGCGTGGATGAACTCCATCTCCCACAAGCTTCAAGAAGAAGAAGAAGAAGAAGAAGAGTTTGGATTTGATATCCCGCCTTTCACTCCCTTTAAGGAGTCTCAAAGCGGCTAACATTCTCCTTTCCCTTCCTCCCCCACAACAAACACTCTGTGAGGTGAGTGGGGCTGAGAGACTTCAGAGAAGTGTGACTGGCCCAAGGTCACCCAGCAGCTGCATGTGGAGGAGCGGAGATGCGAACCTGGTTCCCCAGATTAGGAGTCTACCACTCTTAACCACTACACCACACTGTAGTGGTTATGATTAATAGTCAGGGATTATGGTGACAGCAGCCATGAAATTAAAAGACGCCTGCTTCTTGGGAGAAAAGCAATGACAAACCTAGACACCATCTTAAAAAGCAGAGACATCACCTTGCCAACAAAGGTCCGTATAGTTAAAGCTATGGTTTTCCCAGTAGTGATGTATGGAAGTGAGAGCTGGACCATAAAGAAGGCTGATTGCCGGAGAATTGATGCTTTTGAATTACGGTGCTGGAGGAGACTCTTGAGAGTCCCATGGACTGCAAGAAGATCAAACCTCTCCATTCTGAAGGAAATCAGCCCTGAGTGCTCACTGGAAGGACAGATCGTGAAGTGAGGCTCCAATACTTTGGCCACCTCATGAGAAGAGAAGACTCCCTGGAAAAGACCCTGATGCTGGGAAAGATTGAGGGCACAAGGAGAAGGGGACGACAGAGGACGAGATGGTTGGACAGTGTTCTTGAAGCTACCAGCATGAGTTTGACCAAACTGCGGGAGGCGGTAGAAGACAGGAGTGCCTGGCGTGCTCTGGTCCATGGGGTCACGAAGAGTCGGACACGACAAAACGACTAAACAACAACAACAACAACAACAATATATGTAGGGCACCATGTTAGTTAGCCCTGATCTAGCATATTCTTTCTTTGCAAACATTGGCCAACCCAATGCTCCTGATATGTTTACAATGAGGGCATTGTTTGGCTGTCCCGTTAATTGATGTTAATTGATGTTAACTGGGTTGAGTGAGGATGGGATTTGCCTTTGCACATCTCTGTTTCTTCCCAAATTGCTAGGCAGTGAAGGACAAGCCCTTCTGGTATTTTAATTTCCCTTTATTCATTTGAGGAACGCAGCAGTGACACTGATTTGAAATGAGCTTGGCTTCCCATCCTAATGTGAATTCGACGAGGCAAGGGAATTTGACTCAGGTGCTTAGACCCTGCAGATATCTCTCATCAACTTGACAAATTTTCCCGTCACCTCTAATCATGATGTGATGAATTCACAAGGCTCACTCGAGAGTCAAAACCCATGCTGACTTGATTTGAAGTCTTCCCCCAACCCAAATGCATCCAGTCAACTTGTGTAACATAGTGGTTAAGAGTGTGAAACGTGAGCTAGGAAGCATCAAGTTTAAATTTCACAGGAAGTTAAAAATTTATAAGATAACCATTAAAAAGTCTATCATTCTCTTAGCTCCATGTTTTACAGTATGGATGCAATGTTCCAGCATTCTTTACAGAGGTGACATACACGTAGGGCTCTGTATATAGTGGTACCTCAGGTTAAGTACTTAATTCGTTCCAGAAGTCTGTACTCAACCTGAAACTGTTCTTAACCTGAAGCACCACTTTAGCTAATTGGGTCTCCCGCTGCTGCCACGCCACCAGAGCACGATTTCTGTTCTCATCCTGAAGCAAAGTTCTTAACGCTAGGTACTATTTCTGGGTTAGTGGAGTCTGTAACCTGAAGCGTATGGAAACTGAAGCGTATGTAACCTGAAGCGTATGTAACCCGAGGTACCGCTGTAGTCTAAGCATGACATCTCTCTCCCTTCATTCACATTCCTGCTGTTCTATTCACTTGTACTGAGTCAAACCATTGGTTCACCCAGGTGAGTATTATCTACACCAACTGGCAGTAGCTCCCAGTCCTACCTGGCGATGCTGGGGATTGAGCTCGGGACCTTTGGCTTGCAAATCAGATGCTCTTCCACTGAGCTATGGCTCTTCCCTTACTCTGACTAGTAAAAGGTAAAGGGACCCCTGACCATTAGGTCCAGTTGTGGCCGACTCTGGGGTTGCTGATTTATAAAGAGGAAAACCTTTAAACCTCTCCTTTTGGAAAAGTTAAGGTTAGAGACTTGCTCATACATTTTCTTTTTTTGCTGTTCTGTATTTGTTCACAGCAAATACTGTGCTAAAGGTAAAGGTAAAGGACCCCTGACCATTAGGTCCAGTCGTGGCCGACTCTGGGGTTGCGGTGCTCATCTCGCTTTATTGGACAAGGGAGCCGGCATACAGCTTCTGGGTCATGTGGCCAGCATGACTAAGCCGCTTCTGGCGAACCAGAGCAGCGCACGGAAACACCGTTTACCTTCCCGCTGGAGCGGTACCTATTTATCTACTTGCACTTTGACGTGCTTTCAAACTGCTAGGTTGGCAGGAGCAGGGACCGAGCAACGGGAGCTCACCCCGTCGCGGGGATTCGAACCGCTGACTTTCTGATCGGCAAGTCCTTGGCTCTGTGGTTTAACCCACAGTGCCACCTGCGTCCCTTACTCCGACTAGCTGAGACCTAACCTGAGTCAATTAAAAACTAACAGAGAAAGGGGAAAGCTACATCACTCAATGACCTCTTGAATGGGGCTGTGGCTCTATGTAAAGTATTAAAATGGTGGTGTAGAGGTGATTACAGAGAAGGGAGGTTTATATGCAAAAAATAAAATAAAAATGTGGCATGCTGGGGTAGGACCAAGAAGAAACAACTTCGGTTTCATCTCACTAAATCCATTTTCTCTTAGGCCAGGAATGAAGAAGCTGTAGCCCTACAGATGTTGTTGGACTATAACTCCCATCAGCATAACCCAGCATGGCGAAATGGTCAGGAATAATGGGGTCTGCAACCCAAGAACATCCGGGGGCCACAGGTTTCTCAGCAGTGACCAGGACACTATACAGTGGTACCTCAGGTTACAGATGCTTCAGGTTACAGACTCCGCTAACCCAGAAATAGTACTCTGGGTTAAGAACTTTGCTTCAGGATGAGAACAGAAATTGTGCGGTAGTGGCGTGGGGGTTGTGGGACGCCCCATTAGCTAAAGTGGTACCTCAGGTTAAGAACAGTTTCAGGTTAAGAATGGACCTCCAGGACAAATTAAGTTCTTCACCCGAGATACCACTGTATCAGAGACTATGGTGTCACCAGCTGAAGAGCCAGACCGGGTTCCTGGCCCTGACCCTGATAATGATGTTCTGGAGAACATTGAAGTCAAGGCTGGGAGCCACCTGAAACAGGTCCCAGGGCACTAGAGCCCATGGCACCAGCACCAGGACCCACACAGACACCTTTCTGTGTGCCCAAGGAACCACATGCCTTCCTTGGTAGTCTGAGGATAGATGACATGTTCTGGTCAGGAGGCTATGAAGCAGAGGAGAACTGCCCTTTTTCAGGTCAGAAGACTGGCCCTTAAAGAGGTTCCCCTTCACCAAGAAAAGACAGCTCCTAGGCGTGGTAGACTGGAAATAGAAGCTCAGAAGATGCCAGTTTGCTTCCAACCCTTTTGGGAGCAAGTCGCTCACTAGGGGCTCTCCGTGGTGCTGAAATAATGGACACACCTCAATCTCTGCCCCCCTCTGTGACACCAGAACAGGACACAACTCTGTCTTAAGCATATGCACCACAGAGGGTAGATGCAAGTAAAAAAGAAGAAGCAAAAAGCAAATTGTATATAAATAGCCACTTTTTCATCTCAGCAAATACTAAATCTCAGCAAAGTCCTCTGTGCAAGGTGTTTTTTTTTTTTTTTTAGCTTTAAACGCCCCTCCCCCCTTGGTCTCAGAGATTGTTTTCAATAAAATGGCTGCTAAAACATTTTCAATTACTTAGGGCACTTTAATTTCTCTCCACCAAAGGCATCAATATTCATGAGAACGCCCAGAAGTAAACACATTATTCAGTCAATTTAATTAGTATTTAATTACCAGACATAACTACCGATTATTAAGGGGTGCTATAAGCGAGCAGATACCCAGCTGGAGTCACTTTGAAGTCCTGATACTTCATTGAAATTTCAGAGGGAAGAAAACGATGATTTTCTGGGCCAGCGTAAAAGTGCATAATGAGTAACCAGGCGATAATTACAGCAGATGCAGAACCGGTCTTAAGGAATTGGCTTTGCATGCTGGGCATGAAAATGAATTAATAGCATGGAAAATTCAAGCAAAAAAACCAAAACAGCACTAAACCCCAAACAAAACACAATGAACTCTGGCATATATCTTGTTAATAAAATTTAAGCTACCATTATAAAGGCATCAGTCTGATTATGGGATTTAGCATTCTAAGGCATACTGCCTCCACTAGTGAAAGTAGAATACAGCCACCGCAGCCAGTTTTCTTATCCTCCATGATGAAAGAAAGAGGCCCTGATTTCCGTTTTTAAAATAAATAAATAAATAAATAAATAAATAAATAAATAATAAATTTTAAAAGTTTTAACATACATTATTATTTTGCATGACTCCACAAACACTCTCAATACCTTTATGGGGGTTCTTCCAAACCTCCAGACTTCCCCCCACCCCTCTCCCCGGTTTCCAATAATTATCTCTTCTCTTTTCTGCATCTAAATACCTTTATCCAGTCTGTTGAATTTCCTTGTTAATATCTTTTGTCAGATTATATTACAAGTGCTAGTCCAATCCTGCCAGCGTTTTTAGATGTCTGCAATGCTCCTTCATGTATTCTACAAAGTTCTTTTTTAAATTTATTGTCCTCTTGGTGTCTAATCGCCCTGGTCAATTTCGCCATTTCGGCATAGTCCATCAGTTTCAATATTCATTCTTCTTTCAATGGGGTTCTTTCTACCTTCCATCCCTGGGTATACAACATTCCTGCTGCTGTCGTCACATACATAAATAGGACCTCCGAAGGTCCTGATCTGCTAGACAGCTAAGCATCTGGTCCACTGAGGCTTCCCTCTCCTTAGTGTGCTGGGCCCGGCGGTAGCCCAAGCCACGCAGTCCAGGTCTGGTCCTGAATCCAAGGGTTCTGCGAGCAGTCAGTCCGACAGGGCCAAGGCAGGACACGAGGCAGGAAACCAGGCAGGGTCAGGCACAGGGTCTCAAGCAGCTACTAGCAAACAGCAATGTTGCTCCCGCAACGTGGGGCAGGGTCTGACAGCCTTTTATCTCTGTCGGGGTAATGGCCAGTCCTGATCCCCCGGTGACCCACCTCCCTGTCTCGCCCAAAGGCGAGCACTCCTCCTGCAAGTACTCAGGTCTCTCCTTCTCTCAGACCTCAGTCTCTGCAGCTCGGGAGATGTTGGTGAGTTACTAGACCCAGAGGCCGCCTCAGCCTCTCCTGACCCAAGCGGTAGTGGAGCGGCTGTAAGTGATGGCCCAGCTGAAGGCAACCAGGTCATCCCCGCATCTGGATCCAGGGCAGGCTCAGGCCCCTGACTTGGCCCAGCTGGTGTTTGTTGCAGGGGAACCTGTGCAGACTGGGGCTCTTCAGAATCAGGCCGCAGACTTGGTTCAGATGCCGCCTGAGGCAAAGAATCCTGTGCGGACTGAGTCTCCTTTGGTTCCGAATCCGAGCCCGAGTCCCAGGCCATCACATCTGTTATCTTTTATGTCAAGTTCATGTTGACTATAAAAGTAGGGCCAGAAGGAGCCTGGGTTTCACTTTCTTTTTCTTTCTCTTTTCTTTTTGATGTGGTGTTCCGTATACAGTGATACTGCTGTTTATGAACTTAATTCATTCCAGAAGTCTGTTCTTACACCGAAAACATTCTTAAAACAAAGCACGCTTTCCCCAGTGAGGTTTCTCGCCGCCAGTGCCCTTCCACCGGTCAGCTTCCGTTCATTTTCCGGGACATAGTTCACTAGCCGAAACACCTTCTTCCACTTTTGAGGAGTGTGTTGCCCGAATCGTTAGTTAACAGGACTGTTCTTAGACCGAGGTACGACTGTACAGTGGTACCTCAGGTTAAGTACTTAATTCGTTCTGGAGGTCCGTTCTTAACCTGAAACTGTTCTTAACCTGAAGCACCACTTTAGCTAATGGGGCTTCCTGCTGCCGCCACGCCGCCAGAGCATGATTTCTGTTCTCATCCTGAAGCAAAGTTCTTAACCTGAAGCAATATTTCTGGGTTAGGGGAGTCTGTAACCCGAAGCGTATGTAACCTGAAGCATATGTAACCAGAGGTACCACTGTATGGTGTTAAGGTTTAGCCATATTATAAGTTATTGTAAGTGCAAGTTAAGTTTGCTGCAACTGGATTTCTTATGGACAGTGCCAATCATAGCTGTCAACGTTTTCCTTTTTTTTAAGGGAAATTCCCTTATTCCGAATAGGATTCCTCGCAAGGAAAGGGAAAAGTTGACAGCTATGGTGCCAGTCCTGAATGTATTGGATTCATGACCATTGTGCTCATTTGCCTTTAGTAGCAGTAAAGATCTGCTGGATGAAATACAATTGCCTCTGTTCTATTTTGGGGGAATCCTGCAACATGTTTAAGTTTTTACTCTGCTAGCTATACATTGGCATCTACTCTGGATCAATATTGAGTAGAATTTCATGACAAAAACAAACTTGCTCCATCTTACGCGTGACAGCATGGCTGTTTGAAAATGGCTATCATATCTCCTCTCAGTCTCTTTTCCAGGCTAAACATACCCAGCTCCCTCAACCATTCCTCATAAGGCTTGGTTTCCAGACCCATGATAATCTTGGTAGCCCACCTCTGCACCCATTCTTGTTTGTCAATATCCTTCCTAAATCTTGGTGCCCAGAACTGGACACAGTATTCCAGGTTTGGTCTTACCATAGAGTGTTACTATTACTTCCTTTGACCTGGACACTATACTCCTGTTGATGCAGCCTGGAAGAATATTAGCTTTCCTTTTTAAAAAATTTTTATTTTTTTGCTTCATCACACTGTTGACTCATGTTAAGCTGGTGGTCTACTAAGATCCCCAGATCCTTTTCACGTGCACTACTAGTAAGCCGGGTGCCCCCCATTTGTGCAGCTGCTTCTTCTGCCCAAGTGCAGAACCTTACATTTGTCCCTATTGAAATTCATTTTGTTAGTCTCATAGAATCATAGAATCATAGAGTTGGAAGAGACCACAAGGGCCATCGAGTCCAACCCCCTGCCAAGCAGGAAACACCATCAGAGCACTCCTGACATATGGTTGTCAAGCCTCTGCTTAAAGACCTCCAAAGAAGGAGACTCCACCACACTCCTTGGCAGCAAATTCCACTGTCGAACAGCTCTTACTGTCAGGAAGTTCTTCCTAATGTTTAGGTGGCATATTCTTTCTTGTAGTTTGGATCCATTGCTCCATGTCCGCTTCTCTGGAGCAGCAGAAAAAAAACCTTTCTCCCTCCTCTATGTGACATCCTTTTCTATATTTGAACATGGCTATCATATCACCCCTTAACCTCCTCTTCTCCAGGCTAAACATGCCCAGCTCCCTTAGCCGATCCCCATAAGGCATTGTTTCCAGGTCTTTGACCATTTTAGTTGCCCTCCTCTGTACACGTTCTAGTTTGTCAGTGTCCTTCTTGAACTGTGGTGCCCAGAACTGGACACAGTACTCCAGGTGAGGTCTGACCAGAGCAGAATACAGTGGCACTATAACTTCCCTTGATCTAGATGCTATACTCCTATTGATGCAGCCCAGAATTGCATTGGCTTTTTTAGCTGCCGCGTCACACTGTTGGCTCATGTTAAGTTTGTGGTCAACCAAGACTCCTAGATCCTTTTCACATGTACTGCTCTCAAGCCAGGTGTCACCCATCTTGTATTTGTGCCTCTCATTTTTTTTGCCCAAGTGCAATACTTTACATTTCTCCCTATTAAAACAAGCCAGTGTGGTGTAGTGGTTAACAGCGGTAGACTCGTAATCTGGTGAACCGGGTTTGATTCCCCGCTCCTCCACATGCAGCTGCTGGGTGACCTTGGGTTAGTCACACTTCTCTGAAGTATCTCAGCCTCACTCACCTCACAGAGTGTTTGTTGTGGGGGAGGAAGGGAAAGGAGAATGTTAGCCATTTTGAGACTCCTTCGGGTAGTGATAAAGCAGGATATCAAATCCAAACTCTTCTTCTTCTTCCTTCTCCTTCCTTCTTTCTGCAGGACAACAATTTTGTGCTTTCCTCTTCTGCCTGTCTGCATCTTGTTCTTGAAAAACAAAAAACACCAACCCAAAAATTGTTGCAATGAATCTTTCCACTCACATTCACTGCTGTAAATTAAACTCTGCTTGCAAGACACTTTGCTCTGTTTTATTAAAAAGCAAGGCAGGATGCTACCTGTGATTACATACATTTTTATGCCCTCTGATGTTTCAGAGCAGAAATTTGTTGTAATGACTCACTCTGGGGCCATTCTTCAAGAAATGGCATGTGCTCTGGACGTGGCTAGAAAACCCATTGATTGTCCTCTTATCTGCATTACGGGAAAAACTTGGCAATTCTTTTCCTCTTTGGCTTCATTGCAGAACCATGGCCAGGGGTGATGGGAGTTGTAGTCTGGGAGGTAAAAGGTAAAGGTAAAGGAACCCTGTATAGTTAAGTCCAGTCCAGTCAATGGCAACTATGGGGTTGTGGTGCTCCACTTTCAGGCCAAGGGAGCTGGCATTTGTCCACAGACAGCTTTCTGGGTCACGTGGCCAGGACTGTGACGGAAGCCAGAATGCACGGAAATGCCATTTACCTTCCCGCTGCAGCAGTACCTATTTATCTACTTGCACTGGCATGCTTTCAAACTGCTTGGTTGGTAGGAGCAACGGGAGCTCACCCTGGGAGCCAGTGTGGTGTAGTGGTTAAGAGCAGTGGACTCGTAATCTGGTGAACCAGGTTCGATGCCCCGCTCCTCCACATCCAGCTGCTGGGTGGCCTTGGGCTAGTCACACTTCTCTGAGGTCTCTCAGCCCCACTCACCTCACAGAGTGTTTGTTGCGGGGGAGGAAGGGAAAGGAGAATGTTAGCTGCTTTGAGACTCCTTGAGGTAGTGATAAAGCAGGATATCAAATCCAAACTCCTCCTCCTCCTCCTCCTCCTCCTCCTCCTCCTCCTCCTCCTCCTCCTCCACTTCTTCTTCTTCTTCTTCTTCTTCTTCTAATTTTTCTGTTGCGGGGATTCGAACCACCGACCTTCTGATGGCTCAGTGGTTTAGTCTGGGTATGCTTGGAGGGCCAGCCCCATTCTTATTATAGGGCACTCTGGAGAAACTAAAAAGGAGGCTGCTTGTTGGGAGGAGAGCCAGGGAGGTTTGCATGCATGATTCAGACTTCACACATGCTCTCTCAAATTAATGCAAATCCTCCTCTTCCATAGCTCATAAATGAAGAGAAACTGTGAGGGCCATTTTGACCCTTCGTGTGCATTCTGTATTGGCAACCTTGGTGTAGTGCTGGATTTACCTATAAGCTAAACAAGTTATAGCTTAGGGCCCCACTCTTTTGGGGGCCCCCAAAAATTTTAAAGGAAAAAACCTGGATGTACATTTCCAAAATATAAGATAAAAAAACAACAACAAATAAAATAAAATAAAACCTACATACAGGAACAGTGCTTTGTGTTGTGCAGGTTGCGATGATGTAAGTAATGGGCCCCACATATAGTATATATTCAACACAAAAAACAGCGAGAACTTGTTGTTGACAAAGGACAGCTGGACATAGAAAGGGCCCCATTACCTCCAGTAGCTTAGGGCCTCATCAAACCTAAATCCAGCCCTGCCTTGGGGGTTAATCCTATAGGAAAGTCTCAACCAGAGCCATGAGATGGCATCATCCAGATATTTGGTCCACAGCCATATGGAATCCATTGATGGAGAAGCTTCTCTCACATAGCTGCATTTTTGATGAAAGAGTCCTGAATGTAGTTAAAGACTTGGAACACGGCCTAAAACGAGTATCAAACAGTCGTGTAAACATTCTAATTTTGCTGTGTGGTTTGTTAATCTGGCACATCAATTGCTATATAAAGTTTGCAGAAGATAAAGTGAGAGCTTTTGTGGAAAGCAAACAGAACAAAAGAGGTAGAACTGAAAGCCACTTCCTCCTCAAAAAGCAAACTTAGACTCAATAAGAACAACACCTAAGAGAAGTCTTTTGACACTTCACATCAATTAATGACATTTCAGCATTGTGACATTTCAGCATCTAGGCAAGATGTTTCCATTCAGTATGTTACCTGCTGAGTTCAAAAGGTAAGGAGTGTTTTGCGGATTCTCGGCAGAGCTGAAATGAAATTCTAGAAATGCAGTTCAGATGCTGGTTTCAAAATTCTGCTCCTGGAATTTGACTTCCAAACTCCAGAATTAGAATTTGAGATCAAAATCAAACCACTGAGATGAACTGAATGCAGTCAATAGTAAACTGCATCTATCTAATTTTGATGGCAGACTCCAAGACTAAACTTACAGGAAACACACAATTATCCAGTCTGATTTTAAACTAGCGTGAAGGAAACTGTCAATAGCAAGAGGAAATGAGACAATGGGATGCAGGAGAGATAAAAATACAATAAATGTACACTAAAGATGTTAATGCAGTCAGGAAAAAAACCCCGAGGTGAGCTTCAGTAGATTTTTCTATGCAGCCATGTATTTGTCCCATACATTGTTAAGCGATAATGCTTTTAAAAGAGATGCTTGGTCAAATCATCCTTCCATTATTCCAAAGCACCTGACTTCCATTACTGAAGAATACTGCAACCTTAATACAAATGCTTAAACACATCGCCATCATTTTGCCATTAGGCAGTGGGATGATAGCGTAATTGTCGCATAACTCAGCTCTGAATTGCATAAACAATGAAAATGCGATTGCATCTTTAATGCTTTCTTACATGGCAGGGCCATTTGTATGAGGCGCTGTCTATTCTACGCTAGACGCCATGCTCTATTTCCCATGATGCAGCTTTGAGCTCCTTCTTCTGCCTCCCTGAAATTCCTTTGGGGATTATTGATGAAAATGATGGACTATATGGAGTTGGCTGACCTTAGAAGAATCCGCGACCAGAAAGAAGAGGAATACCAAGAAGAGTGGAAGAAATTTAAAGGCTATTTGAATAAATATTGTAATATTAAAAATTAAAAATTAGAAATTGCTTGAAAGTACCAAATAGGCCTAGGATTAAATTAGGAGTTAATTAAATAAATGAGATTTAGAATTTTAAGAAAAGTTAAGAAATTGGATTTTAATTGGAATACTGTGTTTTAATAATGTTATTAGAAAACTGCTACATTCAAATACAAGGAAATTCAGATGGGAGGGCCCAGAGGGAGTCAAAAATATGTTTATAAGGTTAGATGTTTAAATAACAAATTAATTTGTGTTGTTTATGTTATGTGTTTGTTGTTATGTTTTTATTTTTTTATTTTTGCTTATATTTGTGATTCTGTTTCTTTTTTCTATGTTGTAGTATGTGCTATATCTGTGAAAAACCTGATAAAAATTATTATTTATTTTTTTTAAAAGCAACCTGGGATTAGTCCATCCAGAGACTCTTTCACAAGACCACCTCCCTCAAAAAGACATTGATGGTGGTAAGTCACCTTGGGAAATTCTACCATCCCAGAAATAGTCACAAGAGTCTCACTTCACCCTATTTCAAAAGCACCCAGCACAATAGGATAACAGCTATGAACATCGGGGTTCCTTAATTCCATAGTTTAGCTTAGTTAAACTGAGGAAACACAGAAAACACAGTCTTATACTGGGTTGGACCATTGGTCCATCTAATTGTCTATCTTTAGCCTGGAGAAGAGGAGGTTAAGGGGTGATATGATAGCCATGTTCAAATATATAAAAGGATGTCACCTAGAGGAGGGAGAAAGGTTGTTTTCTGCTGCTCCAGAGAAGCGGACACGGAGCAATGGATCCAAACTACAAGAAAGAAGATTCCACCTAAACATTAGGAAGAACTTCCTGACAGTAAGAGCTGTTCGACAGTGGAATTTGCTGCCAAGGAGTGTGGTGGAGTCCTTCTTTGGAGGTCTTTAAGCAGAGGCTTGACAACCATATGTCAGGAGTGCTCTGATGGTGTTTCCTGCTTGGCAGGGGGTTGGACTCGATGGCCCTTGTGGTCTCCTCCAACTCTTCTATGATTCTATGATTAACCAACGGAGGCTTTCTGGGGTTTCGGGCTAAGGACATTCCCTACCTGAATATTCCAGAAATTTAGCATGAGGTTTTGCTATGAACAGTATTCCAAGTAGGTTTGGTAAGTTTTTATCTTCAGTCCCTTTCCTAATGATTCTTAACATGCAATCTGGGTTTTTCAAAGCAGCCATACACTGGGTCAATGTTTCCCTTAAGCTATCCACCTGGTTTCTAATATGTCTTTCCCAGATCATTGGGTGTCTTCTGCATATTCTGCTGGATGGGGCTCTAGATTTCTGCCCCAAAGACCTGTTCTGATAGCCCCAGAGAACATGGGTTCATACCCTCACCTATGACACAATTCCTTTCCATGTCTTGCGAATCGTGCTTCTGTGAATGCAGCCAAACACATACAAGCAGGGAGAATTGAGCTTTGGAAAGTTGTAAAGATGGAAGACGGACGCGGGTGGCGCTGTGGGTAAAAGCCTCAGTGCCTAGGGCTTGCCGATTGAAAGGTCGGAGGTTCGAATCCCCGCGGCGGGGTGCCCTCCCGTTGCTCGGTCCCAGCGCCTGCCAACCTAGCAGTTTGAAAGCATCCCCGGGTGCAAGTAGATAAATAGGGACCGCTTACTAGCGGGAAGGTAAACGGCATTTCCGTGTGCGGCTCTGGCTCGCCAGAGCAGCTTCGTCACGCTGGCCACGTGACCCGGAAGTGTCTCCGGACAGCGCTGGCCCCTGGCCTCTTGAGTGAGATGGGCGCACAACCCTAGAGTCTGTCAAGACTGGCCCGTACGGGCAGGGGTACCTTTACCTTTACCTTTAAAGATGGAAGACAGACTTAGCAAATGGTTTCAAATTCAGCTCTTCTCATTGACACCAAAGGATGGTGACAACTCCTACAATCCCATTCATGGGAAAAGAACTCTAGAATGCATGGTTTATCCAAAGCCAGTTAGTATTGCCTATGAGGTTCACAGAGATAGTTTTGCAATTACTTCCAATGACTTTCTGCTGCTTAAGAAGATGGATTGTGTTTGTTTACAAAAGCAAATAAACTACAGTGAAGTCAAAACGTTGCCCCCCCTGCCCCAAGAGCACGATGTGAATGAATGGTCCGTCTTTTCTGTAGCCGGATTGAATTATGCTGCTAAGTGAATCCTGACTCAGTGAGATGCACTTGATGTCATGCAGATCTAAAGTGAAGATGCATTAAACAATAACAGCATTCAAGTCTACATGAAGGCAATGATGATGTAAACATAATGAGCGCTGCCTCCTGTAAGCCTCAGCAATGGCCTTCATTCCTCCCTTTTGTTGTGATTTGTAAGAGCTTGCTTTCACCTTAGTTACTCTCTGTGGAAATTACTCTGAATCAAATGGGTTTGAACCTCTGCTTGGCAATGAACCTCACTAAGTAGCCATGGTTAGAGCATAAGAGTACAAGGCGAGCTTTGCTGGATCAGACCAAAGGCCCATTTAGTCCAACATTTTATTCTCCCAGTACTCTTCCCACTTATGATCCCCAGCAACTCAAATTCAGAGGCATGCTGTGTCTCATACAGGAAGTAATACACACACACACACACACACACACACAGAGGTTCACCTCGTATATTGTATTCACCTTGTATCTTTTCTTTTTTAAAATCAGTCTGTTTTTTATTTGCTCTGTGTGCTCTGTCTTCTTTGATCTTGTGATCTGAGTTCAACTCACTCAAAAATGAAGCTCTGTGTACCTCATTCACTCTGATGGGAAATTTTTAAATGCCTATAACTTTCTAACCCTTTTGGCAGGATCACATGAAATTTGCAGGCCCAGGAGCGGAGTAAAATAAGCATTCCAAATTATGGATAAAGAGGTCCAGGGTTTTTTTGCGGGGAAGTCAAATGGATTCACTTGCCTCCATAATGAATATCAGGGCAAGACTTTTACTGAATCAACTAAAACTCCAAAATCCATATTAGTTTCACATTTTCAAAAGAAAGGAGTGTGGGCTTGCCTCTTGCTCTTTCTTGCATCAGAAAAATTAAGAGGTAGACGTGAGTATTCTTGGTTGTACAATTTTGAAAACATTGGCATCTCCACATTACCATTGATTTCCAGGGCCTTGCCTGGAGGAAGGAGCAAATCAAAGGGGTTGTTAATGGTAGAGTACTGAAGAGTTTGTGAAGCAGGGAAACAGCTGATTGCTGGTTCTTTTAAGTTCTTCAGTCCTAAACTGTGCTGGCTTTCCTTCTTGCCTTTTCACATGAGTGGCCTATAGCCATGTTGCGGAATATTCATATCACTATGATGCTGGAATGGGACACGGGTGGTGCTGTGGGTTAAACCACAGAGCCTAGGGCTTGCCGATCAGAAGGTCGGCAGTTCGAATCCCCGTGACGGGGTGAGCTCCTATTGCTCGGTCCCTGCTCCTGCCAACCTAGCAGTTCGAAAGCACGTCAAAGTGCAAGTAGATAAATAGGTACTGCTCTGGCAGGAAGGTAAACGGCGTTTCCGTGCACTGCTCTGGTTCGCCAGAAGTGGCTTAGTCATGCTGGCCACATGACCCGGAAGCTGTACGCCGGCTCCCTCGGCCAATAAAGCAAGATGAGCGCCGCAACCCCAGAGTCGGTCACGACTGGACCTAATAGTCAGGGGTCCCTTTACCTTTATGACGCTGGAAGCCTCATTAAAGACCATGCATGAGAGGTTTTGGGTGTTTATAAAGCTAAAAGACAACCAGGGAATCACTGAGCAAAATGACAAGAGCATTAGAAAACAACATTTTTTAACATTTCCAAAACTGTCGAGCAGCTGTTCCATTTTACAACAATCATTTCCGCAAGCCGGGGTTCAACATTTCTTGCATCCCGTCTTGAAGAAAACTGAAATTGCTTGTCCTGATGACATTCCTGCCTGCTGCCTATGAGGTCATTCAGTGTCGTTACACATTCTAAAGCACCACCGGCTTATTTATGCATTCAGGGTAATCAAGTGGAATGTCACGCTGAAAGTTTCATGAATGCCTCCCAGGCCCCTTGTGGCTCGAATTCCAGTGATTCCTCTGCCGGCTTCCTTCTGCAAAAGCTGACTCATGGCACCATCTCATTTCCCCTCTCATTGAGTGAGCAGCAGGGCCATAAATCATGACTCAGCAAAAAGGGGTCAAGGGGCAGCCTCTCCTTCTAATTTCAACTGCCTTATGCCCCACTGCTGAGAAAATCTGGTGTGTGGGGAAATGGTGTAATAAAGAGATGAAATCTCTCCAGATGTTTTAACATTGTTTAAAAAACAAAAAAAGCAGTGCAATGACACTATAAACACAGTGTGGGATGTAATCCACTGGGAGCAGTCAAATACAACATTCCTTGTTTTCCTAGAGTGGACATGCAAGGGAATGTTTGGTCCAGCCTGTTTCCTCCTGGCCTGGAGCATCCTTCCTTGCATGCGACTAGTGGGTGGGCGTGACCTTCCCAGACCTGCTAAAAGGTCAAGGCATGCTGACACTCTCTCTCTTTTCCATCTTCCTTTCATCCTGCGAATTTCCTGGACTGAAATCCTGGCTGCCAGCCAAGCAGTCCCCCCAGGCCATCTCCCTTATGGGGTAAACCTGTTGGTGTATATTTGTAACTTTAAGCCAGCCATGGCCAAACTTGGCCCTCCAGCTGTTTTGGGACTACAACTCCCACCATCCCTAGCTAACAGGACCAGTGGTCAGGGATGATGGGAATTGTAGTCCCCAAACAGCTGGAGGGCCAAGTTTGGCCATTCCTGCTTTAAGCCTTAAGCCTGTCTTCAGGGATCACACTGTGCTCTGCCTGATCACGAGTAAACTCTCTTTTTGTTGCTTATGAATAAGACTGTGGTGTCTTTATTCTTCTAGGAGGGATTCAAGTGGTCTTACCAGGAAAATATTAGAACACATTTTAATCCGGACAAGCCAGATTGAGTTGCATGTTGTCTTAAGAAACTCACACGAGTTTGCAACTAGTTTTCTGCTGTGTAAAGGGGAATGCTCTCTGCTAAGTGAAAGAACTTGCTAGTGCAAGTTAGGAAGGATATTAATAAACAATATATCCTCTCCTGCCACCCTCAACATTCCCACAAAGGGTTATGGGCCCAGCATGCTTCCACTGCGGAACTCTGCTAAGTGAAGGAACTTGCTAGCGCAAGTTAAGAAGGATATTAATAAACAAGCTCACTTTATTCCTGTATAATCTGTGACATTTCAGTGCTGTTAAGAGTTGGCTGACAGGTTTTGTGTGGGAAAGGTCCCAGGTAGGGTCCCAGGTAGGGTCATGAATGAAAGCAAGGAGAGATCTATTGCCAGTCAGTGTAAGGTAAAGGTAAAGGTACCCCTGCCCATACGGGCCAGTCTTGCCAGACTCTAGGGTTGTGCGCTCATCTCACTCTAGAGGCCGGGAGCCAGCGCTGTCTGCAGACACTTCCGAGTCACGTGGGCAGCGTGACAAGCTGCATCTGGTGAGCCAGCGCAGCACATGGAACGCCGTTTACCTTCCCGCTGGTAAGCGGTCCCTATTTATCTACTTGCACCTGGGGGGTGCTTTCGAACTGCTAGGTTGGCAGGCGCTGGGACCGAACGACGGGAGCGCACCCCGCCGCGGGGATTCGAACCGCCGACCATACGATCGGCAAGTCCTAGGTGCTGAGGTTTTACCCACAGCGCCACCCGCGTCCCATATACCAGTCAGTGTAGACAGCACTTAGTTAGATGGACCGACCGAACTGATAAGGCTCATCTTCGGAATCACCTCCCAATGATTAATTGACGACTTGATCCTTTGATAAGGCCTCAGGCACGTCGTCCCAGCAGAGCATCCAGCAGCATGCGGAAAGATGAGATAGTACGAGCTACATTGCTATGCTTTATTTTCTAGCTATGCAGAGAGCAAAGAAATATACATCCTCTCCCTGTGAGAGCAGAGAGCAACTGAGAACAAAGGAACAAAGGAAATAGGAAGCCACTAACATCACATCCCGTCTCCCTTTCCCGTGAGACTCCAATAGTGTGGAATCCCAGGAATGTAAACAGAGTCCTGTGACTCCACGCAACTGCTCAGTGATCAGAAACTAACAACTTCCTATGGTTCCTATTTCCCCTTCCAGGTTCAAAGCAAATGAAGTGAATCATCTCCCCTCCTGATGAGATATGTAATAAAATAATTAGAACTCAAAAAATACTGAGCTGGATGGACCCAGAGATTTGAATGAACACAGCTGCTGATAAAAGCAGGAGGGGAATAGTGCTGTTGTGTCTAGGTTCCACTTGCAGATTTCCCAGAGGCACCAAAATTTAAGAAGGATGTTGACAAACTGGAACATGTGCAGAGGAGGGCAACCAAAATGATCAAGGGTCTGGAAACCAAGCCTTATGAGGAATGGTTGAAGGAGTTGGAGCCTGGAAAGGGGGAGGATGAGAGGATGTATGATAACCATCTTCAAATATCTGAAGGGTTGTCTTGTTTGCTTGTTAAAATTTCCAGTTTCCCAGCACAGAATTCCCCCCCAACATCTCTAGAAATGATGCTGAAATGCTATGTGTTGCCTCTGAAAAAATAAATAAAATATCTCTCTCCCAGGCTTAAATGGAAATAATCCAAATCAATGTTGAGCTTGTTAACAAAACCAGTTTTGACCTTGCAGTAGGTTCATATCTAGCTATAAGGCCTAGTGATTTGCTGCTGCTTGCGTCAAACCCATTTAGCTCAAGGTTACAATTGCAGTTCCAAATTTGAATGTACCTCTTCCCTGACTCTTGAAAAACAGCACAACCTTGCTCCGGCAAGCAATTACCAAAAAAGTACTTTTCAGTCTGGACTAGGCACAGCAGTGCAATACGAACCCAATTAATTTCTGGAATTCAAGGGTCATTTTTAAAAAGTATGCAAAAACATCCAATTTCTTATTAGAATCAGGCAAACAGGAGGTCCAGTCATACATTGTTATTTTCAATTATTGGAGACACAGGCAATTTTTGATATCAGGGTACTCAGGAAAGAAGGAGGCAAAAGAGGCCATCTGAGGTTATAATCTAAACATAGAAAATAGTGAAAGATGTAGCATTGGAAGGAAGCCTATTCAGAGCAATTGCAAGAGAACCTGCCCTCAATCTGATTTGGCTTTACAACATAAACCACACACCCAACCCTGATTGTCTGTATGATGGTGTTGTTGTTGTTTAGTCGTTTAATCATGCCCAACTCTTCGTGACCCCATGGACTAGAGCACGCCAGGCACTCCTGTCTTCCACTGCCTTCCACAATTTGGTCAAACTCATGCTGGTAGCTTCGAGAACACTGTCCAACCATCTTGTCCCTGGGGCGAATGCAGGCTTTCGCTGAAGCCTGGAGAGCGAGAGGCGTCGGTGCGCACCGACCCCTCTCCCTCTCCAGGCTTCAGGAAACTATCCGCAAGCCTTACGTGCCCGGTGGGAGTTCCCCCGGGCACGCAAGGCTTGCGGGCGGCAGCCTGCAGCACGGAGCACAGGGTGCCCTCCGGAGGACGCCCCGTGCTTCGCACAGGTGTCCGCAAGCCTTGCGCACCCGGGGGAACTCCCCCTGGTGCACAAGGCTTGCGGGCGGCAGCCTGCAGCGCGGAGCACGGGGCGCCCTCCGGAGGACGCCCTGTGCTCTACACTGGTGTCCACAAGCCTGCAGACTTCCCCCCGGGCGCGCAAGGCTTGCGGGCAGCAGCCTGTTCTGGGGGCTGGGGTCGGGGGAAGCTCGGGCTTCCCCCACCCCAGCCCTGCGGCTGGGGGGGGGGATAATTTTTTTTATTCATTCCCCCCCCCCCAAATGAGGTGCGTCCTATGGGCCAGTGTGCCCTATAGGGTGAAAAATACGGTAAGTTAAATAAGCAAGGAGACAGTATACAGCCTTGTCGTACTCCTTTCCCAATTTTGAACCATTGGTGCATGGTGCCATCTCATTGCTTGCCATCCCTGACTTGGCTGTGATCATTACAGGAAGAAGCCCTTTGGGGGGACAGATGACAGAGAGTGATGCTCCCATTAACAGGTGGTGAACAGGGTGTAAAATGATGGGCAAAAGGAGCTGTGGAATGTTACACCCATCCTAAAGCTCTGCCTTTCACCATCACAATTTTCATGGACAAGAATTCAGCTCAGTATTGAGGAAAATTAGGCAGATTGACCTGGTGTAACACGGCAGCCTAATTATTTGCCCCTCTCACTCTGCACTTTCCACTCAGACTGGCAAGAATTTCCCAGGGTCTCATCCAGAGACGTTCTCTCCCATCAACTCCTACCTGATACCTTTAAAAAACAACCCTGTTTTGTTTTATTGAATCAGGTGGTTTTCTATTTTGCCTCTTGGTAATTGCTTATATTAATTCTACAGCATACTTCATAATATCAGCTCTGTGTTAATTTAGTCTGCATTATTTGCTAGTTGAGATCCCAACTGGTACTTCATCATTTTTCAGATACCACTGTATCTGAATCATTTAGGTGTCAAATTCTGAGATGTGTTAATTTCTAATGCTTCAATTTTCCTGTAGTTTTGGAATGAGCGAGTTTGGCAGGTATGCCTTTAAAGGCGAGATGAATCAAATCCCTCTGAATCCGTATCTAACAACCATTCCATCCACACAGATCTTGTGCATTTCTATTCTGATTGCTCACAGAGGTGGGAAAGAGACCAAAGAATGCATCACAAGAGCACACAACATTATTGTTTCTAAAACCTCTAGATTTAAAAACTAATCTCACGATGGCATTCTTGGAGGCTGAATTGTTCTTTCAACAGGGAGCCTGCTGGCATCTATTAACAAATTTGTTCAGCTGGTATTTGCCGGGATACAAACTCCTGCACATTTATCAGAATTAGGTACCATTTCCAGCTGTGGCATTAATCAGGGATTTAAATTGCCTCTGTCCTCCTCCAAGTGCTCCTAATTGCAGGAGGACTCATCGAGATAAAGGAAGGGTGACGTTCTCAAGCTTAGTTAGGTAAATGTAAAGGACCCCTGACAGTTAAGTCCCGTGGTGGACGACTCTGGGGTTGCTGCGCTCATTTCGCTTTATTGGCCTAAGAAGTCGGCGTTTGTCTGCAGACAGCTTCCGGGTCATGTGGCCAGCATGACTAAGCCTCTTCTGGTGAACCAGAGCAGTGCATGGAAACGCCGTTTACCTTCCCGCCAGAGTGGTACCTATTTATCTACTTGCACTTTTGACGTGCTTTCGAACTGCTAGATTGGCAGGAGCAGGGATCGAACAACAGGAGCTCACCCTGTTGTGGGGATGAACTGTCAACCTTCTGACCGGCAAGCCCTAAGCTCAGTGGTTTAGACGACAGTGCCACCCTTGCTTATTTACCTTTGTTTAAATTTAGTTGCTTACTGAAGAAACCAAGAGCTACAGAAGTTCAACAATAAGGTCCACAAGGTTCACTTTGGACACAGAGTCCAGTACTTTGGAAAACAGCCTGGTTCAGTCTGAACCCAGATGGGTTCAGGTCCAAATCCTGATTTGGACAAAATGATGCTATTGGAGAAAAATGGCACCCAGCCAGTGGTAGCCACCAGGGATTTCCCAAAATCCCTTCTGAACGATGCTAGCATTATGTTGAGAGGGCATACTGGTGTCAGAGACCAGGCTGAGGAGTACTACTCTGATGACGAAAAGTGGAAGCCTTCACCCCACCCCCACTCCTGACCAGGATCCTGAAGCTGCCTGGGAACAGTGGAGCAGTATAGATATGAAGCAGTGGTTTGCAGAGGGGCATAGTTCTGAAGGCAAAAGTTGGGGTGAACAGCAAAGTGAAGAAGAACTAGAAGAGAGAGGTCTCTTTCACTGGAAAGTGTCCAGCCGATCAGTCCAAGGTCATGTAGAAGAGATAAGGTGGCTACACAAAAAGCACAGTGGTTGCGAGATCAGGTTGCAAGGCACGGAAGTGACCAGGGTGGGTGGGTGGAATGGGTTGTTGTTGTTTAGTCGTTTAGTCGTGTCCAACTCTTTGTGACCCCATGGACCAGAGCACGCCAAGCACTTCTGTCTTCCACTGCCTCCCGCAGTTTGGTCAAACTCATGCTGGTAGCTTTGAGAACACTGTCCAACCATCTCATCCTCTGTCGTCCCCTTCTCCTTGTGCCCTCCACCTTTCCCAGCATCAGGGTCTTTTCCAAGGAGTCTTCTCTTCTCATGAGGTGGCCCAAGTCTTGGAGCCTCAGCTTCAGGATCTGTCCTTCCAGTGAGCACTCAGGGCTGATTTCCTTCAGAAAGGATAGGTTTGATCTTCTTGCAGTCCATGGGACTCTCAAGAGTTTCCTCCAGCACCATAATTCAAAAGCATCAATTCTCCGGCAATCAGCCTTCTTTATGGTCCAGCTCTCACTTCCATACATCACTACTGGGAAAACCATAGCTTTTACTATACGGACCTTTGTTGGCAAGGTGGGGTGGGGCTATAATATACCAAATGGAGGTATTAAACCAAGGTCTTCAGTGGCTATTCTCTGAGGGAAGACCAGTCCTTATGGAAAGAGTGTCTTCCAAACTTGCTCTGGTCCATGGGGTCACAAAGAGTCGGACACAACTAAGCAACTAAACAACAACAGCCCCACCCCAAATCCCCCAGGTGGTTGTTGAAAAATGTGAGCCTCAGTAAAATGGAAGCCACTGTGCTGAATCCTTTGTGTGCACTTTTTCTCTGGAAGATGCAGGTAAATTCAAGATGGCAACTTCCAGTTAGATGCTTCCAAACTTCTACACAGACTTTTACAAATATATAAAGTTCAGCTCCGTTCCTGAAGCCTTGGTGGATTTGTAACTAACAAACAAACAAAAATCCAACAGCTCCCAGAAGCAAACATTTAATTAACTTTCTTTATTGCGTTCCCCACAAGGAGATTGTATTTACTTATATACAGCAGCAGTGTCAAATGCGAGGTATCAGAACATACAGAGATCTCATATTTGTGGCTATCTGTTTGGGGTTAAAGCTTTAGGCCCAGTATCCACTGAGGAGCCAAACCTTTATGCAGGCTGCACCACTACAAGCTGCAGGGCATCACAGCATACCCTCCAATGTTCCTCAGATGAAAACAGGGACATTTTTCATCTCCTCGCAACTGACCCTCCTCGACTCCCCATTTATTTATTTTTGTTCCACCACCACTGAGCATTCCCTATCAGAAGAATGTCAAGTGCCGCCACCACACCAGTGGGACACAGCACACATGCCCTCCACTGTCCTGAGAAAATCCCTTAATCCCTATTTTATTTTATTCTTTGGTAGATTTACAAAAAGGAAAACACACACCAAGAACCAGAAAGGGTAAGATTAGACATGGAAACACAAAGCATTTCTTTCTTTCTTTCTTTCTTTCTTTCTTTCTTTCTTTCTTTCTTTCTTTCTTTCTTTCATCAAGACTCTTTGTGACCACTGGGATCCTGCCAGAGCCTCACACCTCCTTCCAAAAGCCCAATGCCTCCCTAAATTGGATTTGGGAAGACAGCTTTGGGCTATGCCCCCCCACCTCAAATTTTGGCCTCGCATAGGGTACCGTATTAGCAAGGTCCACCACTATGGAGTGATGGTGGCGATGATGGCGATATTTTATTATTTATATGCTGACCATCTGACCGGGTTGCCCCAGCCACTCTGGGCAGCTTCAAATATTAAAAACATTAAACACCAAACATTAGAAACTTCCCTTCAGATGTCTTCTAAAAGCCAGAGAGTTGTTTATTTCCTTGACATCTGTATGCTTCCAACATATGCTGGAAACCACAGGAGGGGAGAAGAAGAAGAAGAAGAAGAGTTTGGATTTGATATCCCGCCTTTCACTCCCCTTCAGGAGTCTCAAAGCGGCTAACATTCTCCTTTCCCTTCCTCCTCCACAACAAACACTCTGTGAGGTGAGTGGGGCTGAGAGACTTCAAAGAAGTGTGACTGGCCCAAGGTCACCCAGCAGCTGCATGTGGAGGAGCGGAGACGCGAACCCGGTTCCCCAGATTACTAATCTACTGCTCTTAACCACTACACCACACTGGCTCTCATCACATGAGAGTGCTCATGTGATTGGGTCTTGCTTGAGGGTTCTCCCAGGCACATAGCTGTCAACCTTTCCCTTTTCTTGTGAGGAATCCTATTTGGAATAAGGGAATTCCCCTTTAAAAAAGGGAAATGTTGACAGCTATGCCCAGGCATCTGGGTGCCCTCTGTGAGAACAGGACACTGGTCTAGGTGGCCTCATCCAATACACTCTTCTTATGTTCTTAAGCACCTTGTGTTTTCAATGTCCTTAAATGCTTAGCCTTGGAGCATACAGTGGCTAAAAAGCCCTTTTCCATGCTGATTGGATGGCTTTAGCACACTTGAGACAGGGACCCTGCTGTGGAAATAGTAATGGGCCTTCAACCCCCTGTGACCACTGTATGTGGCCCCAAGAAGTTTGCCTACCAGGGCCTGTGGCCCTCAGGCTGAAAAGGATTCCACATTCCATGGATAGATCCCTCACGAATTCCAAACAGGAAGTGAGTTGGGAGCCAGTGTGGTGTAGTGGTTAAGAGCAGTAGTTTCATAATCTGGTGAACCGGGTTCGCTTCCCCGCTCCTCCACATGCAGCTGCTGGGTGACTTTGGGCTAGTCACAATTCTCTTGAGTCTCCCAGCCTCACTCACCTCACAGAGTGTTTGCTGTGGGGGAGGAAGGGAAAGGAGAATGTTAGCCGCTTTGAGACTCCTTAAAGGTAAAGGTAAAGGTACCCCTGACGGTTAGGTCCAGTCGAGGAATGACTCTGGGGTTGCGGCGCTCATCTCGCTCTATAGGCCAAGGGAGTCAGCGTTTGTTTGCAGACAGCTTCTGGGTCATGTGGCCAGCATGACTAAGCCACTTCTGGCGAACCAGAGCAGCAGAAACACCATTTACCTTCCCGCCGGAGCGGTACCTATTTATCTACTTGCACTTAACGTGTTTTCAAACTGCTAGGTGTGCAGGAGCTGGGACCGAACAACAGGCACTCACCCTGTTGCGATGATTCAAACCACTGACCTTCTGATCGGCAAGCCAGTGTGGTGTAGTGGTTAAGAGTGGTAGACTCATAATCTGGTGAACCGGGTTCGCGTCTCCGCTCCTCCACATGCAGCTGCTGGGTGACCTTGAGCTAGTCACACTTCTCTGAAGTCTCTCAGCCCCACTCACCTCACAGAGTGTTTGTTGTGGGGGAGGAAGGGAAAGGAGAATGTTAGCCGCTTTGAGACTCCTTCGGGTAGTGATAAAGCAGGATATTAAATCCAAACACTTCTTCTTCTTCTAGGCTCTGTGGTTTAGACCACAGTGCCACCCACATCCCTTAGGGTAGTGATAAAGTGTAGACTCCTTCGGGTAGTGATAAAGCGGGATATCAAATCCAAACTCTTCTTTTTTTCCCTGAGTTAAAAAAGAAGTGAGTGGGTAAGCTATCCACTCTTGCTATCAAGCCCTCATTCCCCCCATTAAGGGGGTGGTTAGTTCATCCATCCTGAGACATTACGAGAGCGAGAAAACAAATCAAGTGTTAGCAATGATCTGGAAGGAGAATAGAAACAAACCAAGCATCACTCTGTTTATAGAACACTCCAAGTACATTATAATTCAATATCCCTTCTCATCCCTTTCCTTGGATACTGTTTACTTAATGGAGCCAAGCCGCACATTTTGAACAATTGCCCCACTCCTCATGGGATGCTATTCTTAGGCTTTTCCTGATGTCACCAACGTGAGTCTTAGATGTCTGCTTACATCTGAGCAAACGGGAAGGAGCATCATGTTCCCCGATGACCTTTGCAAGCCCACGTAGGAAACATGTAATTTTGACAGTAACTGAAGCAATCCTTCAGAGAAATCCCCTCCGTTGTGAGAGCTATGGGGCTTACTAAGCAAGGCGATTTGTGAATTAGAGTAAATCAAGCCACGGGGGAGCAGAGGAGATTAGAGCTTTGCATACCTCTGAAGATGGCAGTTTCAACAGCAGGGGCTAAGTGTTTGTGCAAGAAAATGGTCACTAACGTAACAGGTGGGAGATATTACGTTTTACTGCTGGGTAATAAAAGTCTCTTTATGACTGATTTATAAAGAGGAAAACCTTTAAACCTCTCCTTTTGGAAAAGTTAAGGTTAGAGACTTGCTCATACATTTTCTTTTTTTGCTGTTCTGTATTTGTTCACAGCAAATACTGTGCTAAAGGTAAAGGTAAAGGACCCCTGACCATTAGGTCCAGTCGTGGCCGACTCTGGGGTTGCAGTGCTCATCTCGCTTTATTGGCTGAGGGAGCCGGCGTACAGCTTCTGGGTCATGTGGCCAGCATGACTAAGCCACTTCTGGCGAACCAGAGCAGCGCACGGAAACGCCGTTTACCTTCCCACTGGAGCGGTACCTATTTATCTACTTGCACTTTGACGTGCTTTCAAACTGCTAGGTTGGCAGGAGCAGGGACTGAGCAACGGGAGCTCACCCCATCGCGGGGATTCAAACCGCCGACCTTCTGATCGGCAAGTCCTAGGCTCTGTGGTTTAACCCACAGCGCCACCCACATCCCACCAATACTGTGGTAACTATTAGCAAAATAGTTCCCAAGACTGCTTGTTTTATCTTGGCACACCCCATGTGTCACTTTTTTCAGGATGACGAGGAACCATTAATGAGCACATTAATGAGCACCATTAATGAGTCGACCAGCTACAAATCCCCCTAACAGTTACCTCGCCCAACCCTCATTTTATCACCTTCTTTTGTCAGAAGGTGAAATCAAGATGCACAACTTCCATAGCAGTTGCCTGATCCACCAAGCTTATAACTCTATCAAATAAAGAAATGAGATTCATCTGGCATGACTTGTTTTCGAAAAACCCATGCTTAGTGATCACAGCATCCTTTTCTATGGGCGCACAGACTGACCATTTAATTATCTTTTCTAGGACCTGATGTTTGCAAATTGGACTACCTGTTTAATTCCACGCAGGCCATGCTGAATGCCTGTGCTAATTGTGGGAAAGTTTGCGCTGAAAGGCAAGAACAGAAAGGACTCAAACAATAGCATAAATTCCAGATAATGAAGCTGCAAATTGGCTGCGAAGCTCCACGGAACTGACCCTGCCCCCAATACACACACACACACACACACAACTGGCCTTTTGGCTTGGAAATAAAAATCACCCCCCAGCAATGGCCACCCACACCAAGGATATAATTAGATGGATAAAGAGCAAAAATGGATGAAGCCAAACATACTGTAATAGGTAGCAATCATATCTATTAATCGACCGTGGGTTGATCCAGCAAAGGCAGGTAAAAGTGGGTGCTTGCCAAGAACAAAAGTATTATCCTGATTTACAGGGGAGAGAGGGATTTGATTGGACAGCTTTTTGCAACAGACCTGATCCAGTGCTCTTAATCTGCTCGCTGACCAGAAAGTAACTCCCAGATGGATTACACATTTCTCCGGATTTTGTGTATTTTAAGTAGAACAGAGCAGGGGAACCTGTAGCCTCCTAGATGTCACTGAACTCCAATTCCTATCATTCCCCACTCCCACTCTTCAGTCAGTACAGGCAGTGGGCAGGGATGATGATGATGATTTATTGAATTTATATGCCGCTCTATGGGACGCGGGTGGCGCTGTGGGTTAAACCACAGAGCCTAGGACTTGCCGATCAGAAGGTCGGCGGTTTGAATCCCCACGACGGGGTGAGCTCCCGTTGCTTGGTCCCAGCTCCTGCCCACCTAGCAGTTCGAAAGCACCTCAAAGTGCAAGTAGATAAATAGGTACCACTCCGGCGGGTAGCGAGATGAGCGCCGCAACCCCAGAGTCGGGGTCCCTTTACCTTTACCTTTATGCCGCTCTATACCTGGAGGTCTCAGGGCAGTTCACAGAAATCTGCACCATCGGGCGGGGGGAGGGGCAACCCCCACCCTGGGTGTCAAAGATGTGTACAAAATGAATGCAACATAAAGCCTAGCGAGTCCCCTCTTAAGTTTGAAAAGTGTGTTCAGCTGTTTGGCCACTTCCAAAGCTTTTGGTGCTAGAAGCTGCTTTGAATCAATAGCTATTTCATTCATTTCTCTCATTTCATTCATGTGTTCTGTCATTCACTTGGGCCACAGAAAACATGAATGGGAGCTGCATAAGAACTCTCTCCCCACTAGTTTTGGAAACGTAGCTGAGCACCCTCTGCAGCTTCTGCCAGGCATCTCAAGCCAGTCTTGACCTTTGCAACTTGTGTCTTTAAAATGATCCTTGGAGTATAAGAAGATGTTTTGAGAAATGTGGACTGAACACACCCCACGCTGCTCCCTGAAAACTGTGGACATCATCCTGTTTTCTCACTCTATGTTTGCTTTTTTGATGAATAGTGGATGGCTTTTCCTCGGGCTGCCCACAGCTGTGTCCCATTCAGCAGTCAGCTCAGAACGACCAGAGGCTCAGGAGAGTGCATTGCATGATGCCTTAATGTATTTAAACTAGACGTTCAAAGAAGAGACACTAAGGACTAGCAACTTCTCTCATCTTTGCTCAAGTAGCATTCCATTGCCTGAGGTATAGGTGCCAGGAAAGAGCCAGGAATCAGACCCAGAGTCAAGGAGCCAGGGACAAAGAAGAAGATACCCAAAACTACCACAACATTACTACTAACTACAGTATACGCGGGTGGTGCTGTGGGTTAAACCACAGAGCCTAGGACTTGCCGATCAGAAGGTTGGTGGTTCGAATCCCCGTGACAGGGTGAGCTCCCGTTGCTCGGTCCCAGCTCCTGCTAACCTAGCAGTTCAAAAGCACCTCAAAGTACAAGTAGATAAATAGGTACCGCTCCGGCGGGAAGGTAAACGGCGTTTCCGTGCGCTGCTCTGGTTCGCCAGAAGTGGCTTAGTCATGCTGGCTTCATGACCCGGAAGCTGTACGCCGGCTCCCTCAGCCAATAAAGCGAGATGAGAGGACAAGAGGGCTGCTTTCTGCTCAACCCCAGGTCCCTCACCCCTGTCCCGGAGATCTTCTGCCTTTCAGCAACACTGAACAAGATAAACCAATGGTCTGACGTGGTATGAGACAGGTTCCTGTGTTCCTCTGGCTCCTGGCACTCATGGCAGCTAAACACAGAGCAAAAGGCTCCTGGTTATTCTCCAGGATGACCATTTTTTTACCTGGCATCAAGTTTTCTGTTCACATCTTCTACAACAGCGGCAAGAGTCTTGACAGCACAAGGATGGAAGAACGAGGAAATCCCAATGAAAGAAAAATTGATGAGTTATGCAGAGCTGGCTAAATTGACATACAAATTGCGGGACAAGGACAACTGTGACTTTAAGGAAGAATGGGAGCTTTTTACAAATTATCTAAAATGACAACAAAATGAACTGGACTGCTTGGCAGGTTTTGAAGAAACATACACAAATTTATTAGTTGATAACATGGTATATAGATAATGTAAGGGTATGTACAATTTTATGACATGCAGAGAATAATATGTGCTGAGAAATCAGAGAGAGGAACTGGGGGAAGTCTCTGGGGGGGGAGGGTTTGATGGGGGTGGGGGGAAAGGGGGAAAATAATGAATGTGATATGTTTTGATATTTTGTTATGTTGAAATTGCTAATAAAAACATTTTTTTAAAAAAAAGTTTTGAGTTTGCATCTTGCATTTACAGTATCACAGACCACCCTGTCTCTAGGTGCCCTTGCCTTTTAATCTCAGCCAAAGCATCTGTTGTGGTCAATTGTTTGTGCTCCATTAGAGCCCTGGATCCTTTTCTAGGAATGGGGCTGCCAGAAAAAAATGCAGCCAGTGGCCAGCTTGTGCCGTGATCACTGTGTAAATAATGCCACCCTCATGGTAAATCAGCCTTTTAACCTGAAAAAACAAACAAACAAACAAAAAACAATAACAGGCTCGGCTGGCATCCTTTCTGCGTGATGTCTACATAATTGGTCTACTGGAGATGTGAATTTTTCTCTTTCACTCATCTTCCCAGCTTCAATTCCTTTCACTCACACAAAATACAGAAATCTGCTTCCTGCCCAGGAGGGCTCTATTAAATAGTGGGTGGACATAGCAGATGACACAGAGATTTCTCCAAGTAGTTCTTTATAAGTAAGCTGGAACTGAACTGAACAGCAAACAGCTCAGCCGGCATGCTTTTATTGTCAACTTTGTAACAATAACAATCCAGGGTTTCCCACCTAAATTAATTGACGTGGACCTGAGTGAAAACTATATACATGATACTCCTGGTGGCCAGGGTGAGAACTTCAATACATGGAATGGAATTTGCTGCCAAGGAGTGTGGTGGAGTCTCCTTCTTTGGAGGTCTTTAAGCAGAGGCTTGACAACCATATGTCAGGAGTGCTCTGGTGGTGTTTCCTGCTTGGCAGGGGGTTGGACTCGATGGCCCTTGTGGTCTCTTCCAACTCTATGATTCTATGATTCTAATACATAACAGGCTCCATGTTCAGATCCTGGAGACCACAGGCGTGGCAAATATTCATTACAGCACCGCGAACTTTGTTTGCAACACATTTCTTATCCCCGAAGAAGGGGAATCATGAATTAAGTATTGAAGCAAATGAACGTTTCCTTCCCACCGGCTGTCAAATGAAAGAGAAGAGAAAAAGTTGTGACTCACGGTAATCTCCTCTGTGGGCAGAGGGCAATTTTGTTTTGGGGAGGAAAGATACATTATGCTGCATGCTTCGCAGGGGTTGGCAGCCCATGCTTCTGCTGTCAGGTTTTAGCAGGATTATGATCCCCCACATTGCATCACATCCATTGGCCAGCCAGTTCACAAACCTGTGAGTTTTGTACATGTATATGTGAGTTTTGTGCAATAAACTACGTTGTTTGTTTCTATTAATTTGCACAAGGGTGTACAATTCCATGATTCTATTTTATGATGGGGGTCTTTTCTAGCCCTGGGAATTGAAGCATGCTGCCACTGAGGGGGGTCCTTCCCTTTGGAGGAGTGGAGGATGAAATTAACAGATTACGCAGAATTGGATAAATTAACTGGGAAAATTAGATACCAACGAGCCCATAAATTCATTGAGGACTGGAAAAAATTTTCGGAGTATTTGAAAGGCGTATGTGAGGAACAAACAACGCTAGTAGGTTTTAAAGAAGTTTTGTGAGTAAGATAAGGAATATTGCAAAAATGTAAACAAATTTGTTAAGATATTTATTTATGTATTTATTTGTTTACTTTAAAAGAAAAAGGAAAAAAAGGAAAGGAAAAATGGTGATACGGAATTTGAGAAATGTGTAGGAAAATTTTTTATCACGGATGATTGGCAGAGAAGTTGTGGGAAGCCCATATGAAAAAACTGTAAATATGTGAATGGGAAATTTGTACGACTATATATATTTATGTAAAATTTGAATAAAAATGAAACGTAAAAAAAAAAAAAACCTATCCATTCTGAAGGAAATCAGCCCTGAGTGCTCACTGGAAGGACAGATCCTGAAGCTGAGGCTCCAATACTTTGGCCACCTCATGAGAAGAGAAGACTCCCTGGAAAAGAGCCTGATGTTGGGAAAGATGGAGGGCACAAGGAGAAGGGGATGACAGAGGACGAGATGGTTGGATAGTATTCTCGAAGCTACCAGCATGAGTTTGACCAAGCTGTGGGGGGCAGTGGAAGACAGGAGTGCCTGGCGTGCTCTGGTCCAGGGGGTCACAAAGAGTTGGACACGACTAAACGACTAAACAACAACAACTACAGACTGAAATTGTGTGTGTGTGTGTGTGTGTGTGTGTGCATGCATGTTATGTTCTTCTATTTCCTCTCCAAAATATGAAACGGTGGTTTTTCTACAGCCCAGTGCATTCGGTCAAATTGAGGAGAGGTGGCAATTTATTCTGAACGGCACCTCGCACAGGTTGTTAAAACAAACACACACAAACCACATCCTTTCCGAAATCAATTTCAGTTGATGGGTGACGATTATTTATTCCCCACCTTCTGAAATACTTTATACAGTGAATGCTCTCTTGGGTGCTTGGGGAACGCAAGCAATTTGTACCCGACTCTACAATTTCAACTTGAAAGCAATCATTTATGAAGGGTTGCAAAATCATTTTTTTTCTTTCTTTCTATATCCAGGCAATATGTTTTCTGATGCTTGTCAGGTGGGAAGCATGCTTGAACTTAGCCGATCTGTTATCTCACAATAACACCTTGGGGAGCATAGTGCTTGAGTGGGCTATGAAGCTTGGCTCTCAGAAATGAACTCTCCCAGTGGCCTCTTTAAGCCACGACATCTCAGCATCTTAATTTCACACCTGCATCTGTATTATGATTGGTTGGTTGGTTTATGCCACTTACTACTCAAATTAGCCTCTAAGCAGTTTACAAAATAAAAGACTCAAAACCAATTTAAATCCATGAACAAAGTTCACAATAAAACAGCAACCACAAAAACACAACAAAACAGGAGATCCAAGTCCAGGTCAAGGAACCAGGAGAATACTTGTGCAAAGAGGTGTGTTTTCAAAAGCTGGCAGTACAGTGGTACCTCGGGTTAAGAACTTAATTCATTCTGGAGGTCCGTTCTTAACCTGAAATTGTTCTTAACCTGAAGCACCACTTTAGCTAATGTGGCCTCGCACGGCGGCGGCGTGATTTCTGTTCTCATCCTGAAGCAAAGTTCTTAACCCGAGGTACTATTTCTGGAGATTAGCGGAGTCTGGAACCTGAAGCGTCTGGAACCTGAAGCATCTTTAACCCGAGATACCACTGTATGCCAATATAGATGGTGGTCTCTTGAATTTCAGAAGGGAGAGCATTCCATAGACCTGGTGCACTCAGTGAAAAGCTCTCCCATTGTGTTACTGCTAATCATCAGGTGGGGACGCGGGTGGCGCTGTGGGTTAAAGCCTCAGTGCCTAGGGCTTGCCGATCGAAAGGTCGGCGGTTCGAATCCCCGCGGCGGGGTGCGCTCCCGCTGTTCGGTCCCAGCGCCTGCCAACCTAGCAGTTCGAAAGCACACCTGGGTGCAAGTAGATAAATAGGGACCGCTTACTAGCGGGAAGGTAAACGGCGTTTCCGTGTGCTGCGCTGGCTCGCCAGAGCAGCGATGTTACGCTGGCCACGTGACCCGGAAGTGTCTTCGGACAGCGCTGGCCCCCGGCCTTTAGAGTGAGATGAGCGCACAACCCTAGAGTCTGTCAAGACTGGCCCGTACGGGCAGGGGTACCTTTACCTTTACCTTAATCATCAGGTGACAACATGGCTAAATGGGTTTTCTTTGCTGAACTTAATGCCATTACAGGCATTAAGTGACACTGGGAATCTTTTCGACTCAAGATAGTGTAAAAATATCTGAAATGAATACATGAACGAATAAAGTGCAGAGTTAGAATTATTAACAACACACATGCACACGAAAACACACACACACAATCTTTGATTTTATAATCAGTCAAGGCATAAATGAGAAATGAACACAGTTCTATGAGTAAGCATTTATTTCCTGTTGATTGGTCATACACTGGAGAGCAAAGTAAATAAATATGTAACAAAGAACCAGTAACATTGGGATTCCAACCATAAATACGTGTATGAGAAAGTAACTTCCATTGCATCTGGAATGGGGTCCTAGTTCTGAGGACTGAATGGGGGCACTGTAATTCACAAAGGCATCCTCACCGAAGGGAATTTTATTCCTTTGTTCGTCATTTTAGACTCACAGCTGTCCATGGAGGCGCAGGTCAGTTCTGTGTCCAGGGCAGCTGTCTACCAGCTCCACCTGGTACACAGGCTGAGAACCTACCTGCCCGCGGACTGTCTCACCAGAGTGGTGCACGCTCTGGTTATCTCCCACCTGGACTACTGCCATGCGCTCTACGTGGGGCTACTTTTGAAGATGACCCGGAAACTACAACTAATCCAGAATGCGGCAGCTAGACTGGTGACTGGGAGCAGCTGCCGAGACCACATAACACCAGTCTTGAAAGACCCACATTGGCTCCCAGTATGTTTCCAAGCACAATTCAAAGTCTTGGTGCTGACCTTGAAAGCCCTAAGTGGCCTCGACCCAGTATACCTGAAGGAGCCTCGAGTGGGTGAGACACTCAGGGCTGATTTCCTTCAGAATGGAGAGGTTTGATCTTCTTGCAGTCCATGGGACTCTCAAGAGTCTCCTCCAGCACCACAATTCAAAAGCATCAAATCTCTGGCGACCAGCCTTCTTTATGGTCCAGCTCTCACTTCCATACATCACTACTGGGAAAATCATAGCTTAACTTTTGATTCAAATAAATCTGTACAGTTTATTCCATTTTTGGTCTGGCTCTGGTTTCGTTCTCATTGCCACCGCTAACTCACTGGAGAAAGCTCACTGGAGTGAAATTTCAAACCTATTTTTGTATACGGGCTCTTCAAACTTCAGCCATCAGGGATTTTAAAATTGTAACAAAGTGGATGCAGCTGAGTATTTCTAGGAACAAGTTTCCCCTTTGAGTATAATTCTTATATCTAAGCAAAGAAATCAGCGATGCGTAAAACGTAGTAAGTGCATTGGGACGTGAAGGCTGCAGTCCTAAATGCACTTAGCAGGAAGGTGAATTCTATTGAACACCAAGGGACTTAAAGGCAAAGGAAACCCATATCTGATTGTAAGTCTAATTTAAAAAAGAAGAAGCAAATGGGTAGTTAATCAATGGGGTTATAGCAGGACAATACAACGATGGAGCAATAAGCCAATCAAAGCAATAGGGTGTACAAATCTGTAAGGTTACAAAGTTCTCCTTTGGCATAATTGTCTACTGTGCTATTTGGAAAGGTTTAATTTAGACTTCAGCTGGTTTTCATACAAAAAAATCATTTTTTTGGGGGGGGATTCTAAGAAGGTATTCTAACCTCCAAAACAGTCCATTGAGGATGGAACAGGCCATCAAATGGGGGCAAAGGGGAGTCCAGGGATGTGTGTGTGTGTGTGTGTGTGTGTGAAGATTCTTGGAAAAGGGTACAGCTGGATTGCTGGCACTTTGAAAACAGCAGCTTATTTTTTGTTGTTTAGTCGTTTAGTTGTGTCTGACTCTTCGTGACCCCCTGGACCAGAGCACACCAGGCACTCCTGTCTTCCACTGCCTCCCACAGTTTGGTCAAACTCATGTTGGTACCTTTGAGAACACTGTCCAATCATCTCATCCTCTGTCGTCCCCTTCTCCTTGTGCCCTCCATCTTTCCCAACATCAGGGTCTTTCCCAGGGAGTCTTCTCTTCTCATGAGGTGGCCAAAGTATTGGAGCCTCAGCTTCAGGATCTGTCCTTCCAGTGAGCACTCAGGGCTGATTTCCTTCAGAATGGATAGGTTTGATCTTCTTGCAGTCCATGGGACTCTCAAGAGTCTCCTCCATCACCAGAATTCAAAAGCATCCATTCTTCGGCGATCAGCCTTCTTTATGGTCCAGCTCTCACTTCTATACATCACTACTGGGAAAAGCAGCTCATACTGCAGCATTTTACTGCAGATTCCATTTGTCTTCAGCACTGACAGTACAAAAAAGGCAGTCAGCCCTTATCCTTCTCTTTTGTTCCTGAGTCGGGTTCCTTTAACATTTCTCCCAGGTGCTCGGAAGTAGCATAGTGCACCTGAGCCTGAAGCTCTGGATAACACCTAGGACAATAGGACCCAGGGCTGTTCTTCCCCCTTGGACTCCTGTTTTATTCTGCTTCTCTGATATGTCTGTTGCAGAAGAGAGACGCTCCAGTTAATTTATGCACGGCAAGGGAACAATCTCCGAGCCCGGAGTTATTTGTCAGCTTCACAATCAGGGCATGCGCTCAACAATGGGAGCCTGCCAAAGAAGAACTATCTGCTTGCAAACAAATTGCAGGAACGTGGGGTGTGTGGGGTGTGTGTGTGTGTGTGGATTGCAGCAGGGGAATGCAGAGTTAAGAGACTGGGAAGCAAATTGGAGCAGTTCCTTGAGAGACAGCATCTCAAATGTACGGAGACAACACTGAAGCTCTTCTCCTTTGATCAAGCAAAGCAGAGCATGCTGGGAAATGGCATTTTCGCTGGCTGGAGAGCACCAGCAAGAGCAGTACGGACCCCTCTCATTCACTTTAATGATGTACTTCCATCTGCTATACAGAGATAGCATCACATCTGTAATTGGGATATTTAGAATGACTTTGGTGCACTTAACTGTAAATGTCAAGAAATAGTGGGGGGGTCAGAAGCAGCCAATGAGGGGAGCAGGCTTTGAACCATCATAACGTTAAAATTTGTTTACTACGTAAGCTTAGATAATAAAAACGTAACGGTTTTAAAACAGCTAATGAAAAGGAATAATGAAAACAAATGTCAGGAAAGGAGGGTGGGAAGTCAAGAAGAAATTATGTACAGTGGTGCCTCGCAAGACGAAAAGAATCCGTTCCGTGAGTATCTTCGTCTAGCGGTTTTTTCGTCTTGCGAAGCAAGCCCATTAGCGGATTAGCGGATTAGCGCTATTAGCGGTTTAGCGGCTATTAGCGGCTATTAAAGGCTTAAGGGATTAGCGGACTAGCTGCTAAAAGGCCATTAGCAGCTTAGTGCCTTAGAAAAAGGGGGTGGGGAGCGGAAAAACCCCTCAAGAATCGCAAGACATTTTCGTCTTGTGAAGCAAGCCCATAGAGAAATTCGTCCTGCGAAGCAACTCTGAAAACGGAAAACCCTTTCGTCTAGCGGGTTTTCCGTCTTGCGAGGCATTCGTCTTGCGGGGCACCACTGTATTTATAAAAAGAAACACTGTACAGTGGTACCTTGGGTTACAGACGCTTCAGGTTACAGACGCTTCAGGTTACAGACTCCACTAACACAGAAATAGTACCTCAGGTTAATAACTTTGCTTCAGGATGAGAACAGAAATCGCACGGCAGCGGCAGTGGGAGGCCCCATTAGCTAAAGTGGTACCTGAGGTTAAGAACAGTTTCAGGTTAAGAACAGAATTCCAGAATGAATTACGTTCTTAACCCGAGGTACCACTGTATATGATGACTGTCATGGTCCCGTGCTGTTCAGCCAGAGGGAGAAGCCACTTAACCAGTCGAATCTGAGTGGCGTACTTGCCTGGAGGCATAGTCTGTATACAAGGTCCAGTCCAGTCCTAAGGTTGGGGGTATCTCAGTTCACATAGTCAAATGATCCAGGGGTTAAGAAAGCCGAGGGTCCAAGGTCACAAGAAGCAGCAAGGTCTGGCCAGGAACAACAAATCTTGTTTCCAGCAACTGACCGAGGCTGCAGACCTTCCTGAAGAAAGCTGGAGCCAGCTGTATCTCCTCAGGAGCAAGGAGGCTGATCAGCAGCAGGTGGAGTCACTTCCTAGGAGAGCGAGATCCATAGTTTAACCATATGCTGTCTAGATGCCGGGCGCCATTTTAAATCAATATGGTGGACCAAAACGTCATCATCATAATCATCATCATCATTTTATTGGTATGCCACCCTTCCATAGTTGAAACTATGCCCAAAGCGGCTTACAACATGACGAGATTTACCGTATTTTTCACCCTATAGGACGCACTTTTCCCCCTCCAAAAATGAAGGGGAAATGTGTGTGCGTCCTATGGGGCAAATACAGGCTTTTGCTGAAGTCTGGAGAGCGAGAGGGGTCGGTGTGCACCGACCCCTCTCCCTCTCCAGGTTTCAGGAAGCTACCCGCAAGTCGTAGGGGCCCGGCTCAAAGCCGCGCAGCTCTCCCAAGGCTTGCGGAGAGCTCAGCGCGCCCCAGGCTTCGAGCTTCGCACAGCTCTCGGCAAGCCGTGGCAGAGCTGCGCGACTTCCCGCCAGGCTCCCTAGGCTTGCGGATAGCAGCCTGTTCTGGGGGCTGGGGTCGGGGGAAGCTCGGGCTTCCGCCACCCAACCCCACGCCTGGGGAGGGGAACAATTTTTTCCCCTTTATTCCCCCCCCCCCAAAATAGGTGCGCCCTATGGGCCGGTGCGCCCTATGGGGCGAAAAATACGGTACATAATTACAAATATAACAGAAGTCAGAAGCAATCATGTTACGTATTGAGTTGAATAGGATCCAAAATGCAGCAGTCTGATTGGTCCACAGGAGCCACCCAATCCAGCTCCAGGTGGAAGAGAATCCGCAACCTGATTGGCCTACAGGAGAATCCTGGAATTAGCCAATCACGTGCAGCCCATTGTGTAAATAATGTATATAAGGCAGACATTCTGGGGGAACTTTCATTCCTCCTCACCACTATGAGCTGAATAAAGAGCATGAAATCCACTCTCGACTCCGAGTATATTTCAAATAAATAAAACAAATCAAAAAGTACACAACCAAATGGAAACCATTACCATGTAAATCATAAGATCTAAAACTAAAGATATAACAATAAGATCAATGACAGCAACAGCTCTCTAAACCTCCTTTAAACAATACTCCAGCCCAAGAATCTGTTCAACAGCTTTTGTAGCTGGAGTCAGTCATCACTCCACTCTCCCAGGTCAGATGGGAAAGGGCCAGCAAGGCAGGGTGCAGGTCCTCCAGGGCTGACAGCCAGGATAGTCTCATTTAAAACAACACCGATAAAAATTAAAAACAAAACATGACTTTGGTGCGACCTCATCCCATTTTTAGGGATGCGGGTGGCGCTGTGGGTTAAACCACAGAGCCTAGGGCTTGCTGATCAGAAGGTCGGTGGTTTGAATCCCCGTGACGGGGTGAGCTCCTGTTGCTCGGTCCCTGCTCCTGCCAACCTAGCAGTTTGAAAGCACACTGGTGCAAGTAGATAACTAGGTACCACTCCGGCAGGAAGGTAAACAGTGCTTCCGTGCGCTGCTCTGGTTTGCCAGAAGCGGCTTAGTCATGCTGGCCACATGACCCGGAAGCTGTACGCCGGCTCCCTCGGCCAATAAAGCGAGATGAGCACCGCAACCCCAGAGTCAGTCACGACTGGACCTAATGCTCAGGGGTCCCTTTACCTTTGCCCATCCCATTTTTATTTTTATTTTTGCACGGCAGGCCCAAACTCACATATCACACAATCCTCTTTAAAACCACCATCTTTATTGGTTTCTGCAAATACCTGGGCAGCACTGTGCTGATTCCCTGGGGGTTTCATTATGAAGCAGAGCAATGATCAATACAACCAGAAGCGGAAGCCTTTCAACAGCAGGGACAGATAACACACCCAACCAGTTTTCTCTCTCCCCTGCCCCTTTTTATGATCTTCTCTGCTCTATAGCCTCAAGAAGAGGGATGCAATAAACTCTGCATGTCACGAGAGTCCTAGAGAAAGAAGAATAATTAAAAGTTTCTGAGCGCGCTGCCTCCAAGACAGCAAAGCAGCCGCGACGGAGTGGGGTGTTTTATGAGGCTGATTTCCGAGGTCTCGACATGGACCAGGAAAGCAGAGGAGGGAATTTAACAGCTGTTGCAGATGCTGAGGGAGCCTATAAAGTTGTCCCTTAATGGCTGGAGTGGGTGGCTTAAAAATTCATAGTCCTCTGCACTAGGGGAAACTGCAAAAGCCGATGGCCTTAGTGTTCCATTAAGAACACAACGAAGCATCATTTCTGACAACTGAGGTTGAATCCTGAGAAGACAGAAGTACTATTTTGTTTTTTTAAAAAATATTTTTATTGGGTTTTTTACACAAAAAATAAAACAGAACAATACTAAAAAAGAAGAAAGCATAAAATACACAATACAAAAACACAAAAGCAACAAAATAATCAAAAAGAAAAAACATTAATAAAAACAGTTTCATGTTTATGGTATTTCTTTCATTTACTTATTTCCCGACTTCCCCAAACTTCCCTTCACTGTATTCCAAAACACCTATTTGATCAGCAAATCCCTATCCTCTGTCTTAATTAATCCTTGTCTTGATTTTAACATCTTTATATAACTTAGTCTCCTTAAGATCTTAAATCATTAAATCTTTACATTTTACGACTTTTATACTAATAACCTTTTAAATTCAATCTGATGTCATTTTAACATTCATTAATCTTATAATATTTCTGTAAATAATCTTTAAATTTCTTCCAGTCTTCTTCCACCCAGAAGTACTGTTTTGGGGTGACAGGGGGTGGGCAGGTGTGGGGGGACGCCCTGGTCCTGAATGGGGTAACTGTGCCACTGAAGGACCAGGTGCGCAGCCTGGGAGTCATTTTGGACAAACAGCTGTCCATGGAGGTGCAGGTCATTTCTGTGTCCAGGGCAGCTGTCTACCAGCTCCACCTGGTACGCAGTCTGCCCGCAGACTGTCTCGCTGTAGCCTATAAAGAAATATAGGCTACAGCTATCCAATTTACAAGGGTCAATAATAAAAGAGAAGAAATTGGAGGTTGCCCAAACCCATCATAGCAGAAACTTTGCATTCTTGCTTGTTTGGGGCTCATTTGGCTGCTGGCTCCGTCGCTGGAACCGCAGCGTGCGGAAATCTGAAAAATGTCCTGCATGGAAATAGTTCCATGAATAGAAATTGAGGATTATATCAGGAGTGGAGTTTGACACCCTCTCCTCCATCAGTCACCAAGAAAACCGGGATGGTACCCCATGATCTATCAATGTCTGCTCTTTCCCATAACATAAAAGTTCCATTAAAGCACAATTTGAAAACACAACCTCTTGATAAGTCACTGTCGGCGGGACCGTTCATCGCCGTTCATATGGCAGGTTTGGCGTTTTCACCGTGACAATATGATGGACAAGCGACTTGAAGGAGCTACCAGTATGCTTCGAAGACAACATGTCAGCAGCAAATAACTAAATTCAGGCTCAATTGCCTGAAAATTAGAAGGTTTTGCTTAATGTTGCCCCCTCAACAGGGAGCAGCAAGGGTAACATTTGAAATAAGGAAATTGATATTTTCAGACATGGCCTATTAAAAGAGCTGCACAGGTTCCTTACTGTAGTAACCTGGCTTCCCTCCTTCAGAGAAAACTTTTTTTAAAAAAAATTAAATTTTGTGGTTGTAGCAAAACGCCTGCCCCTCTTTTTTTGGCCATTCCAACTGCCTACATCAAATTTATGTTTAGGTGGGAGGATACTACAGTGGTACCTTGGGTTAAGAGTGGCTGGGGAAACTCAGCCAGATGGGCGGGGTATAAATAATAGTGGTGGTAGTGGCGCATGCCCTGTGGAACGCCCTCCCTTCAGATGTGAAGGAAATAAGCAGCTATCTTATCTTTAAAAGACATCTGAAGGCAGCCCTGTTTAGGGAAATTTTTAATATTTAATGCTGTATTGTTTTTAACACTTGATTGGGAGCCGCCCAGAGTGGCTGGGGAAGCTCAGCCAGATGGGCGGGGTATAAATAATAAATTATTATATATTATTATTAAGAACTTAATTCGTTCCGGTGGTCTGTTCTTAACCTGAAACTGTTCTTAACCTGAGGTACCACTTTAGCTAATGAAGCCTCCCGCTGCCGCACGAATTCTGTTCTCATCCTGAAGCAAAGTTCTAAACCTGAGGTGCTATTTATGGGTTAGCAGAGTCTGTAACCTGAAGTGTCTGTAACCTGAAGCATCTGTAACCCAAGGTACCACTGTATTGGCTATTTGCAAGGGATGAGATTTGAGGGGCAGGGGGTGTGAAACTCTTTCACGCCCCTCCATGGTATAAACCACCATTTAAAAACCATTCCATGGTGTGAGGAGGGATTTTCAAATGTCATGATTTCCACACACACACCCACCCAGCCCTTCTCTGAATTTTGTGATGTGGCCATCCAACTTCTGTTCCCCAAAATGCAAATATTAGGGGCAAGTATTCCTAAAGAGGAATGTAGTGTCGAAGATAACATACAAAACTACATTGTATTGTGGGGAAATGATTGCAGAATTGTACCCATTAATCAAAACTCCATGCAAAAGGATATGTTCATTTGGAGAAATTTGCATAAAAATGCTGAAGAATTTCCATGAGGATAAAAATGGCAAATTGCTGCAGGAATGTGGGCAAAAATGAGAAATGGAGGGCATGGGAACTGATGGATCCTTTGTCGTTTGTGTAGAGTTTGCTCCGGAGCCTTTTCATCTCCCGTAGATGTACCACAAAACAGTGGAGGTTTAGGATCAGAGTTTTCCTTCTCCTAGATGGGCTGCCTACATCCGAGGGGGGATGAGAGTTTAGGGGTTGGCCACACCTACTTCTGACCATGCCCACCACTGCCATGTGCCTGCATAGGGTTGGCCAAGGGTGAATGTGGCCCTCAAAACAAAAGAAGAAGAAGCCAGACCCCCTGGAATTAGGCTGCCGAAAGCCAGCGGTGGAGCAAGCTGATTGGGCACCTGGGGCAGTGTGTGTGCCCTGTGCCCAGGGGCAGGGCCAGCCACCCACGGGGATGGGGCAAGCTGGGGCAGAATGCTCTGTGGGGCCTCAGAGGAGTCAGAGGAGTAAAGGAGACAGAGAATTCCCCCTCTCATCAGGATGGACTTGTTGGCATTTTGAGAGAAATGAGACTGCCCCTCGCACCCGGGGCTCCAGGGCTGGGTCCCTTTGTCAAGTCTGCTGTTGTGTGTGTCCCCGAATGTTACAGGGCACCATGGCAGGAGGAGGCTGCCCCACCCCATGCCCCCCTCCCTCATGGGGCTTAGCAGTAAAGAATTTGTACATTTGCATTACATGAGAGAAGAAGCCCCCTCCTCCCCCTCAACCTTCCTCTCTCCTGCTATATAAATACCTATATATACATATTCAAATATATCTATATACAGTGGTACCTCAGGTTAAGTACTTAATTCGTTCCGGAGGTCCGTTCTTAACCTGAAACTGTTCTTAACCTGAAGCACGACTTTAGCTAATGGGGCCTCCCGCTGCTGCTGCTGCACCGCCACCGGAGCATGATTTCTGTTCTCCTCCTGAAGCAACGTTCTTAACCTGAAGCACTATTTCTGGGTTAGCGGAATCTGTAACCTGAAGCGTATGTAACCCGAGGTACCACTGTATATAGAAAAAAAGAGAGCCAGTGTGGCGTAGTGGTTAAGAGCGGTGGACTCGTAATCTGGTGAACCAGGTTCGTGTCTCCGCTCCTCCACATGCAGCTGCTGGGTGACCTTGGGTCAGTCACACTTCTCTGAAGTCTCTCAGCCTCACTCACCTCACAGAGTGTTTGTTGTGGGGGAGGAAGGGAAAGGAGAATGTTAGCCGCTTTGAGACTCCTTCGGGTAGTGATAAAGCGGGATATCAAATGCAAACTCTTCTACCTGCCTCCTTCCACTCAGGCACCCTACATCTGAGGGGGAGGCGGCGGGTGGACCATTTGGGGCAGCGCGGAGCCTGTGGGCACCCAAGCCACGGCGTCACTTCCAGGAGAGACTTGTGACCCGGGCACGCTGCAGGCCCTGCGGTGAGTGCCTCCCAGCATTTTGTCACCCTCTCAGTGGTGACACCCAGGGCAAACCGCCCCCACCACACTCCCTTCCTCTGCCCCTGCCGAAAGTTCATCGCCCAATTGCTTCAAAACAAAGGTTTGTCGGCTCAAATGCTTTCCCAGCGATCTCATCCTGATACCCAGAGTGTTATCAAGGCAATTATGTTCTCCCCCACCGATGTCATTCTTTAATTAGGCAGAGTGCTGCCCACAACCTAGGGAAAGGTGTACCTAAGAGGAAGGTGGCAGAAATATCTCTGCCATGAATGAAAAAGCAGAAGGGTTAGTCACCTGCCTGCTTTGCTCTGCTTGTGTCTTTTGACAGAAAACTCATCATCTCTGAGGTGTGAGTTCGCATGTTATTAAATCCTAGGTGAGTTGCATGGCGAGTTCCCGCCCCCCACCCAAGGTGGAAATAATGACACATGACACAATTATTAAGGTTAATCGGCTAAAAAAGGCCACAACTTTATTGGTTACAGGTGATGAGCAGTATTGGCTTAGGCATTGGTCCTAACCGACTATATCCGACTTCAGCCCGTCTGCTTGAAGTTCGGGAAGGGTTAACCACCAGTAGGGGGAGTCCTGCTGATGCACATCAACTAGGAACTCCCCCGGGGTCACCGATAGGGGGCTTGCCTTAGGCCCTCACCTCCTTAGGCTTCGGACAGGGCCATGCCCCCCAGAATCCTTTAACGGACTACCCTTCCATTACCCTGGGTAGTGCCAGGTGATGGCACTACCTCCCCTCTTCCATCTACAGAACTATTCCAATGCCTAGCCGCCAATACCCAGAAAATTGTGACGATTTGCTATGAGGTAGGCAAAAACCAAGTGGCTGATGCCAATTTGCCAAGTGGAAAAATTCCTACCAGGTCCCTCAATGGCGACCAACCGAGGTCCATAGCAAGGTCAAGGAATGAAAACCTTAAAGGGCAGGAGGGTGGGGAAACAGGGACAGCTGATGAGCGGCAAAGAGGGAGATCCCCGGCCACGCTATGCCTTTATAGGGCAGGCCACGCCCCCTAAGCCAGCCAATTGCCTGGCCAGGTGGTGAGGCGGCTGGGAATCCCCCCAATTGCGTGAGGGCTGGCCTCCACCCACCACACAAGTGGAGGGGCCGTGAAGCCTGCAACCCCACTTCCTTCAAAGGGCGGAAGTGGCTTTCCTAAACCATGCTTGCGTAGCACAGGAGCATTATGATTCCAGCCAGGTATTATACAAACAAACAAACAAGCAAGCAAACAAACACAGATGCCATTCACACTGGTCAGATTTTTCAGAATAAAAAAGTTTATGTTATGTGAATTTCCCCCGTAACCTCTGTTTGCAGCTAGTTCTGCAAAAGGGACAGACTACCCTCTGCTGGAAGGATGCTAAAATTGCTTCCAGGTCTACATTGAGTAGTGATACAGCCCCATCTAGTGGCAAATCTAAGATGATGCTTCACAGTTCCATCTAGAGCACAGAGTTAGGGCAGAAATCCAGAAATTACAAAAGTCCTATTCTTTTTTTTTTTTTAAAGATTTTTTATTGATACAGCAAGAAAAAAGAAAAAAACACAAATACCAAATTACACACAGGAATAACTGTAGACACATAATTTTATTAGCAAACAATATAAGATATATTGGTCTTAACACTAAAGACCTAACCTCCCGTCTATTCCATATTTCAATTTCATAATACTTATTGCCAATACACACTTTTATCATAATTAAACTTATTTTTAATATATCTAATTTCGTATATCTACCTTGCAACTTTAAAATGCTGTCTAAAAAGTAGAGACATCACCTTGCCAACAAAGGTCCGTATAGTAAAAGCTATGGTTTTCCCAGTAGTGATGTATGGAAGTGAGAGCGGGACCATAAAGAAGGCTGATCGCCGAAGAATTGACGCTTTTGAATTATGGTGCTGGAGGAGACTCTTGAGAGTCCCATGGACTGCAAGAAGATCAAACACATCCATTCTTAAGGAAATCAGCCCTGAGTGCTCACTGGAAGGACAGATCCTATTACTGCGGTTCCTTGAATGCTGCAACAGAATTTAAACTACTATATTTATTTTGCAGATATTCTTTGAAAACCTCCCATTTTGAAACAAATTCTTGTTTTGATTTATTCTTTATTTTTTCTGATAGACCATCTAATTCGGCATATTCTGTTAGCCTTTGGATCCAATCTTGTATATAGGGAATTTCATTACCCTTCCATTTTGCCGTGATCAGAACTCTTGCTGCCGCCGTCACATATAAAAAGCTACCCTTCCTCTTCAGGAGCTCCCTGCGAGTATTTCGAGAAGGTAGCAGGAGCGTGAGGGAGAACTTTCAGCGTCTCCTCTTTGCCAGAGAGACTCTCATGCAGTGCTGGGGTTGTTGGGTATATTTAGCTTGGAAAGAGGAGACTGAGAGGTGAAGGTGACAGGTGGCCACCTTCAAATATCTCAAGGGCTGTCACATGGAAGCAGGAACAAACTTGTTGTCTCCTGCTCTGGGAGGTAGGATTTGAACCCGTGGCTCAAAGTTGCAAGAAAGGAGGTTCTGATAAACATCAGGAAGAACTTTCTGACAGTGAGAGCTCTTCAACAGTGGTACGGTCTCCCCCAGGAAGTTGTGGATTCTCCTTCCTTGGAGGTTTTTAAGCAGAGGTTGGATGGCCAGATTTCATGGATGCTTTAGAGTTTGGATGGCCAGATTTCATGGATGCTTTAGCTGAGATTCCTGCATTCCACTGTGGATAATAATAATAATAATAATAATAATAATAATAATAATAATATATTATTTATGCCCCGTCCATCTGGCTGGGCTGCCCCAGCCACTCTGGGCGACTTCCAACAAAATATTAAAATACTGTAATCCATCAAACATTAAAAGCTTCCCTAAACAGGGCTGCCTTCAGATGTCTTCTAAAAGTCTGGTAGTTGTTTTTCTCTTTGACATCGCTCACCGGAAAGACAGATCGTGAAGCTGAGGCTCCAATACTTTGGCCACCTCATGAGAAGAGAAGACTCCCTGGAAAAGACCCTGATGTTGGGAAAGAAGGGGGGCACAAGGAGAAGTTGATGACAGAGGACGAGATGGTTGGACAGTGTTCTCGAAGCTACCATCATGAGTTTGACCAAACTGCGGGAGGCAGTGGAAGACAGGAGTGACTGGTGTGCTTTGGTCGATGGAGTCACAAAGAGTCGGACACAACTAAACAACTAAAGAACAACAACAAAGGAGGACATTCCACAGGGTGGGTACCACTATCGAGAAGGCTCTCTGCCTGGTTCCCTGTAACTTGGTTTCTCGCAGTGAGGGAACCGCCAGAAGGTCCTTGGAGCTGGACCTCAGTGTCTGGGCAGAATGATGGGGGTGGAGACGCTCCTTCAGGTATACTGGGCTGAGGCCATTTAGGGTTTTCAAGGTCTGCACCAACACTTTGAAACCTACTGGGAGCCAGTGTAGGTCTTTCAAGACTGGTGTCTTGAAAAACCATTTTTCCTGTATTTTTTTTTTAACTTGAAAAAAGAAGAAGAAAAGACAGGGAAACTTTTACGTTGTATTTGCAGAAACAAAACAAAACAAAAAAAACAGACTCGCTGGCAGGATTTAAATAAACATTTACAATTTTATTTACAGAGAACAAGAAATTTAACAACATGACAACATAGTAGTATATATAAACAGGAGAATGTAACATGGGATGCAATAAACCAGAGACAGATGTCAAGGGAGGCCAACAGGGAAGGGGGAAACTAGAAAATGAATGTTGAGAAATGATAATGTAGAACACCCTCCCACCAGATATGAAAGAGAAAAACAACTGCCAGACTTTTAGAAGACATCTGAAGGCAGCCCTGTTTAGGGAAGCTTTGAATGTTTAAGAGGTTATTGTACAGTGGTACCTCGGGTCAAGTACTTAATTCGTTCCGGAGGTCCATTCTTAACCTGAAACTGTTCTTAACCTGAAGCACCACTTTAGCTAATGGGGCTTCCTGCTGCCACCGCGCTGCCGGAGCACAATTTCTGTTCTTATCCTGAAGCAAAGTTCTTAACCCGAGGTAATATTTCTGGGTTAGCGGAGTCCGTAAGCTGAAGCGTATGTAACCTGAAGCGTATGTAACCCAAGGTACCACTGTATTTTAATATTCTGTTGGAAGTCAATATATTAATATTAATATTGATATTTGTTATGAGGAAAGAAAATCAATAAAAATTATGTTTTAAAAAATAATAATTAATCATAGTAGTACAGTGGTACCTCTGGATGCAAACGGGATCGGTTCCAGAGCCCTGTTCACATCCTGAAGTGAACTCAACCCACGTCTTTGCGTGAGCTGGTCGTGATTTGCCGCTTCCGTGCATGTGCGTGATGTCAGTTTGAGCCTCTGCACATGCGCAAGTGGCAAAACCCGGAAGTAAGGCGCCACTACCCAGAAGGCCCTCTGCCTGGTTCCCTGTAACTTGGCTTCTCACAGGGAGGGAACCGCCAGAATGCCCTCGGAGCTGGACCTCAGTGTCCGGGCAGAACGATGGGAGTGGACATGCTCCTTCAGGTATACTGGGCCAAGGCCATTTAGGACTTGAAAGGTCAGCACCAACACTAATCTTCCTTTCAATTCCCTTTGGAGGAGGACCACTGCCAATGAAAGTATGCGGGAAGAGTTTGATTCGGTGGAAGTCAGTATCATGTCTCCAGGGTGTCATAATATTTAGTGCTTGCAGTGAAACAGCATCACATTCAGCCCCTCACCTTGCTAACTGTGATGAGAGAGGGAGTGAAGAGAAAGGGAGGTTGATGCTTTCAGTGGAGGTCTGTTGGAGCTGGACCTCAGTGTCCGGGCAGAACGATGGGGGTGGAGACGCTCCTTCAGGTATACTGGGCCGAGGCCGTTTAGGGTGTTAAAGGTCAGCACCAACACTTTGTCTTTGTTTTTTAAAATAATAATATTTATTAAATGTTTAATAGTTACAGAAAGAAAAAAAGTGAAGAAATGATAAAAAATTTAACAAACAATACATCAAAAATAATAAAAAGAAAAACAGTACAACAAAACAACATGAAAAAGCAAAAACATTTAGAAAACACATCCAATTTTTCATATCTTTATCTTTCATTTGCTTATTTCCTCGACTTCCTCACACCTCCCTTTTTCGTATTCTAGTTCAAATTAGCTGGTTCAGCAAATCCTTTCCCTCTTTCTCAATTTTTTGTTCTATAATTTATCTTAACACAATCTAACTTTAAATTTTCCACTTTAGCCCTTTAACAATCAGTTTTTACATAATTCTTAATAACATTTCTGCTAAAACCATATAACTTCATTCCAGTATTCTTCTAACATTCATTAATTTTGCAATATTTCTGTAAATATACTTTAATTTTTTTTCCAATCTTCTTCCATCGACTCTTCTCCCTGGTCTCGGATTCTGCCAATCATTTCCGCCATTTCCATGTAGTCCATCAGCTTCATCTGCCATTCTTCCTGGGTGGGTAGGTCTTGTGTCTTCCAGTACTTTGCAATGAGTATTCTTGCTGCTGTTGTGGCAGCACCAACACTTTGAATTGTGCTCGGAAATGTACTGGGAGCCAATGTAGCTGGTAACTTAAAGGTTATGGGCTAATTTTGTCTCTCTTCTCTTTCATCTTCCTGGTGCCCGTGACATGTGGGATGCCCTCCTTTGTTCATTCATCTGCCCAGCCAGTGCCGTTCCTAAAAGCCATAATTGAGACACCCTCCGCCGCCACCCGCAGACCCCTGGGGTGGCCTGCAATGGAAAAGGCACGAACGGAAAAGGCTCTCACCCTGAGGCTGCTACAGACCTGCCGGAGTGCCTTTTTTAATTATGGTAATTCTGCCTTGACACTGTAATAAACTCTCTGCTGTCGCAAGTCAAACAATTCAAAAGTGGCGGGGGGGGGGGGAATAGGGGTGAGTGTGGAATTAGGCCAGAATTAGAATCCTGATTTGAAAAGGGCCACTGAATTGAGCTGCTACAGTCAGGTGCTTTGAGCGAAGCAAGACTGAGAAGATGGATTGATAAGGAGAGGGTCGGAATTACAGGGGTGACTTCCCCTCTAGATATCCAAAGCAGAGCCAGATTAAGACCTTTGTGTTTTTTTAAATAGTATTTATTAGATATTTTATAATTATAAAAGGAAAGACAATAAAGAAAAACAATACATTGATTCAACAAACAATACGTCAATAATAAAAAAGAATACAATACAACAATACAACATAAAGAAAACAAAAACATTTAAACACACATCCAAATTTCATATCCATATCTTTCATTTGCTTGTTTCCTCGACTTCCTCGCACCTCCATTTTTTGTATTCTAGTTCAAATTTGCTAATTCAACAAATCCTTTCCCTCTTCTTCAATTTTGTTCTGTAATTTATCCTAACACAATTTAACTTTAAATTTTTCACTTTAACACATTAACAATTAATATTCATATAATTCTTAATAACACTTCTGCTAAAACCGTATAACTTCATTCCAATATTCTTCTAACATTGATTAATTTTACAATATTTCTGTAAATATACTTTAATTTTTTTCCAATCTTCCTCCATCGACTCTTCTCCCTGGTCTCGGATTCTGCCAGTCATTTCCGCCATTTCCATCTAGTCCATCAGTTTCATCTGCCATTCTTCCCGGGTGGGTAGCTCTTGTGTCTTCCAATACTCAGATTAAGACCTTTGAGGCCCCAAACACTTAAAAGATTTGAGTGCCTCCCATCTAATTCAAATTCCAAACAATCATAAGTCATAAAACCAGTGAGCTACACTTATTTATTTATAATTTAATAACATTTGTACAATTTGCTTTTGTGACTGTGTGGAACGCAGTTCAGCTACTGATTGATTGACTGATTGTGTGACTGCAGAAATGGATTAAAGCCCCCCATCCAAACAATGACTATCATCAGTGCAGGTAAGAAAATTTTTTAATTTTAATTTTATCATCTACAGTACTGTTTTATTTATTTTATAGTACAGTCCATTGATGATTGCTTTCGTTTTATGGGTCAATGGTCTCGTTAGATAGTGAAATTCATGTTAAATTGCTGTTTTAGGGGTTGCTTTTAAAAGCCTGGCATGGATTAATCCGTTTTGCATTACTTTCGATGGGAAAGTGCGCCTTGGTTTTGGAACGCTTTGGTTTTGGAACGGATTTCCCAAACAGATTAAGTTTGAGAACCAAGGGACCACTGTACTTGAAAAGTTAGAGTCACTCCCATTGCTCCGCCCCCTTTTGCCTCTGGCTCCACCCACTATTGATAGGCAGCTCCAGTGAGGTTGCTGGTGTGGCCTTTGGGCTGGAAAAGGTTCCCCAACCCCCAAAAGCTACTCCCTAGCTGCTCTTCAAGCACTGCCCCCTGGCCATTGCTGAGTGTGCCCAAACACACTTAGTGTTTTTCAGGGCTGAGTGGCTGGCAGCAGCCTGAAATGAGAGGGGATTCAGGATCTGGGATCCATGGAGAAAGCCAGTACACAGGGACAAAGAATGAGCCGGCACTCTCTTCTCACAAGAAGCTGTGGCGATCACACAGGGTCCCCAGACGTTTCGCTGTCTATTGATCCCTGTGCCACCACTTTATCTCTCGCTGCCCCCACCCAAGCCCTACCTGGTACAATACTGAGTCCAGTCAAGGTTAAATTAGAACATAAACTTCTGTTTATTTATTGCAGTTTAACAAGTGTGGGACGCGGGTGGCGCTGTGGGTAAAAGCCTCAGCGCCTAGGGCTTGCCGATCGAAACGTCGGCGGTTTGAATCCCCGCGGCGGGGTGCGCTCCCGTTGTTTGGTCCCAGCGCCTGCTAACCTAGCAGTTCGAAAGCACTCCCGCGTGCAAGTAGATAAATAGGGACCGCTTACTAGCGGGAAGGTAAACGGCGTTTCCGTGTGTGGCTCTGGCTCGCCAGAGCAGCGATGTCACGCTGGCCACGTGACCCGGAAGTGTCTCCGGACAGCGCTGGCCCCCGGCCTCTTGAGTGAGATGGGCGCACAACCCTAGAGTCTGTCAAGACTGGCCCGTACGGGCAGGGGTACCTTTACCTTTTTACCTTTAACAAGTGTGTGGTTTCATAAACGGTATTGGTCAATTACAATCATAGGGTGCCTATCCAGACCTATAACGTCCGCTACCTGCTCTCACTCACTAAACCACCTCTCAGATATTTACTTGTCTTCCTAGCTCCTAACTGTTCCTGACTCAGCTTATTTCGCTACACTAACTCAACCTACCCATATTCTATTCACTCCCACGCCAACCAAACTCCCAATGAACTTCTTCCCTTTGCCCCTCCCAGAGCCAGTGTTATAGTCCTTCTGACTCCACCCCCTGGGTTCTGATTGGGTAACTTGTTTAACTATTTCACCTCCAGCACTCTCATATGTTAATGTCACAGAAGCCTGCAAGCAAAACCTGGGTGTAACAATTCTTTCCCCAACAGCTGGTATTCAGGGACACCTCCACTGTAATTCGCTCTACGCGGGGCTACCCTTGAAGCTGTCCCAGAAACTCCAGTGGGTGCAGAATGCTGCAGCGAGGCTCCTCACGGGGTCTCTGCCATGGGAGCATATTCACCCAGTTCTTTTCAAGCTGCACTGGCTCCCGGTGGAGTACAGGGTCACATTTAAGGTGCTGCTTTTGACCTTTAAAGCCCTTCATGGCCTAGGACCCTCGTACCTACGGGTCTGCCTCTCCTGGTATGCCCCACAGAGAGCCTCAAGGTCCATAAATAGCAACACCCTAGTGGTCCCGGGCCCTAAGGAAGTTAGATTGGCTTCAATCAGAGCCAGGGCCTTTTCAACACTGGCTCCGGCCTGGTGGAACGCTCTGCCTCATGAGACCAGGGCCCTGCAGGGTCTGATTTCTTTCCGCAGGGCCTGTAAGACAGAGTTGTTCCACCTGGCCTTTGGCTTGGAGCCAGTTTGATTCCCTCCCTCTGTCTTTTTTTTCCCTTCTCCTCCTGCAATGAGGCTACATTTTAATATTTTAATGTTTCAATATTTTAATGTTTTATTTTAATTTTGTTTTTAAGTTGTAATCATTCAACTTGTTTTTATTATTGCTTGTAAGCTGCCCTGAGTCCAGCCTTGGCTGGGGAGGGCGGGGTATAAATAAAAATTATTATTATTATTATTATTATTATTAAGCCTCTGATGGTGTAACGTTGGAAAATGTCGATCACTTCTCCTACCTGGGCGGAAAGTTATCTTTCCACAAGGGCCGACACTGATGCTGCAATCCAGCATTGCCTGAGCTCTGCAAGTGCGGCTTTCTCCTGACTGAAGTGCAGAGTGTTTGAGGACCAGGACATTCACAGGGAAACCAAAATGCGTGTTTACAAAGCTATTGAAGTACCAACCTTACTGTCTGCTTGTGAAACATGGACCATTTATAAACGCCATCTCCAATTCCTCAAAAGATTCTATCAACGGTGTCTCCAAAAAATTTTACACATCACTTGGGAAGACAGGCGAACTAATATCAGTGACCTGAAAGAAGCAAAGATCACCCGTGTTGAAGCAATGATTCTTCAAGATCAGCTTCGTTGGACTGGTCATGTTGTGCGGATGCCTGACGATCATCTTCCAAAGCAACTACTCTGTTCTGAACTTAAAAATGGAAAGCGTAATGCTGGTGGTCAACAAAATAGGTTTAAAGACTGTCTCAAGGCAGATCTTAAAAAATGTAGTATAAACACCAGCAACTGGGAAACACTGGCCTGCGAGCGCTCCAGTTGGAGAACAGCCTTGACCAAAGGTGTCATGGGCTTTCAAGACACTTGAACTCAGAACACAAGGGAGAAATGTGCTAAGAAGAAGGAACGCTTGGCAAATCCACACCATGATCAATTATCACCCAGAAAGCAATGTCCCCACTGTGGAAGGACATGTGGATCCAGAATTGGCCTCCACAGTCACTTACAGACTCATTGTTAAAACTGTGTTTATGGGAGACAATCTTACTCAGCTACGAGGGATCGCCAAAGAAGAAAAAGAAAGAAGAACGTCACCATTGCAGCTAGTAGCCTTCTCCTCCATGCAAAGCCCTCTTTGAAAGCCATCGTAGCTGGGGGCCATCACTGCCTCCTGTGAGAGCGAGTGCCATTGCTGATTTCCGTGGGCCAAAAATTCTACAGTTGAATTTATGAGCAGCCATCACACCATTAGAGGACCATGCCTTTCAAGGCAGTTCCTCCTAGTTGGCCTCCACTCTGGCAGACGTGGCAACCCATCAACCTGCCCTTGGAGAGTTTGGGCTTAGCCATTTGTCCATTTGGGGGGCTGGGTATAAATTTTCTCTGGAGCTCACTGAGTTTGGTTATTAACAAAGCTCTGACCCCTTAACCCACGACATTGTTTCGTATCTTCCTTCCTCGATGTGGGGTAATGCATTTTCCCCACCCCAAGCAGGTGGACTTATTTAGAAAACTTATCCCCCTGCTCTTCCGATGCATTTGCTCTTTCTATATATAGGGACATGGGTAGCGCTGTGGGTTAAACCACAGAGCCTAGGACTTGCCAATCAGAAGGTTGGTGGTTCGAATCCCCGCGACGAGGTGAGCTCCTGTTGCTCGGTCCCTGCTCCTGCCAACCTAGCAGTTCAAAAGCACATCAAAGTGCAAGTAGATAAATAGGTACTGCTCTGGTGGGAAGATAAATGGCGTTTCCGTGCCCTGCTCTGGTTCGCCAGAAGCGGCTTAGTCATGCTGGCCACATGACCCGGAAGCTGTACGCCGGCTCCCTCGGCTAATAAAGCAAGATGAGCACCGCAACCCCAGAGTCGGCCACGACTGGACCTAATGGTCAGGGGTCCCTTTACCTTTACACACACACACACACACACACACACACACACATTGTTATTAGTTTTTTAACATATCGTTTTCAACAGTAATTAAACATACTTCTACATCTTATTCAATTATTTTTGAATTCCATCAGTCCTGTCTGAAAATTTTCCTATCTAACCTCTTAGTATGCATTTCTTATTTTCCCTATTACATTTCCAACTCATAACCAATATCTCTGTCTCTTTCTACTTTGTAACACATCATATATTTCTCCTTACAAAACTTCTTGTAGTCCTGCTAGCGTAATTTGTTGATTACAGTTGCTCTTCAAATAATTCATATACTTCTTCCAATCTTCTGCATATCTCTGGTCCCGCAGGTTTCGAATCCTTCTGATTCATTTGCATTGTGCCAATTGCATTGCCAGGGGTATTTTTAGCCCATCAAACCGAGTTGCATAACCAGAGCATATGGGACCGCCTTTAAGTTTGATTACTCTTTAATAAAGCTATTCCGCGTTTAATTTTAGCTCTCGGAGAAGTGCGAGGTTGTTCTCCATCTGTCATGCTGGAAAGATTTCTTAAAACACACACACACACACACACACACACGTTTTAATAATTAAGAAATGGAAAGGATTTGATTATCTGAAAGGTTGAAAAATGGTGCTCGATTTGTTGCTGTTGTTGTTGCAGGGCTTGCTAGAAGCCGCCTTAAAGGGGAAGTGTGTCACGCTGCCCTGATCAATGTGACGGAGAGGCTCTGCCACCGCAAAGTTGAAAGCACCATCTGGTCCTGCTCTGCACTCTTCTTAAGTGAGCGAATATAGACTTCTTGTTGTGAGTGTGTTTCTAAACGGCTGGGTGATCATTATCTTTAACTCATCTTTCCTCGGGGAAACATTATTGAGTGAAACAGGTGGTGAGTGTCAGGCCTCAGGCCCAGGATGAAAATCAGTTGCTGGAAATCCATAGCCTTCAGCACTTCTCTGATGAAAATAAGGATGTCATATTCAATGGTGCTGATGCTGATGGTGCTGCTGATGTGCCGGTATGGTGTAGTGGTTAAGAGTGGTGGGCTCGTAATCTGATGAACTGGGTTCGCGTCTCCGCTCCTCCACATGCAGCTGCTGGGTGACCTTGGACCAGTCACACTTCTCTGAAGTCTCTCAGCCTCACTCACCTCATAGAGTGTTTGTTGTGGGGGAGGAAGGGAAAGGAGATTGTCAGCTGCTTTGAGACTCCTTAGGGTAGTGATAAAGCGGGATATCAAATCCAAACTCTTCTCTTCTTATTTATACTCCACTCATTTCACTGGGTAACTCTGGGTAGATAGACAGACAGACAGATAGATAGATAGATAGATAGATAGACAGATGATAGATAGATGATAGATAGATAAATAGATAGATAGATATAAAGGTAAAGGACCCCTGACAGTTAAGTCCAGTCGCAGATGACTCAGGGGTTGTGGTGCTCATCTCATTTTACAGGCCGAGGGAGCCGGCATTTGTCCGCAGACAGTTTTTCAGGGTCATGTGGCTAGCATGACTAAGCTGCTTCTGGCGCAACGGAACACTGAAACCAGAGCAACGCACGGAAACACTGTTTACCTTCCCGCTGGAGCGGTACCTATTTATCTACTTGAACCTTTTTTTTTTGGCGTGCTTTCAAACTGCTAGGTTGGCAGGAGCTGGGACCGAGCAATGGGAGCTCACCTCGTCATGGGAATTTGAACCGCCAACCTTCTGATTGGCAAGCCCAAGAAGCTCAGTGGCTTAGACCACAGTGCCACCCGATTCCCATATATATACACACAGCGGTACCTCGGGTTACAAACTTAATTCGTTCCAGAGATCCGTTCTTAAGCTGAAACCATTCTTAACCTGAGGCACACTTTCATAATGGGGCATTCTGCTGCCGCCATGCCACTGGCGTGCGATTTCCGTTCTCATCCTGAGCCAAAGTTTGTAACCTGAGGTACTACTTCCTATTTAGCAGAGTTTGTAACCTGAAGTGTTTGTAACCCGAGGTACCACTGTGTGTGTGTGTGTGTGTGTGTATGTACACACACACACACAATCAGACTTTTTTTTTAAATTAGTTTCTTCTCTAGCACGGTGAATTGTCAGTTCCATTGCTACCCCTGATGGTAGCCTCAATTCCTGCCATGGTGTTTCCTGAGTCACAGATGGAAGCGGGCGTTTAATGTGTGAAGCAGTGTGGAATGTGGATGTGTGATAAAATGAGGTAATGTGAGATAATGCATGTTCTTTGTACTTTTGTCCATTTACTGTATTTATTTTTCCGGATTTGAAGTATAAAATGGTGATTTTCTTGAGTCAAACTGAGAGTACCCCTAAACATTTTTAAAGAAAAAAAAGCACTGAACATAATAAAACATTAAAAAAACTCCCCCACACAGAACTCCCTTCAGTTGTCTTTTAAAGGTTGTCTAGTTACTTATCTCCTTGGCTTGGGGGTCACATAATATGTAATACTTCTCCAAAGAAAATAGGGACGTCCTAAGGCAAAGTGGGACATTCTGGGATCAAATCAGAAGCTGGAACGGCTTCTGTAAATCCAGGACTGTCCCTGGAAAATAGAGACACTTGGATGGTCTGGGAATGACAGCTGTGGAAAGGGGTTATTGAACTCAGGTGCTGCTTACAGGTTTTTCACAGTTGGCCACAGTGAGAATGAATTGCTCCAGGATAATGGAGTAGATGGTCCTTTGGCCTGATCCTGCAGGTCTCTTCTTAAGTGAATTGCACTGCACTGAAACTCTGCTCTGGTCTTCCTAGGGCATCTGGTTGGCCACTCTGAGAACAGAATGTTGGACAAGATGGGCCTTTGGCCTGACCCAGCAACATCTTCTGATGTTCTTATGAGAGTCCTATTACATGACGTTCTTCTCTGAGTATCCTTTGGGGACCTGGTGTCACAGACTGCCTGAAGAGGAATGGTGGGAGGCACCAGCTGGTGGACCCCCAAGTGAACCCCCAGGGGAAGAAGGCCCAGGGCCAGGGAACTGATGGTGGGATGAAGACAAGTGGTCAAAGGGAGAAGAGGGAGAAGACTGGGAGGAGGAGGTGTCAGAAGCTGTAGAGGCAACAGGGTTTAGTGAGCAGGAAGAGGCTGGGGCAGAGAGCAGTCCAGAATCAGATGTAGGAGAGGAGGAGGGCCAGGAAACAGAGATGGGGCAGGCTGCTGTAGAATCCAGGGAATCACCCTCTCCTGCTGTGGTCAGCTCCCAGAACATGTAGCAGAATGAAGAGGGTGGAGCAACAAGGGACTAGACAAAGGACCCAGAGATTTGGGAAGGACCCTGTGAAGAAGGAGTCTTAGGGAACGGTGGGAAGGCCCTCACAACTGCCTCACTGGGGAAGACATACTGGAACAGTTGCTGTGATCACTAGTGAAATATACTCGGAGTCCTGTAGTTATTTCATGCTCTTTATTGCAGCTTGTAAAACAGTGATTGAATTGCCCCCCCCCCCAAACCTCAGGCTTTATTTATTTATTTATTTATTTATTTATTTATACCCCGCACATCTGGCTGGGTCCCCCCAGCCACTCTGGGCAGCTTCCAACAAAACACTAAAATACTATAACCTATTAAACATTAAAAGCTTCCCTAAACAGGGCTGCCTTTAGATGCCTTCTAAAAGTTTGGTAGTTATTTTTCTCTTTGACATCTGGTGAGAGGGCATTCCACAGGGCGGGTGCCACTACCGAGAAGGTTCCCTGTAACTTAGCTTGTCGCAGCGAGGGAACCGCCAGAAGGCCCTCGGTGCTGGACCTCAGTGTCTGGGCTGAACGATGGGGGTGGAGACGCTCCTTCAGGTATTTACACAATGAGTCCCGTCTGATTGGCTGATTCTTCTTCCCTCCTGGAGCCTGATTGGTCTTTTCCTGCAGGCCAATCAGTTGTTGCATTCTAGGATCCTACTTGCCTATTGTTCTAGGATCCAAGCTTAGTACATAACAACCAGTTTTGGTTTCTTTGAAAGAAGAATTAATTTCACTGACACAGGGTGTTTTATTGCTGACTTACTCCTGTCTCCGGCACCTGATATCTGCCTGGCCTCTATGAAAACAGGATGTTGGTCTACAGAGGCCATTGGCTTGAGGCAGCAGCCTCTTCTTCTTATCTACATGGCACACTTCAAATATCCTCTACCTCTGCAAGTCTCCTCTCTCCCCTGCCCTTCCTCAGGAGCCTCAGCAGGAGGTGATGTTTTTGTTCCTTTTCTCAATCTGCCAGTGACTTTTATAGAAAGAAACACAAGACCTTTTCCCTTTCTTTCCTTTTAATTGCAGCTGCAACATGTTGTGTGGTGGATTTCACATCCTGCCTGATGGAGATGCATTATGTACCTCCCAATCACCACACTTTCTAATTCTATCCTTTCAAATAACTTCTCTTAATTTCAATCCCATCAGTGTAACAACAATTACGCCATTCGATTCAGCTTTTCCTGGATTCGCTGGCTGTTTTAAGGCTTGGAAATAGTACAGGCCTGATTGCATATAAATAGATTCGTGTTGCTTATTTAAAGAGAAAAAGATGAATGAGAGAAGGAAGGAAGGAAGGAAGGAAGACAAACAGACAGACAGACAGACTGACGGACTGCAAGAACTTGGCTCATGCTGGGATAGCTCAATACAGAATGAGGCTCTCAATCTCAGTGTAGTGGGTTCAAGCCCCACACAGAATCATAGAGTTGGAAGGGACCCTGAGGGTCATTTAGACCAACCCCCTACAATGTAGGAATCTCAGCTAAAGCATCCATGACAGATGGGCACCCAACCTCTGCTTAAAAACCTCCGATGAAAGACAGTCAACCACCTTCCGAAGCAGTCTGTTCCATCGTTGAAAAACTCTTCCTGATGGAGTATCCTTTTTTGTAACTTGAATTCATTGGTTCGGGTCCTATCCTCCAGACAAGGACATCTTCCATGTGACTGACAGTGCTTTAGATACTTGTAGATGACATATCTCCTCTTTCCCAGGCTCAACATACCCAACTCCCTCAACTGTTCCTCATCAGTCTTGGCTTCCAGACCCTCGATCATCTTGTTCGCCCTCCTCCGCACACATTCCAACTTCTCAAGATCCTTCTTAAATTGCCATGCCCAGAACTGGTCACAGGATTCCAGGTGTGGTCTGACCAAGGCAGAATAATGTGGTACTATTCCTTCCCTTGACCTGGACCTTCTATTGATGCAGCCAATTAGCTTTTTTTTTTTTTTTTTTTTTTGCTACTGCATCACACTGTTGACTCATGTGGAGCTTGTGGTCTGCTAAGACCCCTAGATCCTTTTGACATGTACTACTGGCAAGCCAGGTGTCCCCCATCTTATATTGGCGCAGTTGGTGCAGCTCATCCAGCCCTGGAAGTCTGAATTCATTTAAAGTAGCTTGACATTGCCACCATGAGTTTGACCAAACTGTGGGAGGCAGTGGAAGACAGGAGTGCCTGGCGTGCTCTGGTCCATGGGGTCACGAAGAGTCGGACATGACTAAATGACTAAACAACAACAGACATTGCCATGCCACCTCCTTTTCTATGTTGAGCTGAAATTCCCTCCTTACACCATTTATTCTGTTATCACCAGGTTGGGCATCACTTTCCTTTTGAGTGAAGACAGCAACAAAGTATATGTTGAGCAGTTCAACGTTCTCTCTGGGCAGTGAAGAGAGCTGATTGGCCAGAGAACAGAAGACTGGCAGAAAAGTCTCTCTGAGCCTCTGTAAATTCAAACGGATTAGGGAAGAGTGTCTAGAGCAGGAAAGAGTGCAGATTTGAGATTTTGGGGAAAACCCTTTTTTAAAAAAGGATGTCATATAGAGGAGGGAGAAAGGTTGTTTTCTGCTGCTCCAGAGAAGCGGACACGGAGCAATGGATCCACACTACAAGAAAGAAGATTCCACCTAAACATTAGGAAGAACTTCCTGACAGAGCTGTTCTACAGTGGAATTTGCTGCCAAGGAGTGTGGTGGAGTCTCCTTCTTTGGAGGTCTTTAAGCAGAGGCTTGACAACCATATGTCAGGAGTGCTCTGATGGTGTTTCCTGCTTGGCAGGGGGTTGGACCCGATGGCCCTTGTGGTCTATTCCAACTCTATGATTCTGATTCTATGATTCTATGATTCTTGACATTCCGCTTGGGAGCCGGCCAGAGTGACTGGGAAAACCCAATCAGATGGGCAGGGTATAAATAAATTATTATTATTATTATTATTATTATTATTATTATTATTATTATTATTATTAGTGCTGGTTGACTGAATGGACCAGCCTCCACTGATTTTAATTGGTGAGCAGGAAGCAATACAATGAGCACAAACACTAGAATCCCATGACAATTAATTGTTTGCAACCACCCATTAAAGCGATGTTCTCCATTTGCAATCTATATTAATTAACTTGTGGAGCCCTCAGCCCCACAGGATCCCAAATCTGTGCATACCACACATTCTTATAAGTCCCCCATTGAAAGGACGTGTTTGATGCTCCACCCAACTTCTCACCTCTGGCCATACCCACCCATCTGACCCCTGAAAGGTTGTCTATGAGGGAATGTGGCCTTTGAGCTACAGAAAGCTTCACCATCCCAGCTGTACAGTGTGTTGTGCATTTTTAAATAGAAAATTCCTGGAGCTTCCAACAAAGGAAGGATGGCTTTTCAAAACGACGGAGTACGTGAACTGGTGAGATGAACAGCAAAGATTAGCAACCGAAAGGACAGGAAATTCCTTGAGGACTGGAAACGTTTCATTGAATATTATTGTGAGATGAAAACGTGAGCAGGATTTGAAATATGAGCAGCAGTGTTAATATACAGTGGTACCTCAGGTTACATACACTTCAGGTTACATACGCTTCAGGTTACAGGCTCCGCTAACCCAGAAATAGTGCTTCAGGTTAAGAACTTTGCTTCCGTATGAGAACAGAAATCGGGCTCCGGCGGCGCAGCGGCAGCGGGAGGCCCCATTAGCTAAAGTGGTGCTTGAGGTTAAGAACAGTTACAGGTTAAGAACGGACCTCTGGAATGAATTAAATACTTAACCCGAGGTGCCACTGTATGAAGATAAATACATTAGAGAGGATGTATTGAATATTATATTATATGTAAAATATACAGCATTTGAGGGTATTCAATATGGAAGGGAAGTCAATGGAGAAAGCAATTTACGGTCTGTACAGTTTTTTTCCTTGAGAAATCAATAAAAAAGATTTCTTTTTATTTATTTATTTAGAAGAACATTACAGTGATAGCAATAGCAATAATATTCATTATTCCTGTCTTTCTACTACTGCTGGTAAGATGCTAATGACGATGGTGCTTTTGCTTACCTGTGAGGACTGGAGCATGCAGGGAGAATTGCTCCTTGAAAGCCGAGCTGAGAAGGTGTATTTTAGAGGCGGTGCTTGATTGGTGTGGATCGTCAGCCGTGTGCCGGCAGGGACAGAATCTCCTGCCGCGACTGAAGATGCTGCTAACTTTCTGCTCGCTGTTCTTCCCCTTGGTAAGTGAATCCATTGTTTGCTTTTCCAGGGAGCGAAATCCTTAGGCAGCCTGCTCCTCTTTGGGAGAAGCTGGTTTGTGCCTTCGCAAAGTGTCAGCTTATTCCTTTCTAAGGGTCCACGAGGAGCCCTTAAAAGCCTCTGGGCACCCTGTAGTGCTCCATTGAGGTGGTTCAAGAAGAGTTAAATAGGCAGATTACTGCTCTTTCATTGCAGTTTTGAGAGTGAAACAAACAGAAATGGGTTGAGGTCACCGGTTAGTGAGGACCGCAGAGGTGTGATCTTAGGAACCGGGAGTGTGGCATGTTGCTGTTGTTTAGTCATTTAGTCGTGTCCAACTCTCCGTGACCCCATGGACCAGAGCACGCCAGGCACTTCTGTCTTCCACTGCCTCCCGCAGTTTCGTCAAACTCATGCTGGTAGCTTTGAGAACACTGTCCAACCATCTCGTCCTCTGTTGTCCCCTTCTCCTTGTGCCCTCCATCTTTCCCAACATCAGGGTCTTTTCCAGGGAGTCTTCTCTTCTCATGAGGTGGCCAAAGTCTTGGAGCCTCAGCTTCAGGATCTGTCCTTCCAGTGAGCACTCAGGGCTTATTTCCTTCAGAATGGATAGGTTTGATCTTCTTGCAGTCCATGGGACTCTCAAGAGTCTCCTCCAGCACCATAATTCAAAAGCATCCATTCTTCTGCAATCAGCCTTCTTTATGGTCCAGCTCTCACTTCCATACATCACTACTGGGAAAACCATAGCTTTAACTATACGGACCTTTGTTGGCAAGGTGATGTCTCTGCCTTTTTGATGTCTGATGTCTCTGGGATGAGAAGCTGGCAATTATTCCGAGGTGAATTCATACAGGGAGCAAGGACACAATGGGGCATGTCTATGTGTGTTGTGCTGGCAGCTAAGGTTATCGGATGCTTTGCCTCTTCCACTCTCAACTACGGCTTAAATAATTGTTGCTGCTGCTGAACTTCTGCTGTGGAGACAGTGTTCGTCTTCGTCTGAAGGCTCAAGGAGCACTAGGCAGGCCAAACCCCAATGATGGGCGTCACCACCACTGACTTTTCTTCTTACTGGGAATTTTAACAGAAGGAGAAATGGGGGAGAGAAGAGAATAGAGAAAGCAGAAGGGAGAGAAGAAGAGAGAAGCAGAAATGCATAGAAGACAAATATTGCTGATGGAGTATCATCTTTCAGGATGGGTTTAAAAATGAATATTCATTTTTATTTTTATTTATTATTTATTATTCATTTTATTATTGTTGTTTATTATTATTTATACCCTGCCCATCTGGCTGGGTCTCCCCAGCCACCCTGGGTGGCTTCCAACAAGGAATTAAAATACAGTGGTCTGTTAAACATTAAAAGCTTCCCTAAAGAGGGCTGCCTTCAGATGTATTCTAAAAGTCTGGTAGTTGTTCTTCTCTTTGACATCTGGTAGGAGGGCATTCCACAGGGTGGGCACCACTACCGAGAAGGCCCTCTGCCTGGTTCCCTGTAACTTGGCTTCTTGCAGTGAGGGAACCACCAGAACTCAGTGTCCAGGCTGAACGATGGGGGTGGAGATGCTCCTTCAAGTATACTGGACCGAGGCTGTTTAGGGCTTTAAAGGTCAGCACCAACACTTTGAATTGTGCTTGGAAACTATCTGAATATCTAATGTAAGAATCGCAGAACTGTAGAATTGGGTGGGACCCCGGGGTTCATCTAGCCCAGTGTTTCCTAAACTTGGGTCTCCAGCTGTTTTTGGACTACAATCCCCATTATCCCTGACCACTGGTCTTGCTAGCTAGGGATGATGGGAGCTGTAGTCCAGAAACAATCACAGACCCAAGTTTGTGAAACACTGATCAAGTCCCAACCCACTTCAATGAAGGAATCTCAACTAGATGGGCGGCCATCTAACGTCTGCTTAAAACCCTGCAAGGAAGGAGGGTCCACAACCCCCTGAGGGCTCAGACCAATGTGATCAGACCAGCACCCTGTTTCTCACAGTGGCCAACCAAATGCCTGTGGGAACCCTGCGGTCAGGATTCGAGCGCAAGAGCTGTCTCCCTTCCTGTAGTTTCCAGCAACTGGGATTCAGGAGGAAAGTGTGGAGGCAGGGCATAGACATCATGGCTAGCAGCCATCGATAATCGCCTTTTCTTCCTTCGTGAATTTGTCCAATTATCTTTCAAATGCACCCAACTCGGTGGCCATCGCTGCCTCTTCTGGGAGTGAGTTCCAGAGTTTAAACTAAATTACTGTATTTTTCGCTCTATAGGACGCACTTTTCCCCCTTCAAAAATGAAGGGGAAATGTGTGTGCGTCCTATGGAGCGAAGACGCCATAGCCCCGCGACCCTCTCCCGGCTGGAGAGGTGATGCACGGCTATGGCAGGAGCCTCTTTAGTCGCGCGCCACCTCTTCAGCCGGGAGAGCGCGTGCGGGGCTAAAGAAGCACCCCGCAACCCTCTCCCAGCTGGAGAGGTGACGCGCGGCTATGGCAGGAGCCTCTTTAGCCGTGTGCCACCTCTTCAGCTGGGAGAGCGTGTGCTGGGCTAAAGAAGCCATAGCCCCACGACCCTCTCCCAGCTGGAGAAGTGACGTGTGACTATGGCAGCAGCCTCTCCGCTGCGCCTTTCCGCTGCTCCCTGACCTGCTCTTTGGGGCTGGTGGTGGGCTTCCCCTCGCCAGCCCCAAAGAGCAGGTCGAAAGGAACCTGAAGCCTGGAGAGCAAGCCTCGCTCCCCAGGCTTCCAAGGTAGCTGCCTGAACGCACCTTAAACGACACCTTGTTTTAGAGCGGGAAAACAAGAGGGGGAAAGTTCTCCCTCTCTCTGCGCAGCGCCTCCTGCCGCTTCGCTGAAGAGGCTCTGGGCAGAGAGGGGGAGAATTTTTTTTCTTGTTCTCCCCCCTCTAAAACAAGGAGTGTCCTATTGTCCGGTGCGTCCTATGGTGCGAAAAATACGGTACTAAATGCAGATCTGGTTCACTCAGCCAGATGGTTGGGCTATGAATGATAAATAATAATAATTATTATTATTATTATTATTATTATTATTGATTTATTTTTCTTGTTCCCTGAGATCCACAGGCTCTTTTGTACTAAGAAGTGCTGCTTGAACTTGCTTGAATGCAAGTTCCTCATCAGGATTGCTTTTTGCACTCACATTCCTTTAGGGATCAATGGCGACCTCATTCCTATTTTTCTCTCTTCTGGTAACAGTAGAGCCTAAGTCATCCTTCTTCTTCTTTTAAGCTTTCTTGAGTCCAAGTAGTGGTTTCCTTGAATGCATGGCAAAAATGAGAGAGAGTTTTAAATCAAAATATTGTTTCAGTTATGGCTAGATAAGCAAGGGGAGTGGGGCGTTTCTACCCACGCTAGCAATGATGACAGGTTTTTGTTTTTTCACTTCGGCCTCCTTAAGAAGGAGTTTGAACAGATTTCTTGGGCTCACTTGGGTGTTTGTAAGCGGAACGTTGTGACATTTGCGTTTCGGGGAAAAACAGGTTTTTGGCTCAAATTCAATTCCCGTCTTCTCAGAAAAGAGTGAGTCGTTTCTGAACACACACACACACACACACACACACGATACCATAAATTAATACAAGGAAGGAGAGTTAAAGTAAGAAATCTAGACATGAAAATCTGGAAAAGGGCATTCACAGGAGCCTGATTGCCCATGCCCTGACTGAGGTAAAAAATCGACAGCACAGCAGTTTGGCAGCCAGTCAGAATCCATTTCTGAAGGCCCTGTATTTTTTAAGGCCCGGAAGTACATCTGGAAACCTAAAGGAAACTGTCAGGGAGACAAAGGCATACCCATTTCTCAACAGAAAAATGGGTGCTGCCCCCAATCTCCTCCCCAAAATAGGCAAAGCACATACCCCCAAAAAACAAATAAAATATTGGCAATGAAAGGGGAAGGGTAGCCCCCCAGAATAGGCAACCCTCCAATCTACCCCCATACAAATACTTACATATAGTGGTCCCTTGGTTCTCAAACTTAACCCGTTCCAGAAGTCCGTTCCAAAACCAAAGCGTTCCCAAACCAAGGCATGCTTTCCCATGGAAAGTCATGCAAAACGGATTAATCCATTCCAGACTTTTAAAAACAACCCCTAAAACAGCAATTTAACATGAATTTTGCTATCTAACAAGACCATTGATCCATGAAATGAAAGCAATCAACAATGTACCACAGTCACACAATCAATCAATCAATCAATCAGTAGCTGAACTGGGTTCCTCACAGTCACACACAAAAAAGAGCCGTGAAAAAAATAACTCAAAATAAATAGCAAAAACAGACGGACCTCTGCGTAATACTCAGAACGGAAGTGTTGTACTCAAATTGGAAGCGTAACACTCAAAACGGAGCATGTTCGGCTTCTGAAAAATGTTCACAAACCGGAACACTTACTTCCGGGTTTGCAGTGTTTGAGTTCCTAGTTGTTTGAGTACCAAGGTGTTTGAGAACCAAGGTTTCACTGTACATCAAAGCATGTGACTTTGGCCAAATTCACCCTAACCCACCTAACAGCAGGGCTCTTGTGGGAATAAATTAAAAGCCGACGCATGGACACTCCCACTCCCTCTGACCTAACTTTGTGGGACCAATCATTCAGCCTTGCCTACTTTGCAGGGTTGGTCTGAGCCTCAGTTATAGGACTGTGCAAAGACACAGACATCCTGATCTGATTTAAAAGGATGTCACATAGAGGAGGGAGAAAGGTTGTTTTCTGCTGCTCCAGAGAAGCGGACACGGAGCAATGGATCCAAACTACAAGAAAGAAGATTCCACCTAAACATTAGGAAGAACTTCCTGACAGTAAGAGCTGTTCGACAGTGGAATTTGCTGCCAAGGAGTGTGGTAGAGTCTCCTTCTTTGGAGGTCTTTAAGCAGAGGCTTGACAACCATATGTCAGGAGTGCTCTGATGGTGTTTCCTGCTTGGCAGGGGGTTGGACTCGATGGCCCTTGTGGTCTCTTCCAACTCTATGATTCTATGATTTGTGGGACCGATCCTTCAGCCTAGCCAATTTGGAGGTCCAGATTGGTCCCTGCGTGCTGCCAAACCCATGAAACCCACTCCTCTCGCATGGCAGCCCCCAGCCATTGCCTGCCCCCCCTCTCTTTCTTTCCTTTGTCTGCCTGAGCAATTTCTGCCTGCATGGGTGGTTGCATCTGAATGCCTGACGAGCGCACCTAGTAATTATCATTACTCTTAATGCCTTTGAACACGTGAAGCACTTTTGACAGCTATTAACTTTTAATTGGGATGACAAAAAGAGTCACAGAACATGTCAGAAACCTGACGTGGAAGCGTTAGGTACAAAAGTGAAGTTTCCTCTCTTCTCCACCCAGCCAGGGGGCGGTTGGGGGTGGCAGGAGGAGATCGACAAAGCATCATGACTAGCGTGGGAGAAAATGAGAAGAGCATCTCAGGGTCACCTCCACAGCGTGAGAGGGCCAGGGGCCCATGTCCTTATGGGAAGCAATAGAGATATTGATCCGAGTGAGGGGGCGGGATGCAGATTTATTGATTGACTGCAATGTTGTCACAGGACGATGCGCATCGGAATAAATTAATTAACATCTCATCATAGAATTTAGGGACGTGGGTGGCACTGTAGGTTAGACCACAGAGCCTAGGACTTGCCGATCAGAAGGTCGGCGGTTCGAATCCCTGCAATGGGGTGAACTCCCGTTGCTCGGTCCCTGCTCCTGCCAACCTAGCAGTTCGAAAGCACGTCAAAGTGCAAGAAGATAAATAGGTACCGCTCCGGCAGGAAGCTAAACGGCGTTTCCGAGCACTGCTCTGGTTCGCCAGAAGCAGCTTAGTCATGCTGAACACATGACTCGGAAGCTGTACGTTGGCTCCCTCGGCCAATAAACCGAGATGAGCGCCGCAACCCCAGAGTCGGCCATGACTGGACCTAATGCTCAGGGATCCCTTTACCTTTACCATCATAGAATTGTAGAACTGGAAGGGTCATCTATGTGCTGGGCCCAGGGGTAACCCGTGAAGCGCGGTCCAGGACTGGTCCAGAATCCAAAGGTTCCGCTAGGAGTCAGTCCGACAGGGCCAAGGCAGGACAGGAGGCAGGAAACCAGGCAAGGACAGGTACAGGATCACAGGCAGGTTCTGGCATACAGCAATGTTGCTCCCACAACCTGGGGTGAGGTCCGACAGCCTTTTATCTTTGTCGGGGTAACGGTCAGTCCTGATCCCCCGGCAACCCACCTCCCTGTCTTGCCCGAAGGTGAGCATAACTCCTGTGAATACTCAGGTCTCTCCTTCTCTCAGACCTTTGTCTCTGCAGCTCAGGAGACGCTGGTGGGTTACTAGACCCAGGGGCTGCCTCAGCCTCCCCTGACCCAACAGGTAGTGGAGCAGCTGTAAGTGATGGCCCAGCTGACGGCAACGAGGTAATCTGGAGCCAGGGCAGGCTCAGGCCCCTGCCTCAGCCCAGTTGGTGCTTGTTGCAGGGGAACCTGTGTAGACTGGGACTCTTCAGGATCAGGCCCCAGACTTGGTTCAGGTGATGCCCGAGGCAAAGGATCCAGTGCAGACTGAGTCTCCTCTGGTTCTGAGTCTGAGTCCCAGGCCATTGCCTAATCCCAGCAATGCAGGAAGAACAAACACAGATATTGAAACAATTCTCATAATTAGCAGAGTTAAGACATGGAAAGGATTTCACCGCTATCAGCTTTTAAAAATCTGATTTTTTTAAAAAATGGTTTTTACTTGGCGTCGGAAGGAACAAAAAGTGAGGGGCAAGACACACCTCAGAGGGAGAGTCCACACCCTCCCCAAGGGAGACAGTTCCACTGTTGAACAGCTCTGTCAAAAAGGTTTTCTGCATGTTTAGTTAGAATCTCCTTTCTTGCAACTTAGAGCCCTTGGTTTGGGTCCTACCCTCTGAAGCAGGAGAAAACAAGCTTGCTCCATCTTCCATGGGACAGATCTTTAGCTATTTGAAGACAGTTATCATATCTCCTCTTGGTTTCCTCTTTTTCAAACTAAACATATCCAACTCCTTCAACCGTTCCTCATCAGGCTTGGTTTCCATGTACACAAATAAAAAATGCAGTTCACCTTCAGAATCTGCACTCCTCTGACTTTTATGATGCAGTCCTCCAGCATGTTTGCACATCTTCCTTCAGTGGAGATCTGCATTGCAAAATTCAGAGAAGTGTGAATTTTGTAGGATGGCTGTGTCTCAGCACACACATTGCTCTGTAAAGTGCAAACTAGGTAGGATCGCTTTGAAATGAGAACTGTGTGAAATTTCTCCCCATCCCTAGCCACAGTTTACTGTCATGCCTGAACCCTAAACTTTGATTAATTGTTTCTCCTTCCTAATTAATTCTCCTTCCTGTTAGTTTATCTAGTTCTGCATAGTCCATTAACTTCATCCTCCATTCTTCAATCGTTGGTAATTCTTCTTGCTTCCATTTTTGGGCCAATAATATTCTTGCTGCTGTTATTGCATTAACCTGTGAGTTTCATGGTTTAGCGATGCGCTAGGTGAAGAAGCATCAAACATCAGTTGGAGGTGCAAGACATACCCAAACACCCACAAATTTCTTTTTCACCCCTTTTCTTATTTTGCTTGCCTTCCTAAACCATATCGACATTTTGCTTTGGGTGAAATTCAGGGCCAATGCTCTTGTGCAGAACACATTTACATATTGATATGAGCCGTCGTCTATTATTAAAGCTCAGCTTTAAGAAGTGGGATATATTTAACAGTCAGGACTTTGATCTCCGACTCCAGTAATTCAGCCCTCATGGATCTCGGAGCAAGGTTGATATTTTCGGCATTGGTGTTAATTAGATGTTCTACTTTATTTTAATTCCTGGTTATTTAAAACTGATTTGCCAGGCGCAATTAACGTAATGATGAAAGATCAAGGCAATGAATACTGAATATGTATATTATAGTCCTGTAAGAAGAATCTCTCTCATCCAGCAGGGGAGACCCAGGTGAATTAACCGTTTCAGTGTGAGATTTCCCTTGATGAATGCAGAACCACAGAATAGAACGTGAATTTGGAACCAAATCAAATCTAGGCATAGCCAGGACCACAAACTGAGGAGTGATGGCAGTGGAAAAAAAGGGGAAATGTGATAGCAGTTTGGGCAAAAACTTGGTCCCCCAATTTCACACACACACACACACACACACACACACACACACACACATTATTGATTTTAACATATAAATTATAAAATATACCACAAAACATATCACTTATACAATCTTTTTAGACTTCCATCAGCACCTCTGATGATCCACCGTTTTAACCACTTCTTATACATTTCTTAACTTTATATTGCCTTTACATCTCTTAACAAATCATCCCTCCCCTTCTCCATTTTTGCAATACTTCCAATAATACTCCTCACAAAACGTCTTGCAAACCTACAAATGTTGTCTGATCTTCACAAATACTTTTCAAGTAGTCCGTAAATTTACTCCAGTCTTCCATGAATTTCTGGTCCCGCTGGTTTTGAATCCTTCCTGTTAGTTTATCTAATTCTGCATAGTCCATTAACTTCATCCTCCATTCTTCAATCGTCGGTAATTCTTCTTGCTTCCATTTTTGGGCCAGTAATATTCTTGCTGCTGTTATTGCATACATAAAGAGCTTACATTCATTTATATTTATATCACTCCCAACAATGCCCAGTAAAAATGCTTCTGGTGGTCCCAGCTAAAAGTTCTTTAAAATTAACATTCTGCTCAGCCTTAGAACAATCCCCAATAGTTATTTCTTACATTTATATGTCACCTTTTATTCCAAGGAACTCAAGGTTCTACCCTCTCCACTTTATTTTCACAACAACCCTGTGAGGTAGCTTAGGCTGAGAGACAGTGGGTGGCCCAAGCTCACTCAGTGAGCTTCATATCAGAGAGGGGATTCGAACCCTTGTTCTTACTGTAATTGGGGAGCTGAGAGGAATGAACCTGGTCACTTACAACATCTCCATTTCTCAAACTCGGTTCAGCATTTCCCCACATTAATTTGGGGGATTACCTAAGGGCAGGGCCGGATTTAGGTTTGATGAGGCCCTAAGCTACTGAAGGTAATGGGGCCCTTTCTATGTCCAGCTGTCCTTTGTCAACAACAAATTGTCACTGTTATGTGTTGAATATATGCTATGTAAGAGGGACGCGGGTGGCACTGTGGTCGAAACCACAGAGTCTAGGGATTGCTGATTAGAAGGTTGGCGATTCAAATCCATGTGACAGGTGAGCTCCCGTTGCTTGGTCCCTGCTCCTGCACACCTAGCAGTTCGAAAGCACGTCAAAGTGCAAGTAGATAAATAGGTACCGCTTCGGCGGCAACGTAAACAGCGTTTCCGTGCACTGCTCTGGTTCTCCAGAAGCGGCTTAGTCATTCTGGCCACATGGCCCGGAAGCTGTCTGCGTACAAACGCTGGCTGCCTCGGCCTATAGAGCAAGATGAGCGCGCAACCCCAGAGTCATCTGCAACTGGACCTAACGGTCAGGGGTACCTTTACCTATATGCTATATAGTAATTTATGGATCTAATAGGTATCTAAAGCCATTTGCGCTTGTTGCCATGCAACCAGTCCATGCAGAATGTAGACACCCTATATATAGAAATGAGCAAACCAGTGATATTTTAGGGAGCAGGCTAGCAGGTGGGGCCCATTACTTACATCATAGGAGCCTACACAACACAAAACACGGTTGCTGGATGTAGGTTTTATTTTATTTGTTTTTTTTATCTTATATTTTGGAAATGCACATCTAGGGTTTTTTTCCCTTTAATTTTTTGGGGGGTCCCCAAGAGAGTGGGGCCCTAAGCTATAGCTTGTTTAGTTTATACTAAATCCGGCACTGCCTAGGGGGCAGCAGGGACCCTCCAAATGTCCCGATTTCCCCAGAATTACAGAAGCGATCCTGGTTTCTGATTTGATCCCTGAATGTCCTGTTTTTCCTTTTTTCCTCCCCTCCACACCTCAGAGAACAATTAAAAGCGGTGTGGGTGGAAAAACCAACTTCTGTTTATACTGAAAATAAAATTCACCAAATGAATGGTGGAACTGGCATGCGAAGCCCTTCTTATAATTTTGAAGAAAAATTATAAAGCAATCCACTTTATATTCTTTAACTGCAATGCTTCCGCAGCCAGCTATTACTATTTTTTAGGAAATGCGTGGAGTGTTTATTCCTTTATTGTAAAAGGATCTGTACACTGCAAACCTTTTCATGTCTACTCATGTCTACTCAGAAGTAAGTCCCATTGTATTCAATAGAGCTTACTCCCAGGTAACTGGGCAAAAACTTGGCAGGCTTACACTGCAATCCTAAGTAATTTTACCCAGAACCAAGTCCCACTGAATTCAGTAGGATTTACTTTCAGGTATGTTCCTGATCATTCTCACTGTCTTTCGCTGACAGGGACTCAAGGCAGCTTACAGCTCAAATTTTATATCCTTCCATTTATCTGTTGAAGGTGTTGTTCACGATCATCCCCTTGTGGGGTTTTTTTTATTTACAACAGCCTTGTGAGGTAGGTGAGATGGAGAGGTTGCAGTTGGCTCAAGGTGACGGATGTAATTGTGTATATGGCATTTATGTGTGTGGGAGATCAAACAAGGAAAGAAACTTCCTGATGTAGAATAGAATATCCCTGTTTTCATCTGAGAAATATCGGACGGTATGCACTGGAGGTGTAAACGACGGCGAGATTTTGGAAAAAAAATATGGTATCACTGCATGAAGTTCACCAGTTTTGTTGAACTAATCAAACTGAATAGTTTTAATTGAATTCTGAATAAATGTGCCATTATTTGTGGCTGTTTTGAATTTAATTGTGGCATTATCTTCTGTTCTGCTATTCTGAATAGTGCTTTTAATAAGGTAGGGGGCACTGGAGCAGAGTTTCTGCAACCAAGTAGCCCCCCCCCCCAAAAAAATTGGGGACCCTTGATTAAGGTCAGGCCAAAGATCTGACAACCTCATTTCCCATTCATTTCTCCTTTGAATTTAAGAAGTTCCTTGTGATCTCAGAAAGAGGATTCTATAGTAAAAACTGGGGGGGGGGCAGGGGGGATGGAACTGCTACATCTTAATTCTATCTCTGGCTCCTTCGAAAAGCCAGCATAAAAGTATCCCAACAGCAAACAATTTCACATGATTACAGTTCTTGAAAAGCATCTGAAACAGTCAAAGGGGACGGTGGGGGAGAATACAATTAGATTCCAGCCCAAGCTCTGAATAGGTCCTTTTGAAATGCAAATTGCATTGCCCTTCTCAGAGTACTAATTTTTTTGCTACTGTTGTTGGAAGTCGGTATTCATTTGGCCCATCGCCGTGCGAAAACCCTGCGCCGTCTGGTTTTATTTAATTTTATTTATTTTCAGAGGCTTCCATTGACAGCATGACGATGGCCATTTACAAGTGCTTCTTTTTTCCCCCCAATAAAGAGAGGTGCTATTTTTTTTTTGGGGGGGGGGGTGTAACTTAATATCCCTCCCCCTCCACACACACACTAAGGGAAAGAAGAAATTTATCTGCTCCTGGTCTAAAATGGAATAAAAACAATTCTATTTTGGTCTGGGTAGCTCCTCGCATTTTTCTTTTTTGTGTTAGGGTCAAGGTTAGTTAGATGCTCTGCAATTCTTCACTATCTCAAATTTGATGGTCCCAACCCCCACCCAGAAGCCCCGCTCCCTGGGGGTGGAATTTACTGATGTTATCCTGGAGAGTGAAGTCAAATGGGCCTTAGAAAGCACTGCTAATAACAAGGCCAGTGGAAGTGATGGTATTCCAGCTGAATTATTTAAAATTTTAAAAGATGATGCTTTTAAGGTGCTACACTCAATATGCCAGCAAGTTTGGAAAACTCAGCAGTGGCCAGAGGATTGGAGAAGATCAGTCTACATCCCAATCCCAAAGAAGGCCAGTGCCAAAGAATGCTCCAACTACCGCACAATTGCACTCATTTCACGCGCTAGCAAGATTATGCTTAAAATTCTACAAGGCAGGCTTAAGCAGTATGTGGACCGAGAACTCACAGAAGTGCAAGCTGGATTTCGAAGGGGCAGAGGAACCAGAGACCAAACTGCAAACATGCGCTGGATTATGGAGAAAGCTAGAGAGTTCCAGAAAGACATCTACTTCTGCTTCATTGACTATGCAAAAGCCTTTGACTGTGTCAACCACAGCAAACTATGGCAAGTTCTTAAAGAAATGGGAGTGCCTGATCACCTCATCTGTCTCCTGAGAAATCTCTATGTGGGACAAGAAGCTACAGTTAGAACTGGATATGGAACAACTGATTGGTTCAAAATTGGGAAAGGGGTACGACAAGGCTGTATTTTGTCTCCCTGCTTATTTAACTTATATGCAGAATTCATCATGCGAAAGGCTGGGCTGGATGAATCCCTAGCAGGAATTAAGATTGCCGGAAGAAATATCAACAACCTCAGATATGCAGATGACACAACCTTGATGGCAGAAAGTGAGGAGGAATTAAAGAACCTTTTAATGAGGGTGAAAGAGGAGAGCGCAAAATATGGTCTGAAGCTCAATATAAAAAAAAACTAAGATCATGGCCACTAGTCCCATCACCTCCTGGCAAATAGAAGGGGAGGAAATGGAGGCAGTGAGAGATTTTACTTTCTTGGGCTCCATGATCATGACAGATGGTGACAGAAGTCACGAAATTAAAAGACGCCTGTTTCTTCAGAGAAAAGTGATGTCAAACCTAGACAACATCTCAAAAAGCAGAGACATCACCTTGCCAACAAAGATCTGTATAGTTAAAGCTATGGTTTTCCCAGTAGTGATGTATGGAAGTGAGAGCTGAACCATAAAGAAGGCTGACCGAAGAATTGATGCTTTTAAATTATGGTGCTGGAGGAGACTCTGAGAGTCCCATGGACTGCAAGAAGATCAAACCTCTCCATTCTGAAGGAAATAAGCCCTGAGTGTTCACTGGAAGGACAGATCCTGAAGCTGAGGCTCCAATACTTTGGCCACCTCATGAGAAGAGAAGACTCCCTGGAAAAGACCCTGATGTTGGGAAAGATGGAGGGCACAAGAAGAAGGGGACGACAGAGGACGAGATGCTGGGACAGTGTTCTCGAAGCTACCAGCATGAGTTTGACCAAACTGCGGGAGGCAGTAGAAGACAGAAGTGCCTGGCGTGCTCTGGTCCAGGGGGTCACGAAGAGTCAGACACAATTAAATGACTAAACAACAACAACAGCTCCTCCCACTTTTCCCCTTTGGCCACACCCACTTTTGACTCTGGACCTGCCCGTTGCCACCACATGACCCTTGGGAAGATTGTCCATGAAGAAGCTAATACTTTTGAAAAAAGCCCTCAGCCACTGGTTTAGTGAGTAACACTAGCATACCCTTTGGACCTCCCTGCCTCTTGAGACCAGGCAGGAAACTTTGCTGTATTTTTTTTCTGCAGTGGCCTAAAACAGTTTTGCGAAGGCAGGTCTATCGAGACATGCAGACATTATGTGTGTTTTCTCTCTTTTCAGATGCTTTGATTTCAATCATCTTTTTTTAAACAAAATATCAAGCGGTATATAAATTTTGTTCAATGAAAATAAGAAATGCAACAACAAAATTTATATACCGTTTGGTCCCCCCCCCCCAAGGAACTAAAAACTACTAAGCAGTTTATAATATAAAGCATTAACATTATCAATAAAAGCAGGTTGTTGAATGAAAATAAGAAATACACGCAGGCAACAAGGTAAAAAAGGAATGGGATTGCTTTAAAAACTGCCTGGCAAAATATGGTTCCGAAAACAATACTTGGTTGTGTTTCAATTAATCTCACAGATATAATGGAAAAAACTGATTTTAATAAATGAATACAGAATATTTGTCACTTAAGAGAAGTGCTGGAGCTGCAAAGAGATAGATGGAAGTCAACTAATAAACTAGTTTTCCAGAACAGAAGGAAAGTGACTGTAAAGAAAGAAAGAAAAGAAGGATTATAAATGTATTTCTTTCCGAGAACCTGGCATATAGAATATTCAAATTACTTTGAACAAACTTGTGTACTTGACTAATTCTTTTTCGCTTTTTTATTATTCATCTTTTTTCTTTCTTTTCCCTTTCCTTTCTTTTTTATATTTTTCCTTTTTTTTCCTTTTTGGATATTTGGATGAAATGTTTAACTTACGCTTTCTCTGCAATTTTTAAAAATGCAATAAAGATAATAAAAAAGGGGAGGAGGCAAGAAAATAAGAAATACAGGTGTTTTTTCCTCTCTCTCTCCCACCCCTCCTTTTCATCGCAGGTGGATTCCATCCATCCAGAATGCAGAATATTCCAACAGCTTATGAAAGATGAGAGTCGATGTTTGGTGGAAAACGAAACTCTCCTACCAGATTTTAAAGGTAACAGGCGTGAGCCCAATCCTAGATAAATATTCACCAAGTTGGAGCAGCAAGCTGGGTGGAATAGATGAGCCATTGACTTGGTCCAGCGGGCTTTCATTCTGCTGGACCTTGTAGAGCCATTATTCATCATTCTGGATAGTAGGAGTCTTCAACCTGACACTGAGTTTTCTCCTTAGGATGTTCAGGCGTTTGGGATGGATTAAGTTGCTGGCCCAAAGCTACCTTTGGAGAGACAGTGACGGTCGCCTGCCCAGGATTTTTCGAAGAAATCACCAGCATACATGGCAAGACCCTTTTAAAAAAAAATCTCCCTCCTTTGTATCTCGCTGTCAAAGCTCGTGTGGGTCAGAGAGGGAAATGGTGCAGTTTATTTTTTAAAAAACCTCATTTTTATTTGGTTTTTCCAATATAGATTTATAACAAAACCAAATACATTTCTGTACACAGAGATTTCCCAGAATCTCGAGACCTCCCCCCCATCCACTCCGCGGGTCCTAATGTCAACGTTTTCAACTGAATATTATATCATAATCTGTATTTTATATCTATCCATATTGTCCGTAGTATTTGTTACATTGCAAGTGAGATTAGAAGCCTGCTGATGGTTTCATCTGCTTACAGTGGTCTCCTAAATAAATTATAAATTTTCCCTGTTCTTTCTTAAAGTTTTTATCGAAGAGGGAAATGGTTTAAATACAGTGGCGGTGAAGATTGGAGACAAATTCAGTTGTTCTCACCTTCACAGGAACCTAGCTAATTTGCAAATCCTGATGTGATCTGAAATCCAGCTATCCTGTGACGTTTGCACGTCCTCAAATTTTATGATGTGTTTCTCAAAAAAAAAAGTGTGCAAAAATGCACAAATGTTATTTAGACCAGGATGCACATTTTTTGTTTCCATCATCATCATCATATTATCATCATTTCTAAAAAGGTAACGGACCCCTGACAGTTAATATTTTTAGAGGGGGGGTGGATCTCAGTCATTTACAACAAATAAAAAAAGTAAACAAAACATAAAATGCATTAGAGTTGGGGAATTAGCTTAGACTGCCTGCATTTTTTTAAGAAATAATATTTGGTTTTAATTGTATGTTTATATTGTTTTAACCTGCCCTGGGACCTTATTGTGAAGGGTGGGTAGAGAATCTCATGAATTAATGAATAAATGAATAGGGCAAAATTGCATCAATTAGTGTGTATATTAGGTCTCAAATGCTGATGGGTTTTCATGAGTGCTTTTAAAAACTACACAGCTTAAGCCCAGGCTATCTGGAGGACGGTATTCTGCCATAGCATTCTGCCTGGGTTCTGAGTTCTTTAGGGGAGATGCAGGACAGGGCCTTCTCGGTGGTGGCTGCACCGAGACTTTGGAATTCTCTTCCTAGAGTGGTTAGACTGGCTCCCTCCTTGTTCCTCTTCCTGCAGATGAAGACTGTTTTATTCTGACAGGCTTTTGGGAACTGGCTGCTTTTAAGGAAAGCGATTTTAATAGTGCTGTTTGGGTTTTTTTAGTTTTTATTAACAATTTCAACATAACAAATTATCAAAACATATCATATTCATTATTTTTCCCCTTTCCCCCCCTTCAAACCCCCCCTCTGATTTCTCAGCATATATTATTCTCTGCATGTTATAAAATTATACTTACCCTTACATTATCTATCTATCATGCTATCAACTAACAAATTTGTGTATGTTTATTCAAAACCTGCCTAGCAGCCCAGTTCATTTTGTTGTCTTTTTAGATAAATTGTAAAAAGCTCCCATTCTTCCTTAAAGTCACAGTTGTCCTTGTCCCGCAATTTGTATGTCAATTTAGCCAGCTCTGCGTAGCTCATCAATTTTTCTTTTTTTTATATAATAATATTTATTAGTGGTTTTATAGTTACAGGGAAAAAAATATGAGAGGGAAAAAAACCAATAAAAAATTAACAAACAGTACATCAAAAATAGAAAGAAAAAACAATACATCAAGACAACAAGAAAAAAACAAAAACGTTTAAAAACACATCCAATTTCCATATCTTTATCTTTCATTTACTTGTTTCCTCGACTTCCTCACACCTCCCTTTTTTGATTCTAGTTCAAATTAGCTAATTCAGCAAATCCTTTCCCTCTTTCTCAATTTTTTGTTCTATAATTTATCTTAACACAATCTAACTTTAAATTTTCCACTTTAACCCATTAACAATCAGTTTTTGCTTAAATCTTTATAACATTTCTGCTAAAACCTTATTACTTCATTCCAGTAGTCTTCTAACATTCATGCTCATCAATTTTTCTTGCCACTGTTCTTTCGTTGGGATTTCCTCATTCTTCCATCCTTGTGCTATCAAGACTCTTGCCGCTGTTGTAGTATACATAAATAAGTCCTTTTCTTGGCATGTCTTGTCCTATAATCCCTAACAGAAATGCTTCTTCTTTCCCCCCCCAAATGTCACTTTAAACATTTTTTCAATTCATTATACATCATTGTTTTTAGTGTGTTTATGTACTGCTTTTTTAAAGATTTGTGTGGGGGGTGTGTGTGCAATTTGATTCTGTTGTAGCTTACTGACCTTTTAACTATTATCCCTTAAACGTTTTTAGCTAGACGTGTTTAGTCTAGGTGGTGTTTTCAGGTTCCAGAGCAGATGAACAAGGATACAAGGAACTAGAGCAGGCATCCCCAACCTGCGACGCTCCAGAAGTTTTGGACTACAATTCCCATCATCCCTGACCACTGGCCCTGATAGCTAGGGATCATGGGAGTTGTATGCCAAAACATCTGGAACTAGAGGTTGAGGAGGTGGCCTCAGAAAAGATGGCCGTCAAGTTTTAAAACAGGCAGGTGAGGGGTGTTTGCTGAGCATCTTCTCTCACAGATGAGTTGCTCAGACTAGGGAGTCAAGCCTAGGGGTTCTTATATAAGGCCAACAAGCCCCCTATTGGCTACCCAGGTCACGTGATACCTTATGGGCTGACTGTTTGCAGTTCCCGTTCCCACTGTGCCAGGGTGCGATGAGGAGCAGCAAGGCTCGGGCCAGCTAGTCTCTCCCCTAGTAAGCTGGGGTTTGTTTTGCTTTTTACAATCAAGTGGTTGTATAAATCTTATGAAATATGGTCCCTGTGTCAGCATCGCCCTTGAGCCAGTGTGACTAACTGGACTCATCCACTTCAGCCCCGACTGGGCTAGGCGAGCTGGGTAGCACTTCCAGAGACCACCTTCAGCGCAGGAACAGGTCAAAGTGCTGTGGACTCACAGCTTAGAGTTGTGAGCACCGGATTCACTCCAACAAGACAGTCGTCGTACACAGCAGAGTATAGCAGAGTCCAGCAGAGTATATAAACAACTCGGAGAGCAGCTCTGTAGAATATTGTCTTTATTCTATAACTACAACTATTATACAACTATATACAGAGCTAAATAGGTCTAAGCATAAAGAATGCTGAATCGCACTGAGTGCCTGCAGCTGCTCTTAGCAGCAACCTTATCTAAACACACAATCTCTCTCTAACACTGACTCACTGACCGACTCACTCACTGACCGACTCTTTGATGTGGTGCTGGAGCAGAATATGTAGAGAGCAGAACACGCCTCCTCCTCTCTGCAGAATCAGCAGACTCCTCAGGAGATTCTTGGATATGGGAGGGGTGAAATCTCCTCACCCTGCCCCTCTCCCCAACTACCAAACACTCTGGTTTATGCCCATTAGTGTTTTAGGTTCTCCAGATAGTGCCATCTTGATTTATTGTTGACATTGTACTAGGATAGGATGTGTTAACGTTAGAGCTTCACAGCGATATCTTTTCGCAGGGTTCCTGCACAGAAATTGCACTCCAGGTCTTTACTGGTCGGAGCCATTCCCCCCATATCCAGTTGCCTGTGGGTTTGAAGAGAGTTTTACCAAGGGGCCAGAAGATCAGGTCAGTCAAGCTTCTAAATCTGCACCGAATATCCTCCCGTTTCAACATTTGAACCAAAATGAGTTACGCTGGTTGCTTTCCTAACAGTGCATTTGCACCGCGCCTGCCCTCTCCATCACTTTGCCCTGCTCGCCTAGAAAGCAGAGTGACGTGGCTGGCAGGTGGCCAAGAGCGTGTGGCCATTGTTCCCCATTAAGTGCCCCGAATCTTCCCCCGTTCAGCTTCCTAGGATGACTTTGGGAGAGTGAGGTGAAGTAAGTGACTGGTGGGGACAAGAAGAAGGAGCATCGCTACGGTGCTGCAGTTCTGAAGGTGGCATCAGCTGGTGGTCCCAAAGCATCATTGGGATCAGATTAGCAATGTGTCTTTTTGGCCCTTGCTCTGGTCAGACCTCACCTGGAGTACTGTGTCCAGTTCTGGCCACCACAGTTCAAGAAGGACACTGACAAACTGGAAGGTGTCCAGAGGAGGGCAACCAAAATGGTCAAAGGCCTGGAAACGATGCCTTATGAGGAACGGCTAAGGGAGCTGGGTATGTTTAGCCTGGAGAAGAGGAGGTTAAGGGGTGATATGATAGCCATGTTCAAATATATAAAAGGATGTCACATAGAGGAGGGAGAAAGGTTGTTTTCTGCTGCTCCAGAGAAGTGGACACGGAGCAATGGATCCAAACTACAAGAAAGAAGATTCCACCTAAACATTAGGAAGAACTTCCTGACAGTAAGAGCTGTTTGACAGTGGAATTTGCTGCCAAGGAGTGTGGTGGAGTCTCCTTCTTTGGAGGTCTTTAAGCAGAGGCTTGACAGCCATATGTCAGGAGTGCTCTGATGGAGTTTCCTGCTTGGCAGGGGGTTGGACTCGATGACCCTTGTGGTCTCTTCCAACTCTATGATTCTATGATTCTATGAAATGCCCACGCCAAAGCTAGTCTTGAACAGAAGAGAAACTACCGAATGCAGAAGTTGGTCATCCTTAGCCTAGATGCATGAAAACAAGCAAATGTGCATCAAACGTGGAAGGGAAGGTCTTCTTGTCATAGTCCTGTGCTGCTCAGTCATGGCAAAGCTCAGTGGAGGGAGAAGCCAGCTAAATCTCAGGGGGGTTTTGTCTGGAGGCAGAGTCTGTATACAAGGTTCAGTCCAGTCCTAAGGTCAGGAGTATCTCAGTTCATGTAGTCAGATGATCTAGGGGTCAAGAAAGCCAAGGGACTAAGGTCACAAGAAGCAGCAAGGTCTGGTCAGGAACGACGAATGTTGTTTCCAGACTGAGGTTGGAAACCCTGCTTAAGAGAGCTGGAGCCAGCTGGTTCTCCTCAGGAGCAAGAAGGCTGATCACCAGCAGGTGGAGTCACTCTGCAGAAGGCTCCTTCAGGCTGCTGTTTAGCAGGTGAAGCCAACTCCCGGCCCATGACACTTCTTCTTCTTCTGTCTTCTACACAATGTCCTCCTCCTCCCTGGTTGCCAAGGGAAACGGGGTTTTAACTCTGAAAGACGTGTCCTCCTCATGTGCCTTCATTTCTGAATGTTCTCTTTCCCTCCACAGAAATCATACTATTCAACATTCTGGCACATCTACACGGCAGGCTATGCAACTTCCCTGGCTTCGCTCATTACAGCACTGCTCATCTTCACCTTCTTCCGGTAAATGCTGAACGTGCCTTTCAGAGACAGCACCCAGCTCTACGCTTATCTCGTCCCCCCCCTGGGATTTGAACTAAACTGCTTTCCCTCTTCTTCTTAACACATATATATCCCATGATACGTTTGAGTTTCCCTCAAGCCATGTGCTTCTGGGGCCTATAGCTTAGCTGCATCACGTAGGCTTTGCCAGACTTTGATGGGGAGCAAAATAGCTCCGTTGGACTCCATCACAACCCTGGGCACCTCCAGACTGCCACAATTTTGTAGGTGGAATTCAAACGTGTACCGGAAATTTAGTTTTTCACATTTAAAGCGGATTAAAGAGCTCAGTCACCTTTGTGCAACAAAACCACTTTAAAAATAGAAACTCCTTTGAGGTTAAGGAAGTGATGGTACGCAGGATGCGACCCTACTTGCCCGCAGACTGTCTCGCCAGAGTGGTGCATGCTCTAGTTATCTCCTGCTGCGACTAGTGCAAAGCGCTCTACGTGGGGCTATCTTTGAAGGTGACCCGGAAACTACAACTAATCCAGAATGCAGCAGCTAGACTGGTGACTGGTAGTGGCCGCCAAGCCCATATAACACTGGTCTTGAAAGACCTACACTGGCTCCCAGTACATTTCCGAGCACAATTCAAAGTGTTGGTGCTGACCTTTAAAGCCCTAAATGGCCTCAGTCCAGTATACCACTTCCATCGTTCTGGCCGGACACTGAGGTCCAGCGCCAAGGGCCTTCTGGCGGTTCCCTCGCTACAAGAAGCCAAGTTACAGGGAACCAGGCAGAGGGCCTTCTTGGTAGTGTCACCCGCCCTGCGGAACGCCCTCCCACCAGATGTCAAAGAGAAAAATAACTACCAAACTTTTAGAAGACATCTGAAGGCAGCCCTGTTTAGGGAAGCTTTTAATGTTTAATAGGTTATTGTATTTTAGTGTTCTGTTGGAAGCTGCCCAGAGTGGCTGGGGAAATAATAATAATAATAATAATAATAATAATAATAATAATAATAATAATAATAATAAATAAGGAAATGTGGAATGAATGAACAATGAACAGGACAGCATGTAAACGCCTCACAAGATTATCAAGATGAATGCTAAATAAAGACTGAATGCAGTCTAAGTGCCACACGGAGATGGAGGATAAATTTAATTCACATTCATGGAATCATACAATTGTAGATTTAGAAGGGACCACAAGGGCCATCTAGTCCACCCTCTGCAATGCAGGAATTTTTTTTTTGCCCAAGTTGGGGCTCAAACCCATGACCATGATGTTAAGATTCAGATGTGAACTTACCTAAATTTCACCTTCAAAAACGCCATGAGAACTGAAACACAGCCATCTAAATTGGCACTTCTCTGAATTTTGCATTGCAGTCCTCCAGCCCAGTAACAGGTGCAGATTCTAGGAATCAAGTGTGCATATAAGGGCTTAGCGACATTTAATTTCCCTCTGCACTTTCTAGCTGCATATCTGAGTGCTCACTCACTCACACTCTTTCATTTTGCTCCAGAGCTTTCCCCATGAAAATCCACTCTTTAGTGCTGAATCGGAGCAAATGGCAATCCGTGGGGAAATCGAACTGACATTGGTTGCGCTTCAGCTTTTAAAGAGTGGTTTTTCCTGGGGAAAGATCCAGGGGGAGAATAAAGCACTCAGACACAGTGCTTTAAAGCACTGGAAAACAGGAGGCAACAGGTAAGTAACATTATTTAAATACTGGTTGAAACAACATACAAAAATGCACTGCATTAGGGGGATCACTTTGCACACATGTGGATAGGAGAAAATGCTGGTGATTCTTCATGAGGTCTTTTAAAGAAATAAATGACCAACGGATCTGGAAATGTGGAGAAAGGACCGTAAAGGAGCTGTAATTGACAGAATCTCCCACTGCTAACTCCTTGTAAGCTAAATCCCTTTTAAAGATACCCAAGTTGGTGGCCATTCCTATCATTCCTGCAGCCAAAGCCACCATTTAGGTGCCCTGAAAGAAGAATTCAGCTCAATATAGTGAGGTTATGTCAGCCTGCAAAACTGACAATCTGCTTTCCTGCCCCCTTCCAGGAAATTCCACTGCACACGGAATTATATCCACATGCATCTGTTTGTCTCCTTCGTCCTGAGGGCAGCTGCCGTTTTCACCAAAGACACCATTTTGTTCTCCGACGACAGCATGGACCACTGCCTGATGTCAACGGTAGGCATTTGACCAGCTTTTGAAAAGAAATTTTCAAAATTTGAAAATTTGAAAATTTTACACAAAAGCTTTGTTTATATATACAGTGGTGCCCCACAAGACGAAATTAATTCATTCTGCGAGTTTTTTCATTCTATGAGTTTTTTCGTCTTGCGAAGCACCAATGTGTATTGAGGGTTTCCCATAGGAATGCATTGGTGGTTTTTTAAAAAAAGGCGCAAGACGTTTCGTCTTGCGAAGCAAGCCCATAGGGAAATCCGTCTTGCGAAGCAACTCAGAAAATGGAAAACTCTTTCGTCTTGCAAGTTTTGTTCCTGGTATAAGCTTTCAGGTGCATGCACACTTCTTCAGATACCATAAGCACACAAAAGCTTATACAAAGAACAAACTTAGTTGGTCTCTAAGGTGCTACTGGACAATATATATATATAGAGAGAGAGAGAGAGAGAGAGAGAGAGAGACTGCATCAGACCAACGCGGTTACCTACCTGAAACAAAAGCTTAGTGTTTGAAGAAGGAGTGGGCTATGAGGTTTCTCAGACATGGCTTCTGTTTCGCTTCGTGAGGGGGAAAGGATGGCTTTGACCTTAGTCAACATGGCCATTTCATGCTTCCTGATTCCCCTAGTGGGTAAGAAGTCTTGGGGACAGACTCAGTTCGCTTTGTGAGGTGAGAGTACCGGGGAGACTCCACTGCCCTTTCTGGAAAAAAAAAGGAGGGGTGGAATGTACAGACTGGAAGCATGAGCAGAATACTAGACCCAAGCAAAACCAGTCCATCACTTTCTCAAGAGTGGAAAAGTTCTTTCTGTCAGCAGAAAGCTTCACTTACCAACCTTTCCCAGTTGTGGCTGGGATGCTCTCCCCAGGGAAGTCCACCTGGTACCATCACCGATAGCCTGTGGCCATTTTTCTGCTGCCAAGGTTTTGCTGGGTCCATTTATCAGCCATTGTGATGGTTTGAATGCAATGTGTTTTTTTGGTGAGTTCTTTAGAGACTCTTTTGTGAGCGATTAACTAGGAAAATCCTCACCACCCCCAATCCATCATCAACATTTGCCCAAATATTAGGAAGAAATTTCCCATTGTATGAGCTGTTTGACAGTTGAGGAAGTTGGTCAATTCTCCTTCCTCGGAGGTTTTCAAACAGAGATTGGATGGTCAACCATCAAGGATTCTTTAGCTGTGATTCAGATGACGAGGGCCCGATTTAGGTTTGATGAGGCCCTAAGCTACTGAAGGTAATGGGGCCCTTTGTATGTCCAGCTGTCCTTTGTCAACAACAAATTGTCGCTGTTTTTTGTGTTGAATATATGATATATGGTAATTTATGGACCTCATAGGTATCTCAAGCCATTTGCACTTGTTGCCATGCAACCAATCCATGCAGAATGTAGGCAGCCTATATATAGAAAGGAGCAAACCAGTGATATTTTAGGGAGCAGGCTAGCAGGTGGGGACCATGAGTTACATCATAGGAGCCAACACAACACTGTTGCTGTATGTAGATTTCATTTTTTTTTTAACTCATATTTTGGAAATGTACATCCAGGATTTTTTCCCCTTTAATTTTTTGCCCCCCCCCCCAAGAGAGTGGGGCCCGAAGCTATAGCTTGTTTAAAGGTAAAGGGACCCCTGACCATTAGGTCCAGTTGTGACCGACTCTGGGGTTGCGGCGCTCATCTCGCTTTATTGGCCGAGGGTCCAATGTGGCCAGCATGACTAAGCCGCTTCTGGCAAACCAGAGCAGCGCACGGAAACGCCGTTTACCTTCCCACCAGAGCGGTACCTATTTATCTCCTTGCACTTTGATGTGCTTTCGAACTGCTATGTTGGCAGGAGCAGGGACCGAGCAACGGGAGCTCACCCCGTCACAGGGATTCGAACCACCAACCTTCTGATTGGCAAGTCCTAGGCTCTGTGGTTTAACTCACAGTGCCACCCGCGTCCCTATAGCTTGTTTAGCTTATACATAAATCCGGCATTGCAGATGACCCTCAGGATCCCATCCAACTCTCTGATTCTATGCTTCTATAATGATCATCATCTCAGACAGGAGAAGAAAAAGGTCACAGCCCTCAGTTGAATGTTGCTCAGCAGAAAGAAAACCTTACCTGGTGATAGAACCTCCTTGTCTGAAATGAACCTTGTTTTGTCCTGTAGGTGGCATGCAAGTCTGCAGTGGCTTTCTTCCAGTTCAGCATCCTAGCCAACTTCTTCTGGTTGCTGGTCGAGGGCATGTATCTGCAAACCCTACTGATGCTGACCTTTGTGTCGGACAAACAGTACGCATGGAGTTTCATCCTGATTGGCTGGGGTTAGTAGAAGGCTTTGACTTCTGTGTCCAGGGCAGCTGTCTCGCAGCTTTGTCTGGTATGCAGGCTGAGACCCTACCTGCCCGCAGACTGTCTCGCCAGAGTGGTGTCTGCTCTGGTTATCTCCTGCTTGGACTACTGCAATGTGCTCTACGTGGGTCTACCTTTGAAGGTGACCTAGAAACTACAACTAATCCAGAATGCAGCAGCTAGACTGGTGACTGGGGGCGGCCGCCGAGACCACATAACACCGCTCTTGAAAGACCTACATTGGCTCCCAGTACGTTTCCGAGCACAATTCAAAGTGCTGGTGTTGACCTTTAAAGCCCTAAACGGCCTCGGCCCAGTATACCTGAAGGAACATCTCTATCCCCATCATTCTGCCCAGACACTGAGGTCCAGTTCTGAGGGCCTTCTGGCAGTTCCCTCACTGTGAGAAGCGAAGTTACAGGGAACCAGGCAGAGGGCCTTCTTGGTAGTGGCACCTGCCTTGTAGAATGCCCTCCCATCAGATGTCAAGGAAATAAATAACTATCTGACTTTCAGATGACATCTGAAGGCAGCCCTGTTTAAGGAAGTTTTTAATGTTTGATCATGTTTTTAATATTCTGTTGGGAGCTGCCCAGAGTGGCTGGGGAAATTTATTATAATTTATTATAATTATTATTATTATTATTGATATTCCCTATCACTCAACTGAACTGGATTCCAAATTCTTCCTCCCACCCCCTGCTAAGATCTGCAAGCACACTTGGTGTTTTTGCATCAAGCCAAGGGTGATGAACTCCAGATTTTGTTGGACTATGATTTCCATCAACCTCCATTGGCCATGCCAGTGCTGATGGGAATTGAAGTCCAATCTTCTAGAGGGAGAACTACATTGCATGCCACTGCGTTAAGCAAACCAACACCTTATCCTTGCCTACGGGTTTGGGACACCTGTTTGAATTGCTTGGAGATGTCTTCTCTGCATCCAATTGCGTTGGTGTGTCTCAGAATTTTCAGAAACAAATCAACTTCAGTAATTATTTCCCCTAGCAATTTGACTTCTCACCCTTACCTCTATGGTTCTTTTATTCCAACCCTTTTTTTCTACCGCGTTAGATAGCATACTTTAATCTGATACATATTTCCTCTTTTACAATCATAATCCTTTCCCTTCTACTGCCCATATTTTGACTCCTGTCCGCGATTTCATTTACCAGGCGTGTATTAGGGCTGTCACCCACTTAATCAAAGCGTAATTGATTCACTGGATGAGTTTTAGTGGGTTTGTTGATCCAGCCCTGTGATTAAGGTGTGCATTCATTTCTTGACAAATGAAAATGGAATCAAACAAATCCTCTTTTCATTTTTGTGTGAAATAAATGGCAAGGGTATGATGGATTGATTACAGTGGTACCTTGGGTCACATACGCTTCAGGTTACAGACTCCTCTAACCCAGAAATATTACCTTGGGTTAAGAACTTTGCTTCAGGATGAGAACAGAAATCGTGCAGCGGCGGCACAGCAGCAGGAGGCCCCCATTAGCTAAAATGCTGCTTCAGGTTAAGAACAGTTTCAGGTTAAGGACGGACCTCCGGAACGAATTAAGTACTTAACCTGAGGTACCACTGTATAGTATGGTCCACCTTTTACTCCAAGGAGTTCAAGTTGGAGTGCAGGGAACTCCCTCTCCTCATTTAAATGGCTCAGGACCGCAATACCTCAAGGACTGCCTCTTTCCATATAAACCTACCTGGACCCTGAGTTCATCCTCTGAGGTCCGTCTTCATGTGCCTCCTCCACGAGAGATCCAGAGGGTGGCAACACGAGAAGGGGCCTTTTTTGCAGTGGCTCCCCATTTGTGTAATGCTGTCCCCAGGGAAATTTGCCTTGCGCCTTCATTATACATGTTTAGGCGTCAGGCAAAAACGTTCCTTTTCAACCAGCCCTTTGCCTGACTTGAGCTACATCCTATGCCCTTTTAAAATGTATTTTTTGGGGGGAGGGTCTATTGGCTTGTTGTTTATCTTTTTATCATGGTTTTATATCTTTTATGTGGTTTTATATCTTTATTTTATTTTATTTTATTTTAACCTATGACTGTTATTTAATCTGCTTTCCCCCCTTTGTTTCAGGAGCACCAGTGATCATAACAATGATATGGATCTTGAGCAGGATTTACAGACAGAATACTGGGTGATTTATCTATTTTTTTTACTGCTAGATTTTCACAAAATGATTACAGGGAGACGTTCCAAGTTTTCATTCAGTCTCAGAAATTTAAATGCTGAAATTTTAAAATGGGGGGAACCAGGGTCCCCGGAGGCTAAATTAATGGAAGTGATAAGGGGAGGTGTTATTCAGGTTTGCTTGCAATTTAAAGATAAATTCATCCAACCAAGACGCAGCTATTCTTCAAAATCTGAACTTCTCTGAATTTTGCAATGCAGTTTTGTGCACAAACCATGTATACAAAAACGGACATACAGTGGTACCTCGCAAGACGAATGCCTTGGAAGACGAAAAACTCGCAAGACGAAAGAGTTTTTCATTTTCTGAGTTGCTTCGCAAGATGGATTTCCCTATGGGCTTGCTTCGCAAGACGGAACGTCTTGCGCCTTTTTTTAAAACCGCCAATGCATTCCTATGGGAAACCGTCAATACACATTGGTGCTTCGCAAGACGAAAAAACTCGTAGAATGAAAAAACTTGCAGAACGAATTAATTTCGTCTTGCGAGGCACCACTGTATTAGGGAAGATGCATTTAATATGTGCATTAAAATACATATATTATAAAAATAACACAAAATGCATTTTATTATGAAACATTGCCTGCAGGAATTGTTACGTTAGCCAAAACCGCATGCAAAAATGTGATACTAAAGAGAAATTTGCACTATGAGTCTGACAAATTTTCACGAGAATTTTGTTTAATGCAACAATTACCGCAGAAATGCAGAGGACTGAATTCAATAATTATTTAAAAAGAGAAACGAACACACAGTGAAATGGACCAATTTATCCATCCCTAATTTAGGGCACTATGACAACTGTGAATTGAGAATGGGGAATGGACATAGCTCAGCACTGAGCAACTCATTTGAGAGAAGGTTCCTGGTTTGATCTCCAACATTTTGACATAGGGAGGTCCCATTTCTGAAACTCTTGAGAGGTGCTAACAATGAGCTAGATGGATCAGCTTGTGGGGATGATTAGGGAGGCAGGAGAGGATATGTTATTTAATGATATCCTTCCTAACTTGTGCTAACAAGTTCCATATTCTAGCAGAGTTCCAAACATCCCCCTTTTTGAATTGCGCAGCAAACAGCTTGTTGCTGACTCATCTGAGTCTTACTATTAAAGATTCCTTCCTGGTAAAATCCCTTTTAATCCCTCTTAAAAAGAATAAACACAAGAATCTAATTAATGTTAATATGGTCATACCTCGGGTTGAAGTAGCTTCCTTCGGGATAAGTATTTTCGGGTTGCGTGCAGCGGCGACCCGGAAGTAACAGAGCACGTTATTTCTGGGTTTCGCCATTCGCGCATGTGCAGATGTTCAAAATGACATCACACACATGCACAGAAGCGGCTAATTGCAACCTGCGCACACGCAGATGCGCGGGCGTGGGTTGCATTCACTTCTGGGGTTTTTTTTATAATATTTATTGCTTTTTGAACAATTTACACACTATAAAACCAAATAAAAACAGGGGGGAAAAGAACAATACAATACAATATAAAGACATTACATAACACTAGACACATTAAACTAACAAAACCAAATAAAAACAATTTAAAACACTCAAACAATTTCAACATCTTATATTTCATTCACTTATTTCACCGACCTCCTCACACCTCCCTTTTTGTATTCCACTTCTGTCAAATGTTTCAGCAATTCCTTTCCATCTTCCTCTGTTATCTGTCCTATAATTATCCTAGCACATTTAACCTTATTTTACCTTTAAAAATCCATTAATCTATTTATACTTAAATCCTTATAACGTTTCTGCTAAAGCCATATAACTTCATTCCAAGAATTTTTTAACATTCATTAATTTTACAAGATTTCTGTAAATAATCTTTAAACTTTTTCCAGTCTTCTTCCACCGACTCCTCTCCCTGGTCTCAGATTCTGCAAGTCATTTCCGCCAGTTCCATGTAGTCCATCAACTTCATCTGCCATTCTTTCCGGGTGGGTAAATCTTGTGTCTTCCGGGTTGCATTCACTTCTGGATGTGAACAGGGCTTCGGAACGGATCCCGTTCACATCCAGAGGTACCACTGTATGAAAGTAGTTTACTCACAGATTCATTCAGGGTCACAGACATATCCCTGAAGGCAGGCTTAGTTTACATAACAACTAGAACTATTCCATAAAGAAGTTAGTCCCAAGTGACTGTGACTAAGCAGTAACTTTTCCAAACACACAGCAACATACAAAATGGGGAAGACACACTGATCAGAACATGGAGGTCATGTGCTCCTCCATGCTAGTACAACAGACCACACCCTCTTCAAGTCACATGTAATGGAAGTCACATGTCCCAGCTCAGGAGGAAACAGGAAGTCTTCTCCTGAGTGGTACAAAACATCCCCTAATATGTCCACTGTAGGAATGTTGTACTTGACTGCAGTTTTACATCCCACACAGTTGGTGATCTAAACCTCTTACCTCTCTCTGGTACTGATTCTTGTTTTAAAGGAAGCAGAAATATTAAGAGGGACTGATAGCTGGGACAAGAAGGAAGGGTTTTTACATTACATTGGTTCTCAAACTAAATCCGTTCTGGGAGTCCGTTCCAAAACCAAAGCGTTCCAAAACCAAGGCGCGCTTTCCCATTGGAAGTAATGCAAAAGGGATTAATCTGTTCCCGACTTTTAAAAACAATGCCTAAAACAGGAATTTAACATGAATTTGACTAACTAGCGAGACCGTTGATTCATAAAATGAAAGCAATAAACAATGTACTGCAGTCACACAATCAATCAATCGGTAGCTGAACTGGATCACCGCAGAGTCACAAAAACGAAAAATAAATAGCAAAAACAGACAGGCCTCAGCGTAACACTTGAAAAGGAAGCGCGGCACTCAAAATAGAGCATGTTCGGCTTCTGAAAAAAGTTCACAAACCGGAACACCAAGGCGATTGAGAACCAAAGTGCTACTGTACAAAGCACGGCACAGTCATCAAATGGCCGAGGGACTTCTTTCAAGGTAATAGACATAATTTGTTTCTTTTTTGTTGGCTGTTTCAGATGCTGGGATGATGATGAGGAGAGCTCTGCAGTCCTCTGGATCATCAAAGGACCCATCCTATTAACCGTCATAGTGAGTTTTCCTTTTGATCAAATGAACGCTTTGAAAAAGAGAAAGCCCAGCAATTGGCATCAGTCATTGGGGGGACACTGGGCTGTGTGCCGCCCTTGCGCCCTTTGAGATGTTAAGAACCCAAGAAGAGCCAGCTGGATCAGGCCCACCTCCTTATCTATGAAGTGGGATATTGTTCAGTCAGGGTGAGGAATTCCCCCAATTTTTGTCTGTTTGATTTGGCTGAGGAAGTACACAGCTCCCTGATTACCGTGGATGGAGGTGTTTGTTTTTTTGGCTGAATGTACAGATTATGGTGCTGGGACGCAGGTGGCGCTGTGGGTTAAACTACAGAGCCTAGGACTTGCTGATCAGAAGGTCGGCGGTTTGAATCCCCGCAACGGGGTGAGCTCCCGTTGCTCGGTCCCTGCTCCTGCCAACCTAGCAGTTTGAAAGCACGTCAAAGTGCAAGTAGATAATTAGGTACTGCTCCGGCGGGAAGGTAAACGGCATTTCCGTGCGCTGCTCTGGTTCGCCAGAAGTGGCTTAGTCATGTTGGCCACATGACCTGGAAGCTGTACGCCGGCTCCCTCGGCCAATAAAGTGAGATAAGCTCCGCAACCCCAGAGTCAGTCGGTCACGACTGGACCTAATGGTCAGGGGTCCCTTTACCTTTACCTGTCAGTCATCTATCCCACATGAACTGTTCAGTAAAGGAGATCTAGAGGAAAAACCAACCCCAATTAAAGGTTTTCCAGCTTCTGGCTGAAGACCTTGAGTGGAAGAAAGCTGACTACCACCTCTTTAGATACTTGGTTGTCTTCTTGCCATCAGAAATCTTCTCCCAATCTACCCTCTTGTTTTAGATTTCATAGAGAGGAAGGGCTGTATCTTACACTTGTTTCTCTCATTTGGATACAATCCGAGGTTATTTCTCGGTAAAGTAATGTGATCTGGAAATGTATTTACTAAGCTTTGGTCGATGCTGAGATTCCCTCTTGTCTCTCTAGATGAACTTTGCTATCTTTCTCAACGTAATCCGGATTTTGGTGCAGAAATTGAAATCTTCAAAGACTGGAGGACGGCACACAAGGCATTTTGTGTAAGTGGCCAAACCTTTCATCCTCACAAGCCGGAGAGGTTAGACCCCCGATTGTCCAGCATACACCAAGGGTGAGCAATCTGTGGACGTCCAGATGTTGACGAGCTTCAGCTCCCATTAGCCAATACATGGCCAAAGATCAGGGATGTAGACATTGCAATCTAACAGCATCTGGAGGGCCACAGGTTCTCTGTCCCTGCTGTACACTGTAAGCAGATTTCTGCCAAAGTTGTGGCTTATGTGGTAGCTGGGCAGATTCATGAAGGAGGAGGAAGGTTGAACTGTCGCTGTCCCACTCTGTGCATAGGTGGGACACCAAGGGCAGCTCACTACCACCACCTGGCCTGAACCTTGAATACCAACAGGGCTTGCTTCTGAGTAAACATGCCCAAGTGTCAGGGACCGTGCTGAGGAGGATTGGTGGGAGACTCCCTCTGCTCCTAATTCAGATCCTGAATCTCCCCAGGAGCAGGAGGACAGTATAGATTGGGTACAGTGGTTTGCAGACGGACATAGTTCAGAAGGCAGAAGCTGGGAAATATTGAATGGGGAACAGCTAGGACAGGGGTTGGCAAGGTTTACTGGCCATGGGCTGGATCACTACCACGGAAATTGTCTGTGGGCCGGACTGGTGCAGCACGATGCTGGAAATTGCATCTGCACATGTCCATGGTGCCAGAAATCACTTCTGTGCATGCCAAACATTGTGCCTGCGCAGAAGCGATTTTCAGCGTCTGGACATGCGCAGACGCGATTTCTGGTATCTGCACATGTGCAGCCGCCATTTCTGGTGCCACTCGGCAAGTCCCCATGCCATGCTGCGGACTTGCCGAGTGGGTGGCTCAGTTTGTGGGTGGCTCGTGGGCCGGTAAAACGGACTTCATGGGCTGCACGTTGCTGACCCCTGAGCTAGGAGAAGAAACACAGGAAAAGAGAGGGTTAACAGATTCACAGTCTCTGGACAGCATTCACCCCCCCCTTCTCCAAAGTCTCAGAGAGCTCAGAAAATGGCAGAACAGAAAGCACAGAGGGTACAAACTCAGATTACAAGATGTAGGAGCGACATAGTTTAATAGGGGCAGAAGTGGGTGGGATCCTTAATTGGGAGCACCACCATTCTAGGAGATGTGTTCTTTGTTCTCTCGCTGTGATTATTAAAGTTTATAAGAAAAGTCTGTTTACTTTGTTCTGCTTATCTACTGCCACAGAGAAGCTTGACACTAAGATTGCAGTTTCACAGTGTCAGGAGTCCAGGTTCTTAGCTTGGTAACCCAGTAAGCGTAGGTAATTAAAAAGGAGGATTTATTGCAAAAACAAACAGATAGCTCCGGACAGCTGTAACGCAGCTGCCAGCATCATCACTCAAATGGCCCTTCTGAAGACTGCTTCCGGTATCTACAGAATATATTGAACTTTCACACCTTACGTCTCTTGTTTTGCTTCCTAACAGCCCTCCCATTCGCCAACTCCTCAGATTTATTGGATCATCTCCCTCCTCTTCCTTTTCAGATAGACTCTCTGTGTATCTATTTGCGCCTATTTGAGCTTCCGGAGAGCTTTGGCTGTGTTCTAGCCTGCTCTCCGCTACTGCCTTATAAGCTGGCTCATCAAGGTCAGGAAGAGTCGGAGTCTGCAGCTGCCTGCTCTCCCCTGCCTGAGTAACATCAAAGCCTGTTCCTGGTTGCTCTCTGCAGTTGGCTGCAAACCTTCTCTTGGAGCTGGCTCATTCCTGACACACAGGGGTTGTGCGGAAACCACATTCAGGAGCAGTGCACCAGAAGCAGAAAGATTCTTCTGGTGTATTTTCTGTTCTGCTACCTCAGTGGAGGGTGACGCCCTGATCCAAAAGCTATGCATACACCTTCCCCATGAATGAGAACCCCTGCCAACATTTTTTAACCCACTACTACCTCCCCAGTGTTCTGTGGATGTCTTTTCCACATTGGAAGCACCTTCCCTGCCTGAGAAACCTTGTATTGCCCTGCAGAACCCTGTCAGCAAACTGCCACCTGAGTCATCTCTGGCTGCCCACCCCCCGGTCATTTCACAGGAAACACCTACGTAGCCTTTTCTGAACTTATATCCCATCCACATTCTCTCTTTCAGGAGACTAGCAAAATCGACGTTGCTGCTCATCCCTCTCTTTGGGGCTCACTACATCATCTTTGCCTTCTTTCCAGAGAGCATTGGGATGGTCGCCAGGCTGTACATTGAGCTAGGCTTGGGTTCCTTTCAGGTAAGAGTTGGGGAAGCGCTGTAGCCCAGTGGTAGAGCATCTGCCGTTGCCTGCAGAAGGTCCCAAGTTCAAAACCCAATAGCATCTCCTGGCAGGGCTGGAGTAAGCTTCTGTCCCTGAACCCCTGGAGAGATACTGCCCATCAGCGTGGACAATACTGAGCAAGATGAGCCAATTATCTGATGGTATGACGGCTCCCAGTGTTCCTATAGTATACAGTAGGCACATCCCACTCCCAAGAGACTATGATCTACGCCCAGTATAAAAAAACTGGTGGTGATCTACCCATTGTCATTGGAGGGAGGAGGAGCATGCGTGGGGTGGGTATGTGGAAGGGGAGGATTGCCCATAGTTGTTGAGCTTTCTCTGGGGAGGAATGACCAGGGTTGTTGATAATATTCCCCCGGGGATGTCTGGTATACAGGAAGTCTGCAGTGCAATGGGAGAGCATCTGCCGTCCATGCAGAAAGTTCAAGCTCCAAATTGTTAGAATTCCTGCTCCATGATTGCAGTCATGGGATTGTTGTCTATCACACGACGGTGTATGTTTTGACTCCACAGAGTGGGAAGTGACGGAGACAGGATGTTTGTGTTACTGTGTTCCGTAAAGTGGGACTATTCTCCTTTCTTCTTTTCCTCTTTGCTGTCTGATGCTAGAGAGAGAGGGAGCCATGTGCAGTGCTCCGTGTGTGTTTCTATGTAAATAAAGTAGATTAGCCAAAATGCTGAGTTGCTGAGGTCTGTCACGCAAGCTGCGAAGACTCTGTGGATCCCTAAGGGTGCCAATGTCTGTTGGCATCGGACGCTGTGATGTTCGGGCTGAAGAAGGCTTTTGAAGCTCCCGAACGATCGACTAGGAGGGAGAGAGCATGCCAATTGGGCATGTGTCTCTACCAGGGTCTTACTCGAGTGTAGGATGAGCTCCTGACACAAATATCTCTAGGCAGGGCTGGGAATGCCCCCTGCCTGCAATCCCAGGAAAACTATGCCAGACAGCTGGACTTACAATTGGATAGACCAATGATCTGGCTCAGTATAAGACAAATTCCTACTCTCCTGAGAACTGGAAGCCGGAGAGGCTTGCTCCTGTTTGAAGCTATCCAAAAGCAAGCTCCTTGAGAACCAAGCATTTCCTGATGCTTTCCACTCTCTGGCTCAAAATGGGAGCACTTCTCCCTTTCAATATGTGTTTGTGTATGGCTGGATCAGACCAAAGTTCACTTAGTCCAGTATCCTATCCTCTTTTCTGACATAGACCAATCAGATGTCTCTAGAAAGGTGGCAAGCAGGGGCAAGAAAACAACAGTCCTTGTGTGAAGTGCCTTGCCCATTTTCGTATCAAGCCACATTTTTTTGGTAGGTGTGTGCTTCTCCCACAATTCTCTTCTCTCTCTTTCTCTTTCAAAGGGCTTTGTTGTCGCTCTCCTGTACTGTTTCTTAAACGGAGAGGTAAGTGGAAATGAGAAAGTGCTGGTTTTTTGACCTATAAAGCTTATGCAACTCAGGACCCCAGTACCAGGGGCATAGGAAGGGGTGTGTGGTGGGGGCGAACCGCCCTGGGTGTCATCCCAGAGGGTGGTGACAAAATCCCACTGGGCAGATCATGCCGCTGTGCCACGATCAGACACCCACCAGGGTGTACCTGAAGGACCATCTCCCCCCCCAGTGAATGTACCAGACCTGGCAATCATCACCTGAGGCCCTTCTCCATGTGCCCCCTGTTCAGAAGGTCCGGAAGGTGGCAACACAAGAACAGGGCCTCTTCAGTGGTGACTCCTCGCATGGCACATTGTGCTGGTCCTGAGGGTTAACCGTGCGGCGAGGTCCGAGTCCAGTCTGAGGTCGAGGGTGCGGTATGGAGGCTGTCCGTCAAAGCTGAAGCTGGGTCCAAGGCAGGGAGTCGGGTGAGGTCAGGAACTCAGGCAGGAACAGGCTACCAACAATGTTGCTTCCACAACTTGGGACTGGGGCTGGCTGGCTTTTATCTGCCTCAAGGCATAGGGTGGCCCCGATCCTCTGGTGACTCGCCTCTCCTGGCCTGGAGGTGAGCACTCCTCCTGCAGGAACTTACTTCCCTCCGCCTCTCTGCCCTGAGCATCTGCAGCTCAGGAGAGGCTGGAGGGTTACCGGACCCAGAGGCAACCTCAGCTTCCTCTGACGGGGCTGAGAGTGGAGCACCTGCAGGCAATGGGTCCTCCATCACCTCAGGAGCCAGAGCAGACTCAGCTGGTGCCTGCACCTGAGGATCCAGCACAGGCTCAAGCCCCAGCCCCGGCTCAGCTGGTTCTGGAGGCGGGGACTCCTGTGCAGGCTGGGATTCCTCAGGTTCAGCCTCCAAGTCCGAATCCCAGGCCATCACACACATGCTCTTCCTGGAGAGGTTTATCTGGCACCATCATTACCTAGCTTTATGTGCCTGGCGCCTGCATGTTTCTCTCACCCCACCCCCAGGCCTTTGGCTCTTAACTGCCTCCTTGAGTGGTGGGGATGCTTTAACTCAGGTTCTTAGAACTAAAAATAGGGTTTAGGTTTCTATTTATTCTCTTTAATGCTGGTTTTAATGCATGTGTCTGTTTGTTTGTTTGTTTGTGTATTGAAAGTCACTTTAAGTTACCTTGGTCAGAAAGTGGCCAACACATGGAATAAGTAAACAAATAAATCAAATCAAATAGAACAGAACCCTCTTTATGTATGCAACCACAACAGCGAGGATTTTAATAGCAAAAAAACTGGAAAAGTGATGTAATCCCCACAAAAACTGATTGGCAATATTCAGAACTTGCAAGGATGACTGGGAGAATTCTAATCAGAAATTTAGTAAAGATTGTACAATGTTCAAAGAATATCTTTAAAAGTACTGTAATAGCACAAATCTCTTGACAGATTTGGGTTGAATCTTGAAGTTTAAGGAAATTATAAAGTTTAAACTTTTTCCTGATAATTAACTGAAAAGAATAATAAAAATGAAGTGTGTATAGACTAGTAAGGTATAAAAAGCACAATGAGGTGAATTGGAAGTTAAGGGGTAATGAGGGATGTGGGTGGCGCTGTGGTCTAAACCACAGAGCCTAGGGCTTGCTGATCAGAAGGTCGGCAGTTCGAATCCCCACGACGGGGTGAGCTCCCGTTGCTCGGTCCCTGCTCCTGCCAACCTAGCAGTTTGAAAGCACGTCAAAGTGCAAGTTGGATAACTCCATACTCTCCAATGATGATTATGATGATGATGATGATGATGATGATGATGATAATAATAATAATAATTTATTTATACCCTACCAAACAAAAAAACCAGTTGATTAAAATATAAGTTAGAGTACAGTATAAAATGCAGCTTAATTAGTGACATCCTTAGGAAAAGTGGGACATTCCAATATCAAATCAGAAACCAAGATGACTTCTCTTGATCAGGGATGTCCAAGATGGTTTCTCTTGATCAGGGATGTCCAAGATGGCGTCTCTTGATCAGGGATGTCCCTGGAAAATAGGGACACTTCGAGGGTCTGAAGTTAGGGGCTGTGTTTTGACTCTGTCCCAGCTGTAAGCCTCCATTTCCTTTCCTGCTGTTGCTTCCTCCATCTTAGGTCCAGGCCGAGTTCAAGAAATGCCTCCGGAAGTGGCACTACCGACATTACCTCAGCTTTGCCCGGGTGCATCGGAGCCTCTCCAGAGATAACAGCCCTGTTGATTACGTCACACAGTTATCTATGCTGGACAGAATCAGTCCCAAGAGGGGCGCCTGTCAGAACGGCCTGTCCTCCGTCTGAAGATGTTCCTCACTTTCATGACCTCCAGGGTTTGGGGGGGAGGGACCCAGCCCTCTTGTTCCAGCAGAAGTGGCAGCTGTATCAGAAGACTTCCACCCTACAAGTCCCTATGGGACCTACAAGCCTTCAGACAGAAATTGCTAAGTCAGGGTCAGGTTGGTTGGCTGTTGTGATGTGGGTACCTCAAACCACTCATCCTTTGCAGGAGGGTTTGTGCAATTAAAGTATACTGAAGGGCTCTCTGCTGTTTGAGTACAACAAAGCCACTAAAATAAAAATAAAAATGGATGTTTTGCAGTTAGGAAAGTGACAGGGAACTCCATGACTATGGGAATGTGGAGGGATTAGGGAGTTGTGGGAATGTGGGTGAAGACGAAAGCAGGGGCCTGCAAGTACCTGCAGAATAAGAGAAGATGTTTTTATAATTCTGCAGAAGGTGAAAAGGGTGCTTAGCAGCAATGTGTAAGAGGAGGAAGGGGTAGGAGATTCCCAAAGGGGTGGTCTGTGTGCAAGGAAGCTTCCACAAAAGGATGAGGGTGGATTTGAGGTTGGAGGTGAAGACAGGGGTAAAGTGGGGCTACAGAGTAGAAAAGAGAAGTGGCTCCAGAAATCCCGTTAGGGAGGTGAAAAGCAAGCTTCATTATTTCCACGGGGTGGGAAGGGGAAGCTCTAGGGGAAGGGGAAAGTAGGGGAAATGGTAAGCAGAACAAGCAGGGGCACAACCCCCTAGTATCAAATAAATATGCTGATATCAGAAATGCAGTCTGGCCTTGTGTTTGTGTGTGTTGCTTTAAATAAAAACCCCAGAAACATGGCAGATTTTTCGGAGCTAGCCGACCTGACTGGAAGAATCCGCGACCAGAAGGAGGAGGACTATCAAGAAGAATGAATGAAATTTAAAGACTATTTAGTTAAATATATTTAGTTAATTTAATTGGAAAAGCTTGTAAATACCAGATAGGCTTAGGATTTTAATATGTAATGTGATGAATTAATATGTTGTAATGCTGAATTGAAAAGAAAGAAAGATGTTAAGTAAATAAGTTAACCTTATAAAAATATTGGTTTTGAAAAATGATATACATTGAAATACAACCAGGGGGATACGAGGAAGTCACTTAACAACGTTACTAACTTTGGTTTAAATATAGTGGAGATTTATGTTTGTTTGTTCATTTGTTTGTTTGATTTTTTTTTTTGAAAAACCAATAATTTTTTGGGGAAAAAACAACAACAACCCAGAAACAAGTCACAACAAATCTTTTATTGTTATTATTACATTTTGCTTTTAATAACATATATTCTCAAACTCCAAAATATATCTCACAGTGGGGGCAGGGGGCGGGGCATAGCACTGTTGAAATGCAAAAGAGATCTTGTTTATTTACATCTCCTTGAGAAGCAGTTCTGCCTCCGGGTTTCTACTGCTCCGAAGGTCTACAAAGGGAAACGGTCACCTCAAACAGTGCCCTGCCCACCCATTTGCCATATTCATTTTTAAAATTATTGATATTATTCTTTTTTTACATTCAGCCTAAGGAGAACGCTTGAGCAGAGGCCCCATTAGAAACAATGACATTGCTGGCATAACTCTTGGCTCTGGGTACACCTTCAGCATGAGCACCCCAAAAATGGTTCATGGGAATCCCAAAAGTATCAGAGGGCACAATCCTGAGCACTTCAGAAGTAACAGGTGAGGCTTACCCTCAAGCAAGTGTGCACAGGGTCACAAAACGAGTCAGCTCTTTAAGGACACCATTGTAGGTCGTAGGGGCTTGTAGCACAGGGGAGGAACTTAATATACACATAGAGAACCAGTTCTTGAAGAACATTTGGCACTGGTGAAAGGCATTAGATGGATGGCACTAGAAGCTGAAGTTTCCACATTTTCTATTAAACAGGAAATGTTGAGAACTCTAGTTTAGTGATCCATTATTGTCAACCACTAGATTCTGGATGCTTCAGCATCAAGGGAGGAATCCCGAGACATCAAGGATCTTGGATGATCCTGTCTGTACATTATCTATGAAAGCAGACATTGGCCTGGCTCACACATAGATCACTCAACCATGGTTTATTAAACAATGAGTTATTAGTGTTATGTGTGATTCCTGCCCGGTTGCTTAAGTATTATTTGTTTCCTGACAACAAAACACAATCTGAGGCCATGGTTTGCTGTTGTCTAACAACCCTGGTTTGTTTTAAACTATTGCTTGGCCTTGTGTTAGAACCCAGCACCAGTCCTTAACCATGTTTTGGAACCAGATACTCTTCAGAGTGCAAAGGTGAGGCAACAGCAGCTGGAAAACAGGAGAAACGAGCCACGGTTTGTTGGGTTGACTGTTTCACAACTCTTGGCAAACTCATGGTTTGTTAAGCAAACCTTGACTTAAACCAACCATGTCTTAGCATTACGTGTGTACCAGGTATCAGAGGAAGCCTTCTTGCAAAGACCTCTTTCTTGAGAATAAGACACCCCCTATGCAGAAGATGCACTTTTCCCTATCCCTCGCTTCTAAAAGTGCCTCCCAGCTGACACTGTCATCTCCCAGTGACTTCTCCCCCTCTCAGCTCTGGACATTAGCATTACTATTTATCATGTATGCAATACCATCAAAACAGATGGTGCTTTCCCAGAAATTCTTTTTCCTTTGGAGGTTCAGCAAAGCCTGAGCTTAAGCATCTTCTAGAATTGATCTAACATTTTTATTTTGTTAATAGGGCCACCTATTCATTAATATGGGGAGGGGGAGAGAAGTAAAAGGGGTGACATTGGGGTAAAAGGGTAAAGGGACCCCTGACCATTAGGTCCAGTCGTGGCCGACTCTGGGGTTGCGGCGCTCATCTCGCTTTACTGGCTGAGGGAGCCGGCGTACAGCTTCCGGGTCATGTGGCCAGCATGACTAAGCTGCTTCTGGCGAACCAGAGCAGCGCACGGAAATGCCGTTTACCTTACCGCTGAAGCGGTACCTATTTATCTACTTGCACTTCGATGTGCTTTCGAACTGCTAGGTTGGCAGGAGCAGGGACCGAGCAACGGGAGCTCACCCCATCGCGGGGATTCGAACCGCCGACCTTCTGATCGGCAAGCCCTAGGCTCTGTGGTTTAACCCACAGCGCCACCCGCATCCCAAACAGCCTGCTAGATCAGGCCAAAGGTCCATCTAGCCCAGCATCTTGTTCTCACAGTGGCTAGCCAGGTGCCTATGGGAAACCCGCAAGCGGGATTCAAGCACAAGAGTCCTCTCTTGTCTCCCGTGGCTCCCAGCAACTGGTATTCATAAGCACTGGTGCCTCCAACCTGACCCTCTGAGCAACACCAGTCAGCTAGGTTTAAATTTCCCACAATGCCACCAACATAGCGTCACACTCAGACATCGTGGGGAATTTCACTGGTGGCTACATCCAGCTACCCAGTGCAGCTCAGAGCATCCGGATGGCTGTGACCCACTTCTGCCACCAAGTACATCCACGCCACTGGTGGAAAAGGCCTACTGGAGGGGATGTTCTCTAGGGCACCTTCAATCAAGGGGCCAGCTTGGGCTGGAGGGTAAATCAGATCATCACTACTGCTGCCTGGGGGTGAATTTGTCTCCTGCTGTCAACTCTTCAGCTGTCCATCTTCTCTAGTTGCCCCTAGGGAGGGATGGTAAATTTAATTTCCTACCAGTTCCTCATTTTTCTAATCTTAAATTCAGTTTGCTCCATTTCCATATCAGAATATGAAAATTCATAAACATTTTTTTTTTGGCACCCATTTCTCCTCAAGTACAGTGGTGCCTCGCAAGACGAAAAGAATCCATTCCGTGAGTCTCTTCGTCTAGCGGTTTTTTCGTCTTGTGAAGCAAGCCCATTAGCGGATTAGCGCTATTAGCGGTTTAGTGGCTATTAGCGGCTATTAAAGGCTTAAGGGATTAGCGGATTAGCTGCTAAAAGGCTATTAGCAGCTTAGTGCCTTAGAAAAAGGGGGTGGGGAGCGGAAAAAACCCCCCAGGAATCGCAAGACATTTTCGTCTTGCGAAGCAAGCCCATAGCAAATTCGTCCTGCGAAGCACCTCCAAAACGGAAAACCCTTTCGTCTAGTGGGTTTTCCGTCTTGCGAGGCATTCGTCTTGCGGGGCACCACTGTACAGATAGTTATAGAAATTCCAGCCTATTACATGAATTGCAGTTTTCCATTAGCTGACTGCATTTTCCTATGCTGTTGTCGCTATCATAGTTTTGCATGCTCTTTCGGCTGATATGCACCCAGTTGTGCACATTGGTTGCAACACAAAATTGAGAGAAGCGATCATTTCGAAAGTGTCTTTGTTCATGCCCTGGCGTGGGAAAAACAAATCTGGTAAGTTTGCATTCAAAGATATAGAAAAACGAGTCTCGGGTGTCAAAAGCCAGGGCAAAGAGATGTATCTGACATCTTAATTATACAGCTTTTGATGAATGCTGAAGATGCACCTAACTTTTGACACCTGAGATGCATATTTTTAGGACCCCCCTTTTTTTTTTTGCAAATTTAAGTTTTTCACAAATGCAATGTTGGTGACATGGTGTTTTAGTTGTTGCAGCTTACCCTGGGATCTTAGAGTGAAGGGGTGGACAATAAATTTAAATAGTATTCATATCCATAACATGCAGACGAAGACATTTCTTCCTAAACCTTCCCTTTCAGTTGATAAGAAAGATTTCCAGCTTAAGAGTCAACACCAGAAGATAACCAGCTTACATTCAGAACCAGCAGTGACAATAACATCACTCCTTCCTTTTGCCAAATTCCACCTGTGCTTTAAGTTTGACCAGGGGGTGTGTGTGTGTGGTCTGGTCTGGAAATACAAGGTGTCTGAGCAAGCCAGCCACCTCTCATCTACCATTTAGAGGAGGGAGTCTTTCAAGATTCCAGACATGCAGAGTTACCTGCCTGTTGTCCTAAGCAGCTATAGGGTCTTTGAAGTCTTTCTGAGATACAATCTGGGCCACGTTCTCCATGGGTGCCAATAGAACTGGAACCTTTTTCTCCACTGGTGCCTATGCTACACAGACCGCCATTCAACCCTGGCAACATTTTCTCTTGGCACTCAATGAAACCTGGGCTATTGCTTCCATCGACGCCTTCAAAACCTTGGCCATTCTTCTCAATGGACCCCTGGCAATTTCCTGCACCGATCCCTGTGGAATCTGAGCAAAATAATCCCTCGATACCAGTGCAATTGACTGGTTGCGGCGTACGGGCAAACATCCAGTCCATTGAATCTTGGGAGATCCTATGGAACGGTTGAAATTTGCTCCGTTGCCAGTTCTGGAATCTTGGCAATTTCAGTTGTTTGGCACAGAAGCTCAGTTGCAGGCACAGGCCTCCTGCACGCAAGAGCTTCTCGTTTTACTTCCATGGAATGGATGGATCCATCTGTGCAAAACCAGGGATGGACTCTCAGAACTATGCCCTCTATTGAAGCAAATGGGCAAGTCGCCATGCATGCATCATAGTGAGCAAGAAGCTCTGGATGATATAAATTGTGTTTATTACTTATAGGGTGGTTTTGTGTTGTTTTTTGGTCCCATGCACCATCACAACTGGGAACAGTTCTGAGATCCATCCGAAAGAAATAACTGTTGCTTTCATTCACAGTTCAGAATGAACTGCCAATTTTGCAGTGATTTGAAACTTCTTTGTGGCTTGGTGGAACGTGAGCCCAATCCAGACTGGAACATAGGAAGCCGCCTTGATTCCATTTCCATGAAGTTTCCCTAACTTAATTTTCACATTACGTTTCAGCTTCAAAAGCCGCTTCCAGGAATAGAACACAATGTGCCGTCCACATGGCAGTCTATTCCATTTTCCTGATGTTTCCCTAACTGTTAATTTCATTCATTCCGCATGAGCTTCCATACAGTATGAGCTTTCAATTTCAGAAATATTGTGGAGTATAGTGTGACTTTGGTGCTCATTTCCCTGTTACTTACTTCCAGGGGGGGAAAAAATCTATTTGCAAATAACATGGAAATGAGCATTAAACTTATTCTATATTCCTGGAAGCGGCTTTCACATCATGTGAAAGCTCAAATGTAATTAACAGGTAGGGAAACATAATGAAAGAAGAATAAACTGTTGTGTGAATACAGTCTAAATCAGGGGTAGGCAACCTAAGGCCCGGGGGCTGGATCCGGCCCAATCGCCTTCTCAATCCGGCCCGTGGATGGTCCAGGAACCAGAGTGTTTTTACATGAGTAGAATGTGTCCTTTTATTTAAAATGCATCTCTGGGTTATTTGTGGGGCATAGGAATTCGTTCATTTCCCCCCTTCAAAATATAGTCCGGCCCCCCACATGGTCTGAGGGACGATGGACCGGCCCACGGCTGAAAAAGGTTGCTGACCCCTGGTCTAAATGGACACATCCATTTGCTCATTTCTTTAAAAAACAAACAAACGATTTATAGATATATATTGAAAAAAATACATTTCACACAACATCACGACGTGAGCAAACAAAATCCAGAAAGAAGGAAAAGGAGCCTTTGTACACAGTGGCCACGATCCAGTCATTATGCCTTTGCTTCTCTCGCCCCCAGGACTGGTCAAATGAGGCAACACCCTTCTGGATCCCAGGCAGTTTTGTTTCACCCCATGGTTGCTCTGCTAAGATGCGATGGCTACAATTACCATGAGGTAGTGTCCAACCCACCTCCATGCTGGCAGCTGGAGGTATCTGTTAGCTGCTATGCAAGGATATGCAAGCAGGTAACTTTCAGCCTGCGACAACCATCCTATTTGTAGTGGTGGGTTGGGTGTGGCAGCGAGGAGACTTTGCAGTCAAGACTCCTAAGCGGTGACTACCCTTTCCAGAAACCCAGAGAGCTCAATGCTAATTGGAACCTCCCTTTTCCCTTTGATGCCATTAGAAGACTGCGTGAGGGCATGCAGTGTTTATGCTCAGCTCTCTCTGATACCGAAGGGAACTCATGCATTGTTCTCAACACAACTGGTGACCCACTGAACCAAATGGGACTTGATAAACCACCTGGCCAAACAAGGGAGGGACAAGGTTGTGGAGGACCTGATGGGCCACCATACATGGTCCAGCCCAGAGGTAGCAGCTAACCTGGTGCCCTCCAAGTATGGTTGGACTACAATGCCCAGTGGGCACAGCCAGCACAGCCAATGGCTAAGGATGATGGTCACTGTAGTCCATTAACACCCAGAGGGCACCACTGCGGCTGTTCCTTGCTTAGCCAGCAGGCTGTGCTGGATATCTTGACACACAAGGTGTGCAAAGCTGTTTCTCCTGGAGCTTCTTCTCCATGCACACTGGAGCCAAGATGGCAGCTAACAAACAACTGACAAACTGGTCCATGCATGGCATGAGATTAGGAACACAGGATGCTGCTTTGAACTGAGTCAGACCACTGCTCCATCTTGCCCAGTGCTGTCTACACTGGGCGGCAGCGACTCTCCAGGATTTCAGGCAAGGGGTCTTGGAGATCCCCAGCCCTACCTGGAGATGCTGGGAATCAAACCCAGGACGTTCTGCTTTCAAGGCAGATGCTCTACCACTGAGCTATGGCCCTTCCCCAATGTATGATGAAGGAGCAGATTGTGTTGTTCAACATGTACGGACCAAGCTCTAGCTCAGGGATGAGGAGCGTCCTCTATATGTTCTAGATCAGGGATGTCCAACAGGTCGATCACCATCTACTGGCAGATCCCTGCGAGGTTTTGGTAGATCGCGGGTCAATCTCTGGCTCCCTTTCCTCAGTGTCATTGGAACTGACTCCTGTCCCACCAGCTTGCTCCACCTTCCATTGTTGTCTGACCAGTGGAAGGGAAGATGGAGCTTTCTCTCTGTGGCTGTTTTCATTCAAAGTGATATTATTGTGAGTGACTTTCCCCCCTTTGACCCTTGCCTTTAACCCCACCCCCAAAACAGAACTTCCCTCCTAAGGAAGTATAAAAATGGGGCTTTCCTCCTCCCTAAAAAAAGTTCAACAACTTAGACCTCAACCCCCCAAAAGTGGGGGGTGGATCATTGCCAGATTTTAATTCTGAAAGTAGATCGCAGTCTCTCGGGAGTTGGCCAACCCTGTTCTAGATGATCATCTGTATGTGGTTGGATTCCATCTCCCATCAACCTCAGGCAGGTTGGGAACGATGGGAATTGTAGTCCATCAACATCTGCAGAGTCAGATTCCCCAACCCCCCCCCCCCCCTGCTCCAACTTATGGTCCACTTCTTCTTCTCCACCCCCCACCCCCACTGAAACACTTTATTTTATTTTATTATTTAAAAACCCCGTTCATTTAAAGGAAGGAGAAAGAACCAGCCCTTTCGTTGCAACTTTCTTGGCCTCAGCTTGCATTCATTAACAAAATAGCAACATCCCCGCCCCCCCTCTAATGTACACACACAGGCAAGCTCACACACTCACATTAAAAGATTAGAGAGGATCGGGAACATCTAAGACAGGCTCATACAATCCACGGAGGAACGATAAAAAGTCCAGAGGCCTTCATGCAATGCACAAAGTCTCCTGAGAATTGACATCATTGTTTTAATTCGGCTGAAGTAGCTATGTTTCGGTTGTGGCTCTGACTAGTAGGAGGGAGCGAGGAAGAAATTCCCCACTTCACTCGAACCTATATTGAAGGCATTAATGATTTCCTAAACAAACTAAACTCTCCCCTGGGGGGGGGGGGCAGGGAAGTGCCTCAATCTAAAGACACATTTCCCCACTTCCAAAGTCTATATTATTTCTTGGCCACAGCGTTGGATCTTGGACCTTCTGCGACCCACCCAAATGGACCCCCCTGTTTTAGCTATGTAGAACCCACAAAAATTGCCTAGCCCTTTCGACGTGAACCCTGGCGGAGCAAAACCCCCACACTTTGTGCGGCACGCAACCAACTTGCGCCGTCCGGGGTCACAACTACCAGTTACATCCTTATTTCTGTGGAAATGTATCAGTGGAGAAGGTTTTGCATGTAGTCCGGAGGAATTGACCTTCAAGGAATTCATGTGGGGGATATATAGATAGATATTTTCCACTTTTTTTTAAAAAAAAGAAGCCCCCCCATCAATCTCAAAAATATAGCTCTATCTTAACTTGGACGACCCTTTTAGAAAATTCACAGCATAACACAAGCTTTCTAATACATTCCTGGAGGACGGAATCCACCGGTTGGCTCCATTTTCGCTCGGCATGGCTTTTCCATCCATCGAGTGGCTGCTGTCCACATGGCACAGTTCTGCAGAACCTCCTTGGATGCCTCACACTTGGGCAGCCTCTGGTGGGATCCATCGTGACCATCATCTCATTGAGGTTGGTCTTGCATCCATTGAAGAATTTAGGCTACATTCTATGTCATGAAAGAGGATGCGGAGACTAGCCCAAGACAGAGGGAGATGCATTGGAGATGAATAGACATGGTTCATTCACAGGTATCAGCTTGGCACTCAAAATTCACAATGGGACAGAGGACAATCACCAAAAATGGCAGGCCAACAATGGAATTATTTGCAGCGTGCTGAGATGGTGGATGAGTTGAATGCCTTTTTTTTGTGTGTGTGTGTCCGGATGATCTCAGTTGCATATTTACAATCCTTTCCAATGCCTTATCTTCCACCCCTCAGGGATGACGTCTCATGCTTCCAGAACAACTTTGTTTCTCTCCCTCTCTCTCTTTTTTTTAATAAAAGGGAGGTGGGTTTTTTTTCTTTTAAAACAAAACACAGAGACAGACACAACCACCCCACACCATCAAAATTAATTATGACCTTTTTGTTGTTGTTGATGTTGTTTTGTTTCCCCTGCTTTGGGGAGGGGAAGGAAGATGGCCTATGCGCTCATGTCGCCAGGTTCTCCGCATTTATGCTCGACATTCGAATCTGTGAGCTGCTCTTGCTCAGAATGGACAACTGGGTCCCCCCGTTCACACCGCTGCTTGCTAGGGAGGGGTGGCGATGCTTGAAATCCACAGCAAAGTACCGGTTGACTTTCCAGCTCCTCCATTTCCTCTTTATTTCTGACTGCACCTTTAGGGAGAAACTTTAAAAGGTCATTTTTTAATGTACTTAGCCGCTTGGGAACATGCTGGCAGAAGTTTCTATATTTTTAATTTTCTTTCAACAAAACGCAGAAGCGGTAAGAATGAAAGAAGAGCTCTGCGGCTGGATCAGGCCAAAGGCCCACCTATTCCATCATCATCATCATCATCATCATCATCATCATCATTTATTTGTACCCTGCCCATCTGGCTGAGTTTCCCCAGCCTCTCTTTGAGGCTTCCAACAAAGATTAAAAATACATTAAAATGTCACACATTAAAAACTTCCCTGAACAGGCCTGCCTTCAGAGGTCTTCTAAATGTCAGGTAGTTGTTTATCTCTTTGACATCTGATGGGAGGGCGTTCTACAGGGCGGGCGCCACTACCGATTCCAGCATCTTATGCTCACAGTGGGCAACCATATTTTCTTAAAATCAATTTTTATCATCATTGATCTATTACTTGCCTTCTAAACCACCATCTCAAGGCGATTTACGCGTAACATAATTTAACACAAAATCAGCATATACGTGAATAGCAAGTCTTAAACTCTAACAAGTAGACACTTATGGTAAAGCCTCATTTAGTGTCTTGGAACATGCATGTCTTCCATGGTTTCTGGAAAGTGCAGATAGAGGGCGCCTGTTATTCCACAGCACTGGGGCAGCCATATTAAAGGCCCTGCTCAGAGTTACTGCCGAATGAGCTTCCGAGATCTTAAAAGCTTACAAGAAAAGCTCTCCTGCAGGCCACAGTGATCTACTGAATGGATAAGGGATAAGACAGTCTCCTAGGTGCTTACTGTTAGGATTTTTATCTATCCGAGCTGCTCCAGCGAGTGGTACTATGATTGTATACATCATGTTAGTGTCTGAGAGAGCGTGAGAAAGGAAGTCTGTATAATCTCTTCCTTCTGAGTACTATTGGAAATCTAGTTTCACTTCTGTGTGTGTCGCTGGTTTTCTGTACTGGTGTTCAGAAGGCACAGACGTACTGATGGAGTCTCTGTATATAAGACTGTAAATAAAGTAGTTTTAGAACTACGATTGAGTCTTTCTTCTGCTATGATATGCCAGAAGACTGGCGTGCTCTTTTCAGGAGAGAAGGATCGCCTATTACTGGTCTCTCTGGACTGAGGGAGATTTATAGCCAGAGAGGACCACCGGAGAGACGCCCCAAAAACTTGGGAAGTTGGCAGCCATTCCCAGGTGTTTTTCCAACACTTACAAGGAGCCCAAAATCAGGATCTGAGTGCAACTGTGCTCTCTCCCCTTTGATTCCAAGAGACCTACAGCCTCCAACAAAAGCATCAGAAGGTGCTAAACGATGGTCAGGACCCAAAGAGTCCCGTGCAACTTGCTACACACACTGTGGGCTTTGGACGATCTCTCATTTAGTATTATTGCTTTGTACATTGCAATGGATGATGCCTCTCCAGAGGGCCACCAAAGCTTGGTGGGTCACAGCCCACCGGGGGTAGATTAGGCAGTGAATGGTTGTAGAGACCCAGAATGGAAGGGGAAGATGCAAGCAGGAACCAGGCTATGCATTTGGAGAAGGAAGGAGGAAAAAGTTTGTGGACATTTGTCATGGACGCTTCAAGATTCTTGCATTGCCGGGGGGTAGGGCGGGGGTTGACCTAGATGACACTCAATGTGATGGCCTGGGACTCGGGCTCAGACTCAGAACCAGAGGAGTCTCAGTCCACACTGGATCCTCTGCTCAGGTGGCACCTGAAGCAAGTCTGAGGCCTGATTCTGAAGAGCCCCAGTCTGCACAGGTTCCCCTGCCACAAGCACCAGCTGAGCTGAGCTTACCAGGGGCCTGAGCCTGAGCCTGCCCTGACTCCAGATTACCTCATTGCCTCCAGCGGGGCAATCACTTACAGCTGCTCCACTACCGGTTGGGTCAGGAGAGGCTAAGGCGGCCCCTGGGTCTAGTAACCCACCAATATCTCCTGAGCTGCAGAGACTCAGGTCTGAGAGAAGGAGAGACCTGAGTACTTGCAGGAGGAGTGCTCGCCTCTGGGCAAGACAGGGAGGTGAGTCACCGGGGGTTCAGGACCGGCCGTTACCCCGACAAAGAGAAAAGGCTGTCGGACCCTGCCCCAGGTTGCGGGAGCAACATTGCTGTTTGCTAGAACCTGCCTGTGACCCTGTGCCTGACATTGCCTTGTTTTGTTTCCTGCCTTGGCCCTGTCAGACTGACTCCTCACGGAACCCTCGGATTCGGGACCGGACCTGGATGGCGTTGCTTGGGTTTACCCCCGGGTCCAGCACACTCAGGATCCTTTCCAACTCTACAATTCTATGATTCTATCAAAAGTCTTACCTCCCCATTCAAGAAGCAGTAGAGTACAGCGACCACGAAGCCCTGTAGGGAAGAGTAGAGGAACAGGCAGCTGTTCAGATTGTGGGATGTGATACATAAGTAGCAGTCAAGTACAACATTCCTTGTTTTCCTAGAGTGGACATGCAAGGGGATGTTTGGACCAGCCAGTCGAAAACTTCCTGTTTCCTCCTGGGCTGGGACATACTTCCTCTTGCATGTAACCAGAGGTGGGCATGACCTTACCTGTCCAGGTAACAAAAGCACAAGGCACGTAGCCCTCCTCCCTTCTTCTCCATTTTCCTTTCGTTGTGTGAACTGCCAGTCTGCAGTCTGCAGTCTCTGGGATTAACCACCCATATGGGGTAGATCCACATGTATATATATCTCTAACTAAGTCTGCTTTCAGGGATCCAACTGTGAACTGATGATGTGAGTAAACTACTTTTATATATCTTAAATAAGGTTGTGGTGTGTTTATTCTTTTAATAGGGAAATAAGGGGTCTTTCCAGGAATCTACATTGAGAAGCTCAAACAAGCTTGCAACCAGCTACCCGCTGTACTTTTAAAGGGGAATGTTAAAACTCTGCTAAGTTATAGAACTTGCTAGTGCAAGTTAGGAAGGATATTGATAAACAATATATCCTCTCCTGCGTCCCTGAACATTCCCACACAGATGCAGTGAAAATTGCAGGTTCTCACTCTGCACAAACTGCTGGGGTTGTTGTTGTTTTTTTGGGGGGGGGGAGAAGGCGTATTCTGCAACGTTTCACTGACGCAATAGTAGAGCATCACTGATGGATTTGCACATCATTCCACTTCATTAGTTGTTCTGCGATGCTTCAGTGTCACAGCACTATTGCCACCCAGCGGACCGTTCTTTATTTTATTTCGACAATTTATATGCCGCTTGGTTCCTGGGACCTCCTAAGCAGTGTACCTTTAACCCCATACAATAAAGGTAAAAAAAATCAGTTAAAACTATAACATCAGAATTCAGTTGAAATGTCTGCTGTTGAGCAGCAAGACCAGGAATGCCCCCTGCCCTGCCATCCTGAGAGCATCTGTGGTATAAAAAAGGTGCAGAGATGATAATAATAATAATAATAATAATAATAATAATAATAATAATAATAATAATTTATTATTTATACCCCACCCATCTGGCTGGGTTTATCCAGCCACTCTGGGTGGCTTTCAACAGAATATTAAAATACAATAGTCTATTAAACATTAAACATAATTATCCTCCCAGCGCTATGATTCCCAGAGCGGTTTAACAATCAACCCCTCTTGCAAGGGAACTCTGGGAATTGTAGCTCTGGGAGGGGAATAGAGGTCTCCCCTGCCTAAAGACTCTCTGCACCCTTAACAAACTACAGCTCCCAGAATCCTTTGGGGCAGCCACAAGTGCTCAAAGTGGTATCATAGTGCTTTGAATGTGTGCTATGAACATAGCCTAGGTGGAAGAGAACAGGGAGCCACAAGGTAGTGGAGTGGCTGTGCGCAGACTTATAGCTTAACTGACGTCACACTAGCAGGGGGGAAATTGCACACACAGCAGAAACCCCCTGTTGATGTCCATTTTCTTCTTTGCGGGAGAACAAGAGCCAACTAAGGCAAACCTGCTGAAACTCATAAGCCCAAGTTAGCTGTGTCCATTCATTTCAATGGGTCTACTCTTACATACCAGCCAACATTTCTCTAATGAAAATAGGGATGTCCTTTTCCATAATAATAATGATTTTTTTTATTTATACCCCACCCATTTGAATGGGTTACTCCAGCCACACTGGGCGACTTCCAACTTCCAATGCTTATATAAAAACATAATAAAACATTAAACATTTTTTTTTAAAAAAAATACTTCCCTATACAGAGCTGCCTTCAGAGGTCTTCTAAAGGTTGTATAGTTACTTATCTCCAACCTGCCGAAAGACACTAGGAATTGAATCTGGGGCCTTCTGCATGCAAAGTAGACACACTGTGGTCTAAACCACCGAGCCTCTCGGGCTTGCTGACTGTAAGGTTGGCAGTTCGAATCCACACTATGGGGTTAGGTCTCATTGATTTGTCCCACCTACTGCCAAGCTAGCAGTGCAAGTAGTGCAAAGCATATCAGTGCAAATAGATAAATAGATGTCGTTGCGTCGGGAAGGTAAATTGTGTTTCCGTGTGCTCTGGCTTCTACCACAGCGGTCTGTACGCCAGAAGTGGTTTAGTCATGCTGGCCACATGAACTGGAAAAGCTGTCTGTGGACAAATGCCGGCTCCCTCAGCCTGAAAGCGGAGATGAGCGCTGCACCCCATAGTCAAATGTGACTGGGCTTAACCACCCAGGGGTCCTTTACATTTACCATAATCCTACCACTGAGATATGTCCTTCCCCTCTCCTTATCTGGGGTGGATGAGCAGGCAGGCAGATGGACACAGGCTATTTTGATGCATAAAAGGTAAAGATAAAGGGACCCCTGACCATTAGGTCCAGTCGTGGCCAACTCTGGGGTTGCGGTGCTCATCTCGCTTTATTGGCTGAGGGAGCCGGCATACAGCTTCCGGGTCATGTGACCAGCATGACTAAGCAGCTTCTGGCGAACCAGAGCAGCGCACGGAAACGCCGTTTACCTTCCCGCCGGACCGCTACCTATTTATCTACTTGCACTTTGACGTGCTTTCAAACTGCTAGGTTGGCAGGAGCAGGGACCGAGCAACGGGAGCTCACCCCGTCGTGGGGATTTGAACCACCGACCTTCTGCTCAGTAAGTCCTAGGCTCTGTGGTTTAACCCACAGCGCCACCCGCATCCCCATTTTGATACATACTCACCTGGAAAGATCCCAGTCCCAGTTCGAAGACCAGCCTCTCCCTCTTGCTGACATTCTCTGGATAGAAGGCAAACACCGTGTAATGAATCCCAAACAGTGGAATAAGTAGCAAGGTGGAGCGAGCCAGTCTCCTGTTGAGATAAAGAGAAAGTGCCCTTCGTGAAACAATGCGGGTGCCCCACTAGTTTGCATCTGTTCCCGTTTGGCAAGGAAGCGAAAAGCCCAATGAGGACAGAGAGACCTAATATTTAGCATCAGCATTTGATTCCACTGCTCTTTACTAGACAGGCACAAAGAAACACAGAAAACATGGGTCACTGATCTTTGGGGGCCCATTGGAAGATCTGGAACTTTGAGCAACTTCCATGGGTGTGTCACCTGCTCTGGTTCACCCACCTCTTCTGAGTCAGCCCCCACACCCCACAAGAGATAGGAAGATGGAAGGCTAACACACACAAACTTTTTCAATCTGTGCCTTGGACAGAGCCATAGAGCTGAAAGAGGAAGTGGGTAAGGGTATGGTTACCAGATTTTTTTCAATGAATCTGGGGACACTGGAAGCTGGGTAGCAACAGGGAGTCAGCAGTGGGGATGGTGAGGCAAAAGACCCTGGGCCCAAGCACACATACATATTGTATAAAGGTGCAAAGCCCTTCTTTCGCACCCTGTGAAACATAAATGCACAGAGGTTTTGTTTAAAAAACTGGGCAACGGCTGGCCGCCTGCAACTCCTGAGCCTCCCCCGATCAGTCAAAAGAAAGAGGGAAGGGGCAGGAGATCTGTACCAACAGATGTCCCCGGTTCCCCTTCGGCAGCGGTGGCGGCAACTACAGTCAGCAGCCCAGAGTCAGCCTGGTAGCGCAGTTGGCTCTGGCTGGCTTCAGGAGCTGCTCGCTGAGTGGCGCCCACCATTTTCCCTCGCCGGAAGTTCCAGCAAGTAAAAATGGCGGGCGCCATGTCAGTGGGTAGTGAGCAGCTCCTGAAGCCAGCCAGTGCCAACTGTGCTACCAGGCTGGCTCTGGGCTGCTGAGGCTGCTGAGGCTGCCACTGCCACGTTTCCCGGGGACAGATTTGCAAATCTGGGGACTGTCCCCGGGAACCGGTGACATCTGGTAACCCTAGTCCATTTTCCAACTTCCTGTTTCATCTCAATGTAGGGAGGAAAGGGTAACCTCAGCCCCTCATGGCCAAGGGGGCAGTGGGTGGAAAAGCTCAGGCACTTTGGGGGAAGATCTCAGCAGTGAAACCACATCCATTGGTGACCTCTGCTATAAAACATATGAAACTAGTTTCTGCGGAGTCCCTTTAGGGCAGCCCTCACCAAGTGCTATCCAGATGTTCTGGACTACAACTCCCATCAGCCCCAGCCAGCATAGTTTCAACTTAGGGAAGGCTCTCTGAAGGTTGTAGGACTACAGCTCCCAGTGTGGTGTAGTGGTTAAGAGCGGTAGTCTCGTAATCTGGTGAACCAGGTTCACGTCTCCGCCCTTCCACGTGCAGCTGCTGGGTGACCTTGGGCTAGTCACACTTCTCTGAAGTCTCTCAGCCCCACTCACCTCACAGAGTGTTTGTTGTGGGGGAGGAAGAGAAAGGAGAATGTTAGCCGCTTTGAGACTCCTTAGGGTAGTGATAAAGCGGGATATCAAATCCAAACTCGTCTTCTTCCATCATCCTTGACTCTTGATCATACTGGATGGGGCTGGTGGAAGTTGTAGTCCAAAACACTAGGGTAAAGGAAGACTGTTCTATGCCAATATTGTTTCATCTGAATAGCAGTGTCTCTCCAGGGTTTTCCTCAGCCCTGATCCTTTAGATCCTTTTAACAGGAGATGCCTGGGACACGACCTGCAACATAGCTTAGGATCTACCACTGAGTTATGGATTCTCCTCAAGGACTGTGTACTTCTGTACGCAACTGCTAATGATTCTGTCCTGAAACTCTGCCCATGTTGTTCTTGATACAGAGTTGCAATAAGTGCATGAAATGCTTTTGAAAACCCAGCTGTTCTCCTGGGGAATATTCATTCTCATCAACATCCTCGTCGGTATTCTATTTTCTCAGTAGTGTGGAGAAAGCAAAATGATTCAGCACAGGAAAACAAGCCACGGAACAATACAACCAAAACATAAGCGGTGCTCCTAACTGCACTTCAGAGCAGATTTCTCATGAACCAGGAATGCAGACGGATCCAGTAAACCATCAATGACGCCTTGGTGCAATTTACCGGGAGATCTCTCTTGTGCAAGCTCCTCAAGTGGCAGCAGAGCAGGGATGGGGGAACCTCAGGGCCTGAGGGGTGAATGTGGCTCCCTGGGCCCTTGTATCTGGCCCTTGGGACTCTCACCAGCAGCCCTGCTCCACACTCACCTCGAGTGCTTTGGCCTGGCTGGAATGTGCCCTTGAGCTGTGATAATGTCTGGATCCAGACTGGTGGTGAGGCGGCGGGCAGACCATTTGGGGCAGAGTGGAGCCTGCAGGCAACCAAGCCACTGCGTCACTCCCAGGAGAGACACGTGGCTTGGGTGCGGTGCAGGCCCCACAGTGAGGGCCGCCTGGCATTTTGTCACCCCCCCCCCAGTGGTGACACCCAGGGCAACACGCCCCCACTGCACCCCCCTTCCTCCGCCCCTGCCAGGAGGTCCTACTGCAAGGCTAAGAAACCTTTTTCTTTCTTTTTTAAAAAATAATTTTTAGTGAATAATTTTATGTTACAAAAAACATTACAACCATACTACCACAAAATATAATTGAGAAATAAAAATTACATACATCAATATTTTGTTTGTTATGTTATTTACTGTCTTATTTCCTCCCAAAGAAATCTTATATTAACGCTGCCATGCATGTAGGGCGGCTGAGTGGGAGGAGGCAGGCAGACTTCTTGGAGGCCCCACAGAGTGTCCCACCCCCATGTGTGGCTGGCCCTGCCCCTGGGTACACAGCATGTGCACCACCCTAGGCGCCTGATTGGTTTGCTCCGCCACTGCCTCCTGGACAAAGAAATTTGCATTTATGTGTGTGTGTGTTCTTGGTTTTTAGGATGGGTTGGAAAGACATCCCTGTTTGTGAAAGCATTCTAATTACTAAGTTTGCATGACCACTGCCCTTTGAATTAATAATAATAATAATAATAATAATAATAATTTATTTAAATGCCAGCCATCTGACTGGGTTGCCCCAGACACTCTGGGCAGCTCCCAACAAAAATACAGTGGTACCTCTAGTTGCAGACACGATCTGTTCTGAGGTGCCATTCACACCCTGAACAGTCCGCAACTAGAGTGCCACTTCTGTGGAAGTGCGAAGCGTGATAGCGCTTCTGTGCATGTGCGAAGTGCACAGAATGCTTCTGCGCATGCGTGTGTGGTGAAACCCAGAAGTATACACTTCTGGGTTTGCCGCATTCGCAACCTGAAAAGCCGCAATGTGAAGCAAACGCAACAAGGGGTATGACTGTATTAAAACAGTAAAAACACAATACAACATCACACACTGAAAACTTTGAAGATGAGCATCTGCAAGCTGTGGCAAAATAGCATTTTGGGAGAGTCGATGGAGAGGAGTGCTGATGAGCCAAGAAATCCCAGTTTGAATCCAGCTTCAGACAGGAACTTTATGCAAGAGCTTAAGTAAGCCACTCTGTCTTGCCCTCAGTGCTCCTGTCTGCAATATGGGGATCTGCCTTAAAGTGTTGTTCTTGATAAAAGGATAACTGAGGTTTGCACTGAAGTCTATGGAGAATTATGCTGTAGAAATATGTAGCATTACAAAAGAATTTTACCACTGACCATTAAAGTCTTTTCAGGGTAGGGATGGACAGCTATGGCAGAAGCACAAAAATACCACTGGAAAATTAGCAGAAAGCTCAAAACATGCTAGTATGAGTGGCACCGGCTTTATAAATAAACGAAAAGGAAGTTGCAAGCTGAAGTCAGGCAAACAGACACTATCCCTACAATGCACCCATTTAAAAGCAAAACAGATTCATTTCCTAAACCTCACGACGCTAGGTAATTTCTAGTGGATGTAGCAAGAGAGCGAACCATAAGCAGATGGAGATTCATGTGCTATCTTGTTCATATTAATTTCTCCTGCTGAAGAGGCAAGCCGCAGAGTGGCTTTTCTCTTCAGCAGCAAGAGCAACCAGGGAGAAAAACAGCAAGTGGCGGCAGATGGAGATTCATGTGCTATCTTGTTCATATTAATTTCTCCTGCTGAAGAGGCAAGCCGCAGAGTGGCTTTTCTCTTCAGCAGCAAGATCAACCAGAGAGAAAAACAGCAAGTGGCGGCAGATGGAGATTCATGTGCTATCTTGTTCATATTAATTTCTCCTGCTGAAGAGGCAAGCCGCAGAGTGGCTTTTCTCTTCAGCAGCAAGATCAACCAGGGAGAAAAACAGCAAGTGGTGGCAGATGGAGGGGTGGCATTGGTGCTTAGCAGACTTCCTGGCACAGGTGGGTCGCTGTTGTGTACCAAGAGGTACGGTAGGAGACGCAAGGTGGTGAGGAGGTTGGTGCTGGGCAAAAGCTGTGGCTCTACTGGTGCCTTTGTACGGTGCTGACTTCCTTGTCTCCTTGCCCCTCCTGCTCTTCTTCCCAGTAAGCACCAGCGACCCAACTGCCAGGAGGACAGTTAAGAGGTATTGCATCCCCTGCTACTGACAGCAAGCAAACCAGTGCAGTGGCTTCTTCATGTCCCATGCCAAACACAGGATTCTTGAGGAAAACTTAGCAACAGGAGATTATGTAGTGGAGCAGAAACAGCGTCACTTGTAGACTATAGAGGCCCAGATTCTAATTCTCTGGAAATGATAGGCTCCCGAGTGGCCTTCGTTACTGTCTTACTTCTCCAACTTTAAAATGGCAATATGCCATAGTGAGGATCAGCAAGTTAAGTTCTGCAAGCCGTAAAGCGTGTTGCAAACAGGGGCAGATGAAGGGGTGTGTGGTGGGGGTGGGTCGCCCCGGGTGTCACCACTGAGAGGGGTGACAAAATGGCGTTTAATTTTTTTTAAAAAATATACAGTGGTGCCCCGCAAGACGAATGCCTCGCAAGACGGAAAACCCGCTAGACGAAAGGGTTTTCCATTTTTCAATGCGCTTCGCAGGACGAATTTCTCTATGGGCTTGCTTCGCAAGACGAAAATGTCTTGCGATTCTTGTGATTTTTCCCCCGCTCCCCACCCCCTTTTTCTAAGGCACTAAGCTGCTAATAGCCTTTTAGCAGCTAATCCGCTAATCCCTTAAACCTTTAATAGCCGCTAATAGCCGCTAAACCGCTAATAGCGCTAATCCGCTAATCCACTAATGGGGTTGCTTCGCAAGACGAAAAAACCGCTAGGCGAAGAGACTCACGGAACGGATTAATTTCGTCTTGCGAGGCACCACTGTAGTTTATTATTCTGATGTTAGGCACCTTGAACAGTACAGTGGAATCTCTACTCATGCACAGAATCCATTCCAAAGGTCCGTTCGTGAGTCGATCCAGGTCGCTGGGAGAAGTGCCGTTCTGCACATGCGCATTCGACGGCAGCGCCGTTCTGTGCATGTGCAGATGGCGGCAGCCACTTCTGCGCATGTGCAGTCAGCAGAAGCTGCTTCTACACGTACGTGAATCACGGCAAACCTGGTATTTACTTCCAGGTTTGCCGTGGATGTGAGTCGAATTGTTCGCAAGTAGGGGCGGTGGTAAATCAAGGTTCTATTATATAAGGAAAGGAAGGGCAGTAATGTTCTAAATAATGAAATCAACTCCTATGTTAAGCTAGGAAAATCTCCAAGCTTTCTGCTGAAACTGGAGTCTAGGCATTTTTGTCACACCATTCTTTTCTCTCCCCAACCTCTGTTTATTTACATCCCCTCCTCCAGCTCTATATTAACGCTGCCATGCGTGCAAAATACTGCAAAAGCAATCTGAATGTGCTTGATTGCACCCAGGTTCTTCTTTTGTGTAACAATTTAGCAAGGCAAACATGTGCTCCTGAATGATATTAAGAATCACAATGACCCAAATCTTACAGAACCATAAAATTATAGAGTTGGAAGGGCCATCTAGCTCAACCCCCTCCAATGCAGGAATGACAGCTAATAAAAAAAACACCCTGACAAATGGCCACCCAACCTCTAATGATTTCATTTTACATTTGGCAGTGTTCTATCAGTGCACACAACCTCATATGTGTGTTGGCAAAACACCACACCAAAAAACGTGTGATACAATCATGTGCTATGATCACATCAACACAATCGTACCTTGGAAATCAGACGGAATCCGTTCTGGAAGTCCTTCCAAAACGTTCAGAAACCAAAGCACTGGTTCTGATTGGCTGCAGGAAGCTCCCAGTGCCAGATTTACGTATAAGCTAAACAAACCATAGTTTAGGGCCCCACTCTCTTGGGGGCCCCAAAAAAGTTAAAGGAAAAAATAATTACAACAAATAAAATAAAACCTACATACAGCAACAGTGTTTTGTGTTGTGTCGGCTCCTATAATGCAACTCATGGGTCCCGCCTGCTAGCCTGCTCCCTAAAATATCACTGGTTTGCTCATTTCTATATATCGGGTGCCTACATTCTGCATGCACTGGTTGCGTGGCAACAAGGGAAAATGGCTTTAGCTACCTATTAGGTCCATAAATTACCATATAGCATACAGTGGTACCTCCGGTTACATACGCTTCAGGTTACATCAGCTTCAGGTTACAGAATCCGCTAACCCAGAAATAGTACCTCGGGTTAAGAACTTTGCTTCAGGATGAGAACAGAAATCGTGCTCTGGCGGTGCAGCAGCAGCAGGAGGCCCCATTAGCTAAAGTGGTGCTTCAGGTTAAGAGCAGTTTCAGGTTAAGAATGGACCTCCGGAACGAATTAAGTACTTAACCTGAGGTACCACTGTATATTCAACACAAGAAACAGTGACAATTTGTTGTTGACAAAGGACAGCTGGACAAATAAAGGGCTCCATTGTCTTCAGTAGCTTAGGGCTTCATCAAACCTAACCCAGCCCTGGAAGCTCCTGCAGCCAATTGGAAGTTGCGGAAGTTGAGTAGGGACGTTTGGGTTCCAAAGAACGTTCACAAACCGGAAAACTCACTTCTGGGTTTGCAGCGTTCGCGAGCCAAAACGTCCGAGTACCAAAGCGTTTGGGATCCAAGGTAGGACTGTATAGGTTTTTGTGTGCACACTTTATCCCTGGATACATGGACACTGATGATGCAATGAAGTAACTGAAAGCTGTGATAAGCTGAGCAGGTGCTGCCCTCTGTGTCGAATTTGGAAATTCAAGCAAAGGTGAGTTCCGAGGTTGCGCTCATTGCTAGTCTGAACAAAAGCCGACCCTCTGAAACAAATGCATGTGACTAACTTAAGTCTATTAATTTCAATGGACTTTCTCTGAGTAGAACTTGGTTGGAGCCAAGCCACGGTGTTTACTATTTTGAAAAAAAACACTTCTAAGAATGTATGTTCTCACAGAAGCCAACCAGATGGCTGTGGGAAACCTGCAAGCTGGATTTGATCACAAGAATAACTATCGTATTTTTTGCTACATAAGACTCACCTGACCATAAGGCATGCCTAGTTTTTAGCAGGGGAAAGCAAAAAAATAAAATTAAAATATTATGCGCAGAGCATGTAAGTGGCTCTTGCTTTTCTTGCTTTAAACCCTTCCGTCCCTCCTCCCGCTTCGCTGAGAAGCCAGCAGAGCCAGCTATGCAGCTTTCGCTGAAGCCAGCAGAGCAAGAGTGATAGCTGCGCAGTGCCTCTTCTTCTGGCTTCCTAGCAAAGTGGGATGAGTGACGAAAGGGCCCTTACAAGGGAGCGTTGAGCAGAGCCCAGCAGTGGCTCTTGCTGGCTTTTCTGGGAGGTGTGGGAAGGGACAGAGAACAGCCCGTCAGCCCCTTCTCCCACCTTGTGGAAAAGCCCCCAAGAGCCGCACACATGTTCCACGCGGCTCTTTAAAGGGAGCACGGAGCAGAGCCTATATGCATCCCAGGCTCTGCTCAGCGCTCCCTTTAAAAAGCCGCGCAGTGTGTGTGTGTGGTTCTTGGGGGCTTTCCCATGAGGTGGGAAAAGGGACTGATGGGCTGCCTTTCCTCCTCCTCGGGGAAAAGCCCCCAAGAGCCGCACACACGCTCCGCGCGGCTCTTTAAAGGAAGCGCTGAGCAGAGCCTCCCGCCTGCATTCGCTCCATAAGACGCACACACATTTCCCCTTACTTTTTAGGAGGAGAAAAGTGCATCTTATGGAGCAAAAAATACGGTATTTCCTGCTGCAGTTTCCAGCAGCTGTGGAGGCAGGTAATGGCTAGTAGCCACCAGTAGCTCTCTTCTCCATGAATCGGTCTAATCCTCTTCTAAAGCCATCCAGGTTGGTTCCATAGTTGCGTGAAGAAATGCTTTCTTTTTATTCATCCTGAATCTTCCAACATTCAACTTCATTGGATATCCACGAGTTCTATTGTTAAGCGAGGGGGAGGAAAATGTTTCCTCTGTCCACTTCCTCCATGTGAGAAAGAAGAAACAAGGGAGTAGAAACCAGAAGAAGAAGCAAGGGAGTAGAAACCAGAAGGGCAAAACCACGTTGGTTCGACTTCAGGAAGAAGAGTAGATCATTTCGAAATCCAAAATCTGCAGAGAAATTTGTAGGGAAACACCCGGAGCCTCTCTAGGCGACACTTCACCCAAGCGAGCTTGCCATATGAGTCCTCCAGCCAAGCAGCGAGGGGGAATTTCTAAACTCTGCTTCTTGCCACATGGGAGCAGGATAAAAGCAAGCCCATTCAGACAACCAAGCTACAATGACCAGCTTGTTGAGTGGTTATAGGCAACAGAGGGTTAGTGGAGACAGCTGAATGCTCCCCGCCCCAAGCACCTCTCTCATCTCCCATCCACCTTCATCACCCACCCTTTCAATGAATGGGAAGAAGGACAGTAGCAATGGAGAAGAAGGTTATATACTTTCCCCTTCTCTCTCTCCTTTGTCCTGATGAGGGCTGTGCCTATGTCAGAATTTGCCCTCTGATTCTCAAAAATCCCCCCCCCCCGTACAAGAGGCCTCATTTTCTCTCTCTCTCATTTTCAGAGTACAGTGGTACCTCGGGTTAATAACTTAATTTGTTCTGGAGGTCTGTTCTTAACCTGAAACTGTTCTTCACCTGAAGCACCATTTTAGCTAATGGGGCCTTCCACTGCTGCTGCACAATTTCTGTTCTCATCCTGAAGCAAAGTTCTTAACCTGAAGCACTATTTCTGGGTTAGCGGAGTCTGTAAACTGAAGCGTCTGTAACCTGAAGCGTATGAAACCCGAGGTGCCACTGTACTTCTGAGTGTCTGTGAATGTGGGGTTTTGCGCCTACTGTATCATTGCGAAAGGGTGAAGGGCGATGTGTATTCCTTCCTTCCCCGTCAACATTTCTGCAGGACCCTGCAGCCTCCCTGGGTGCCCACACATTTCTCGATCTGAGAAATGTCCCACAGAAGGAGCTGCCTTATGACATCTTCCCCTGGGCTTAAAGCTGAAGTGTGAACACCCTGGAGGGCTGCAGAGAGTGGAAAGCTGGTGAGATGGTTTGTAGAATGAAAGAAAAGAAATTCACAAACACCCCTCGGCTGCAGAGGAGAGGGCTATTGATGGCTACTAACCATGATGGCTGTGCCCTGTCTCCACAGTTGGTGGAGCAACAGTGGTGGAGGAAGCTGCTGGGGCACACGGAGGCGGGGCGATCCACCCAGGTGGTGGGGTGATCTGCCCACAGAGGCAGGGCAATCCTCCCATGGGAGCACGCCGATCCTCCCGGGGGTGCCATTGGTGATGCACCGATCCTCCCAGGGGTGTCAGCACCACCCACTGAATCCGCAAATATGCCCAGCGTGTGGCACTGGGCGCAGGGGAAGTGAGCACCAGCCACTAGGGGGGTGCGAACGCCACCCACCAGAGGGTGCCAGCAGGTGGTGCTCGCATCCCTGTTGGCCAGCGCCGCACACTGGGCGTATTTGCACCATCAACGGGCGGATTTTCACGACGGTGATCCCGCCAATCGTGAAAATCCTCCTGCCGGGGGTGCAAGCACCACCACGCTGATCCGCCCAGGTTGATTTTTTCACACACACCCCAGACATGACCCAGGCATGACACCCAGGGCAGACCGCACCCCCCTGCAATGCCCCTGGACAGCAATGCTTCTGAATAGCAATTGTGCTCCTGTGCTTGAATCCCACTTATGAGTGTCCCACAGACATCTGGTTGGCCTAGATGCTGGACTAGATGGGCCATTGTTCTGATTTTATGGAGTGAGGTGTCTGTAGGCAGTGTATGGGTGTGTTTTTTCTCTTTGCTAAACATTTAGCTGGCACTCTAAAGCCTCATCAGCTGACTGCACTTCCTGATAGGGAAACAAAGCCATGATTCTTTATTTGAGAGTAGGGTATAAACTCCGTAAGAACTTTAAGAAGAGTCTGCTGGGTCAGGCCAATGGGTCATCCAGTCCAGCATTCTGTCTTCACTGTTGCCAGCCAGATTCCTGTGGGAAACCCACCAGCAGGATCTAAGCAACTCTCCCCTCCTGTGGCTTCCAGGAACTGGTATTCAGAAGCATCAGAAAGGTAAAAGGTAAAGGACCCCTGGACAGTTAAGTCCAGTCAAAGGTGACTATGGGGTTGCGGCATTCATCTCGCTTTCAGGCCAAGGGAGCCGGCGTTTGTCCACAGACAGCTTTCCGGGTCCTGTGGCCAGCAGCACTAAACCTCTTCTGGTGCAAGGGGACACCGTGATGGAAACCAGAGCAGCACATGGAAATGCCGTTTACCTTCCCGCCACAGCGGTACCTATTTATCTACTTGCACTGGTGTGCTTTCGAACTACTAGGTTGGCAGGAGCTGGGACAGAGCAATGGGCGCTCACTCTGTCACGGGGAATCGAACCGTGACCTTCTGATCAGCAAGCCCAAGAGGCTCAGTGGTTTAGACCACAGAGCCACCCGTGTCCCAGAAGCATCATTGCCATCGTGACTAGTAGCCATTGATAGCCTTCTCCTCTATGAATTTCTCTAATCCTTTTACAAAGCCATCTAGATGGTTGGCCCTCACTGCCTCATGTGGGAGTGAGTTCCATAGTTTAACTACGTACTGTGTGAATGAATACTTTTTTTTTATCTGCCTGAATCTACAGCCTGCATATTTTGGGTTGCTGTTGTTGTTTTGCCCTAATGGAACAGCACCATTCAGACATGGACGTTCCTCTCACTGGGACGCTATCAGCAAAAAGCACACACAAAGTAACAGACAAAGCCGGCATGCAGCGGACGAGAAACAGACGCTACCTTCAGCGGCGGCTACAGCTATGACCACGTCTTAGCAAACATGCATCAAAACACACACACACACAGAGATATTGCCACAGAATCGCGTACAACTTACAAGGTAATGGTGGACAGTTCAGACATCCTGCAAGCGTGTTGATTAGCCCTGCTGGACTTAGAGTAGCATTTCTGAACGCAGCTGCTGAATGTGACAAGATCAGCAAACAAAGAAAATAAATAATAAAAAAGGAAAATAGATTTCTCTCTCTCTTTTCTTTTCAGCTTATCACACAACAAGGCCAAGAGGCATGTCAAACCCCAGAACACATTTTGGATAGGTTAAGATGTCAAAAAAAGGAAGAAGCGTCATGGCAGGCACATGGAAATGGAAGGAGGTTTTTTGGGGGTTTTTTTTTTTTGCAAGGATACTGGATTGACGCAGGAGGACAGACAGGAGAAGAGGCTTTTTTTTTGCATTCAGCAACCGGCAGAAGCTTGCAAAGAAGCAGATGGTGCAGCCAATCGATAAATGATGGCGAATTAACTGAACAAAACACATCTTAGATGCAGCTTGTGATTCTGATGGGTTCAGCTACAAAGCTAGCAAAAGGAGTCCCCTTGCAAATTGAAAATATACTATAAGGAGATCTGCTCAGCTGTTTAGATTTTCAAAATATTCACTTGGCAGATTCAAATGACAGAGGAGCAGAGGAACAATGAACACAAATGTTTAAAATATTCACGGCAGAAAATCTGTTTGAGGTTTCGCCCAAGGGAGCCATTTTAGATTTTGTTGGACGTTCTCGTCAAGATTTAAAGGCCTGCTCTTGATTATGTGGAACTAAGAAAATACATTAGATGAAAGAGATCCTTTGGAAGTCCGAGGCAGGTTCCACAGAAGAGGCACGAACACATCAGCTGCTAATGATTTGATTGCTATTTTTTCCTGTCGTTCTCAGTGAGGAAGAGCCAAGCCTTTTTTAAACCAAACTCATCAGCAGAGATAATAACTTTAGCAATGTTAAAGCCATCTAAATTGGTCGCAATCTCTGCCTCCTGTGGCAGGCGGTTCCACAGTCTGTGCGCTTCATGAACAAGTCCTTTCTTTAATTTGCCCTGAATCTTCCAGCGTTTCAGCTTCTTTGGATTTCCATGAGTGTTAGGATAGAGGGCAAATCCTCCCACCTGATATATTTTTTCCATACCATGTCCTTGAAACTTTGAAATCTTTCAAACTGGTAGATCTTCAAAAGGTCAAAACCCCTCTTTTGTCCAGTGCAGTCCCAGGACTGCCAAAGATGTTGTGCAACCCTGGTTTATATATATTCAGTGAGTCATAATGTTAAATACATACAGTACGTTTGGTTTATACAGTGGTACCTTGGTTCTCAAATGCCTTGGTACTCAAACGTCTTTTTCCCCAAACACTGAAAACCCGGAAGTAAGTGTTCCGGTTTTTGAATGTTTTTTGGAAGCCAAACATCTGACGCGGCTGTCAGCTATTATTTCTGGGGCTCCTGCACCAATCAGAAGCTGTGCCTTGGTTTCCGAACATTTCGGAAGTCAAATGGACTTCTGGAATGGATTAAGTTTGAGAACCAAGGTACCACTGTAGTTGGCACTTTTGTTTTTGCTATTTATTTTGTGTGAGGTTTTTTTTTTTTTAAGGCTTTTTTGGTTAATTTGTTTTTGTGACTGTGTGGAATCCAGTTCAGCTGATTGATTGTGTGACTGCAGAAATGGATAAAAGCCCCCCATCCAAACAATGACTATCATCAGTGCAAGTAGGGAAAAATAATAATTTAAATATTTATCATCTATAATACTGTCTTATTTATTTTATAGTACATTGTTTATTGCTTTCATTCTATGGATCAATGAAGAAGAAGAAGAAGAGTTTGGATTTGATACCCCGCTTTTCACTCCCTTAAGGAGTCTCAAAGCGGCTAACATTCTCCTTTCCCTTCCTCCCCCACAACAAACACTCTGTGAGGTGGGTGAGGCTGAGAGACTTCAGAGAAGTGTGACTGGCCCAAGGTCACCCAGCAGCTGCAGGTGGAGGAGCGGGGAAGCGAACCCGGTTCACCAGATTATGAGTCTACTACTCTTAACCACTACACCACACTGGTATTGTTAGATAGCAAAATTCATGTTACTGTCCACTGCCCAGATTAGATTGAACCTGTCTACTCTTGGAGAATGGAGTTCACACACACTCAACCATTGATAATGTATTATTCTTGGTATTTCTCTACATTTCTGCAACATGCTCCCATTACACCTGTGGGGGTCTGCAATATGCGACCACTGGAGAGATGCTCTCAGAGGTCCCTTTTGCATGTTTCTGTATCCCACAATGCAAACCTGGAAATGGAATGCGGATTCTAGTTCTGAACACCTGAGACTACAAGGCTATGCCCAGTCTCCTGGGAGCAAACAACACTGGCCTCAATAAGACTCCCTTCTTTGAAGGCAGGTAAAGAATTGCACAACAGGGACTTTTGCTTTCACAGTCTTCCTTTGTAATAATGGGGAACGGGAAAGGGAGAAATGGGTTTCTAGCTGTCACTGTCAGCGGCAAAGTTGAGAGCAATTGCCACCGCTGTTGCAATTTCTGTGGAAGCAACAGGTGAAGATTGGGAAGCAGATACTTTATCTTTCCCTTTTGCATAAAGCTACATCGGATAAATCAACGGGGAATTCGCAGGTCATTTTAATGGATTAAAAAAGCCCTGGTGGATATAAGCAACACATTTCAACAGACTGAATGTTGGCAAAGGTTTCTGTTCCTAAGTGCTCATTCTCCCAGTTCTCAAAATCACCCACTCCTCTGTTTCTCTGTATCCAAGCATATAAATACAGAAGAGCAATGCTAAACCTGAACCACAACCAAACAGTGACGTGAGAACATCAGGCTTGGGAAGATCACAAACAGGCTGTGATGGAGGTATTGTCTCTAACATCTGGAACTGGAGGTCCAGCACCTGTGGAGGTAGATGCTGTAGTCTTAGCTATGGTTGCTAAAGGCTATTAAGGAGGTCTATCCTCTAGATCAGGGATGGGAACATCTGGTCTTCCAGATGTTGCTGGATTCTAGCTCCCATCAACATGAGTGGTAGTGGTCAGGGATGAAGGAGATGGAGTCCATCAACATCTGGAGGGCTGGAGGTTCCCCAGCGTTGCTCTTCAGAAGGGGTGACTACCTTGTAAGCCCACAATCTGGCCCTCCTAAGCAGTTCTATTTGGTTCCTTGTAGCTCTACCAAGTTTTTATGAAAGTATGGCAAACATTTGCACAAAATCGCACTCATAAACAGGGCTGGATTAAACCTGCTGAAGCCCTGACTTGGGGTGGGGGGGAACCTCTGGCTTGTGGGCCAATCTTGAGTGAATGGGGCGCTGGTCAAATTTGGCCCATGGGGTCATTTTCCCACCATCACTATGGGACTGACAAAATAGGAATTCCATTTTGTACATACAGTCATACTTCAGGTTACAGAAACTTCAGGTTGCATTTTTTCGGGTTATGGACAGCCGAAACCCGGAAGTACCAGAATGGGTTACTTTCAGGTTTTGGTGGTCAAGCATGTGCAGAAGCGCTAAATTGCTGTAACCTTACTTTTCGCAGGGAGGGAACCACCAGAAGGCCCACGGAGGTGGACCTCAGTGTCCGGGCTGAACAATGGGGGTGGAGTTGCTCCTTCAGGTATACTGGACCGAGGCCATTGAGGGCTTTAAAGGTCAACACCGACACTTTGAATTGTGCTCGGAAACATACTGGGAGCCAATGTAGGCCTTTCAGGACCGGTGCTATATGGTCTCAGCAGGCACTCCCAGTCACCAGTCTAGCTGCCGCATTCTGGATTAGTTGTAGTTTCCGGGTCACCTTCAAAGGTAGTCCCATGCAGTAGTCCTAGCGGGAGATAATCAGAGCATGCACCACTTTTAAGGCTTGCTGGGTTCTGGGTGATGGTGGGTCTGGAATGCTTTCTAATGACAATACATCAGCCAGCTCCTCCTCTTCCTCTCCCATTATTTCCCAATTTTCCCTGTGATCTCCCTCCCTTGTGACCTCCCTCAAACCCCTGTTGTAATTCTGAACTGTCTTTTTCTCCTTCTCTGGAAGGGTCAGGTTGGGGAGGTGGTCTCCATCATTTCTCCTCTGCCCAGTCTCTGACAGGAACCCTTACGGTCCCAAGTATAAACGGGGGACTTGCAAAGCTGTGCGAGTGATTTTGGCAGGTTGGCAGCCTCACACGCCTGTCAAGTTTGTCCTGAAAGGAGAATCCTGATAAGCTTCTGGCCCATGCAGCCAAAAGGGTTCTTTATCCCTGCCCTAAACATTGTCACATTTAAGAGGCATTACAGGACAACAATAAGAAGAAGTGCAGTATTCTTACAGAAAAAAATACAGAAGAATGGAAAATAGAAATAATAGAAGTAATAGTTGTTCATGTATCAATAAGTAGGTCATGGCGCAACTGAAAAGTAACAATTCATAGAATCATAGACTTCTAAAGTTGGAATGGGCCCCAACGGTCATGAAGTCTGTTATGTACTAAGCTTGGATCCTAGAACAATAGGCAGCTAGGATCCTAACATGCAACAACCTGATTGGCCTGCAGGAGCAGCCCAATCAGACCCTAGGAGGAAGTTGATCAGCCTATTAGGCTGGTAGGATACTAAGATGCAACAACTGATTGGCCTGCAGCAGCAGCCCAATCAGGGTCCAGGAGGGAAACATAATCAACCAATCAGACGGTACTCATTGTGTAAATAATGTATATAAAGCCTGAGGTTTTGGGGAAAATTCAATCACTGTTCCTATGAGCTGAAATAAAGAGCATGAAATTACTACTTGACTCTGAGTATATTTCAAAGTCCCTGTAATGCATTCAACTAAAGCATAGGTCTTGCAATACGCCTAGCTGCATACAAGACACCTTTCAATGAAAATGCCTTCTGACTTCTTATTAAGCATTCCTGAAAACGTTTTGATGTACAGCAACAGACAAACAGCTCTGTGGTTTAGCAATTTCTAAATGGAAGGGGCAAGGCAACTGCGTACCCCGTGAGCTTTCTGCCCCTAACATAAAATGTAAAACACTTTCTTTCATGATTTTTCAAAGGGACCATGTTTGTTTGTTCTTAACTGGCCTCTCATAAGCTGAGGCTCCATGTTGTAGCTTAAATCTGGTGCTACTCAGGAGGAAAAGGAAATGCACTCAAATCCCTCCAGAGATATTTCACTCCGTGTTCGTTGGAGTGTATGTAAATATTATCCTCGCAAAGCAAGCCAGTTCCAAACACAAACTCAAGCACCCCTCTCTATCCTCTGCCCAGACAAACCTGAGACACTATCAGAATTGAAGGGCATAGTCCAGCCAGGCAAAAGCACTCAGGGATGCAAAACAGGGCCTGTGTGTGTGTGTGTGTGGCCTGGGAAGATGGAGACCAGACAGAGAAAGCAGCCTAGAAAGATACACCCATTTCTCAGGTTCCCCACCCTGGTTTGGGCTTTAAATCCAAGTTTAGATTTGGGCCCAGAGTAGGGTTGCCGTACGTCTGGGAATTCCCAGACATGTTTTCTTTTGAGGGTCCCAGTGCCGGGTTTACGTATAAGCTAAACAGGCTATAGCTTAGGGGCCCCACTCTCTTGGGCCCCCCCCAAAAAAATTAAAGGGAAAAAAACCCTGGATGTACATTTCCAAAATATAAGCTAAAAAACAAATAAAGTAAAAGCTCCATACAGCAACGGTGTTTTGTGTTGTGTAGGCTCCTAGGATGTAAGTCATGGGCCCCGCCTGCTAGCCTGCTCCCTAAAATACCACTGCTTTGCTCATTTCTATATCAATTACTTTGATAAAATACACATTTTGTGATGTGCAAATGGCTTGAGATGCCTATGAGGTCCATAAATTACCGTATAGCATATATTAAACACACAAAAAACCAGTGACAATTTGTTGTTGACAAAGGGCCCCATTACCTTCAGTAGTTTAGGGCCTCATCAAACCTAAACCCTGCCCTGAGGGGTCCTACATGACCATCTTCTGAGGGGGTTAGCAAATGTCCTCGATTCTGGATTTTTTAAAAAAGAAAGTGTGTGGCCAGCTCTGGTTTTGGCGCAGGCTCCCCTGAGTCGGGTGTGGGTGGCTCGGGCTTGACAGCAGCGGAGGGGGGCTATTGGGCGATTGCCCTCAAAAACCTCAACAACTTTTTGTGTTCAGATTTCTACCTCTTGAAATATGGCAACCCTAAGGAAATCAGCCCTGAGTGCTCACTGGAAGGACAGATCCTGAAGCTGAGGCTCCAATACTTCGGCCACCTCATGAGAAGAGAAGACTCCCTGGAAAAGACCCTGATGTTGGGAAAGATGGAGGGCACAAGGAGAAGGGGACGACAGAGGACGAGGTGGTTGGACAGTGTTCTTGAAGCTACCAGCATGAGTTTGACCAAACTGCAGGAGGCCGTGGAAGACAGGAGTGCCTGGCGTGCTCTGTTCCATGGGGTCACGAAGAGTTGGACACGACTAAACGACTAAACAACAACAGCCCAGAGGCAAACTGGCAATCAGCGCAACTGCCGCAACAAAGGTGTTGCATCTCTTAACAGCCTGGTCTCTATCGAAATCTGGGGAGCTGTATTCTGCACTAGACAAAGCTTCCGAATTGTCTTCAAACAACACATTCGGAGCTTTTAGCTCCTGCAATGACCCAATCTGCCCTTTATGGAACAGCCAATATATAAGCAAAGTTTGTTGAATTGGGAACCTACTAGGCACTCCAAAAACCGGGACATGACATGGTTAAAAAAATAGCTGGAATATCAAAGCTTCATTTTCAAAGTGGGCTGTTTTTAATCACCTACGTTTTGGGGCTATCGGCCACAGGTAGAACGGATCCTCTCCATGCAGAAGGTTTTGGGTTCAGCCTCTGGCATCTCCAGTTAAAAAGTAGCAGGTGATGGGAAATACCTTTCTCTGGCTGAGCACCTGGAGGGCCGCTGCCAGTCAGAGTTGACCAAACTTGGGTAGTAGCCTGATCTGGTGTAAGGCAGCTTTCTATACTCTTAAGAGAACTGCATACACAGCTGGAGCCTTGCTTGGCTATTTTCTCCAGGGCAGTTTTAGATGCTGAAGAGACAAGCCTCTTTTGAAACCGAACGATGGCTTGTCTTTTCAGCAGCGAAGAAAAGCAAAGGACCCTTTGTGTGCGCTTCTGTCCTCTTTGAACACAGGTCTCTTTCCCTGCTCTGTCCTTTCCCATGGATTTGCAAAAGCAGAATAAATTATGCAAGGTAGACACAGGTGAAATGACTTTATTTGCATAATTTATACACATTTTGCCTCGTGATTTTTTTTTAAAAAGAATTGTTTTTCCACCCCCCACCCCCAGAAAACTTTAGAACATTGGGATCCTTTGATCTAAGTCTTATTCATTTTCCCCCTAGAGGTAAAATTATACCTACCGATGGGATATGCCATGTTTCTCCTCTCTTTCCACCATGAAGCTAGTTGGAGGAATGATGTACACCTGCATTAGCTAAATATATATGCATGCTTTCAACATGCATGATGACAAAAGGTGCTATTAAGGTGACAAAGTAAAGGAAGAAAAGGAGGGTGCAAGCCAGAATAAAACCAAGGTGATAGTCAGGGACGTTGGCTTACTGCACAGCTGTCAAAATAATGACAGGTGGTGACGAGATTTTGTGCATTGAACCAAATCTAATTACAGTGATAATAAATGGACCGGTAGCCAACGTAATGATCTCCAGATGTTGTTGGACTCCACCTCCCATCATCCCATGGTTAGGGATGATGGGAGTTGTATTCCAACATTCCTGGAAGGCACGTAACACGGTGCAACCCCAGGACTCTAAGACAAAGGGCAGACCTGCCTCCTGGTGCCATAGACAGAAGACTGGAGCCTATCGGCTGGAGACTTTTGAATAAGGTTTGAAGCTGGGTATGAGTGAGACCCAAATCGTTCCACTTGGGTGAGGTACTATGTGGACATGGTCTCATCTGTAAACAGTGAAAAATTGTCATTTTGGCTGCACGTGGTACTGACTGCATGGAATCCTGCCCACCTGGAAGCAGTGACCATCAAATGCCACATCTGAATCAGACCCAACTGGCTACAAAAATCAGATGGTTTTGTTACATCTTACCATATTGGACTGCAGGCTAAAGATGTGCAGGACTTATTTGGGGTAAGAGTTACCTCTGTTCTGAAGGGTTGTAAGCCTGCTATTTGAGAGTGTCCTCTGCCTGAGTCCAAGTCTGGTTTAAAGAGAAGGAATCAGGAAATGAAGTCTTGAGGTTGCCCATACATGCCACGTGGGGTCTTCCTCACTAAGGTGAGATGTGCTGCAATTCCTATTTAAATGATAGTCAATATTTCCAAATTTGAACCTATGTATATGGATTAGGTAAAGGCAAAGGGACCCCTGACCATTAGGTCCAGTCACGGCCGACTCTGGGGTTGCGGCACTCATCTCGCTTTATTGGCCGAGGGAGCCGGCGTACAGCTTCCGGGTCATGTGGCCAGCATGACTAAGCCGCTTCTGACGAAGCAGAGCAGCACACGAAAACTTTACCTTCCCGCCGGAGTGGTACCCATTTATCTACTTGCACTGGTGCGCTTTCGAACTGCTAGGCTGGCAGGAGCTGGGACAGAGCAACAGGGGCTCACCCCGTCGCGTGGATTCGAACCACCAACCTTCTGATCGGACAAGTCCTAGGCTCTGTGGTTTAACCCACAGCGCCACCCGCGTCCCAGTGGCGATAAAAGCAGGTTGTTAAAAACTTGTACACACATCTTGTCTTGGATCCCCAAGGCTGGATGAGCAATTAGGCACCTTTCGAGTCCCAGGTGCATATGGATTAGCATATGCAAATTTTATGCAATCTGGTGACATCATAAACTTTATTTCTGGTGATGTGTAAGTAGGTGCCCTGCATGAAAGTGGTGAGGGGTTTTTGTTCAGCCTGAGTTGCAGCTTCTGCAGATGATAAACAGAGTTGCTCTGATGCAGCCACCTTCCATTTGCAAATCCCTCTCTGGACTGAGAACTGCATGTGTAGTTTTTGTTGTTCTTATTATTTTTAATTATATTTATTAATCACTTTTTTTTTAAAGAAAAGACGTCAAAGCGACCTACGGAATCAGAAGTTGACATATACCGTGATACCCTGAATTTGATACACCGGATCATATAGATGCACATCATCCCATTGGTGAGCAAGAAATATATTTAGGTAACAAAATGAATGTGCCACTTAATAAAGCCCAATAGCAGTGCATTGTGCAACCCTATTGCTACATATGATCGGAGCTGGTGTGTATCAATAAATAGAGATGAAATGAACATTTTCACTTAAAAAAATGCAAACATTTCGTAATTCTTTTTTTAAAAAAGTCGTATGAAGTCTTTGAAGGCTGCTTTTGGAAAATCAAGTCTTAAGATTGGCTGATGACTTTGCAGGGAATTGTGCTAAGGACCAATCGTTTCCATTGATTCTAATACCTCTAAATACAACAGCATTTATAATCTGGAAATATTGCCAAAATGAATTATGCACTCAACCATCTTCAGGAAGTCCCAGTTCATGCCAGGTCAAGTTTCAGTGCACCAGACTAACAAGCCAAGCTCTGCCTGGCTTAACCTTCAAGCTTTTGCCTTGTGCTAACTGAACCGTTGGGTGGGCTTGATTTGCAGTAAGCGAAAGTCCCCTTTTTGCATTCATGGGTTGGCAAGCAAATAAACATCCACATGGGCAGTGCACAAGCGAAAAAAGGCTGGATGGGAAAACAATGGACTGCAGTTACTTTTATTTATTATGCTTTGACTTGCAAACAACATCCCCTGCTATTTAACCTGATGGACAGATTGGTCACGTACACTAGACATTTGCAGCACGTGGCTTCTCCCAAAACAATCCTGGGAAATGTAGTTTGCTAAGAGTGCAGGGAAGTGCACCTCTGTGAGTGGGTAAACTACAATTCCCAGAATTCACCAGGGGGGGATTGCATGCTTTAAATGCATGGTGGATACACAGCCATAGAACTGTCCAATTCCTGCTCACCTGCCACTAATACCAACACTTGTAGATGGGCCAGAGTTCATATCTTAGCCCCAGGATATTTGCATTAGTACAGTGGTACCTCAGTTTACAAACTTAATCCGTTCTGGAAGTCCGTTCTTAAACCGAAACCATTCTTAAACCGAGGCGTGCTTTCCCTAATGAGGCCTCCCACCACCGCTGCCTTTCCACCATTCGGATTCTGTTCTTAGACCGAGGTAAAGTTCACAAACCGGGACACTACTTCTGGTTTTGCGGAGTTCGTAAACCAAATAGTTCGTAAACAGGACTGTTCTGAAACTGAGGTACCACTGTACCTCCATAATCAAAAATTCTGTAGACCTGAGATGACTTAGCAGAAAATCTGCTTCCAGGAATTGTTTTCAGAAAGATTGTCTTGTTTTTGAGGGATACCTGCAGGTGTAATGGGAAGTGATCCCCTTCTACATATGGGAGCACTTTTAATCGCTCAGTTTTTGCTAATAATTCGCTATTGGTCAATATGTAGTCAATTGTACTAGTTTTTGACCCTGACAGGAATGTATATTCCCCCAGGGATATCGCCTCTTGTGTGGCCATTTAGAATGTGTAAACTTAGCTGCCTTGAAAAATTGAAAAGGCAGGCACCGGTGTAGGTTGAATATTGGTCCTTAGATAGCCTTGGGGTCTGGCGGGCTTCTGGGCTAGACCTCTTGGGAAACCCGATTTTGCACCTGTGTTTGGTTGCTAAACTGGAGTCATCTGGCTCTAGCCTTGTGTTGAGATCACCCACATCCACCAGTAGGACCTTTGCCCCCGGATAATCCGAAATCAGCAACTTAACAAAGGTTTCTAATCTTTCCCACTTGCTATCAATGTCAATACTTAAGCTAGTTGGAGGAATATAAACACTTTACATCTTCCACATGATACAGTATAAGTAAAGCCATTGCTAGTTGGTTTAGGGAGGGCAGCTCTTTACAGGTGGCATTTAGACATTGAGAAATCAAGATGCAAAACCCCCCATTTAGCCTCACTGGACTTCTGCCCAGGACAGCTCTAATTGCATAAGCATAGAAACCTTCCAGAGCTGGAGTATCTGCCACCCATGTTGAAACCCTCAGTTAATTTGCTGAGTTGTGGCAAGCAGCCATGCTAACTGCGCTTAGCAGCTCTCTGTAATGGAGCCTTCTAAGAGAAGAAGAGGTTCATGTCTGCTGCTAAGCAGAGAGGTAGAAAGAGATAGAAGTGTTGGTTGCAGAATACAGCTGGGTTCAAATGACCCTGCCCAGGAGGATCTCTGCTTTTAAAAAAGCATTTCCCAGCATCTGCTCCCCGAAGTCCTGTAACTGGTGATGCCAGAAGTTGAGCCGCAGGGTCTTCTGTGTGGTAGAATTCTGGTATCTTCCTTAGTGACGAATCGTTCCCACCCTCCTGTGGCAAATGTTGTCCCCATCTTCAAAAGGGGGAAAGGGAATATTACTGGCGATTGAATCCAGTTTCTGCAGTGCCAAATCAAGCAGCAAAATGTAAACAGAGATTCTAATCCTTAGGACTGCGGCGGGGAAATGCATTGCTAGAAAATGTGGAAACACTCTGTAAAATATTTTAGATTGGAATGGATAGTGGGTTTTTCTTCTTCTGATGTTGCGGCTTCTCTGACCCTTCAGGATTCTGTATTCCTTCTCATATATTGGATAATATATAATATTCTTACCCCCATTCCTCATTCCCATCCGCTTTCCACATTCTTCAAAAGTCAGCGTTTATGGTAGAAATAAGCAACGGTATACGATCTATCAAATTTATTTTTTTGTGTCTGGATGTTCTCACAGCACTGAAATAGCCTCGGTGTTTCCCCACCTTGCCTCCTTACCTCCAATGTCGAGAAGCTTGTGGGATGTGATACATAGGTAGCAGTCAAGTACAACATTTCTTGTTTTCCTAGAGTGGACATGCAGGGGGATGTTTGGTGCAGCCAGTCAAAAACTTCCTGTTTCCTCCTGGCTGGGACATACTTCCTTTGCATGTGACTAGAGGTGGGTGTGACCTTACCTGTCCAGGTGAAAAAAGGACAAGGCACGCAGCACACTCTCTTTCTGACTTCCTCCATCATTGGAGCAGCTTTTTAGCTAGAAATGCTCTGGATTATCCCCATATGGGATAGATCCACAGCTATATATCTGTAACTAAGTCTGCCTTCAGGGTTCCAACTGTGAACTGATGATGTGAGTAAACTTCTTTTATTGACTTTAAATAAGATAGTCATGTGTTTATTTTTTTTAAGAGGGATATACCAGGAATCTAGTACTGAGAGGCTTACACAAGCCTGCAACCAGTGTGTTTAAAAGGGGAATGTAAAACTCTGCTAAGTAAAGGAACTTGCTAAGGCAAGTTAGGAAGGATATTAATAAACAATAGATCCTCTCCTGCCTCCCTGAACATTCCCACAAAGCTCTGATCCTGTACCCCTTTGTGAACACAACCTTTCCTTGCTATACCGAAGGAAACCCTTGTTCGGAGATGAGCTCTGTACATGCCCTGGATCTCACATGATCAAAAAGAACACCTTGACTGGAGCAGACAGCTGCAAACCAACACTTATGCATGTCCCTCATTTTGTTTCATGGGGTCTCCTTTCTGCCTTGATGTTAGAGGAATAGGGCAGTGTGTACTCCCTTGGAACTCTGCACATGCACTGGAGCTCTGGGTTCAAGACACGCACACATTATTATATTGACAGTACAATCCGTATCCAGGATCTCTGCATGACCACAGGTTACATATATTGACAACCATGCACATTTTGAAGGCGCCGTGAATATTTTGCAAGAGTAGTCAGCTTAAGGTCACTAAGTAGCACCGAGATCGACAATTCTTTGCAACACAGACATCAACGTTGGACATTTCTGCGGGACTCCGGACAGGAAGCAGCAAACCAACATGAACAGAAATAAAAAATGGCAGCAAATGAAAAGGGGAAAATGACGTCGCCTGTCTCTGTTTTGCTGTTGCTAACCATACACATAGGAAAAAAATCAACAGCAGATGTGTTCACCATGTGGGCTCTAGGCTGTGCAATCTTGGAAGCTGATGGGAGCATTAGAACATTTGATATGTGGTGCTTGGGGACAGAGGAAGTTTCCTTATATAGTCATACGTTGGAAGTCAAACACCTAAGTTCCCGAACATTTTCTCACAAACCCGGAAGTGACTGTTCCGGTTTGCGAACTATTTTTGGAAGCCGAATGTCCGACGGGGCTTTGGTGGCTTCCGATTATAGCTCCTGCAGCCAATCAGAAGCCGCACTTTGGTTTCCAAATGTTTTGGAAGTCAAACAGACTTCCGGAATGGACTCCATTCGACTTCCAAGGTACGGCTGTACTGAGACAGGCCTTTCCTCGATCTAGTACAGTATTCTGAACAAAGACTGGCAGCAGGTCTCCATGGTTACAGGTCAGGGGAATTCCCAGCTCCATCTGGGCATGTTGGGAATTGAACCTGAAACCTTATACATGCAAAGCAGACACACAAACCACTGAGCTATGGTCCCCCTCCCCCCCCTGAATCATCCCTTGTGAGCTGTTTTAAAGACAAATCTCTTGACAGAAGATGCTCCCCTGTGAACTCTACGGTGAACATGCAGCAAATGGCCATTTTGGGAGGGGGTGAGTTCTTTCACTTTCCATAGCAGCACAGCCTCAAGCAGAAATACGCCATGCCAAGTTGGAAAGAACACCACAAAACTCTCTTGTGTGTGAATGCTGCGACCCCAGGCTGGATAAAATTCCCAACAGGGATTAGACAAGCATATTCCTTGCATGGCAAAGACTGTCTCATTCTAGCGGGCTTTCTAAGGTAGTAAAAAGCACTCAATGGTGTGAGTTATGACTGGCGAGAGCTGTGACGTTGGAAGTAGGCATGACCTACAGAGAGATAGTATAGCAAGGCCCATCCCGAATTAGGTAAAGGTAAAGGGACCACTGACCATTAGGTCCAGTCGTGACCAACTCTGGGGTTGCGGCGCTCATCTCGCTTTATTGGCCGAGGGAGCCAGCATACAGCTTCTGGGTCATGTGGCCAGCATGACTAAGCCACTTCTGGCAAACCAGAGCAGCGCACGGAAACACCATTTACCTTCCCGCCGGAGTGGTGCCTATTTATCTACTGGCACTTTGATGTGCTTTCGAACTGCTAGGTTGGCAGGAGCAGGGACCGAGCAACAGGAGCTCACCCTGTCGCGGGATTCGAACCACTGACCTTCTGATCAGCAAGTCCTAGGCTCTGTGGCTTAACCCACAGCGCCACCTGCATCCCTTCATCCCGAATTACAGCACCAATAATTTTTCTACTGGAATGCTGACCTAATATTTGGGGTACCAGCCAGCAACACAGAAGCGGAGGTGTCAGATAATTTGATTCAATGCTCAGAACACTGGGAAAACTCTCTGTCCAGAAGTCTTTTTAGATGAATGGTATCCAGACTGGAAAATGTATTTCCTCCTTTATAATCCCACCTAGCGGAGGTGAAACTGTCATCCAATGAGTGCAATGCCACAAAACAGGGTAGCCAATGGGGTATTCTCCTATTTTTTTGGGGGGGGTGGCTCTAACTCCCCAGTCCCAGCTTATGTGGCCAATGGTCAGGGATGATAGGAGCTATAAAGGTAAAGGTAAAAGGTAAAGGACCCCTGGATGGTTAAGTCCAGTCAAAGGCGACTATGGGTTTGCAGCACTCATCTTGCTTTCAGGTCAAGGGAGCCGGCGTTTGTCCACAGACAGCTTTCTGGGTCATGTGGCCAGCAGGACTAAATTGCTTCTGGTGCAATGGGACACTGTGATGGAAACCAGAGTGCACGGAAACGCCGTTTACCTTCCTGCCGCAGCGGTACCTATTTATCTACTTGCACTGGTGTGCTTTCAAACTGCTAGGTTGGCAGGAGCTGGGACAGAGCAACATGAGCTCACCCCATTGCGGGGATTTGAACCACGACCTTTCGATCGGCGAGCCCAAGAGGCTCAGTGGTTTAGACCACAGTGCCACCTGCTATAGTCCAGTAACAACTGCAGAGTTGACTGAAGTTAGAGAAATCTGCATTCTCCTGCAATCGGTGGTGACAGCCATGGCAAGAGGCTTCCCACATGCTTATTTCCCCCTTGCTCCTGTTCCTTGTGCCTCCTGTTAAAAAGGGTTTTACTCCAGAAAAAAAAGGCATTCTAGCTTTGAAATAAATTTAGAAACATCATCTATATGAGCAGAAGATTTCCGCCATGGCTGTTTGCAAGAGGTGGTGCTTTGGATCAGCTTTTGTGTTTGTTAACAAAATAAAAGCAGAAATTTAGGAACATCGGTAGCTATGTTGTCCTTAAATGGAATACACACACACATTCCAACACAACCTCCAAGCTGACCGGGGGTGGCTATCCAAGTTAGAGAGAGGCATTTCTCCCGGTCCGACCTTCCCAAATTGAAACCCTCCCAAGCCACATGTTCACTTTTTCCTATGTGTATGTCAGAGCTCAAAACCAACTACGGCTCCTTAGACAGCTGTGCCCTGTACTTACAAGTAAATGCTGGATTCGTTGCCTCCGATATCAGGCGACTGGAGCTTCTGGACCAGGATGATGATGATGCCCACGAAAAGCAAAAAGTTGATCTGGGGAGGGGGGTAAAGAAAAAAAGGGACCCATGAATCACCAAAGAACAGGAGCATGAAGCTTCAGTTAACCAGATCTGTGGCTGACTGTCCTCCACTTAATTTTATATATATATATATATAAATATTTATTAAGATTTCCACAATGTAATACAAACAAAGAATAAAAAAAACCAAATAAAAACAAACACAAAAAGAAAAATAACAACAATTAAAAAACAATTACATCTTTCAAAACAATTCTTGCTTTAGCTTGTTTCTTGGACTTCCCCACACCTCCCTCCTTTGTATTCCAATACTACTTGTTTGTTCAGCAAATCCTTTCCCTCCTTACTTTTGTCTTAATTTTTATCTTAATATTTTAACTTTACCTTTCCCTCTATTTAACTTTCCAATTTTCCCTAATACCTCAAACCTTGTTGCTATGAACCCCTTAACTTCAATCCAACATCGACTGTCCTCCACTTAAACCTCCTCCACCAAATATTTAATTTAGTTATTTATTCAATTTATATACCATCTTTTATCAAAAGATCCCAGGGCAGTGTACAACTTAAAGAACACATTTTACGGAGCATAATAATAATAATAATAAAAGTATAATAAGAGCATAATAACAGACAGCATAATAATAAAATAATGAGATTTTCTCCCACTTCCACCAGGCTTATGTTTACGGTGCCTGTGCACATACGTGAAATCGCATAAAGTGGGGAACTCCCTCTGAACACCTCCAAGTAAAGGGAGTCCTTTTATTTTTATAAACACTTTTATTTTTTATAAATCTTTATTTTTTGTAAGAGGAATATTTTTATGAGTTAATACTTGACTATCCCTTTGGCGCTGCAATGTATCTTTGTACTTTGGTTCTTCCGTGCTGTGATTCTTTCTGGTTAAAATTTCTGATTCTTTGTTTTTCTTTTATTAAAAAAATATAGTCGTACCTTGGAAGTCAAATGGAATCTGTTCCGGAAGTCCGTTCAACTTCCAAAACATTCGCAAAGCAAAGCACGGCTTCTGATTGGCTGCAGGAGCTTTCCCCATCAGATGTTCGGCTTCCAAAAATAGTTCGCAAACTGAAACAGTCACTTCCGGGTTTGCAATGTTTGGGAGCCAAAACTAAGCTGTTCAAAAACCAAGGTACGGCTGTATCTTGGAGGTTTTAAAGCAGAGGTTGAATGGCCATCTGTCATGGATGCTTTAGCTGAGATTCCTTGCATTGCAGGGGGTTGGACTAGATGACTAGATGACCTTCAGGACTCCTTCCAATTCTACAATTCAGTGATTTTCTCCATCTTTAAGTTCCATTATTATTGAGAACAAAGGTTAGTTTCAACTGAGCCAGACATTTGCATACACTAATGGCACTGAGGACTCTTCTATAGTTCGGCTTGTGCCATGCCTAGAACGCTAGGATCCAAGCAGTTTTCCCCTTGCCCTTCCCTTTTCCAAGGGAAAACCTGGTCTTTAGTGTTAGATCGGAACAAATGGCAATCTGGGGAAACCGCCAGTTTGCCCTTTGTTCCAACTCAGTGCCACAGAGCTGTTTTCCCCAGGGGAAAGCGCTGGGAGAAGAGAAAGTATGGATAAGTCCCGAGTGACCATGTGCCTCAAATATCTGTATAAGAAATAAAATCATGGCATGCATTTAAAAAATGGTCATTAATGCGCTTCCCTTTAGATGCTTTTCGGCTACGATATACCTTTTCAAGAATAGCAATTCTCAAGGTCACTTTGCTAATTTCTTGTAGCCATCAACTGATAACATTTTGGGATTCAAACATGTTTGGAAGACTCTTATTGCATGCCCCCCCCAAAAAAAAATTCTCCGAGGAAAATAGGGCCATCCTATTCAATAATAATAATAATAATAATAATAATAATAATAATAATAATAATAATAATAATTTTATTATTTATACCCCACCCATCCTGCTGGGTTGCCCCAGCCACTCTGGGTGGCTTCCAACATATAAAAACACAATAAAACATTAAACATTAAAAAAAAACCTTCCCTATACAGGGCTGCCTTCAGATGTCTTCTAAAGGTTGTATAGTTACTTATCTCCTTGGCTGGGGGTGGGGGGTCGCATAGCTCCATACCCTCCTACATTTCTCCAATGAAAATAGGGATGTCCTAAGGAAAAGCGGGGCATTCCGGAATCAAATCAGAAACCGGGACAACTTTCTTAATTCTGGGACTGTCCCTGGAAAATAGGGACACCTGGAAGGTCTGTTACTGAAGACGTTTACCAGTCTGGCTCATTCCTGAGCCATCCTTTGTCTTCTCCAACTTACCATTATTGATGCAATCACAGGGCCTTTGATCACCCACCACAAGGCTGTGTTGTCGTTCATGTCCCAGCAGCTGCGAGCGGAAATCATAGAGATAAAGGAGAAAGGTTAAGAGGCCAGATGAAACACTTCTGCCCCTGGTGTGACCTGGACCTAGGCCACAGACCTACCTGACATGAGTTCAGCCATGATGAACCCCCACTTAACCTCTGCTTATTTAATCCTTAGTAGCAGGCAACACCAACCAACTACTCTGACTTCCTTAGCCAGGTCAATTCTTAGAAAAGCCAATTCTGCAACCGAGCAGAATGCGGTTGGGACTTTCTTGTTGATGTCAAAAGTAAGGGAAAGGGAAAGGACCCCTGGATGGTTAAGTCCTGTCAAAGGTGACTATGGGGTTGTGGTGCTCATCTTGCTTTCAGGCCGAGGGAGCCGGTGTTTGTCCACAGACAGCTTTCTGGGCCAGGTGGCCAGCAGGACTAAACCGCTTCTGGTGCAACAGGACACCGTGATGGAAACCAGAAATGCCGTTTACCTTCCCACCACCTATTTATCTACTTGCACTGGCATGCTTTCGAACTGTTAGGTTGGTAGGAGCTGGGACAGAGCAATGGGAGCTTATTCCATCAGGGGGATTCGAACCGCCGACCTTCCAATCAGCAAGTCCAAGAGGCTCAGTAGTTTAGACCACAACAGTGACACCTACCCAACGTCATCAAAGTGAAGTCTAAGGACAGCCCAGATGGTGACGCAAATGGTAGGAGTTCCTGCAGAGAAGAAGAAGAAGAAGAAGAAGAAGAAGAAGAAGGTGTTGGTACGTGATCTTTGCCCTTTACAAGCAGACGGTGTGTAAGATGAACACACTCCTAAAAGAAGTGACGGAAGGAGACACACATACCCCAGCCGATGATGGTGTACCAGTAGAAGTATCTCCTCTCGGGAAAGAAAGTCTCCACCAGCAAGGTGAAAAGGTACAGCCCCTCGATGAAGAGCCAGAAATAGTTGGACATGACGCAGTAGTGGAAAAAGACCATCACGGCCTTGCATTCCACCTGCGGAAGAGAAAAGAACTTCAGCCTGCTGTTCCGCCTCCCAGCTGGGCTGTCAAAACTCTGCCCAGGCTAACCAGGGAGAAGAGTTGGTGGAGGAAGATTGGAAGAAATTTAAAGACTACTTACAGAAATATTATAAGATTAATGAATGTTAGAATGACGTTGGATTGAGGTTAAGGGGTTTTTAGTAACAACAGTACGAAGGAATATGCAAAAACGGAATGTTAACAGGTGAAAATTTAAAGGCATAATATATTAAGATCAAGATAAGGATAAAGTAAAGAGGGAAAGGATTTGCTGAATAAATAAATTGAATTGGAATACAAAGAGGGGAGGTGTGGGGAGGTCCGGGAAACAAGCAAATGCAAGATATGTTATGAAAAAATGAATTGTTTTTAATTGTTTTTCTTTATAATTTTTGTATTTTTCTTTTTTCTTTCTGTAATGTTATGGAAAATCTTAATAAAATATTATTAAAACAAAACAAAACAAAACAAAACAAAAAACAAAACAAAACAAAACAAAACTCTGCCCAGGCTGCAGCCTTCCCTGTCCCAGCCTCACACATCCAAGTAGGGTTGCTACCTGTCCTGTATAGTACAGGATTGTCCCGTACTTCAATGGAAAATGCTACGTCCTGTACTGATACAGTTTTGTCCTGTATTTCAGGTGTCCCCTCCCCTTCCTCCGCCAGTTAGGAAACCTCTCCAAATGCAGGTGTTTGAAAAGGCGTGTGAAAGATCATGTATTTAAGCTCTGGGTAGCAAAGCACAGACAGATGTACAAATTCATGCCTATGTTTGTGTATGAGTGTAGCAATTCCAGGGGGTCACCTTGTTACACTGCAATTGGCCTCGGCCCAGTATACCTGAAGGAGCCTCTCCACCCCATCGTTCACTGTGAGCCTTCTGGCGGTTCCCTCACTGCGAAAAGTGAGGTTACAGGGAACCAGGCAGAGGGCCTTCTCGGTGGTGGCGCCCGCCCTGTGGAACACCCTCCCGTCAGATGTTAAGGAGATAAACAACTATCTGACTTTTGGAAGACATCTGAAGGCAACGCCGTATCAGGAAATTTTTAATATCTAATAATGTTTTACAAATTTTTTTATGTGCTGTAAGCCACCCAGAGTGGCTGGGGAAACCCAGCCAGATGGGCAGAGTATAAATATTATTATTATTATTATTATTATTATTATTATTATTATTAGCAATGAATTGCTCTGAAGTCACTTCAGCACCAAAAAAATCACACCCACCTAAGTGCCCTGCCCCATTTTGTCCTGTCCTGTATGTTGCCAAAACAAAGGATGCAACCCAACTTCCAAGTGTTTCACCTGCCTGAAAAGCATCCTTAAACTCTGATCATCTGTCTTCCCTGCCTGAAGGATAGAAGGTGTGTAGCCCACCGTACAGAAAATAAAATCTGTGTTTGTCTCTCTACCCAATTTTGCTTCTGGCTTCTCCCGCAGTGAACATGCAGACCCAAGACGGCTTCCCAGATTGGAAAGCGGCCCTCTGGAAAAGCTTTTACACTGCTGCTCTAGAAAGCTGGTCTTTAAAGCGTACTCAAAGTCAGCCATGGCATTTTTAAGTTCTTAGGAAAAACATGGATTATTATTATTATTTTTTAACCCAACGACCTGTACTTTAAAATATGACTAAAAGCATTTGCGGGGAGTGAGGGGGGAGGAATATAAACACTGCCACCTAGATGCTGTCACTCTAAAAGCAGAGAAAAAGCAATTCCGGGTGCTAGGAGGTGTTTGATGAAAGGTTGCAGGGAGCTTGCGGATTTCTAGCGCAGGCCGGGAGAGAGACAACAATGGCTGCTAATTGGCAGACTGAAATCCTCCAGGCCGTTCCTGAATGCAAGAAAAGAACCCAGCTGTGTGTATAATGCATGTGCGTGCGCGGAGTAATTCAAGGAAGAAGTGGGGATAAGAATGGAGGAGAAAATGTGGACAAATTGCTAAGGAGCTTATAAAAGGATGCACCCCACTGGGCGACCCAGAGACACGCCTGTCCTCGCAGCCTGCAGAACCTGCCACTCACAACAAAAGTGAGAAGTAGCGCCAGCTAGTTGGAGGATGGATGGCGGCTAACAGATTGAGGTTGAATTCTGAAAAGACAGAAGTTCTGTTTTGGGGGGACAGGGGGTGGGCTGGTTTGGAGGACTCTCTGCTCCTGAATGGGGCAACTGCACCCCTGAAGGACCAGGTGTTCAGCCTGGGAGTCATTTTGGACACACAGCTGTCCATGGAGGCGCAGGTCAATTCTGTGTCCAGGGCAGCTGTTTATCAGTTCCATCTGGTACGTGGCTGAGACCCTCCCTGCCCGCAGACTGTCTCGCCAGAGGGGTGCATGCTCTAGTTATCTCTCGCTTGGACAACTGCAATGTGCTCTATGTGGGGTTACCTTTGAAGGTGACCCTGAAACTAAAATTAATCCAGAACGAGGCAGCCATGGGAGTGGCTGATGAGATCACATAACACCAGTCCTGAAAGACCTACACTGGCTCCCAGTACGTTTCTGAGCACAATTCAAAGTGTTGGTGCTGACCTTTAAAGCCCTAAACGTCCTCGGCCCAGTATATCTGAAGGAGCGTCTCTACCCCCATCGTTCAGCCCAGACACTGATATCCAGTGCTGAAGGTCTTCTGGCAGATCCCTCCCTGCGAGAAGTGAGGTTACAGGATCCAGGCAGAGGGCCTTCTTGGTGGTGGCGCCCGCCCTGTGGAATGCCCTCCCATCAGATGTCAAGGAAATAAACAACTATCTGACCTTTACAAGACATCTGAAGGCAGTCCTGTATAGGGAAGTTTTTAATGTTTGATGTTTTATTGTGGTTTAGATATTTTGTTGGGAGTTGTCCAGAATGGCTGGGGAAATCCAGCCAGATGGGCGGGGTATAAATAAGAAACAATAATAATATATTATAGCTAGTGGCACAGAGGTAGACATTCACTCTAAGACAAATATGGATCTGAATCTCTGGCTTCATTCGGCTCCCAAGCCTGACGTTCTCTGCCCCTGTTGTAAACATACGTACTACATCAATGATTTATATTTCTGTATCTATTCTTATTCCTCTTTTCTCTTCCTGGAAAGTGCTAGACTTTGATTTCTAGCCCACTTTAAAGGTAAAGGTAAAGGTACCCCTGCCCGTACGGGCCAGTCTTGACAGACTCTAGGGTTGTGCGCCCATCTCACTCAAGAGGCCAGGGGCCAGCGCTGTCCGGAGACACTTCCGGGTCACGTGGCCAGCATGACATCGCTCCTCTGGCGAGCCAGCACAGCACACGGAAACGCCATTTACCTTCCCGCCAGTAAGCGGTCCCTATTTATCTACTTGCCCCCGGGGGTGCTTTCGAACTGCTAGGTTGGCAGGCGCTGGGACCGAACAACGGGAGCGCACCCCGCTGCGGGGATTCGAACCGCCGACCTTTCGATCGGCAAGCCCTAGGCGCTGAGGCTTTTACCCACAGCGCCACCCGCGTCCCTGTAAAGCCCACTTTACCGTTGAGATAAAGCAATGGTTGCTGTCCTGTTCAGCGTACAGAACTCCATCCTTGATGAAGACCGAAATGGCTCGCAGGATGAAGGAGACAAAGAGATTCATGTGGATGAAGTTCCGTGTGCAGTGCAGTTTCCTGGGGGTGAGAGGGAAGGAAAAGTCACCAAGGAGGAAAGGCCATGTCTAATCTGCAACCTATTTATTCTATATACAGTGGAACCTTGGTTCTCGAACGTCGTCCATTCCGGAAGGCCACTCGACTCCCAATATGTTCAAAAACCAAGGTGTGGCTTCCGATTGGTGCAGGTGCCTCGGAAACAATAGCCGACAACCGCATTAGATGTTTGGCTTCCGAAAAACGGAACACTTACTTCCGGGTTTTTGACATTCGGGAGCTGATTTGTTCATCAACTAAGCCGTTCGAGAACCAAGGTTCCACTGTATATTGTAGTGGAATTCAGTGTTACACTTGCCAGGTGGAACAAATCCCCCTCAATTTTCTGGGTGTTCTCCAAATCCCTTCACCCCGCAGGAGCCAATTTCGGGGGTACAGAGGGCGGAGGCATCTGGGAAAGCCCCACTCACTCCACAAGTGGAAGTCCTTGCACAGGACTTCCACTGACAGGGTACGCAAGGTGAATCACTCTCAGAAATTCTTGGTTTGGAGGGATTTCTTGTCTATTAAATATGGTCCGTTCTTTATGCGTTTGGACCCCTCTTCAGGCATCATAACCAAATTTCGCCTGATGGTCCCTGGAACGAAGGAGCAGGCTTCTGTCATGTTTTGATACAATGCCTCAAATCATTTTGACGGAACCTTTCAAATCTGCATCTGGTTTGTTTTGATTCTTAGCATTCCCAAGCACCGCTGCGTATGAGGCTCCTGGTATCTCAAAACTGCAGTGGCTGGGTTATGGAGGGGTTTGCTTGTTCTGCTTCCCAACAACACAAGCCCCATTTCGCCCCCGGTCGGCACAGACGCAAAACCTCTCTCGCGCTAGAGAGCCAGTGTGGTGTAGTGGTTAAGAGCGGTAGTCTCGTAATCTGGGGAACCGGGTTCGCGTCTCCGCTCCTCCACATGCAGCTGCTGGGTGACCTTGGGCCAGTCACACTTCTCTGAAGTCTCTCAGCCCCACTCACCTCACAGAGTGTTTGTTGTGGGGGAGGAAGGGAAAGGAGAATGTTAGCCGCTTTGGGACTCCTTAAAGGGAGTGAAAGGTGGGATATCAAATCCAAACTCTTCTTCTTCTTCTTCTTCTCGCCAAACTCACCTGAAACGGCACAGGATCACCATCGCAGTGGTGAGCGACACAAGGGAAGTGCTGTAGCCCACTGTGTACAGAGCCTTTACGGAGAGGTAGTAGTAATCCTGAGAAAACAAACCACAATGTGCTCATTACTACGAATCATGAAATCCAGATCTGAGATGCAAAAACCATTTTCAGATTTTTGCTTTGGGAGGAGTACCACACTTTTCTGTCTATAAGACGCCCCCTATTTTTGGGGACTCAAATTTAAGAAAATGGGGGGAGATGGCACAGGGCTGTTGAGCTTTTTGTTTTAGGGGGGATTGCCGAAAATCGCTCACCCAAACACATCACAAAATCTACTTTCTGTCTGCCCCATCTTTGGCAGAAGCTGCCAATTGCCCGCCCAACTGCCGGAGCGTCAGCCAATCAACACCACCCATTGACGCAGCAACCAATAACATGCACAATAGCTGTTGACAGCTGTGGCAGCAACCAATCAAATGTCCACACTATGCACTACCCATGTTATCAGACGACCCCCACTTTTTAAGCATGATTTTTAAAGAAAAGAACATAGTGTTATACACGGAAAAGAACAGTATTCATATTCAACTGCTTCCAGCGAGGGATGGGTGGATCAGCCTATATCTGGTTCATTTCAATTTTGCATGTGTTTATTCATAACTGCTCCATCCTGTTTACTCATTATTATTATTTTTAAAAAACACCCATCAGATCCATATTTAAATATGCCTATTATCAAAAGCAGTATTTAGTTTGACGTTTTATCAAGGTATGTGTTTCTAAATGCACGTTGTCAATAAATACACATTTCCTTTTAGCGGGGTGAATTCTGAGATAATAACTTAATCACAAAATTTGGAGAACTACAAAACCAGAAGGATTCCAATCTACAGGTTTTTCCAGAGGAGCCGGATCAAGGTAGCTCATGTCAGAATTCCCAGAAATTCTTAAGCATCTCTAAATTCCAGCCTACCTGGTTATAATCTCCCATGGTGTCATTCTCATCGAATCCGCAGGCATCGTAGTAATGGGGGAAAGATTCTGACCAGCCGTCCTCAGTGCAGTTCCTACCGACAACCTTTAAATCTGCAGATCCACCTAATAATTAAAATTAACATGGAACATCTTGGGTAAATGTTCTGCCAGTGGAACACATGCTCTAATGCAAAGGAATCACTACTGCCTTCTCTTTTATTGTGAGGTGGCGCTGTGGGTTAAACCACAGAGCCTAGGACTTGCCGATCAGAAGGTCGGTGGTTCGAATCCCTGTGACGGGGTGAGCTCCCGTTGCTCAGTCCCTGCTCCTGCCAACCTAGCAGTTTGAAAAGCATGTCAAGTGCAAGTAGATAAATAGGTACCACTCCGGCGGGAAGGTAAATGGTGTTTCCGTGTGCTGCTCTGGTTCGCCAGAAGAGGCTTAGTCATGCTGGCCACATGACCCGGAAGCTGTATGCCAGCTCCCTCGGCCAGTAAAGCGGGATGAGCGCCGCAACCCCAGAGTCGGTCATGACTGGACCTAATGGTCAGGGGTAACTTTACCTTTACCTAAAACTTTTACACTTCACCATATGGCCAGCTTGTTCCTTTTTATTTTAATGTCCTTAGGAAAATTTGCCAGCATTTTAATGCGAATTTCTCCTTTGCATCCGATTTCACCAAATGCATACATTTTTGCAAACACAATATTCCCTGATACGATGTATTTGCCTGCTATTTTTTACTAACACGTGTTGTTTTATGCAAACTTTACAGGCTGCTAGGCTGGAGAACGGTGCTGCAAAATTTGGAGAAGTGCAAATTGTGAAGGATGGTTGGGGTTCGGTTCATAAATTATTTTGGAAATTACAAATTAGGTGGATTTACCTTTAAATGCAAATTGTATTGAGCTTGGACCCTATTCCTACATTTATCATGGCAATAGAGACACTATTGGTACTGTTGATACTATTGCTATGGTGAAGAATATTGCTATGTTCTCTAAAGTTTTCTCTTCCTGTGAAAGAGGATTTATTTATTCTCAGAGTGATTTAGAATTTATTTTGGATTTCTTCAGGACTTTGGTGAGTGTGGAATTGAACATGCTTTATTGTAGCTGAGGGGGGTATTTATGTATGCAACAATCGCTGCGAAAATGTTGATAGCTAGAAAGTGGAAGGGAGAGACCTTGACAACAAAAGAAGAATGGCAGGTGAAAATGTTTGAAAATGTAGAATTGGCAAAGATGACAGGGAAAATTAGGAATCAGACAATCCAAGTTCAATAAAGACTGGGATAACTATAGATTATATTTAAAAGAACATTGTTCCCATATGAAACCTTTAACATGTTTTGACTAATCCCCGCAATATAATATGTTACATAGAGTATAGAGTTAATTGGTATAATATAATGAAGAACAGTTTCAGGTTAAGAACGGACCTCCAGAACAAATTAAGTTCTTAACCCGAGGTACCACTGTATAGCAAAAAAACTTCGGTTGAGTAAGTGCTTTCAAGAACTGGTGTTGGATGGGAGATGGTGGGGGAATGAGGTACCCCTTAAGGAGGGACCCCTTAAAATTCTGCAGCGGCCATGCTTATGTCATGTGGGCTGGCCCCCTCAATGGTGGGGACAAGGTGGCTCATTTGGGTGGAGGAGAAAAGAAGAAGAAGAAGAGTTTGGATTTGATATCCGGCCTTTCACTCCCTTTAAGTAGTCTCAAAGCGGCTAACATTCTCCTTTCCCTTCCTCCCCCACAACAAACACTCTGTGAGGTGAGTGGGGCTGAGAGACTTCAAAGAAGTGTGACTGGCCCAAGGTCACCCAGCAGCTGCATGTGGAGGAGCGGAGACTCAAACCCGGTTTCCCAGATTACGAGACTACCGCTCTTAACCACTGCACCACACTGGCTCTCAAAAGGGGCGGAAGGGATTCTCTGACATCACTTCCATGTCCTATTGCAACATGGCCTCGTGTGGAGCACATTGTGGTCTGAATGATGCAAGACGCAGAGTATTTGGACCGATACCAGTCGGTGCATTTCCACAGCAATCTGGGTTTCACAGTTTCCTGAGAGCTCTCTGAGCGCCAGAGGAGTGTGCAGTGCTCAGGGTCCTTCCAGGGGCTTCGTTGGCGCAATGCGCAACTCCCTGCCACGCACTGGCTTCCCACTCGAGACGTCGCTGCGAATGGGCTGGAAGGGGGGAGTGTGCGTCTGTTCTTTGACGTCGCTCAGTAATTGTTGTTACGGCAATAAGTATAATGTATAATTATGTCCCTGCTAGATGGTAGCACTTGAGAATACATTTTCATAATACCATGCACAGTAATAGGCTGCCACGCGTACCACTATAATTAGAATTGATTAGGAAATTAATATCCATTTAGCTTCAGCTTCAAATCCCTTTCCCTCCGTCTCCCAGTTCAGAGGGTGCCAGAGCACTGTCACCCAGCCTCTTTTCCCTTACCTAGAATTTCGTCTGCGTTGTCCAGGAGTTCGAGGTCACCTGCGAAAGAAGGGCGGCTATCATGAGAATGTCATCTTGAGAGACAGAGAGGGCAACTTTGTTTGGGGGAAACCTTTAAGGAACGTCGAGAGGGTCTGTTCTTCCGTTGCAGCCGAAATGACAGAGTCTCATGCCATTGTCACAGACCGGCAAATTTATTACACCATAAGCTCTTGGAAATATATTCTGCATATATTTAAGCTTTAATGCCATTGTCATAGAGCTGTTTTGCATTTCTTTGTCATGTGAACTCCCTACCAACACCCACATGTAGACCCAGTTGCCAGGGTGAGGCTCGTGTATCTGATGAAGTGGGCTCCAGTTCAAGGGTGGGGGGCCTTTTTAAGCCTGGGGGCTGCATTACTCCATGGGCAACTATCCAAGAGCCACATGCCAATGCTGGACAGGGCCAGAGGGAAGAAGTGAGCAATTCAACCTGTGGAACTCTTCTTATCGACGATAGACTACTGTATTTTTCGCTCTATAAGTAAGGGAAAATGTGTATGCATCTTATGGAGAGAATGCAGGCTGCACAACTTTCCCTCTTGTTCTCCTGGCTTCAGGGATAGCTGCCCGAAGCCTCCTGAGCGCAGCGGGAGCGCTCCTCCCACTGCGCTCCGGAGGCTTCGCTTCACTGGAGAGCCGCTGCACAGCTTTTCCTCTCTACACAGCGCCCCTTCAGCGAAGCGGCAGGAGAAACGGAGCCTCTTCTATTTCTCCTCCCGCTTTGCTGGAGAGGCGCTGAGCAGAAATGGAGAGAACATTTTCCCCCTTGTTCTCCTCTAAATCTTTGTGCGTCTTAGGGTCGGGTGTGTGTTATAGAGCGGAAAATACGGTATATTTCAGCCACAGAAAGGTCAGAGGTCCCACTTAGGGAATGCCAATTTAGGGGGTGAAACTTAATGTTTGCAAATTTCTTCAATGGAAGGTCTTTAAAATGTGGCTTTTCTGAGGTGTGAGGAATTCAAATCTGTCATTATTTTTGTGCCAGGTTTGGAAGATCCTCCCTCCTCATTGATGTCCCCATGGCCCATTTATTTGCCCTCTCCCTCCGGGCCCCATTGCAGAGGGGCTGCCCAGGAGGTGAGCCCAAGGCACGAGGGGGATATCTAGGCCCTCTCTCTTAGCATGTTCAGGGAGGGCATGCAAACATGGTATGGCACGTAAGAGGCCCTGGAGGGGTCAAGAGTGCTTTCCTTGCAGGGTTAGTCCAGCTACCAGCACTGGACCCCAAAGAGCACATCCATGGAATTTGAAAAATCTGAGTAGGCCAATGCCTCTTTCAGCCCCTGAAATACCAGAATTTGGCCTTACCTGGTTGTGCGTAGGCCAAGCTATTCACATCCCAGCCTGTACGGGGAGGGAGAGGGAGAGGGAGAGGGGGAGAGAGAGAGAGAGAGAGAGAGAGAGAAGAAATCCCATATGGTTAAATCGTAATGGCCAAGAATCCCCATGCCTTACTTTAAGAAATACTTCATTACTTCAATAAATAATAATACTGTGTGTGTATGGCAGGCTCCCGGTAAACAGTTTGTGGCTTTCCAATATTAGAATCAGAGAATTGCAGAGTTGGAAGGGACCCTGAGGGTCATCTACTCCAACCCCCTGCAATGCAGGAATCTCAGCTAAAGCATCCATGACAGATGGCCATCCAACCTCTGCTTCCAAACCTCCAAGGAAGGAGAGTCCACCACCTCTCATGGGAGTCCCTTCCACTGCCAAACAGCTCTTACTGTAAGAAAGTTCTTCTTGGTATTTAATTGGAATCTCCTTTCTTGAAGCCGTGGGTTTGAGTCCTGCCCTCCAGAGCAGTAGAAAACAAGCTTGCTCTATCCTCAGATATTTGAAGACTCCAACTGTGAGTGTCTGGAGGCGGTTGGTGGAAGGATGGCAGCTAACGAATTGAGGTTGAATCCTGACAAGACAGAAGTACTGTTCTTGGGGGACAGGGGGCGGGCTGTGGGGGGGGGGCTCCCTGGTCCTGAATGGGGTAACTGTGCCCCTGAAGGACCAGGTGTGTAGCCTGGGAGTCATTTTGGACTCACAGCTGTCCATGGAGGCGCAGGTCAATTCTGTGTCCAGGGCAGCTGTCTCCCAGCTCCGTCTGGTACACAGGCTGAGACCCTACCTGCCCGCAGACTGTCTCACCAGAGTGGTGCATGCTCTGGTTATCTCCTGCTTGGACTACTGCAATGCGCTCTATGTGGGGCTACCTTTGAAGGTGACTCAGAAACTGCAATTCATCCAGAATGCGGCAGCTAGACTGGTGACTTGGAGCGGCCACCGAGACCATATAACACCGGTCCTGAAAGACCTACATCGGCTCCCAGTACGTTTCTGAGCACAATTTAAAGTGTTGATGCTGACCTTTAAAGCCCTAAACAGCCTCAGTCCTGTACACCTGAAGGAGCATCTCCACCCCCATCGTTCTGCCCAGACACTGAGGTCCAGTACCGAGGGCCTTCTGGCAGTTCCGTCGCTGAGGGAAGCAAAGTTACAGGGAACCAGGCAGAGGGCCTTCTTGGTAGTGGCACTCACCCTGTGGAATGCCCTCCTAGCAGATGTCAAGGAAATAAACAGCTATTTTACTTTTAAAAGATAACTGAAGGTGGCCCTGTTTAGGGAAGTTTTTAATGTCTGATGCTGGATTGTTTTTAATGTTCGGTTGGAAGCTGCCCAGAGTGGCTGGGGAAACCCAGCCAGATGGGCGGGGTATAAATAATAAATTATATTATTATTATATAAGCCTGGTCTTCCATGTCCCATTCCACTATATCACACTGGCTCTGACCCCACAGGCATAGGTTGAGAAGGAGGTATCTGAGTCCAGGGGAGATGGGAAGCATAGGAAACTGCTGCACACCATCTGACCATTGGTCCACCTACCTCAGTATTGTCTATCTGACTGGGAGCAGATTTCCAGCATTTCAGCCTGGGAGTTTTCCCTACATTTATCTGAAAATACTGGGTATCGGACCTGTGACTTTCTGCCTGCTCTACGACAACTCCCACCAACCCCAATGGTCAAGGATGAAGGAGGGCGTAGTCTAATGATGTGTGCAGGGCTACAGATGATGGATGCGGCCATTCCCTACCCTGCAAATTCACATCTCTATTGTGTTCTCTGGATGTGAGCATGTAACGGGACTCAGATGAGGTGGCGGTGGCATATGGAATAGGCCCAGCTTTCATCATGAGAGACTTTAAAGGAATGCCCAGCGAAATCCCATTGAAACTTTATTGCACCACACAAGATGCTAATGGTGAACCTATTTCTTTGTTGTGCTTAATTCAGCCGCTAGATGGCCCTGTGGACTTTTCTGATTTTCTGATGATACGTTTTGTGTTGCAGGGAGCTCGTAAATAGCCAGTGTTTGGTCCGGACTTCAAGGTGCCCTGAATTCCCAACCCCACACAGTATTCTTCCACTCGAAGTAGATTCAGATCCTCATTTCATTTTCACCTCCAAATCATGATTATTTTTTTAAAAAAACTTTGTTGGCTCAGCCATAAGGCGGTGGTTCTTACATGCTACTCCAAAAGCACTCGGTTTTATTTGCTTCTCCTTAGTGAAAAGCAGAGACATCACCTTACTAACAAAGGTCCGTATAGTTAAAGCCATGGTTTTCCCTGTAGTGATGTATGGAAGTGAGAGCTGACCACCAGTTGCTAATATTTTCACTGTTGTTGTTGTTGTTGTTGTTTAGTTGTTTAGTCGTGTCCGACTCTTCGTGACCCCCTGGACCAGAGCACGCGAGGCACTTCTGTCTTCCACTGCCTCCTTCAGTTTGGTCAAACTCATGTTAGTAGCTTCGAGAACACTGTCCAACCATCTCATCCTCTGCCGTCCCCTTCTCCTTGTGCCCTCCATCTTTCCCAACAGGGAGTCTTCCTTTTCCAGGGAGTCTTCTCTTCTCATGAGGTGGCCAAAGTATTGGAGCCTCAGCTTCAGGATCTGTCCTTCCAGTGAGCACTCAGGGCTGATTTCCTTAAGAATGGCAAGGTTTGATCTTCTTGCAGTCCATGGGACTCTCAAGAGTCTCCTCCAGCACCAGAATTCAAAAGCATCCATTCTTCGGCGATCAGCCTTCTTTATGGTCCAGCTCTCACTTCCATACATCACTACTGGGAAAACCATAGCTTTAACAATATGGACCTTTGTCGGCAAGGTGATGTCTTGCTTTGACACAATGAATAGTATACCTTATTTATTCAAAAGTACAGCTGGTTACGTCTTGTGTGTTCATGGAGGAGTAATGCAGGCAGGGAAGGGATGGGAAGGAGGCAGGAGAGCAAACAAGTAGAGGATGGAGGAAAGGAGAGAAGCAGAAGCTCTCTCCACTCAGGACACAAACCCTACAACCCTAAAAAAAAAGCCTTCCTCCTTGCAATGACAATGGGTAGATCATGGCCAGTCTTCTTATACTGTGAGTAGATCGCAGTCTCTTGAGAGTCCAACTAGATTTCAGTGGGGGGGGGGGGAGGTGACAAGAAATTTTCCACACCGGGTACCACCTGACCTTGCTATGCCACTGGTGGTAGGACTCCCTGGGAGACAGGTGACTGGAAAAAATACCCTGAAAGAAGGAAGTTTGAAAACCCCCAAGTGAATGAATCTCTATGTCTCAATCATGTTCATTCCCCTTCTACCATATTGGCCCAAATATAAGACGCACACGCAAATAAGCGGCACCTTTAAAATTCAGGGGGCGGGGAGAGAGAGAGAGAGAGAGACAATACCCGAATATAAGCTGCTCCCTTAAAATTCTGCAGGCACTCACACCCGTAAATGGCAAATGCAGAAGAAAATCTTATGGGTACTAGAGAGGACCCGCAAATGGGTTAAACACCTGTTCGTAGCACCGTAAATGCAAATACAAAATCAACACTGCACTGTAAAATACAGGGAAAGTGATGAATGACATTAGAATTGATTGCACAACAGTCTCAAGCTCACAAATCGGCAATAAAACATTTTTTGGTCTGTTTCAGCAGTGTTATCGTAAAAGCCAATTTTTGTAAGGTCGCAAATTTAAGCCTCACTTTAACTTTTCACGGTTGGGATTTTTTTTGGGGGGGGGGGAGTGCAGCTTATATTCAGGCCAATACGCTACTCAGGTAACAATGCATTGGTCTGTTCCTCCATGTCACTCAGATTTCGGTTCCCGGAGAAGGGAAGTGCTCCGAAAGATGCTACTTATGTATCTGGAGCTTTTAGCATTTCTCCATCAGCCTGATTTGGGTTGATACATTAAGCCTCTGGACGTTTAATTGGATTCACCCTACTCTTTATTGACCATCAACGTCAATACCAATTGCCTGAAGTCTCTTGGTAGACGTAATTGTTGGGGAGTTGCTCACCGCATGCTGACTTCGCAGCTTCGAACAACAAACTCACGTCTCCCATGCGGCTTACAGAAGATCACACCCGGAGGCCACGTTATTCATCCGCAATACCCCACGCCATGCAAAGCAGTTACAGTCAAGGATCAGAACCTCCACTTTACCCAAGAAACCAGTGAATAAGAGAGAAAACCCTCAGTTGGGGGTCAAGCACCATCAAGTGACAACTATCAGATACAAATGGGCGATGGAAGTGTAGTGGTTAAAAGTTTTGGGTCGGGTCCTGCGAGACAGGGTTCAAATCTCCCCATTTGGCCACGGAGCTCATTGAGTGGCCTTGGGCCAGTCACTGTCTCTTAGCTGAATCTACCTCACAAGGTTGCTGAGAGGATAAAAAGGGAAGGAGGAGAACCATTGACAACAAGCTCCTTGGACGAGAGGTGGGATATAAATGTAATAATCTTTTTTAAAACACATGACTATCATATGACTTAGCCATGATTCCTGAATTGCAGGGGGTTGGACTAGATGACACCTGAGTCCCTTCCAACGCTACAGTTCCATGATTCTGCGAATCAAGGGTGCACAAGGTGCCCAACATAATGACAATGTAATAATAATTTATATGCTGCCCATATGACTGGGTGGCCCCAGCCACTCTGGGTAGCTTTCAACAAATGAAAACATCAAACACAGGAAGGAGGAGAAGAAGAAGAGTTTGGATTTGATATCCCGCTTTATCACTACCCAAAGGAGTCTCAAAGCGGCTAACAATCTTCTTTCCCTTCCTCCCCCACAACAAACACTCTGTAAGGTGAGTGGGGCTGAGAGACTTCGGAGAAGTGTGACTAGCCCAAGGTCACCCAGCAGCTACATGTGGAGGAGCGGGGAAGCGAAGCCTTCCCTCTCCCAAGATGCCTCACGCTCTGAAAAAACCCCTCCCGAAGCAGTTTTAATGAGGATGAAGATGCCAGGGTACTGTCACGCTTGCTCAAGACAGAGAGAGTGAGAGCCAGGGACTGCCATCTCCTGTTAAAAGGAACCGGTGACAGTGCGTTATTCAGGTGACAAGTCCTGTGTCATGAGCTACAGATGTGCCTTCATCCCTTTTTGACAAGAAGAACTTGTTTTCGCAAATCTTTCTTAACTCTCAAAGGGTGGGAGGGAGAGAAGAACGACTTCCCTGAAAATAGATAGGCCTGAAGGTCACACACAGCAATATTTCATTGGGTTTGGAACGTCTAAACCTCAAATGGAATGTTCTAGGAAGATGGCCAATATGGGTGGTTGCTGCTACTGCTGCTGCTGCTGCTGTTTTCAAAGAGCTGGCTGACTTGTGGGCCCCAAGACATTCCTGGACTACAATGAGCAGCAGAAAATCACACAGAGTAAGTTTCTCTTTATTACCAAACAGGATCCACAAAGGAGCGTCAGCCCTAATGAGCACAGCAACTCATCTTTGTCAGGTCTTGCTCCCATGAAGCAGTTGCAGAGACTAAAGGTCCCCACCTCCCCAGATTTACCTGTGTCTCCTCCTCTTCAGGGTTTCCCCCCAAGCAATCTGAGACTATGCCTATGTGACGTTGACTTCTCCACCGCCCTCTTCATGCCTCTCCTGGTTCTGGGAGACCAGGGAGGAGGGGAGCTTGTCGCAGCAGGAGGGGGAGACATCCATGCTTCCTCATCAGCCTGACTCATCTCTGCCTCTTGGCCTCGCCTCCCACTATCCTGTTTCTGTTCCTGATTTTGGACTTTTCTCTGCCACAGACTCTCCCTGCTCACTAAGCCCCATCATCTCATCAGTGTGATGGCCTGGGATTCAGACTCAGAGGCTGAACCTGAAGAATCCCAGCCTGCACAAGAGTCCCCGCCTCCAGAACCAGCTGAGCCGGGGCTGCGGCCTGAGCCTGAAGGGTCCTCACCTGTGCTGGATCCTCAGGTACAGACACCAACTGAGTCTGCTCTGGCCCCTGAGGTGATGGAGGACCCATTGCCTGCAGGTGCTCCACTCTCAGCCCTGTCAGGGGAAGAGGAGGTTGCCTCTGGGTCCAGTAACCCTCCAGCCTCTCCTGAGCTGCAGAGGCTCAGGGCAGAGATGCGGAGGGAACTAAGTTCTCTCAGGAGGAGTGCTCGCCTCCAGGCGCGGAGAGGCGAGTCACCTGTGGACCAGGGCCGCCCTATGCCTTGGGGCAGATAAAAGCCTAGTCCCAGGCTGCGGAAGCAACATTGTTGGTAGCCTGTTCCTGCCTGCACCTTGTCCTGCTCTTCTGCCAGAGTTCCTGACCTTGCCCGACTCCCTGCCTTGGACCCCGCCTCACCTTTGACGGACAGCCTCCATACCAGACCCTTGACCTTGGACTGGACTCAGACCTCGCCATACGGTTGACCCTCAGTTCCAGCACAGTCAGCTTCTGATGCCTTCTATTCCCAGTCTTCTCCCTCTGTTCACTCACTGTTGTCCCACCCCCCAGTCCCTGGACTCTGAGCCTTCTCCCCTTGGGGGTTCCCCAGCTAATTCTTCCCACCATTCCTCTGCATCCAACCAGTCCATAACACACAACTCCCATCATCCCTCACCATGTGCCATGCTCTAGCTGGGACTTATGGGAATTGTAGTTCAGCCAAAGTTGGATGGCCACAGGTTAGCCACCCCTGGTTTTAAAAATAGACAAAGCCACCAAATAATGTGGTGCCTTAGTTCTGGACCAAATTCCTCTTCTGCGTCAAGTTCCTCTTGTTCCTTGGACTAGTTTCTATATATTTTGCTTCTTTTTCGTTCCAAGGCTTTGATTGATGTTACCGGAGCCGCCGGCCTCATGGGTAACAAGCCTGCTCATCGCTTTCAAAAGATCCCAGCCGTTGCCATGGAGACTCCAGGCCTGCTGTTGGTTATCAGGGAGGAACTGATAAGAAAAAAATGTAACACATGTTGGCGATTGTATCTGCGGATCAGTCCCACCTCACCAGCTGTTGGCCGGGATAGAAAATATTACTTTCTTTCATGATTTGCCCTCATCAAAGAAAAGGAAAAAAAGAGGCCATTGATTCTGGCCTTGTCCTTCCAAAACTGAATTTCGGCCTGGTGTGAATGAACAGCCAAAGGGCAGGGACTGTCGTAATATTGATTTCTGCAAGCCACTCTGAGACCCATTTTTGGCTGAAGGGTGGGGTATAAATGCTGTACATAAGCACATCCATAAAGCAGCTGATGGGGTGATTTCTTCTTCTTCTTCTTCTTCTTTGGCGATCCCTCGTAGCTGAGTAAGATTGTCTTCCATAAACATGGTTTTAACAATGAGTCCGTAAGTGACTGTGGAGGCCAATTCTGGATCCACATGTCCTTCCACAGTGGGAACATTGGTTCCCAGGCAGAGGTTGATCACGGTGTGGATTTTCCAAGCATGCCTTCCTCTTAGCGCGTTTCTCCCTTGCGTCCTGAGTTCGAGCGTCTTCAAAGCCCATGACACCTTTGGTGAAGGCTGTTCTACAATTGGAGCACTCTCAGGCCAGTGTTTCCCAGTTGTCAGTGTTTATACTACATTTTTTTAGATTTGCCTTGAGACAGTCTTCAAACCTCTTTTGTTGACCACCAGCATTATGCTTTCCATTTTTAAGTTTGGAATAGAGTAGTTGCTTTGGAAGACGGCAATCAGACATCCGCACAACATGACCAGTCCAACAAAGTGGATGTTGAAGAATCATTGCTGGTGATATTTGCTTCTTCCAGTACACTGGTATTAGTTTGCCTGTCTTCCCAAGTGATGTGTACCATTTTTTGGAGACACCGTTGATGGAATTTTTCGAGGAGTTGGAGATGGCGTTTATAAGTGGTCAACGTTTCACAAGCATACAGTCAGGTTAGTAGTACCATAGCTTTGTAATCCCACCACCACCAGCAGCAAAAGTATCATAGAATTGTAGAGTTGGAAGGGACTTCATGGGTCATCTAATCCAACCCCCTGCAACGCAGGAATCTCAACTAAAGCATCCATGACAGATGGCCAGAAGTATCACAGTGGTCCATGTTGTGGTAAGCTCCTGATCAGGAACAAAGGAACCTGCTTTATACTGAGTCAGACCATTGCTCCATCTAGCTTAGTGTTGTCTACACAGACTGGAAGTGATTCTCCAGGGTTTCAGGAAGAGTCTTCCCCAGTTCTACCTGGAGATCCCTGCAACTGAATTCAAGACCTTCTGTGGGCAAATCGAAAGCTCTACCCCTGAGCTATGGCCCTTTCCCAGGACACGTTCTGTGAATACTGGCCTTGGATTAATCCTAGGTCTTAGTGCAGTGTTTCTCAAACTTGGGTCCCCAGCTGTTGCTGGACTACAACTCCCATCATCCCTAGCTAGCAGGACCAGTGGTCAGGTATAATGGGAGTTGTAGTCCAACAACAACTGTTTGAGAACCATTGTCTTAGTGTTTCAGGTATTGTCAGGATGCTGTCAGCAGGTCCCGGCTGGTTGCTCAGGAAAGTATAAAGACAAGGACAAGTTTTTTTATTTCAATCTTCACAGAGAGGGGCTATAGAACTCAGCCTCTTGGATAATGGTGTTGTCCTGAGTGAATCTCCACCCCCATCTCTCCCAATTCCTCATTCGTCACTTCTATGGATGCTGCTACGTGCCCTCTGTCTTTGAGCTCTTTGCTCTCCTACTTTCAAGGCTCACCGGGTTATGGGAGATGGAGGGTCTGGAATGCTTTCTAATGACAATGTATCAGCCGGGTGTTTTTCCAGCTCTCCCATGATTTCCCAGCATTCCCCCTCTTCTGCCTCTGAGCTGTGACCTCCCTCAAACCCTGTTGTAAATCTATACTGTCTTCCTCTTCCTCCTCCCTGGAAGAGTCAGGATGGGGAGGTGGTCTCTACCATTCCTCCTCTGCCCTGTCCCTGACAGGTGTGTTATTGCCTGTGCGCAGTTGCGTCTTGCTTGGTTTGAGCATTCCAGGCCACCATACAAGAAGCAAAGCTCTCATTTAATAATAATAATAATTTTTATTTATACCCCACCCTCCCCAGCCAAGGCCAGGCTCAAGGTGGCTAACAAGCAATAATAAAAACAAATTGAATGAATACAACTTAAAAACAAAATTAAAACACAACATTAAAATATTGAAACCTCATTGCAGGAGGAGAAAGGAAAAGAAAAAAGAAAGAGGGGAGGGAATCAAATTGGCTCCAAGCCAAAGGCCAGGCAGAACAACTCTGTCTTACAGGCCCTGCAGAAAGAAATCAGATCCTGCAGGGCCCTGGTCTCATGAGGCAGAGCGTTCCACCAGGCCGGAGCCAGTGTTGAAAAGGCCCTGGCTCTGGTTGAGGCTAATCTAACTTCCTTAGGGCCTGGGACCACTAGGGTGTTGTTATTTATGGACCTTGAGGCTCTCTGTGGGGCATACCAGGAGAGGCGGTCCTGTAGGTACGAGGGTCCTAGGCCGTGAAGGGCTTTAAAGGTCAAAAGCAGCACCTTAAATCTGACCCTGTACTCCACCGGGAGCCAGTGCAGCTTGAAAAGCAGTGGGTGAATATGCTCCCATGGCAGAGACCCCGTGAGGAGCCTCGCTGCAGCATTCTGCACCCGCTGGAGTTTCTGGGACAGCTTCAAGGGCAGCCCCGTGTAGAGCGAATTACAGTAGTCAAGCCTGGAGGTGACCGTCGCATGGATCACTGTGGCCAGGTCGGGGCGGGAAAGGTAAAGCAAATGTATGGCACAAGAACAATGAAGATTAAGGCAACGTTACCGTCATCGAAGTTGACCAATGTGAAGAGTGCTGGGCATTTGACGAAGACGACCTCACCCACAAAGGCAGGCTTCCAACAGGTAATGTTATCCCACATCCCTGGGCATCCTGTGAAAGGGGGGGAAAGGTCAAGTGATTAAAAGCATTGCAGGCTGAGTCAAGCCGCCCCATTTGCTCTCCATATATGCCAGAGGTGAAGAACCATTCTCAGCCCAAGGACAAACTTCCAGGGCCGCTTACAAATAATGGAAGAGGCAATGGTGGTCACAGCAATGAATGTAGACCCCACCTTTGTACAGCAAGCTAGTTTCTAGACACATTGACAAACTCCTCTCTGTCCTTCACCCAGGAAAGCAAGAGGAATTATCATAGTTCAAGGACACATTCATAGAATCATAGAATCATAGAGTTGGAAGAGACCACAAGGGCCATCGAGTCCAACCCCCTGCCAAGCAGGAAACACCATCAGAGCACTCCTGACATATGGTTGTCAAGCCTCTGCTTAAAGACCTCCAAAGAAGGAGACTCCACCACACTCCTTGGCAGCAAATTCCACTGTCGAACAGCTCTTACTGTCAGGAAGTTCTTCCTAATGTTTAGGTGGAATCTTCTTTCTTGTAGTTTGGATCCATTGCTCCGTGTCCGCTTCTCTGGAGCAGCAGAAAACAACCTTTCTCCCTCCTCTATGTGACATCCTTTTATATATTTGAACATGGCTATCATATCACCCCTTAACCTCCTCTTCTCCAGGCTAAACATGCCCAGCTCCATTCCATCCAGGCTACAACACTCAAGGAGGATGCAAACCAAGGCCAGCAGGATGTGTGGCTGGGAATGGTGTGCTGCCTAGGGAGAGTCCCAAGGGCCACATAAAGAGGGCTTGAAGGGCCAAATTCAGCCACTGGAGCTGCGGTTCTTCCCCACCTCTGTTTTTTACCATTATTTCATTGCCGTTTCTCTACTGGCAAAACCCAAGGCTACTAAGAATGATGGATGGTTTGTTTGCTGAATTTGGAAATCACATTACAATAAAGAACAACAACAACAAAACAAACAATTGCAGGTCTCTCACATGCTGTGATTACAGTATATTATTTCCATATATCTGGAAAGACGTATCAAGCACGGAAATCAGGGAAGCAATGGGTAAAACAGCTATATAGCTTCTCCAAAGCTCAGGATGGGTCATGGGAGGTCACAAACCCTCGGGAGAAGCATTTAGGAATGTCAGGAATGGAAACTGTACCATGTCAAATTGATTAGATGTTGTTTAGCCCCTCGCTTTCTGGGTATTGTGCATTAATCTTTCAATGAGAATCAGCCACCCAATGCACCCATACCAATTTGCAGTTGAAAAAACCAGGGGTTTTTCCCCAGCTTCCAGCTATTGTTGATATGGCTGCAACCAAGAGGTAGTGAATAAGGTATTTATGAAGGAGCCAGTGAAAACAGAAATAAGAGTTACACAGGCTGTGTTGGGACCATCTGGTTCGCCATCTCAGATTTACAATCGAATCCCAAATGCCACAACCGCTCCATGTGGAAGTGGGAAGTCTGTTCTGAGCATCCCCTCCAGCACTCAGATGATAGGGATGGATTAACATGATTTAATTTTACCAGAGTGAGCTACCGGCAAGTGAATTAGATGCAGGCAGGCAGCCTCGTGGGCAGCAGTACTGAGAAACCCGGGTTTCCTAGCAGCAAGACACTTGACTGTCAGGACACAGTCAGGTAGCTGTCAGTACACGTAGAAGAAAGTCCTTCACACAGCACATAATTAAAGCTTAGAACTATGGAAGAAGTGAGGGCCACCAACCTACAGGTAGGTGACTTTAAAAGAGGATTAGAGAAATTCATGGAGGAAAGGGCTATTGAAGGCGACTAGGCTTTATGGCTACGCTCTGCCTCCACAGACAGCCATGCTTCTGAATACCAGTTGATGTCAACCACAAGAGGCCACAAGTTGATGTTCTTAGCTGCAGCCGATCCTGGATCCCTGAGATCCAGTACGTTTCCGAGCACAATTCAAAGTGTTGGTGCTGACCGTTAAAGCCCTAAACCGCCTTGGTCCAGTATACCTGAAGGAGCTTCTCCACCCCCATTGTTCAGCCCGGACACTGAGGTCCAGTGCCGAGGGCCTTCTGGCGGTTCCCCTCTGCGAGAAGCCAAGCTACAGGAAACCAGGCAGAGGGCCTTCTCAATAGTGGCGCCCGCCCTGTGGAACGTCCTCCCACCAGATGTCAAAGAGGAAAACAACTACCAGATTTTTAGAAGACATCTGAAGGCATCCCTGTTTAGGGAAGCTTTTAATGTTTAATAGGTTATTGTATTTTGGTGTTCCATTGGAAGCCGCCTAGAGTGACTGGGGAATATTATTATTATTATTATTATTATTATTGACAATATGCTGACAATTTCCACTAGGGACTGTGAATGTCCATCTATCCCCTCCAGTCTGGTGCAACGGAATGGCCCTGATCTGACATGGATCCAGGCCCTGAACTGAATCATGGGCCTTGCACAGTTTTTACTTAGGTATTTGAAACCCAATTAAAAATGCAGTTGATGGAGGAGAGAGGAGGAGAAGCTGTCTGTCTGCAAAGGGTACTCTTGATGACTCTTCATAAGCTCATGTATTGCCATGGGTTCTGTGAATAAGCTTCTCTATAGGTAAAGGGACCCCTGACCATTAGGTCCGGTCATGGCCGACTCTGGGGTTGCAGCGCTCATCTCACTTTACTGGCCGAGGGAGCCGGCGTACAGCTTCCGGGTCATGTGGCCAGCATGACTAAGCCTCTTCTGGCAAACCAGAGAAGCATGGAAATGCCGTTTACCTTCCCGCCAGAGCGGTACCTATTTATCTACTTGCACTTTGATGTGCTTTCGAACTGCCAGGTTGGCAGGAGCAGGGACCGAGCAATGGGAGCTCACCCCGTCGCGGGGATTCAAACCGCCAACCTTCTGAACGGCAAGTCCTAGGCTCTGTGTTTTAACCCACAGCGTCACTCTTGTCCTTAAGCTTCTCTATACAGGAGTCTAATTTCATGCAGAAGAAACTGCTATGAAAGGAGGTTATCCTTATCATTACAGATGTTACACAAATGACAAATGCACAGATGGCGAAGAACGCATAATGGAAAAGCGCATAATTGCAAACAAAAACTGTAAAAACAGGTTTCGAGATTGTTCTGGTCTGGGAGTTCTTTGAAGCGAGTAAGGCATTTAAAAAAACACATTGCCATAATATCTATTCCCTGGGCGCCTCTTCTTCAATGCATGAGTTTTCCATCAGGGCTATAACATAAAAGACAAGCTTTTGGTGCTACTATTAGAGGGGGGCAGGAATCCCCAGCCTTATTTCTTTATGGTGCTTCTGATCTGCTCTGCCTTGTGCATACCAATCCTCCAAAATCCTGGTTTAATTAGGATAATTTAAAAAGTTGCTGCTGGAATGGGAGAGAAAATTTCAATTTGACACGTTCGGTTTGCCGCGGACTGTCTCACCAGAGTGGTGCATGCTCTGGTTATCTCTCGCTTGGACTACTGCAATGCACTCTACATGGGGCTACCTTTGAAGGTGACCCGGAAGCTACAACTAATCCAGAATGCGGCAGCTAGACAGGTGACTGGGAGCGGCCACTGAGACCATATAACACCAGTCTTGAAAGACCTACATTGGCTCCCAGTACGTTTCCGAGCACAATTCAAAGGGTTGGTGCTGACCTTTAAAGCCCTAAATGGCCTCGGTCCAGTATACCTGAAGGAGCGTCTCCACCTCCATCATTCAGCCCGGACACTGAGGTCCAGCGCCGAGGGCCTTCTGGTGGTTCCCTCATTGCAAGAAGTGAGGTTACAGGGAACTAGGCAGGGGGCCTTCTCGGTAGTGGCGCCCGCCCTGTAGAACGCCCTCCCACCAGATGTCAAAGAGAACAACAACTACCAGACTTTTAGAAGACATCTAAAGCCAGCCCTGCTTAGGGAAGCTTTTAATGTTTAATAGGTTATTGTATTTTAGTGTTTTGTTGGAAGCCGCCCAGAGTGGCTGGGGGGACGCAGCCAGATGGGCGGGGTATAAATAATAAATTATTATTATTATTATATTATTGCATTCTACCTGCCACCTTCATCAATAATGGGTCCTTGTGTATTGGTGAAACATGTCTGAATAGCAGGAGATTTTCCAGGAGATGCCAGGAATCAAACATGGGACCTTCTGCCTGGAAAGCGGACGTTCTACCACTGAGCTGTGGCCGCTTTCCTTATGACCTAAATTTCCTTCTTGGTCCACTGGTAATGGGCATGCAATGGCTCGTCAATACATCCCCGCTGAAACCCCTGGGACTGACTTCCAGATCATGCGCACGGAATCAGGTTGTGAGCATGCGCCCCTGTGAGTCAATGGTGCATTGAACACACGGGGAAAGCGAAGAGGTAGCCAGCGCATTGCGTTTGCACCACATTTCTCTGCCAGCTTTAGGAACAGCGCTTTCTTCTCCCAGGCTCTTATTCATAAAGCTAACCCTTCACAACACAAGTGTGAAAAGAGGCTCCTCTTTCAAGTCCTCTCAATAGCGTCTCAAAAGGTAACGCCGGCGCCAAGTCATTTACATAGCAAAATATTTCACACATGGGAAAATGGGTTTTTGAAAGGATGGGATCTCTTATCTGCAACTGGGAAAGGAGAAACCTTTTATTCCGTCCAAGTTGCTCGCATTATTCCCGCCTGTTGGATAGTTTATTCTGAGCTCATGCATGGAGATGCAGTTTGCTTGTTATTGCTCTCGCTTTTAACAACAACAAAATAGGTAAAGGGTTTAAAACAACAACAACAACAACAAAACACAACCATGCAGAAGTTTTAATGGCTTCCAGTGCACTGGAGCTAGTTGATCAGGGTAGAGAGCTTAAAAGGGAAATTGCAGAACTGGATAAAATACAGGGGTGAGGTTCACTGGATACTAACCTGATTTCCATAATGTAGGCTCCTTGGCAAACGTAAGACCATAAGAAGAGCCTGTCAGATCAGACCATGATGAAGTAAGGGTAGCGAAAATGCAGCTAAGGAGCTCAAATCATAAACAATATGACTGACACCCTTCTTTGGAAATTAAACCAATGTCCAGACTTCAGCATTCAAAAACTTTACTTGCAGAAGCTTATAGTTGTAGATGAATTAAAACATAATACTGTATTTACAGTCGCAGATTTATCCAAACATGGGCTTACAGTATGTTCTTTTAACTTCCAAACAACTGTTTTTTCCTCTTTCCAGAGCTCAGCACTCAGCCTTCTGTATCTCAGTGAGGCCATGCTTTGCAGCTCCTATGAGAGATTTCCACATTTACCTTCTCCTGTAGCTTTGCTCTCTCTCTCTCTCTCTTTCAAGCAAAGAAGGAGCACTCCAACACTCTATTCAACCTAGCAGTGTTCACAGTGGATTCTAAAACACCTTGCTTCACATAAAATGGAGACTCTCTTTCACTTGATACCTGAAGGAGCATCTCCACCCCCATCGTTCTACCCAGACACTGAGGTCCAGCACCGAGGGCCTTCTGGAGGTTCCCTCACTGCGAGAAGCCAAGTTACAGGGAAACAAGCCTTCTCGGTAGTGGCGCCCTCCCTGTGGAACGCCCTCCCATTAGAGGTCTTCTAATTTCTCTCCTTATTGCTTTAGTCTTCCTGTTTTTCCCCTTTGCAAGTTTGCTGTCTTTACCTCCCCGCTCCCAGGCAGCCTCCTTTATCTCTAGCGTCCCTTATCTCTCTCCCCAATCGGCAAACGATCAGCGGCTTTGTTTCACTTCCCTCTTTCAAAAAAATGAGCATGATCTGCTTTTTGCCCCTTGGCAATTCGGCTGCAGGGACCACACATTCGCTCCATAAGACGCACAGACATTTCCCCTTACTTTTTAGGAAGAAAAAGGTGCGTCTTATGGAGCGAAAAATACGGTAATCACTATGGGGAAGGAAGTTCTGGACTAGATGGGTCTGATGCAACAGGACTCTTGCATTTTTATGGAGTATTTAGCCACTTGCCAAATGTGGCCACTTGCCTTGGTTTCTCCAAGGCCTGACATGAAAAATCCTGGTTGAGTCATGGCTGAGGGTAAAAGTCAGGGATGACCAAGCTTCATGACAACAGGTATGGCAGCTTTCCATGTGTGGTTCTGACACTGCCTGGGTCTCTCACGCAGGAAGGGGCAGATAGAGAGCTGAGAAGATGCGTGGAGAGAAGGTAACATTGAGAAAGGAAAGGTGTTGCTTTCAGGCAAGGCCACAAACAGAACCAGAAACACTGTTTGGAAACAAATGGCACAGGATATATTGGAGACGGCTTTAACTGCAAAGCTTGGCTAATTAAATCGGGGGCTTGGGAGGCAGGCAGGGCTCTTTTTGGCTCACACAAACTGTTCTCATCTCATCAAGAGTCTGCTCTTAGAACAACATTTACTATTCTCTTTGTGAGTCAGAGCGACTGCTCAGCTGAGTTTCCCAGAGCTGCGGCTTGTGTGCTGCCGTTATACAACACAGGCTTTCCAGAGGTGTTCGTCTGTGTATGAATGAATAAATAAAACACATCCATGTTCTGGACTGGGGAAAGATATGTCATGCAAATCATTTTTCAAAGGCTGTCATCTTTCATATCCAGCCGGAGGGTGGGGGGGAAATGCAATTTAGGATTCCACTGGCTCAGCGCTGCCACTGATCAAGACCCTTCTGAAATTCCAAGATCAAAATAACATACCGTCTAATGAATTCCTCTCCAAATACAGGCATATTCTTTCTTGCTTTTTTTTAAAAAAGTTGGGTAAATCATTGTATATTTATTTATTGCATATATAGTCCACCTTTTCTCCAAGAGCTCACGGTGGTGTCCTTGGACACCCTCTTCTCATTTAATCCCCACAACAACCCTGTGAGGTAGACCATGCTGACCTGACCTACCCAAGGTCACCTGATGAATGGGGATTTGAACCCTGGTCCAAGTCTGACACTCTAACCACTACACCACACTGGCTTGTATATCATAGAATCATAGAGTTGGAAGAGACCACAAGGGCCATCGAGTCCAACCCCCTGCCAAGCAGGAAACACCATCAGAGCACTCCTGACATATGGTTGTCAAGCCTCTGCTTAAAGACCTCCAAAGAAGGAGACTCCACCACACTCCTTGGCAGCAAATTCCACTGTCGAACAGCTCTTACTGTCAGGAAGTTCTTCCTAATGTTTAGGTGGAATCTTCTTTCTTGTAGTTTGGATCCATTGCTCCGTGTCCGCTTCTCTGGAGCAGCAGAAAACAACCTTTCTCCCTCCTCTATGTGACATCCTTTTATATATTTGAACATGGTATATGTTGGGGTGGTGCCCTTAGTGCAGTGGTAGAGCACATCCTTTGTAGGAAGAAGGTCCCAGGTTTAATCCTAGGTAAAGGTAAAGGGACCCCTGACCATTAGGTCCAGTTGTGACCGACTCTGGGGTTGCGGCACTCATCTCGCTTTATTGACCGAGGGAGCCGGTGTACAGCTTCTGGGTCATGTGGCCAGCATGACTAAGCTGCTTCTGGTGAACCAGAGCAGTGCACGGAAATGCCGTTTACCTTCCCGCCGGAGTGGTACCTATTTATTTACTTGCACTTTGACGTGCTTTCGAACTGCTAGGTGGGCAGGAGCAGGGACTGAGCAACGGGAGCTCACCCTGCTGCGGGGATTCGAACCGCCGACCTTCTGATCGGCAAGTCCTAGGCTCTGTGGTTTAACCCACAGCGCCACCCGCGTCCCTACTCGTATGCATGGTAGGCACCATAAGAACCACCCCTAATTTCCTTCCCGTATGGGAGGAAAGGTTTCTCCTAAGCTAGCGGCTGCTGCGATGCATTCATCCATCACCGAAAAGCACTGTGCTTTGTATTTTTTACCAGTATGCAGATTTAATTGACCGTGGAATCGATTCCAGCTCATACAATTAATTGGTTTAAGTGGTTGAGTTTTAAGCTCTTCAGAAGCCAAAGAGGGTAAGCGGCCGGATGGTGGTGGTTGGTGAGAATAATGGCATCTCCCCTGTGTGCGACGCATTTATATTTTTGGCAACAACCAAAAAAGGAGCCCGAGGAGAAGGATAGCACCAGAGCAGTTTGCAACTGGGCGCAGTCTCCATTGGCCAGAAGGGCATTTCAGAAGCACATTCACTGAGCCAGTGTGGCATAGTGGTTAGAGTGTCAGACTAGGACCTGAGAGATCAGGGTTCAAATCCCCACTTGGCCATGAAGTTGACTGGGTGACCTTGGACCAGTCACTGCCTTTCGGCCTCACCTACCTCACAGGGTTGTGGAGATGAAATGAGGAGGGGGAGAACCTTGTGAAACACCTCAAGCTCCTGAAAGGTGGGATATAAATGCAATAGGTAAATGAGCAGAGAGCAGTCCCTATGGCAATGTGATTACCGACTCCACCCCCTGACAGCCACATGTTCACTAGGAGCTGTGGATTGAGACCCTGCGTGTGCAAATGTGCACAGAAAACTCCTCAGCACAGACAGGAACCCAAATTACATAGGGTTCCAGATTGCGTGGTGAAGATGTTGTCCACAGAGAAGCTCTCCATCTTGGCCACATGGAGGAGGAGAAGAAGAAGAAGAAGAGTTTGGATTTGATATCCCGCCTTTCACTCCCTTTAAGGAGTCTCAAAGCGGCTAGCATTCTCCTTTCCCTTCCTCCCCCACAACAAACACTCTGTGAGGTGAGTGGGGCTGAGAGACTTCAAAGAAGTGTGACTGGCCCAAGGTCACCCAGCAGCTGCATGTGGAGGAGCGGGGAAGCAAACCTGGTTCCCCAGATTAGGAGTCTACCGCTCTTAACCACTACACCACACTGGCTCCCAGGGCAAAGATGGTGGGGCTGGTGGGCACAAAACCCTGCCTGTTCAATGAACAACTGGAGGTTACTTCTGAAAGTGGCCAGAGACTGTGCCTCTGGGTCCTTGTCTGCTTCTGCAACTGCTTGAAATCCATAGGGGAAGCTGGTACCACCACATCACAATTCAAAGTCAAGCAGAGAGCATTCAGGACCCTGGACAGCTCCAGTGCCTCCCACTGAAACAGCTAGGAGAGACATTGTCTCTGCTGGGAGCAAATTCCACCTGTTGTCTACGTGGGGCTACCTTTGAAGGTGACCCGGAAACTACAACTAATCCAGAATGCGGCAGCTAGACTGGTGACTGGGGGCGGACGCCGAGACCACATAGCACCGGTCTTGAAAGACCTACATTGGCTCCCAGTACGTTTCCGAGCACAATTCAAAGTGTTGGTGTTGACCTTTAAAGCCCTAAACGGCCTCGGTCCAGTATACCCGAAGGAGCGTCTCCACCTCCATCGTTCTGCCCGGACACTGAGGTCCAGCTCCAAGGGCCTTCTGGCGGTTCTCTCATTGTGAGAAGCAAAGCTACAGGGAACCAGGCAGAGGGCCTTCTCGGTAGTGGTGCCCGCCCTGTGGAACGCCCTCCCATCAGATGTCAAAGCGATAAACAACTACCTGACATTCAGAAGACATCTTAAGGCAGCCCTGTTCAGGGAAGTTTTTAACGTGTGACATTTTAGTGTATTTTTGGTGTGTTGTTGGAAGCTGCCCAGAGTGGCTGGGGAAACCCAGCCAAATGGGCGGGGTACAAATAATAAATTATTACTATTATTATTATTATTATTATTATTATTATTATTATTATTATTTAGTACGGCATCATCTGTCTCAATGGATGAGCTCGTTGGCTCTCATCTCACCTTATTTTTGAAGCGTTTGGCTTCTGCAATGCTGGGGAGACGAGAGGATAGTGACACAAGAATGTAAGAAGAGTCGACTAGATCAGCCCAATGGCTCATCTAGTCCAGCACTTTGTTCTCATAGGGGATGGTCAGATTCTTCGATGGCAAAACAGCAAGCAGGACCCAAACACAAGAGCGGCTTCTTCTGGTTTCCGGAAGCATGGAAGATGACTCAGACACTTCAGTTGGTCCAAGATGCAGCGGACGCATTGTTGGCTGGAGTGCCTTTCAGATCTTCCCAAACCCCTGTTTAAACATAGCTGCCTTGGTTGCTGGTCCATTTCTGGGCCCAGTTGAAGATACTTGTGTTGTTCTAAATGCCCCCAAATGCCTCTGGCCTCAGATCCCTGTTGGACCGCCCTCTGTCCTGCAGACCCTCTTGGCTGCTAAGATCAGTGTAGGACAGCGGTAGGCAACCTAAGGCCCAGGGGCCGGATCCAGCCCAATCGCCTTCTCAATCCAGCCCACGGATGGTCCAGGAATCAGCGTGTTTTTACATGAGTAGAATGTGTGCTTTTATTTAAAATGCGTCTCTGAGTTATTTGTGGGGCATAGGAATTCATTTATTATTATTACAGTGGTGCCTCGCAAGACAAAAAGAATCCGTTCCGCGAGTCTCTTCGTCTTGCGGTTTTTTTCATCTTGCGAAGCAAGCCCATTAGCGGATTAGCGCTAAAAGGCTATTAGCGGCTATTAAAGGCTTAAGGGATTAGCAGATTAGCTGCTAAAAGGCTATTAGCGGTTTAGATCAGCTGATAAGCGGCTTAGATCAGCTGTTCAGCGGCTTAGCGAACAGCTGTTAAGCGGCTTAGGGGCTTGAGAAAAAGGCTGGAAGGGGGGGGGGGACCCCAGGAATCGCAAGACATTTTCGTCTTGCGAAGCAAGCCCATAGCAAATTTGTTTTGCGAAGCACCTCCAAAACGGAAAACCCTTTCGTCTAGCGGGTTTTCTGTCTTGCGAGGCATTCGTCTTGCGGGGCATCACTGTATTATTCAAAATATAATCCAGCCCACCACATGGTCTGAGGGACGGTGGACCGGCCCCCTGCTGAAAAAGTTTGCTGACCCCTGGTGTAGGATGCCCGCTCGTTCACCCTGGCTTTTGACACGTGAGGTGTATATTTTAAAGACCCACGTCATTTTTGCAATTTAAGCTGTTTTAAATTGTTTTCTTCTTGTGTGAAATCATTTTTATTTGACTTTACAGATATAAATTTATAACATTCTGAATGCATATCCATATATAGAGATTACTCTGACTCTCAAGACTTCCCCGCATCCCTTCCATAGATCCTATTGTCAACATTTTACAACTGCATATTATTCTATATTTTAAATCAATCCAAATTATCCATAGTATTTATTACATTGCAAGTTGGTTTCAAATCCTGCTAATGTTTCCACCTGCTTGCAGTGGTTTCCAAGATAAATTACATATTTTCCCCCCATTCTTTTTAAAAGTTTTTGTCCTCTTGGTTCCTGAGTTTTCCAGTCAGCTTTGCCATTTCAGAGTAGTCTATAAGCTTAGCTTGCCATTCCTCTCTGCTTTTAATTGTTTTCAATATTGTGCGTTATAGCGTTGTAACCCATCCCGGGACCTTAGGGTGAAGGTGGGTAACAACAACAACAACAACAACAACAACAACAACAACATTCTCAGTCCAGGTACAAAGCAAAGCAAACAAGCACTCATTTAGCTGCCCCAGTTTGGAAGAAGGTGAGTTATGAGCTCTTCAGAGGTCCATCATATCGTTCTTAGTCTCTGGCTGATTAATTGTCTACCTTAAAGGTAATGGGACCCCTGACCATTAGGTCTAGTCGTGACAGACTCTGGGGTTGCGGCGCTCATCTCACTTTATTGGCCGAGGGAGCCAGCGTACAGCTTCCGGGTCATGTGGCCACCATGACGAAGCTGCTTCTGGCGAAGCAGAGCAGCACACGGAAACGCCGTTTACCTTCCCGCCGGAGTGGTACCTATTTATCTACTTGCACTTTGACATGCTTTCAAACTCCTAGGTTGGCAGGAGCAGGGACTGAGCAACGGGAGCTCACCCCCTCGCGGGGATTAGAACCGCAGACCTTCTGTTCAGCAAGTCCTAGGCTCTGTGGTTTAACCCACAGCGCCACCCGCGTCCCAATTGTCTGCCTTATATCTGATCAAATAAAAGCACCTGGCAGCCAAAAACAACAACTTCCACAGCTTGTAGCTGCAAATTCCGTACGTTTGTCGTGTGGATCAATCTGTTGCTTGATGTCTCCTGAACTGATGCCTGCTCCCATCAATTTCACTGGTTTCCCCTTGGATTCTAGCATGTTGGAGAAGAAGTTCTCTCGATCCCCCTTCCCCACACAAAGGATCGCATCAATTATCATGCGCAGACATGAGCACGCTAAACTGCCTCTGGAAGATGAGACGTCTGGCAGCGTGCAAAGCAGAGGTGGTGGGGGGTGATGCCTCTTCTGATGACAATCAAGGCAAATGAGCTTTGTTGTTGTGCTAACATGAAAGTGAATAATAAACTCAGCAAAGGATGGGAGTATGCGCGTTTGGGGCAGTTGGTGAGAGAGATGGCTGGCGATTAGGTTTTGCATTGCCAGGCGCTGTGGGAGAGACAATTTCACAGATGCGCGCTTTGGAAGGGGGAAAAAAAACTCTTTTATGCTCATCAGCAAGATGGTGCCTCCCGGCTGCGCCACAGCGGCGAGGGAATGCTCCGCGCCTGGCCCTTTCATTGCAATGCCTCATCAATCTCCCGCCTTTCCAAAGCTTTCTTCAGCAAGCTGTTTTCATTTCCCCTGGCCCTGCTTGGAGTGTGGGGTGGAATGATTCACGCTGCATGCGCAACCCTGGCCCTTGCAGCTGGGTACAGGCAGCAGTAGAGCAAGCTGATCGGGTACCGGTAGGGGGAACCGAGGCAGGACGCTCTGCGGGGCCTCTGAGGAGTCTGCCTGCCTCCTCCCATTCAGCCTCCCTACAGCTGGGGGGGGGGAGGCGATGGGCGGACTGTTCAGGGCAGTGTGGAGCCTGCGGAACCCAAGAGAGACGCTCGCCATAATCAGAAACGAGAGTCCTAGCCAGGCTTCTTCTATGGGCAGTTAGCCCTGCCTTCTGCCTGTTACTTTTTGCTTGGGAAAGAATGAGAGGAATGGGGCTTCTCCTTTTTGGGTTTTCAAGAATGCAGATGCTAAAAAACAACAACCCCAAGATGCTTTCCTACTAATTTTAACTTTGGATCTCAGCAACATATTCATGAGGGGGGAGCAGGGAAGGGAGGGGGAGAGAAATGCAATTCATTTCGCTTTTATAGGTGCCCATTTCTTGCTTTCCAAACCAGTAGGCAAAGCGAAACACAGCCGTCCACACTTCTCTGAATTTTGCAATGCAATTCCTCCAGCCAAGTAACGCACACAAGAACACAGACACTGGGGTAAAAGTGTGTGTGAAAATGCAAAGGTGAGTGAAGGTGCCTTCCAAAACAATGCATTAGGCAAGGAAAAATTGCATTGCAATGTTGTGCGACTTCAGTGTCTAAAATCCCTGGTAGAGGACAAGGATCCTGAGATCACGTTAAGGGTAGCCAAATTCTATGCGATTGCCATAAAACTTAGGGAACAAGCTGTGCTATTATAATGAGTAAGGCTTTAAACGATGATTTTAGGTTATATGTTAGTGACTAAGTTTTAATTTATATATATATATATTTAACTGTTGCTATATCTGAATTGTCCCTGTTATACCTAATTGCAATTTCAAATGTATCCCTATCGTGTTTATGACTTCCTTGATATTATATGTGTGCTGGAACTGGTCTGTGACCGAAATAATAAAATTCGTTCATTCAATGTTATGCGTGTTACGTACAGAGGTATTCAATGTGCGTATGAATTGAAAGCCTCGTGAACAGCTCTTAAAAATAAATATGTAACCTGATGTGACAATGCGGAGACACGAAAGAGCCCTGAGTGCTCACTGGAAGGACAGATCCTGAAGCTGAGGTTCCAAGACTTTGGCCACCTCATGAGAAGAGAAGACTCCCTGGAAAAGACCCTGATGCTGGGAAAGATGGAGGGCACAAGGAGAAGGGGACGACAGAGGACGAGATGGTTGGACAGTGTTCTCGAAGCTACCAGCATGAGTTTGACCAAACTGCGGGAGGCAGTGGAAGACAGGAGTGCCTGGTGTGCTCTGGTCCATGGGGTCACAAAGAGTCGGACATTACTAAATGGCTAAAAAATAACAAACTCTTAAGAAGAGTTTTGGATTGGATTTGATATCCTGCTTTATCACTACCCTAGTCTCAAAGCGGCTAACAAACTCCTTTCCCTTTCTCCCTCACAACAAACTGTGAGTTGAGTGAGGCTGAGAGACTTGGGAGAAGTGTGACTAGCCCAAGGTCACCCAGCAGCTGCACGTGGAGGAGCAGGGAATCGAACCCGGTTCACCAGATTGCAAGGCTACCGCTCTTAACCACTACACCACACTGCCCCTCTTACACTGCAGGGGTAATCCAATGGGTCTTTCCCTTGCTTTCTGTCACTCTGCAGCCTTTGTCCCCATGCAGGGGGACAAGGAAAGGTGCTGCATTTAAAAGTGGCAGGATTTTTCCTACAAAAAGTGCTTGCACATGTTCCTTCCCACTGCGGCTGGAATTTTGAGGCACCTGATGCCATATTCGATGTCAGGTGTCAGAAAGGTGTGTGTGGCACCTACGAAGAAGATTGGCAGGCCAATTTCCAAGACCTGGTGGGCCAGATCCAGACATTCCCTGCCCCTGGTGTATGATGTGTGAATAATACTTCGCTGTGAGATTATTATGCAAAAATGTTTGATTGGCAGAGTTTGCACTGAGCAGAGAATTCGAGAATCTTGGGAATGGCTTCTCTTCCCAGTGGTGTAGCGTGGGGGGTGCAGGGGGGCCGGCCGCACCGGGCGCAACATCTGGGGGGGGGCGCGCTCGCACTCGCAGCTCTCTGCCCCTACCTGGCTCACTCACTCTCTCTCACTGCAGTGCTGTCTGTGCGAATCCGATCCGCGCCGCCGGGTTGCCGCCCACTGTGAAGGGGAGGGTGCCAGGCGTGCGGTGCGGTGCGGAGAGAGAGTGAGGGACTATCTGGGGGAGAGACAGTGCAGCGGGGGGGGGGGCGGAAATTACTTGCCTTGCCCCGGGTTAGGGGGCGCAAATTACTTGCCTTGCCCCGGGTGCTGACAACCCACGCTACGCCACTGTCTCTTCCTTTCTCTTTCCCTGGAGTAGGAAAAGGTCCTATTGAGAGGTTCCCCTGCAATGACAAGGGAGGGTGGTTTTTGCATTCCGACAGCGTTTCTCCCTTCTCTGCCACTGCCATTGACTCGAATGTTTTTTATGCTCCGTTTTCTGCCAAAGGCAAAACGAGCAAGCAGTACTTTCCCCTCCCCTACCAGCCGTCTCATTTAATCTGCCTTATTTCTTCGAGCTGCCAACAAGAAACCGATTACGAGGGTCCCAATCCAATAAGGACCTTCAGTCTGTATTGGATATGAAGCTGCTTTTACACATGAGACTGTGCTTGAATTCTTCTATATATATATATAAACAAAAGGTTTTTAATTGCTTTTTAAAGTGTTTGCGCCCATGAAATTGCAAAATTGTTTTCACTGCTCATGTGTTTTTCTTGTGAAATTGCTTCAAGATATTTTGTGGAAAGTGATTCATAAATGGAACTAAAGAAAGGAAATATTTAAAGTGCGCACGGGGGGAGCCTTTCCAAGGTGGGCTACAATTAAAATACAATATAGCATAAGTACGACAAATAAGACCATGAGAAGCCAGTCAAAATGAACCACAAACGTCCAGCACAAAGAAGACCAAAATACAGGACATAGTTGCAACAAAAGCCTTCAGCGGAACATAGTGAAAAGTGGAAGTGTGTACATTTAGGAGGTCTGCTGCGTCTTTGTATTGTCAGTTTCACTCTGAACTTTGTAAGTCAACCCCCAACTCTTGAAAAATGAATGAATGAATAAATAAATAAATAAATAAATAATTTTTTTCACTTCGCACTTTAGAAAACCAGGCTCAGGGTGGCTAACAATAAATTTAAAACACTTAACTGATGCAACAAAAAACAGCATAAAATACCGTATAAAATGTGAATAACAATAAATTCAGAATTCAAAAATCAATATAGGGGGAAATACATCCAATAAACATTAGATGATCACCAGGGCTAGCTGGCTAAATTAGTCCTATTTGGGCTAGTGAGGAGACCAGGGGAGAATTAGCTGTGGGATCCCAGAGCGTGTAATCTTCATAAAAAGGGGAGGGGGAGGGAAGGAAGGGGAATAAAAGATCAGGCTAAGTTAAAGTTGAAAGCCAGGCGGAATAGCTCTGTCTTACAGGTCCTGCGGAAGGAAGTTAAATCCTGCAGGGCCCTGGTCTCAGGGGACAGAGCATTCCACCAGGTCGGAGCCATCACTGAGAAGGCCCTGGCCCTGGTGGAGGATAATCTGACTTCCTTAGGGCCCGGGACCTCTAAACTATGATTATTCATGGACCTTAAGGTCCTCTGTGGGGCATACCAGGAGAGGCGGTCCCGTAAATACGAAGGCCCTAAGCCACAAAGGGCTTTAAAGGTCAAAACCAGCACCTTAAACCTGACCCGATACTCTATTGGGAGCCAGTGCAAGAAGAGATTTATAAAGGACAGAGGCATTAACCAGCATGTCCCCACCTACCTTCTGGTGTTTCCCAGTGATTCCTTCCTTTCCCAGTTCTGGGAAAACTGCAAGGGTGCGTGCTGAGTTAGGGTATGCCCTAAAAACGTACCTGGAGCCGATTCGTTCAGTGGCATTAAGGCGTTCAGCTTCCGGATGGTCTCCAAGCAGGCCTCTTGCTCCTTCCTGATGAAACAGTCTGAATGCATTGGAGTAGCCTGAAAAACGAAGAAGAAAAAGGCTCGTCTTAAGCAACGGATGGTCTATTTTCACTCTCCTGGAGGAAGCCTGAACTCCAGTATTAGGGGGAGGGAGAGGCAAAGACACCTGTATTTAGAGAACAACATTATGCCAAGGGGAGTGGGTTGTAGCTCAGTTGGTGTCAGGGATCGTGCTGAGGAGGGCTGCACTGAGTAGGAATAGTGGGAGCCTCCCCCTCCCCCTCCTCCTGCTCCAGATCCTGGATCATTCCAGGAGCCGGAGGGCAGTATAGATTTGGAACAGTGGCTTGCAGACGGACGTAGTTCAGAAGGCAGAAGCTGGGAAATACTGGATGGGGGACAGCTAGGAGAAGAAGCAGTGGGAGGGAGGGAGTTAACAGATTCACTGTCTCTGGAAAGCATTGATCCGCTCAGCCGAAGGTCAAGGAGAGCTGATAAGGTGGCAGTACAGAAAGCACAGTGGTTACGAGATCAGGTTGCAGGATGCGGAAGTGACGTGGGTGACAAGAGGGGAAGTGGATGGAACCCTTAATTGGGAGCACCTCCATTTCTTGGAATGGATTCTTTGTTCTCTTGCTGTGATCATTAAAGTTTCTAACTGGTAAGAAGACTCCTTTTCCTTTGTTCTGCTTATCTACACATATATCTATTTAAAATCACAAAAAAATGCAGCCAAGCAATGCATGCCCTTCCAAGTTCCTTCCAAAGCGTCCCTCTTCCCTTAGCATAGGAAAAGACCACACATTTGTTAAGTTTAAAATGGCTTACTTACAAACTCTCCAAAGGTCAGGTTCATGTGCTATTCGATACAGCATTCAGAAAAAGTTGCACCGGCAATGAAATTGGGCTTGCTTACAAAGTAGTAGTGAAAGTTCCTAAATTATTGGTACAGGAACTAGAGTGGCTTGTGAAAGCCATGTGGTCTGAGCTGGAGCAACATCTCCACCTTTTGAGTTTCTCATGTAGACGAACAGTAGGCTTGATTACTTGTTTCCTCCCAAAGTAAGGGAAGTGACCTAGGCTAAGTCTGGCAGGACTTTATGGGATTAATGCCTTCATGCATTAATTAAACCTAAGCACATTGGTTATATGAGGATGGCTATCCCACGGGTGAAACATCTGCCTTGCATGCTGCTGCCTCCACTGCCTCCTTCTTCCTGCTCTTTCACGGTCGAGAGCTTTTGTTCATCCTGGTTGTGTTTTACAAGTTTCCCTTTCCCATACTGCATGCAGCTTTGAATGCTGTTCCATGGGAAAAGCGATTCCCTAAACTTATATACCGTATTTTTCACTCCATAAGACACACTTTTTCCCTCCTAAAAAGTAAGGGGAAATGTGTGTGTGTTATGGAGTGAATGCAGGCAGGAGGCAGGCGGGAAAAGCCCCCAAGAGCTGCACACATGCTCCGCGCGGCTCTTACGGACTTTTCCCCGAGGAGGGAGAAGGGCAGCCCGTCACTGACGCGGCCAGTCAGTCCCTTCCTCCACCTCCCGGAAAAGCCCCTAAGAGCCGCACTCCCTTTCACGAGCTGCGTGGAACATGTGTTCTTGGGCCCTTCTTGAGCCAGTGTGGTGAGCCAGTGTGGTGTAGTGGTTAAGAGCGGTAGTCACGTAATCTGGGGAACCGGGTTCGCGTCTCCGCTCCTCCACATGCAGCTGCTGGGTGACCGTGGGCCAGTCACACTTCTGTGAAGTCTCTCAGCCCCACTCACCTCACAGAGTGTTTGTTGTGGGGGAGGAAGGGAAAGGAGAATGTTAGCTGCTTTGAGACTCCTGAAGGGGAGTGAAAGGCGGGATATCAAATCCAAACTACTACTACTACTACTCCTCCTCCTCCTCCTCCTCTTCTTCTTCTTCTTCTTCTTCTTCTTCTTCTTCTTCTTCTTCTCCTCCTCCCTCCTGGGGAAAAGCCTGCTAGCACCGCACACACGCTCCACATGGCTTGTGAAAGGGAGCGCTGAGCAGAGCCTGGGATGCATACAGGCTCTGCTCAGCGCTCCCTTTAAGGAATATTTTTTTTCTTGCATTCCCCCTCTAAAAACTCGGTGCGTCTTATGGTCAGGTGCATCTTATGGAGCGAAAAATACGGTAATTGCAATAATTGGAAAGCCGGATCCACGGTCTGTTCTTTGTTTCCCCAGCACAATATACCGGCTTGGGGTTCCTGAGTACAACCACTTAGCACCGTGTGATATAAAATGATGCTGCGAGCGTGAATTTCTTCGGGCCTGAGCCTCCCGGTCTCGCTCCTTTCTCCTTGAGGATCCTGTTTACAGCTTTCTGCATCCAATTGAGATGAATCGGTTTCAATTTCCCCGGGAGAGAACACCAGCGATCTGTGCAGAACACGGCACGATGTGATGGATGAGGCAGGATGGTGCAATGAAGACAGAAGCTGAGCAAATGCCCACTATCAAACTCCCCCCCCCCCAATCTCCCAAGGAGGCTGAGAAAGGTTTGACTGGCAGCACGCTTGGCTACTGGTGGTGGGAGACACGAGGATCTGATAGGAGGAAGCGCAACGACCGAGCATGAATTAATCGAAGGGAAAAGAGGGCTGAACATGCCAGCACATTCAGAGTTCTGTTGCACACAGAGCAATGGCTTGCTTGAAAAACAGCCCGGCAAATTCTATCAAGAAGGCAATAAAACCTGGGGAGGCAGGACAGATTCAGGCAGAGGCTGTGAAGATAAATAAGCAACATAACAGACCTTATGACAGGTCTGAGTTCGAGTGACGCGTGATCACGCATTTACGGGTGACGTTCAACCAAGTTTTAATCAGGATAGACCCATGGAGATTAATGAGTAATTAAGTTGAATCCATTAAGTTCAATGGTACTACTCTGAGGTTTCTAAACAGAGGTTGGGTGGCTATCTGCCAGGGATTAATTAGCTGTGATTGCTGCAGTGCTGAGGGTTGGACTAGATGATCCTTAGAGGTAGAAGAAGAAGAAGAAGAAGAAGAAGAAGAGGAAGAAGAAGAAGAAGAAGAAGAAGAGTTTGGATTTGATATCCCGCCTTTCACTCCCTTTAAGGAGTCTCAAAGCGGCTAACATTCTCCTTTCCCTTCCTCCCCCACAACAAACACTCTGTGAGGTGAGTGGGGCTGAGAGACTTCAAAGAACTATGACTAGCCCAAGGTCACCCAGCAGCTGCATGTGGAGGAGCGGGGACGCGAACCCGGTTCCCCAGATTACAAGACTACCGCTCTTAACCACTACACCACACTGGCTCTTCCAACTCTACTATTCTATGGTGAATTAATAATATTTTTTTTCAACTAGCTGTTCTTCTTCCAGCCCAATCTTTTGCACACTTCTTTGGAAATACAGTGATACCTCGGGTCACAGACGCTTCAGGTTACAGACTCTGCTAACCCAGAAATAGTACCTCGGGTTAAGAACTTTGCTTCAGGATGAGAACAGAAATTGCACAGCGGTGGCAGCGGGAGGCCCCATTAGCTAAAGTGGTGCTTCAGATTAAGAACAGTTTCAGGTTAAGAACAGACCTCCAGAGGATAACTGTGACTTTAAGGATGAATGGGAACCCTTTACAAAGTATCTGAAGACGCAACAAAGCGAACTGGACTCCTTGGCAGGTTTTGAATAAACATTCACAAACTTTTTATTGATAATAATCAGCTAAATAGTTTGAGGATCTATACAACTGTGTAACATGCAGAAAACAGCATTTTTAGAGAAATCAAAGACTGGAACTGAGGGAAGTCAGGGGTGGAGGTGGGTGCTTTTTGTGTGGGAGAGCGGGGGGAGGGATGATAAATGGGGGGAAAATAAGGATGATATGTTTTTGGATAATATGTTTTGTTTTAATTTTGAATAAAAAAGTTTTTTTTAAAAAAAAGAACAGACCTCCAGAATGAATTAAGTTCTTAACCCAAGGTACCACTGAGTCCCAATGATTAAATAAATAAATAGGCAAGCCTAGGCCTTACTGCATAACCCCTAAGCGTTGCCTAGGTTTGTAGTGCTAGTTTATCAACTGCCTGCGATTTTTCCATGCTGTTGCTTAGAGATTTTCATTTGTTTGTTTGTTTGTAGCCGGCTTCCTTTTATAGCATTTTTGGGAAACCATTCAATCAAACATCTCAAAAGAAATGCACAAATGTAACATCTCTCGGCATCCGACAGGGTACTTGTTTTGAAATACCTTTGCTCTGGGACTGTAACCATCTCAGATGCCTTTTGAGAGAGGCAGAGCAGCGATAACACTTCAAAGGCCTTGGAGGAAATGAAAAGCACAGCCCTCAAGGATTCGACGAGGATGGCACCAAATCTAAACGCACCTGTGGTGGTCTTTGTAAATTAATCAGGGCTCCTTCTTCCTTCCTTTCCTTTGAAAGGGTCTTTCTTTGCTCAGCTGATTCTTCCAAAGAAAGGGGAAATTATGGAGTCCCATAACTGTGAGATTAAAAGGGACCCCTGACCATTAGGTCCAGTCGTGACCGACTCTGGGGTTGCGGCACTCGTCTCACTTTATTGGCTGAGGGAGCTGGCATTTGTCCGCAGACAGCTTCCGGGTCATGTGGCCAGCATGACTAAGCCGCTTCTGGCAAACCAGAGCAGTGCACAGAAACACCGTTTACCTTCCTGCCAGAGCGATACCTATTTATCTACTTGCACTTTGACGTGCTTTCGAACTGCTAGGTTGGCAGGAGCAGGGACTGAGCAACGGGAGCTCATCCCGTCACGGGGATTCGAACCACCAGCCTTCTGATCGGCAAGTTCTAGGCTCTGTGAGATTACCTTACACCATATATATGCCCCCTCAACCTCTTCAATCTGTGGAACTCCAAACAGAAATCTCTGTTGAAACATTTCCTGATCACAGTCTGGCTCGGAGCTGAACAAGGAACACTGCTGAAACCCACCCAAGGAGAAAGCTTTAATTGGATCGGTAATTAAATTAAAACTATCCTGCCCTCGGCTTTTAAAAGCTCTCCATATTGGCACCGACAGTCCGTCCTATGAAGAGCTCTTCCTAATTGTGTCCCCAGAGGCCTTTTTGAAAGTGAGAAGATTTTGATCAAAATTAGCAGAATGACTGGGCAGTCTAAAAGAGGGTTTGGAGAGAGCCGGCGATCAGAATCTCAAAAAAACAACAACACCACAACAAACTTTTTATTCATGCCATTAAAAGAAAGAAAAGCAAAATTAAAATGGAAGCCAAGATACCGCAGTCCTGGTGTTTTCTATCAAAGGGGGAAATGGCAAAGCTGAAAAAAATATCTTCATTCAGAGTAATTATTCTAAGGATAGAGCCCAGAATCAAATTGTAGACTGAACACTAGGGTCCTTCTCAATGAACTCTCTCAATACGTGTGTTCCTAAGGCTTGGGATCAGATGAAAGCAAACCTTTGCAGAAAGGACTGGAATTTGAACCTATGAAAACAGAATGGGCTGGAAATTCCAACCCAAGTGAATTAAACTCAGTACCAAAAAAACACACACCAAAAAATGTGTCTCACACACTAATCTATGGGAGCAAACACACTGGGTTCTAGAATGACCCAATACATTGAGAAAGACAAAATTCAAATAGCTGTATAGACTATTGTATGACTCTACATGCGTTTGCATGTTATACATTGCCACTGCATTCAAATTTGGGAAACAATGGTTTGCAGAACAAACCAGAGCTGACATACAAAACCAGAGCTGGAAGCCATAGATTGTGCAAAACATAGCTTGTTCAGCTATGGTGTAATGGTAAACTATGGTTGGCTATGATCTTGGAAGTCAGGGCAGAAATCAGAATGTTCAGTGGGAGGAAGAAGGAGCGTCTCTGCAAAACCAGGGTATCATTGAAAATTCCCAAACCATAGTTCTTGCCATCACTAGTGCATGGTTTGGGAGTTCCATGTGGATGTTGGATGGTCATCGAGTTTTGTGTTAAAATGGTGGGCTTGCTTCTTTCCAATTCACTACTGGGCTAATGGCTAGGGACGCAGGTGGCACTGTGGGTTAAACCACAAAGCCTAGGACTTGCCAGTCAGAAGGTTGGTGGTTTGATTTTTTTTTTTTTTTTTTTTAATATATATTTATTGAAGTTTTCAAATAAAGCATATATTAGATAAGCACAACTTATCATTGTCCATTTAACATCTCTCAATTATTACATGGGACTCCCCCACACCTCCCGCATACACTTACATCATTATTAAATTTATTTCAAACAAATTATCATTTAACTCATCTTAATTAATAATCTTAATTTGGTTTGACATATAATTCAGCCTTAAATCTAATTTAATGGTAGACAATTATCTGCACTGGCATCCAATTCAACACTCAGCCAAATTACAATATTTTTGTAAATAAATCTTAAATTCCCTCCAGTCTTCTTCCATCCTTTCTTCTCCCTGGTCTCGAATTCTGCCGGTCATCTCGGCTAATTGCATATAGTCCATCAGTTGCATCTGCCATTCTTCCACAGTGGGTAGCTCCTGAGTTTTCCAATTCTTGGCAATTAATATTCTTGCTGCTGTTGTTGCGTACATAAAGAATGTTCTGTCCTTTTTTAACACACTCTGGCCTACAATACCCAGGAGAAAGGCCTCTGGTTTCTTAGTAAAGGTGTATTTAAACACCTTTTTTAATTCATTATATATCTTCTCCCAAAAGGCCTTCACTCTAGGGCAGGTCCACCAGAGGTGAAAAAATGTTCCTTCATTTTCCTTACATTTCCAACATTTGCTATCAGACGAATGGTATATTTTAGCCAGTTTAACAGGGGTCATGTACCATCTATACATCATTTTCATCACATTTTCCTTCAACGCATTACATGCAGTGAAGTTCAGCCCAGAGGTCCACAACCTTTCCCAATCTTCAAACATAATATTATACCCAATGTCCTGCGCCCATTTTATCATTGTTGATTTTACCATTTCGTCATGTGTGTTCCATTTCAGCAGCAAGTTATACATTCTTGAAAGTACCTTAGTCTTAGGTTCTAACAGTTCAGTTTCTAACTTTGACTTTTCCACTTGGAATCCTAGCTTTTTGTCATTTTTAAACACTTCTTTAATCTGAGCATATTGTAACCAGTCTCGCACTTTGTCTCTCATCTTTTCTAAACTCTGCAATTTCCAGTTGTCACCATCCTTTTCTATTATCTCCCAATATTTTGGCCAGTTGGCCTCCATATTGGCTCTTTTCCGAGCCTTAGCCTCCAGGGGTGACAGCCACCTCGGAGTTTTATTCTCCAGTAAGTCTTTATATTTTGTCCAGACATTGAAAACTGATTTTCTGACAATATGGTTCTTGAAGGCCTTATTTATCTTAGCTTTATCATACCATAAATATGCATGCCATCCAAACGCGTTATTAAAACCTTCCAAATCCAAGACATCCGTATCTTCAAGAAGTAACCAATCTTTTAACCAGCAGAAAGCTGCAGCTTCATAATACAACTTTAAATCTGGCAGGGCAAAGCCCCCTCTTTCTTTCGCATCTGTTAATATTTTAAATTTGATTCTGGGCTTTTTGCCCTGCCAGACAAATTTAGAAATATCTTTCTGCCACTTCCGGAAGCACTCTGTCTTGTCTACAATCTGCAGTGTCTGAAACAAAAATAACATTTTTGGCAATACATTCATCTTGATGGCAGCTATTCGGCCCAACAAAGAAAGTTTTAGTCTTGACCAACTATCCAAGTCTCTCTTAATCTCTGACCAACATTTTTCATAATTATCTTTAAATAAACTCAGATTTTTTGCTGTTATGTTTACCCCTAGGTATTTAACTTTTTTAACCACATTTAGTTCTGTCTCTTTCTGAAGCTGTTCCAACTCAGTATCTGTCAAGTTTTTCCCCAAAACTTTAGTTTTTTGCTTGTTTAACTTAAATCCTGCCACTCGACCAAAGTTTTGAATCAGTTGTAGTACTCTTTTCAAACTAGACTCCGGCTCCTGTAATGTCAGAACTAGGTCATCTGCAAAAGCTTTAAGTTTATATTGTTTCGCTCCGACCTGAATCCCTTCCACCAACCTGTCCCCCCTAATCATATTCAGGAGCACTTCCAGAACCGAAATAAACAGTAATGGGGAAATCGGGCAGCCTTGTCGTGTACCTTTTTCAATTTTAAACTCTTCTGTAACCACATTGTTAACTATCAGTTTAGCCTTTTGTTCTGAATATATTGCCTCAATCCCGTTCTCAAACCCCCGTCCCACTCCCATTTCTTTTAAATTCCCCTTCATAAATTTCCAAGATATGTTGTCGAAGGCTTTCTCCGCGTCTATAAAAATTAAAACTGCTTTAGTGTTTATGTTTGTTTGTAAAAGTTCCAATATGTCTATGATGTTCCTTGTGTTAGTAAACATATGTCTGCCCGGGAGAAAGCCTGCCTGGTCTTTATGGATTATCTCACTTAAAACTTTCTTAAATCTTCGTGCCAAAACATCTGCAAATATTTTGTAATCCACATTTAAAAGGGAGATGGGACGGTAGTTCTTGAGTTGTGTCTTTTCAGTTTCTGACTTTGGAATCAATGTGATAAATGCTTCTTTCCACGATTCAGGCGCCTTCTTCCCCTCCATTATTTCATTACTGACCTCCAACAAAGGTTGTATCAAATAATCCTTCAATGTCTTATAGTAGTTAGAGGTCAGTCCGTCTGGCCCTGGTGATTTGCCCTGTTTCAGACTCTGGATGGCCTGTTCAATCTCTTGTCGTGTTATTTTGTCATTCAAAATTGTTCTATTTTCTTCTGACAGCTTTGCTAATCCATTTCTCTCCAAAAATTGTGTAATCTCTATTTCATCTTGTGGCCCTTGAGTGTATAGCTTTTTAAAATACCTCTGGAAGCACTTTCTAATCTCTCCCGGGTTCTGAATGTTCCTTCCTTCAACCTCTAAGTTTGTTACTGTATTTAATCTTTGTCTCCTTTTCAGCTGCCAGGCTAGCAGTTTCCCACATTTATTTGCCGATTCAAAAGTTTTTTGTTTCATTGTTTTAATCTTCCATTCTATTTCCTGATTTATCAGTTTGGAATATTGTGCCTGATAAAGTTTAATTTCTCTCAGAATCGGTTGGGACTTCGGGTTAGATCTTAACTTCTTCTCCAACTCTTTGATACTTTCCAGAATTTTATCTTTCTTTTCATTTTGCAGTCTTTTCTTTAAGGAGTTCTGTTGAATCAAGAACCCTCTCATCACAGCTTTACTTGCATCCCAGATAGTTCTTTTTTCCACCGTAGTGTTCAAGTTAATCTCAAAATAGTCCTTTAAAGTTTTTTGGGCCTTCTTTACAATTCTTTGGTCTCTAAACAGGCCATCATTCATCTTCCATCTAAAGGAGCCGGTTGGGATCAATGTCATATCCATTCTCAAGGCGTTATGGTCGGAGCATGTTTTAGGGCAGATTTTCACCTTCCTCACCTTAGGTGCCAGACTTCTAGTTATCCATATTTGGTCGATTCGTGTCCAAGTCAGTTGAGCTTCAGAAAAGAATGTTCCTTCTCTTCCCAAGGGGTTTCTAACTCTCCAGATGTCAACCCAGTCCATATTGTCAGTCATTTCAAAAAAGGTCTTAGGTAGTCTTCCCTCTTTAGTAATGTTCTGGTTCTGTGACTTATCCATATTTGTTGATACTACCCCGTTCATGTCCCCCATCATGATGACGTTGTTGTAATCCAGATAATCCAGCATGGTCTCGTGCAACTTCTTATAAAAATCCGATTTTCCTTCATTTGGAGCATAAATTCCTAATATCAAAATTTTTTCTCCTTGATACTGTACTTCTATTGCGAGGATTCTTCCACTTTCATCTTTAAAGAGAAATTTTGGTGAAAGGCTCTCTTTTGCATAGATCACCACACCTCTCTTTTTAACTGTATCCGATGATATAAATTCTTGACCAAGCCTTTTATTTATTAACACCTTTCTATGGAGCCTAATCACATGTGTTTCTTGTAAGCATATAATGTCCAATTGTTCCTTTTTTAAAATATGAAAAATTTTAGACCTTTTTTCGGGACTGTTACAGCCATTTATGTTCCAGCTCAAAAGCTGCAGAGACATCCTGGATAGGTCTGGTTATTCTTTCTGGGGTGGTACCTTGTTCTCCGGTCCTTGAGGATCCGAGGGGGCGGGCTCCCCTGGAAGTTCTGGCGCTGGCAATCCAAGTCCTTTGTGGAGGTCTTCTCCGTGTGCTCCCAAAAACTTGTCTCTATCTTCCACTGTTTTGATTTTGATCTTTCTCCCTCTGTAGGTAAAAGATAATCCTTGTGGGAACTCCCACCTGAAGATAATTACGTTGCTTCTCAACAGTCTTGCCAATTCCGTGTAGTTAGATCTAAGGTCCAGCAACTGCTTAGGAATGTCCTTGTAGATTTCAATTCTCTTGCCCAAAATGTCTAGTGACTTTTCGTAGTGCAGGCCCAAAATCTTGTCCCTTTCCTCCTTTGATCTCAGTGTTATCAAACAATCTCTGGGCTTCTCTGTCCTTCTGACTCTGCCAAGCCTGAAAGCAGATACGATTTTGAAGTCTTTTTCCTCTAGCTTCCAAAACTTGGCAAATTCCTTAGTTAGAAATTCAATAAAATTATCTTCTTCCACCTCTGGTATTGACCGTATCCTCAAGTTGGTCTCCCTGTTTCGCAGTTCTGTCATCGAAAAGTAAATCTGATGTTCTCCAACTTGTTTGCTGAGTGGTCTTACTTCTTTCTCAAGTTCTTCCAGTCTTTGACTAGTATCTTCAGCCAGTTTACGATTTTCACCTACAGCCTCCTTTAATTCTCCAATAGACTGGGCATTCCGTGCAACTTGTCCAGTCAGCTTATTCAAGCTTTCTGTGTTCTGTTCAATTTTAGCTGTATGCAAATCAGCCTTCTTGTCCAGAGCCTCCAGTTTCTCCAAAATTTTCTCCAAGACAGAGCTACTTGTCCCTGAAGCCATATCTCCCAGGTGCAGCTCCTCTGTCTCTCCCTCCCCTGCCTGTATTAGGGAGGCCGCCTCTATGTCTGGAGGCAAAGTGGAAGGCAAGGCCGGCACAGAAGATCTGCGCTGTGAGGCTGCAGATAAAGTTAGAGTTGTTTGTTTAGTCCTTCCTCTTCTCCTTGCGCCACTCATTCCAAAGTTATCTGTAATCCAAGGTCAATCCAAGTTGTTCCCATGAGAAAGCAGAGTCCCAGATACAATAGTCAAACAGAGGCCGGGAAAGGGAAAGTAGGACAAAGTCACTGCTGTAAATCCAAAATCCTCTAGAGGGAGCTTAGTACGTCTTCAGGGAAAAGATCAAATCCAAGTTAAACTTGTAAATTTAAATCCATGTCCATCGCCTCCACAATGTATTATTTTTAGCAGAGTAAAACTTAAAGCAAAACAGTGTTTCTTACAGTGCCTTGACTGCAACAGTTTCAAAGTATCCAGTTCCAACTCAGAATGTTTCAAAACCTGAATTCAATGTATCCAAAGTTGCAAACTGGTGCTCTTCCAGGCAGCTCCAGCACCAGAGATTCTTATTTATTTTGTAATCCACTGGTTCCACAGAAGAAGAGTATCAATGCACTCCCAATATGACCAGCAAAAGTCAATAGCTCAAAGTCTTTCACTCAGAAAACTGCTTTAACAGGGTGCCAGCATTTAGTTAACGCATAACTTTTTGTCTCCACTCCTCCTGCTCTTTGCTTAAAGTTCAGTATAGCGGGAGATGGGCTTCCTGCTTATCCTCACTCCGTTTTCAGCCAAATTTCAACTTTTTTAAAAAAGTTTTAAAAGTTTCAGAAAGTTCTCAAAAAGTTTCAGAAAGTTGACAAAAGTTTCAGAGAGTTTTCAATGTCCAAATTTACTCACGGGTTGTAGTTTCCAAAATTCAGAAAAGTTGCAGGAAGAAAGGACAGCGCTGACCGGCAACAGCAACGCGGCTTCACTTCGCTGTTTGCGCAACGACCCACAGCGCCGCTACCCCCTCCGCGATCCGGAGCCCCTTACGGGGTCCCTTCAACGTTTTGGGGGCTGCTTCTGGCGCCCGCCGGGTCCCGAGACCACAGGCTTCTGCCACCTGTGGTTTTCCTAAATGGGTCTCCGCTTCGCCGTAGCGGACGACCCGTTTACAGCGGAGCTCCCTTCTCCTTACTCGGAGAAGGCAGCCATTACCGGTCGCGCCGCCTCCGGAAGTCGAAGGTTGGTGGTTTGAATCCCCGCTACAGGGTGAGCTCCCGTTGCTCGGTCCCAGCTCCTGCCAACCTAGCAGTTTGAAAGCATGTCAAATTGCAAGTAGATAAATAGGTACCACTCCGGCGGGAAGGTAAACGGTGTTTCCATGCGCTGCTCTGGTTTGCCAGAAGTGGCTTAGTCATGCTGGCCACATGACCCGGAAGCTGTATGCCAGCTCCCTCAGCCAATAAAGCGAGATGAGCGCCGCAACCCCAGAGTCAGCCACGACTGGACCTAATGGTCAGGGGTCCCTTTACCTTTACTGGGCTAACGGAGTCAACCATTCTGGGTTGCTGACTGTGGTTCCTTGCAGGTGCTGATGTGCTCAAAGCTTCAGTGACTCCCAGCCAAAGTCCTGTGTCTCTATATTTAACCTTGGCAGTAGCTGCCACAGTGCCGGACAATGTATGGCAGACAGCATCGGGAACGAGGGCGTCCTTTGCATGCCAACTAGGAATGAATGTGCAGTAATGCTTTTAGCCTCTGAAGCCAATTCCCATAATTCTCTGGATCAGATCCACTAAAGTGAGACCATTCCCACGCTCCTGGAAGGGCTCTTGAATAGCACCCTTGCTGCTCAACCCTTGGAGCAAAACACAGTGGTAAAATCCTGAGGGAGTAAAGAAGACCGTACCACATTGAGCTGTGGGTGGGAGGTAGAGACCAGTTCTGAATGTTTCCTATCCTCTGTGCCACAAAAAATAATACCGTATTTACTCGCATCTAATGCTCACCCTTTTTTGGCCAAATCACGTTGTGAAAATTAAGGGACACATTAGATTCAACGGCACATTTACATTCGCCAGCAAATACTTTTCTTGGTTTCAAGGTTCTGAAAATTTGAGGTGTGCATTAGTTTCAAGTAAATACGGTAATTGAAAACAGGAAACCAATACACATGGGAGATAGATTCGGCCTCGGCCCAGTATACCTGAAGGAGCATCTCCACCCCCATCGTTTGGCCCACACACTGAGATCTAGCGCCGATGACTTTCTGGCGGTTCCTTATCTGCGAGAAGTGAGGTTACAGGGAACCAGGCAGAGGGCCTTCTCGGTAGTGGTGCCTGCCCTGTGGAACGTCCTCCCATCAGAAATCAAGGAAATAAGCAACTATCTGACTTTTAGAAGACATCTGAAGGCAGCCCTGTTTAGGGAAGTTTTTAATGTTTGACATGTTACGGTATTTTAATATTTTGTTGGAAGCCGCCCAGAGTTGCTGGGGAACGCCAGCCAGATTGGTGGGGTATGAATAAATCATCATCATCATCATCATCATCATCCTACATGCAGTGAATGTTTTATGCAGAGGAGCACCAACACTTTGAAGTGAAACAATCAGTTTGATCACTACCAATTCATTTTATCGGATGGATAAGACTTAAGGTATTTCAATGATCACCAGCTACAGTCATACCTCATGTTATGTCCGCTTCATGTTACGTTCTTTCAGGTTACATCCCACGGCGGCCTGGAAGTACCAAAAAGGGTTACTTCCAGGTTTCGCCGCTCGCGCATGCGCAGTAGCGCAAAATGATGTCACAAACATACGGAGAAGCGGTGAATTGCAACCTGCAGGTGCGCAGATGTGCTGCTGCGGGTTGCGTTCTTTTCATGTTGCGAACGGGCCTCCGGAACAGATCCCGCTCGCAACCAGAGGTACCACTGTATTTTTAAGGCCTGTGGGCACATCTGTACTTCTGTTATCTCACCAGGGCACTTCTCTCCCCCTGAATCAGCCTGCCCTATTCACAGAGAGCTGGGAAGAGAAAAAGTGCACACACACACATCCTCTTCAACATTTCTCTGATGCAAACAGGGATGTCCTATTCCTAACATCCTAGCGTCTCCACCCCCATCGTTCTGCCCGGACACTGAGGTCCAGGTATGAGGGCCTTCTGGCGGTTCCCTCACTGCGAGAGGCCAAGTTACAGGGAACCAGGCAGAGGGCCTTCTCGGAAGTGGTGCCCGCCCTGTGGAACGCCCTCCCACCAGATGTCAAGGAAATAAACAACTACCTGACATTCAGAAGACATCTGAAGGCAGCCCTGTTCAGGGAAGTTTTTAATATGTGACATTTTAGTGTATTTTTCATCTTTGTTGGAAGCCGCCCAGAGTGGCTGGGGAAACCCAGCCAGATGGGCGGGGTACAAATAAATTATTATTATTATTATTATTATTATTATTATTATTATTATTATTAATAATTATATCCAGCCCATCTGACTGGGTTGCCCCAGCCAAGGAAGAAGACTTGCCAAATAAAGTGAGATTAAGACAGAATCTGGGTCTTCAAGAGAAGAGGAGCCAAGCGTGGGTCAAGAATACCAGTGAAATCTCTTAGGATCTCACACGTCTCTGTGACATAACAGACATTGCAAACGAACATGGGTGCCCAGGAGATGAATGAGCTTGGGACAGCTGCCTTCGAAAGCTCGGAGCCACACACACACACATGATAAATGCGATCTCACAAAGCCGTTTCAACAAAATCAGCTCGTCGCGTAGCGGAGGCTGTATGCAAAAACTGAAGTTGATTCTTAAATTGGAGAGAGAGGCAGCCTCTATCAAAGCTGCCATTTACAACCGAATGAGCTCCGCACTTAAATTCTGATTTTATTCTTTAGCAGGGATCCAGCATTTTTTGGGCAGTTTCTGATTCCGCTGCTCTGGTTTTGAAAGAGAAATGGAACACAGGAAGATGTGTTATGCTGAGACAGAGCAGATCAGCATTGTCTGCCCTGGTTGACAGCACCTCTCTAGTGTTTTGGATATGTCTAACTCTACCTGAAGATGCCAAGGGAGGCTGGTGGCGCTGTGGGTTAAACCACAGAGCCTAGGACTTGCCGAACAGAAGGTCGGTGGTTCACATCCCCGCGACAGGGTGAGCTCCTGTTGCTCGGTCCCTGCTCCTGCCAACCTAGCAGTTCGAAAGCACGTCAAAGTACAAATAGATAAATAGGTACCACTCCAGTGGGAAGGTAAACAGCATTTCTGTGCGCTGCTCTGGTTCACCAGAAGCGGTTTTGTCATGCTGGCCACATGACCCAGAAGCTCCCTCGGCCAATAAAGCTAGATGAGCGCCCCAGAGTCGGCCGTGACTGGACCTAATGGTCAGGAGTCCCTTTACCTTTTTTACCTGAAGATGACAGGGACTGAACCTGTATAAAAGGGATGCAGGTGGCACTGTGGTCTAAACCACCAAGCCTCTTGGGCTTGCCGATCGGAAGGTCGACTGTTCAAATAGATATAGAAACATCAAGTCAAGGACAAATAGACTGAAAAACAGTTTCTATCCAAGAGCTGTGGCCTTTTTGAATGCTGTAACTCGATAGTGTGACCTGGGAGTTTGATGGGTGTTGGTGTGGGTGTGGCTGGAATGTGGTTTGTTTGGTTGTTGTTGTTGTTTTGCTTTTGTTGTTTTTAAGGGATGGCATCCAATTTCGTTGCACTTGTGCAATGTTGCACTTGTGTAATGACAATAAAGAATCTATTCTATTCTATTCTATTCTATTCTATTCTATTCTATTCTATTCTAAATCCCCACAACAGATTGAGCTCCTATTGCTCTGCCCCTGCTCCTGCCAACCTAGCAGTTCGAAAGCACACCAGTGCAAGTAGATAAATAGATACCACTGTGGCGGGAAGGTAAGTGGCATTTCCGTGCACTCTGGCACTCATTACGGTGTCCTGTTGTGCCAGAAGCGGTTAAGTCATGCTGGCGACATGACCCGGAAAGCTGTCTGTGGTCAAACGCCGGCTCCCTCGGCCTGAAAGCGAGCTGAACTTTGCAACCCCATAGTCTCCTTTGACCGGACTTAACCATCCAGGGGTCCTTTAACTTTTTACCTTATTTGTATCCTACTCATCTCCCTAGGTTCCCCCAGTCACTCTGATCTGCTGCCAGTCTCCATACGATGCATAGCAACATTTCACTCTTGTGCCTTAAAGGAATGTTAGATGCAGGGAGTGTCCTGATCAAAGCTGATCCATCTAGCTTGTTATTGCTAATTGATCTCCAGGGTCTCTGCGAAGCCTTTAGATGGGAATGCGAAGAACTGAAGGAGAAGCGCAGGAAATAAATGTGCTCTATTCACCAAATTCCCCTCCCCAGAGCAACCGAAGGCACTTATTTATCCTAAACAATCACTTTATGGCCACGTCAAGACTAACGTCTTTAAAGGCATTATGCACTCATAGAAGGCAAGCAATCTGGGGCCAAATGCAGTTATTTCAGAGAAGGGGAATCACGACTCGCAGCAAATCCTCCCACACTTGTGAATCACACATCTGTGAATGCTGGCATCATGACGTCAGCAGGTGACATCACCAGCCCAAGCGAGATGCCCTCTTGCTTGTCGCATCCATATTGCTATGGAATCTGTGCCCTGCTAGGCAGTGTGCCCCATGGGGATATGACATCACTGCCCAAAGTTGGCCAACGAGCCTTTCCTCAGATTCTCTTGTCAGAAAAATAATCCTATGTCTTCAGTGGCATGTCTCCTGCTGAAGTGTGCCACTTTGGTTGCAGGTGGACAATCAAATCCAGGGAATGCTCTCTCTCTCATCGAGATGCTCTCAGTCAGACAGGTACAGTGGTACCTCAGGTTATGAACTTAATTCGTTCTGGAGGTCCGTTCTTAACCTGAAACTGTTCTTAACCTGAAGCACCACTTTAGCTAATGAGGCCTCCCACTGCTGCAATGCCGCTAGAGCACGATTTCTGTTCTCATCCTGAAGCAAAGTTCTTAACCCGAGGTAATATTTCTGGGTTAGCAGAGTCTGTAACCTGAAGCATCTGTAACCTGAAGCATCCGTAACCCGAGGTACCACTGTACACTCATGCTACATGGTTGCAATTTTGGACCAAATTGCCACTGGGGGGGGGGGGCAGAAGCATGGGAATGAGAGGTCCATTCCTGATGGATTCTTAATCTATGTCTCTATCTGCTCCCTCCAGGGGTCTCTGACAGGGCACCCACAGGTACTAAGGTTCCCAACTCCTATGGCACCTGAAGAGGATCTCAGTACTCACTAAACATCCACGATCCATAACAGAATGTATCTATTTCCTGCTCAGTTGCTGTCTACAATAATTCAGCATCACCTACATTGAAGGAGCATCTCCATTGTTCATCCCAGACACTGAGGTCCAGCTCCGAGGGCCTTCTGGTGGTTCCCTCACTGCGAGAAGTGCTGTTTCAGGGAACCAGGCAGAGGGCCTTCTCGGTGGTGGCGCCCCACCTGTGGAATGCTCTCCCACCAGATGTCAAAGAAATAAACAACTATCAGACTTTTAGGAGACCTCTGAAGGCAGCCGTGTTTAGGGAAGCCAGTGTGGTGTAGTGGTTAAGAGTGGTGGACTCTGGTGAACTGGATTCACATCCCTGCTCCTCCACGTGCAGCTGCTGGGTGACCTTGGGCCAGTCACACTTCTCTGAAGTCTCTCAGCCCCACTCACCTCACAGAGTGTTTGTTGTGGGGGAGGAAGGGAAAGGAGATTGTTAGCTGCTTTGAGATTCTTTAGGGTAATGATAAAGCAGGATATCAAATCCAAGCTCTTCTTCTTCTTTAATATTTGATTAATCATTATATTTTAATAATCTGCTGGAAGCCACCCAGAGTGGCTAGGGAAACCCAGCCAGATGGGCAGGATATAAATATTATTACAGTGGTACCTCTGGTTAAGAACTTAATTTGTTTTGGAGGTCCATTCTTAACCTGAAACTGTTCTTAACCTGAGGTACCACTTTAGCTAATGGGGCCTCCCACTGCCGCAATGCCACTGTCGAGGGATTTCTGTTCTCATCCTGAAGCAAAGTTCTTAACCCAAGGTACTATTTCTGGGCTAGCTTGAGTCTGTAACCTGAAGTGTCTGTAACCTGAAGTGTCTGTAACCCGAGGTACCACCACTACTACTACATTGAACTAAGCTCCTTAGACAGACCTAAGTTTCAATGGATGCCAGGATCAGACACCTACTCTCCCATCCATTCTAAACAGAGACGACTCTTTTTCTACTCTTCTACTCTTTTTCCTACAGCTCTTTTGTGTTATGCCACAACGCAAAGCAGCCCTTTAGTGTAATGCCATCCCCCAAGGCAGCCATTTTCTGACTAGTACCCACAACGGTTTCTCAACGTCCCAAAGCGCCCACTGTCCCAAAACAGTTGGGGACTCCCAGGCTTACACACTGACAACTTCTGTTGCATGCAAAGGTCCCAGGTTCAAGTCCCAAAATCTCCAGGGTGCTCTCTGAGTGAAACGACTGCCAGTTAGTGTAGATGATATTAAGTTATAGAGCGTGTTCTCAATAAAGGAGAGCACGTGTTGCGGATGGGGCCAAACAAAGCACCCCAAGGTTAACAGGCAGGCTAGTTTCAAAGGGATGGAACTGGATTGGTGGTTGGTGTTACTGGGGTAAATTTGATGTTGCCAATTTAGGGGTGGGATCAGAGCTTATTTAAACAAGGTGCACAGCATTTTCCTTTCTCTTTCGCTGTGGGCACCGGATCACCCGCCCGCCCGCCCTTGATTGGGCTTGCGCTTTGACCTTGCTACTGCCTGTCTAGGGGTCGCCTGCATTGGTGCAGGGGCCTGGTAGGAATTTACCTTTTGGCTGATTAGTGCGTGCCAATTGGGTTTTGCCTACTGCGTAGCAAATCGTCACAACTTGTAAGGTTGGCGGTTAGGCATTGGTTAAAATTGGTTGGTGGAGGGGTGTGGATTGGCTGTGCCTACCCCTCCAATGCTGCTGCTGCACGGGAATTCCGTTAAAGGAATTCAGGGGCTTACCATCCCCCTCGTCCAAACCCTTGGTGCAGGGTGCGGGCCGCGTAAGCTCCTGGGAGCAGGCAGGGATGGTACTGAGGGTCTGAACAGCGCAGCTCCAGTAATCCCTGGGTCCTGTTCCTCCACACTGGCTCCCGCCGGAGTCCGGGAGTCAGTGCTGTCCCCCAAGGCGGGGGGGGGGGACAGCTAGTCATAACCAATGCCTAAGCAACCACTCACAATTTGTATGATAATAAAGTTGTGGCCAAAATTATGCCAAAAACCTTAAACAAAAATGATGTGTGAAGTGTGAGTTATTGGGTTAGGGTGTTTTGGGGGACCTCAGCACGCAACTACACCAGCTTGTGCCTGTACTGAGTTGGCATACGGCAACTGCCTACGTTCCGTGACTTTCCAAGGACAGGAGAAAGTTGTGCCCTGCAAGCAGAAGTGGTGGTTATAGTTTTCAACAGATGGCAAAAAAGCCCAGGCGCTGAGATGCCCGAAGGACTGAGAGACATCTGCTCTTCCAAATAAGGAGTCAGGTGAGTTGATTAAAAAGGGCAGAAGGGGACAGAGAGCCATCACTGATAGAAGGCTGGGAAGGTTTAAATTTACCACTGAGACAAGGGTGACCTTGGCTAAACATCGTCCCTCAGACTCGAGTAAATTTGAATGGCAAAGAATAATAGAGGGGGGGAAATGTCCATTTTTTAAAGTCTCCAAGCCAATTTCTGCACGCAAAAGCCAGACATTTGGGATAGTTGCCAGTGGTTTAATTTTCTTGAGTTTAAACCAATGCCCCTTAAATCAAGTGCATATCTCGTGAATGCACACTAAGATGTCAGGAGCTCAGCACAACACTTGATAGGTAATGGGAGCACCAACTTTTGGGGGCCAGAGTTTTGAGTTTTAAGAAAAGTGCAGTGGGCACCAGTTGCAAAATGTCTGCCAGGTTGGCTGGCTGTGGCTGCATTGGGCATGGAATAGCACAAAATGTCTGCCATATCTAACAGAGAAAAAGAAGAGAGATAAAGGAAAAAAGGAAGAGGAAGAGATAGGACAACAAACTGGAAAAATGACGCCTATACCAGTCACTGTCAGGAGCTCATCCTACACTCGAGTAGAACCCTGGTAGAGACGCATGCCCGAGTGGCATGTTCTCTCCCTCCTGGTCATTCATTCGGGAGCTTCAAAAGCCTTCTTCAGCCCAAACATCACAGAGACCAATGCCAACAGACACCGACACACTTAGGGATCCGCAGAGTCTTCGCAGCTTGCGTAACAGACCTCAGCAACTCAGCATTTTGGCTAATCTACTTTATTTACATATAAACACACACGGAGCACTGCAATATGCCTCCCTCTCTCTCTAGCATCAGGCAGCAAAGGGAAAAAGAACAAAGGACAATAGTCCCACTTCACGGAACACAAACATCCTGTCTCTGTCACTTCCCACTCTGTGGAGTCAAAACATACACCGTTGTGTGATAGACAATCCCATGACTGCAATCATGGAGCAGGAATTCTAACAGCCACTGTAGGATGAGGCTATCAATGGCTGCTAGCCAGGATGGCTATGGCCTGCCTCACCAGCTGGAAGCAGCCGCTTCTGAATATCAGTTTCTGGAAACCACAAGAGAGGAAAGTTGTTCCTGTGCTCAAATGCTTCTTGCTGGTTTCCCATGGGCATGTGGGAACAGGATACTGGACGCCCTTTGTCCTGATCCGCCAGGCTCTCCTTATTTTCTTACTGTTCAGCCAGGTCAGTTGCTCTGGTAAGGGCCCAGTGCCCCAACTATATCTGTGGTTAATGCAGTCAACTCGGTAGTATCATTCTGTGAGTCTGAAGTCAGCCTGTCTGTTAGTCAGTGTTACTTGTCCAGTGTTACGTCTTGAATTGCTGGAGTTTATTTGGAGCAACGGAGATGCTTTGTATGTATTGGTATCTGCAAAAGCTTACATGTTGTCAGCTCTGTTCCTTCACTGACAGGGAATGAGAACACAGGCACAGAGAGAGAGCAGATAAGAGTGAAATGCAGAGAGGAGGGAGAAACAGCAGGGAGCAGCCATAACCTGATCTCTGGACACAGGGGAAACTAAAGAGAGAGCCAGAGTGAAAGAATGCAGCTTGTCAGCTCAGACAGTGACACAGACACAGGAATACATGGAGTGCCATCTCCAAAATCTTGCAGAGCATGGGTAGGCAAACTAAGGCCCAGGGGCCAGATCCGGCCCAATTGCCTTCTAAATCTGGCCCGCGGACGGTGAGGGAGTTATCGTATTCTTGCATGAGTAGAATGTGTGCTTTTATTTAAAATGCATCTCTGAGTTATTTGTGGGGCATAGGAATTTGTTCATTTGTGTCAGGGGTTCAGGAGCAGAGTCACAGGAGAGGGAGGAAACGGAGAGCGAGGGGGAGGAGTCCGAAGGAAATGTCAGCTATGACAGCAGTCCGAGGTCTCTGAGTCTCTCCAGTGACTCGGAGGATTCACAGAAAGGGGCCCCCATAGTCAGGGCAAGGGGAGTGCCAAGGGGGACACCTCGGGAAGAAGGGGCCAGAGGGGACTCAGAGAGTAGCAGCTGGAAATCTGGACCAGCGTCCCCCCCAGAGAGCAGTAGGGGGGAGGAGTCCAAGGCATCGGGATCAGGGGGCGCGCGGGCAGAGGGAGAACGTGAGGCAGGAGTGACCACACCCTCGTCAGGGAGCGAGGAAACGGTCATCAGGAAAGTTAAACGCGCGCGCGCGCCAAGTTCAAATGTACAGGAGGGCGGCAAGGTGGGCAGCCCGGGTAGGGAGCCAGGTCCTAAAGCCCGCCGAAGAGAGGGGGAGGAGTCAGAGGGGTCAACGTCTGCGTCAGAAGAGTCCAGGAGGGAAGAGACCCCGGGGGGTAGTAAGACCCAGAGGAAGAGAGAGAGAAGGAAGAGGTGGAGTAAGATTAGAGTCTTAAACTGGTGCACAGGGGGCGGAGACTCAGACAGAGCTTCGCCGGTCTAGAGTCCAGACGTAGTGCTGGGACGCTGAGGCTTGGAAATGGAGACTATTCTTCAATAAAGACTTTGATACTGTACTACCGGCTAGCGTTGGTCCTTGGTGAGCTGGGACCCGGAGCCAGCTCTGACAATTTGTATTATTATTTTTCCAAAATATAGCCAGGCCCCCCACAAGGTCTGAGGGACAGTGGACCAGCCCCCTGCTGAAAAAGTTTGCTGACCCCTGTCGTAGACTCACGAGACTGTCCAAAACAGAAATGGCAGAGCAGTGTGATCTGTCCATGAGAGAAGGTATGTTCAAGGAGTGCAGCACAAAAGGGATGCCTGTCCAATTTTTATCAATATTCCTATTTGTATATCATCAGCTCCCCTCCAGCTTTTAATGCACCCTGTAGACTTCCCTGCCAGGGCCTAAGTAAGCTGACAACACAGTTAAGCAAGCTGCTGATTCAGCAGCAGAAATTCAGCAACACGCTTATTAAAGCCTTGAATAGTCTCCTTCCCCGTCCTGGTTATTAATAGCCGAATCTGAAGTGGCTCGAGGCAAGTCTATTTCCTTGCAATTTCTTTCCAGCATTTCCTTTTTCTACTTTCCCGCACCCCCCGCCCCTCACTGAGCTGAGCTTTTTCAAAAACCTGACGAAGATGGGGAAGCCGATATCAACAACTCTCCCCAAATGCTATTTGCTTCTCGTGCAAAGAACACTGACCAAGTCAACGGGATGCAGAAACTATTGTATTACCTGCCTCTCCCTCCTGTTTGCAGGGTCCGTTGATTTTGTCTGGTGTGTGCGTGTGTGATTTGGGGACACGGGTGGCGCTGTGGGTTAAGCCACAGAGCCTAGGGCTTGCCCATCAGAAGGTCAGCTGTTCGAATCCCCGCAACAGGGTGAGCTCCTGTTGCCTGGTCCCTGCTCCTGCCAACCTAGCAGTTTGAAAGCACGAAGTGCAATTAGATAAATAGGTACCACTCTGGTGGGAAGGCAAACGGCGTTTCTGTGTGCTGCTCTGGTTTGCCAGAAGAGGCTTAGTCATGCTGGCCACATGACCCAGAAGTTGTACGCTGGTTCCCTTGGCCAGTAAAGCAAGATGAGCGCCGCAACCCCAGAGTCATCTGCGACTGGACCTAATGGTCAGGGGTCCTTTACCTTTATCTCCTTTGCATTTGGGAAGGGAGGGGCGATGGTATGATCTATGAAAACTTGGGCAGGTGGAAATACAGCACAAAACGCCCTCAATTTCTGGGTCAACTGGGAAGCAATTGACATGGAAATGAGCACCAAACTCCTGCTAGATTCCGCTGGATTTTCAGAAGTGTCTTTTATATTGTGTGAAAGGTCACATAAAACGTGAAAGTTATCAGGGAAGGAAATGTCAGGAAGATGGAATGCAGTGCTGCCTAAATCTCCAAGGTCTCTGATGGAGAGCTCTGCTATTCTTGAGATCCTTCGTAACTGGAGATGTCTGGGATTGAACCTTGCAGATGCAACGACTGAGCTCCACCACTGAGCAATCCTCCCTCCTCTTCCCAATATTCTCCCGGGCTTGTATTTACCTCTCTGCCATTCACAGTGTTCCTTCACACCCTGTCATTAGCACAGCAGAGTGCCGCTCGCGCCTTCCCTTAAAAACCAGCCTTATCATACTAATCGCAGCCTAAGGCAGGAACCATTTATTATCTGCGCACTCCAACCTTGAAGCGCTACAAAGGCATCTGGAGGAAGTGCCAGTCCTTAGCGCCAAAAATCCACCTGATTGAATCATTACTGGCAATTCAAACACCTGCATTGCAGTTGGCTTTAGAATTCAGCTCAAAGCCCTCAAGGCAACGTTGTGACTCACAAATCAAATTGTTTCCCGCGCATCTTTTGTAGCCTGCTTAAAGGGGACATGTGCACTGTAGGTTTTACCCCTGCGTTTCCTCAGTGGAGGCTTCGCTTGGTTTCCCTGGCAAATACACTTTGACAGCAGCCATAATCTACCATATTTTTCGCTATATAAGACGCACCTAGGAGGAAAACAAGAAAAAAATTATTCTGAATCTCAGAAGCCAGAACAGCAAGAGGGATCGCTGCGCAGTGAAAGCAGCAATCCCTCTTGCTGTTCTGGCTTCTGGGATAGCTGTGCAGCCTGCATTCGCTCCGTAAGACGCACACACATTTCCCCTTACTTTTTAGGAGGGAAAAAGTGAGTCTTATAGAGCAAAAAATACGGTAAGTGCTCGGCTGCTAGATCAGACCAAAGGCCCACACAGTCCAGTATCCTGTTCTCATGGTGGCCAGCCAGATTTCCATGGGAAGCCCACAAACCAGGACTGAGTGCAACATCATCATCATCATCATCATCATCATCATCATCATATTTTTTATTTATACCCGCCCTCCCCGGCCAGAGCCAGCCTCAGGGTGGCTAACACCAATAAAATCACAGTAAAAACATAATAGGTGAAAAAGAGAGGGGGGAAAGGGGGGGAAACCAATTTAAAATACAGGTTAAAATGCAATTTAAAATGCAGCCTCATTTTAAAGTACAGTGGTACCTCGGGTTAAATACTTAATTCATTCCGGAGGTCCGTTCTTAACCTGAAACTGTTCATAACCTGAAGCACCACTTTAGCTAATGGGGCCTCCTGCTGCTGCTGCGCCGCTGGAGCACGATTTCTGTTCTCATCCTGAAGCAAAGTTCTTAACCTGAAGCACTATTTCTGGGTTAGTGGAGTCTGTAACCTGAAGCGTATGTAACCTGAGGTACCACTGTAGCTGATAAATCAAGACCATAGGGGGAGGGAAACATAAGGGTCAGACCGAGTCCAAAACCAAAGGCGAGGCGGAACAGCTCTGTCTTGCAGGCCCTGCGGAAAGATGTCAAGTCCTGCAGGGCCCTAGTCTCTTGTGACAGAGCTTTCCACCATGTCGGGGCCAGTGCTGAAAAGGCCCTGGCCCTAGTTGAAACCAATCTAACCTCCTTGAGGCTTGGGACCTCCAAAGTGTTGTTATTTGTGGGCCTTAAGGTCCTCTGTGGGGCATACCAGAAGAGGTGGTCCCATAGGTATGAAGGTCCTAGGCCGCACGTTATGATGGTTGGTTAGAGCATGATGCTGAAAATACCAAGGTTGCAGGTTCGATCTCCATATGGAACAGCTGCATATTCCTGCATTGCAAGGGCTTGTGCTAGATGATCCCCAAGGTTCCTTCCAAATCCATTAGATGAAGCTTTCATGAGAAGCCACTGAGATTCCATGAGATCCCCAGCAAATGATATTCAGGGGCAAACTGACTCTGACAGTGGAGGGAGAATGTAGTCATCATGACAAGAACCTGCAGGTGGACCTATCCTCCTTGAATCCATCCAATCATCTTTTAAAGAAAGGTGTGTAAAACAGGGACATGGGTGGCGCTATGGTCTAAACCACAGAGCCTAGGGCTTGCGATCGGAAGGTCGACAGTTCGAATCTCCGTGACGGGGTGAGCTCCCATTGTTCGGTCCCAGCTCCTGCCAACCTAGCAGTTCAAAAGCACGTCAAAGTGCAAGTAGATAAATAGGTACCACTCTGGCGGGAAGGTAAACGGCGTTTCTGTGTGCTGCTCTGGTTCGTCAGAAGTGGCTTAGTTATGCTGGCCACATGACCCGGAAAAACTGTCTGCAGAGTAACGTTGGCTCCCTCGAGCAGTAAAGCGAGATGAGCGTTGCAACCCCAGAGTCGTTCAAGACTGGAGTTAACTGTCAGGGGTCCATTACCTTTTTATGTTAAACAGAAGACTGAATAAGTCGTGTGAGAATGGGATGAGGCGATGCTCAGCGAGCTATAAATGAGAGGCACAAATACAAGATGGGTGACACCTGGCTTGAGCGCAGTACATGTGAAAAGGATCTAGGAGTCTTGGTTGACCACAAACTTGACATGAGCCAACAGTGTGACGCGGCAGCTAAAAAAGCCAATGCAATTCTGGGCTGCATCAATAGGAGTATAGCATCTAGGTCAAGGGAAGTAATAGTGCCACTGTATTCTGCTCTGGTCAGACCTCACCTGGAGTACTGTGTCCAGTTCTGGGCACCACAGTTCAAGAAGGACACTGACAAACTGGAACATGTCCAGAGGAGGGCAACCAAAATGGTCAAAGGCCTGGAAACGATGCCTTATAAGGAACAGCTAAGGGAGCTGGGCATGTTTAGCCTGGAGAAGAGGAGGTTAAGGGGTGATATGATAGCCATGTTCAAATATATAAAAGGATGCCACATAGAGGAGGGAGAAAGGTTGTTTTCTGCTGCTCCAGAGAAGCAGACACGGAGCAATGGATCTAAACTACAAGAAAGAAGATTCCACCTAAACATTAGGAAGAACTTCCTGACAGTAAGAGCTGTTCGGCAGTGGAATTTGCTGCCAAGGAGTGTGGTGGAGTCTCCTTCTTTGGAGGTCTTTAAGCAGAGGCTTGACAACCATATGTCAGGAGTGCTCTGATGGTGTTTCCTGCTTGGCAGGGGGTTGGACTCGATGGCCCTCGTGGTCTCTTCCAACTCTATGATTCTATGATTCTATATAATGTCCCTTATTCTTCAGTTCCCAGGATTCTTGGGGGGGCGGGTTGAGCCACGAGTATAGCTCATTTGGGGCCTTGGTTGCAGCTCTCATTTATATATGGATAAGAATTAATCTGAGTTTGTAAATACACAGGGCAGGACAACCGAGGATGACAACACAGCAGGTGTCACGGGGCTTCCAAAACTGTGCAAGCCCGATAGGTCTCTTGGAATTGTGGGCAAATAACTGTCTTGAAAGCCAGAAGCAACTGCTTCGCAAATGCCACCATTGGAGGCCGCCATGAACAACATTAGAGAAAATTAATGACCCAGCATTGCTCTTGTAATGAACATAGTGGCTCAGAAAGAACAAAAGGCAAAGTAGTGTTAATGGGAAAACATTATCTCTCTGTGTGTGTGTCTCTCTCTCTCCAAAGATTCATATCATTTCTCACCGACTCGGACACTCTTTACAATGTGAAGTTACAATTATTGCCTCCTTCAAAAGATAGGTTTGCAGTCCATATAATCCGCTTCAAAGAAATGAAGATAACCTACTACCACTAAGACTTTGCAGCAACAGTGCCCCAAAAATCAAAGATTTAACTCACTGTTTATCTGATTTTTGTTTGTTTGTTTTTTGGCCAAGCCAAGGGAATCCCCTGATCCCCATCCCACCCCCCGCCCCCATGGACAATATCTCACTTGAATATCTCTATACCGGAAGACAATTTGGTCATCGAGTTCAGGACACAATTCTACATGTCAAGAGACTCTCCACTCCAATCTCTTCACCATGGGGTCAAACAATGGAGGGATCTGGGCATAAACATCTGCAGCGAGGAAGAGATACAGTAGGGACATGGGTGGCACTGTGGTCTAAACCACTGAGCCTCTTGGGCTTGCTTATCAGAAGGTTGGTGGTTCAAATCCCCGCAATGGAGTGAGCTTCCATTGCTCGGTCCCAGCTCCTGCCAACATAGCAGGTCGGAAACATGCCAATGCAAGTAGATAAATAGGTACCACTGCAGCGAGAAGGTAAACAGTATTTCCATGCGCTCTGGTTTCTGTCACGGTGTCCTGTTGCACCAGAAGCTGTTTAGTCCTGCTGGTCACATGACCCAGAAAGCTGTCTGTGGACAAACACCAGCTCCCTTGGCCTGAAAGTGAGATGAGTGCCACAACCCCATAGTCCCCTTTGACTGGACTTGACCATCCAGAGGTCCTTTACCTTTTACCTTTTTTTACAGTTGCCCTCCTCAGCCCTGCCATGAAACACAATCTCCACGTTCCTTTTACAAAAAGGCTTTTAGAATTTGTAAAACCTGATATATGAAAGAAAATGTGCAGGCGTTATTCCATTTTTGGGTGACACCCTGGTCTGCACCCCTGCCTTTCAGTCTTTAAACTTGACCCCCACCCTGGAAAAATTCATGTGGACACCCATGAGTCTGGTTAGATTCATATGAGGCTCCCTTCACCTAAGAACAGCTTCCACACTCCCAGAAACTGAAAGGTTAAATGTCTCCCTCACAGCTGAAAATACCATGAACGTGCATTCAGGATCTGGCCTTTTCTTTTCCCCTTTCCACACTTGAACAACCTCTGGGTTGTGGGAATGGAGCGTTGCATAGGCAATCAGGGTATCTACCCTAAAAGAATGCAGGTTGTAGGAGGGTAGCTTGATGTGATGGCAACACTCCTAGGGTTACTTACCAAAGGAAGAAAGATGGCTGCCAAGACACAGGTTTTCCAGCAGGCGATCATCTTGACAAGCAACCAAACCGCCGTCTTCATGCAACAGATTTAGATCTTTCCCTGTGACTGGAGTGTGAGGAGCCCAGAAGATTTTGCCACGAGCTCTTCAAATCTATGCAAAAGAAAAGAAAGAGAAAACGTTGTATAAAGGAGGCAAGAGAGAGGAAAGGTTCTGGTACAATGGAATCAAAGATGCGAGCGACGGAACATTGATAAACTGCAGAGTTTCCGTGAGAGAAACGAAAGGTCATTTTGGCCATATGAACAAATTGCATTCAGGGTCTAGGAACTTGCTGTTGGAAGGGCAGAGGTGTGAAAGCAAGGATGCAGGTGTCAAGATTTTGTCTTATAAGTGCAGTGATCAAAAGAGGAAGAGGAGATGTGTAGCTCATGGCTTCCTCCAGATCTTGCCTAGCAACGTATTTATCTGGCATGGAGTTTTTTTTATCAGCCATAGTTGCGCCCACATTTCCTTCAAGAAGCTCAGGATGTCATACATCAGGCGTGTCCAACACGTCAGTCACAATCAACTCGCAGATCACGGACTGATTTTTGTCGGTCGCAGGCTGCACGGAACCAACTGCGATTTAAAGCAACAGTAGGGGAAAGACTGGGATGCGGGTGGCGCTGTGGGTTAAACCACAGAGCCTAGGACTTGCCAATCAGAAGGTCGGTGGTTCAAATCCCCACGACAGGGTGAGCTCCTGTTGTTCGGTCCCAGCTCCTGCCAATCTAGCAGTTCGAAAGCACGTCAAAGTGCAAGTAGATAAATAGGTACCATTCCGGTGGGAAGGTAAACGGCGTTTCCGTGCGCTGCTCTGGTTCGCCAGAAGCGGCTTAGTCATGCTGGCCACATGACCCGGAAGCTGTACGCCGGCTCCCTCGGCCAATAATGCGAGATGAGCACCGCAACCCCAGAGTCGTCCGCGACTGGACCTAATGGTCAGGGGTCCCTTTACCTTTTTAGGGGAAAGACTGAGGTGGAGAGAGGGAATGGGGATGCCGAGAGAGAGAGAGAGAGAGAGAGAGTAGCTGGTGCGCTCTGGCTGGCTCCTCAGATCTGTGTAAACTAATATAAGTATATATAGTTTGACTTTTCTCACTTGTTTAATTACTTTTCCATCCAATAACTATTTGGATCTGGCATGAAGATATCCAAACATAACTACTGTATCTGTGAAATAAAGTGTTAAGTTGTGGGTGAACATATCAGACGACACAGCAATTCTTCAAACAACTCTTGTTTATTCCCAGGCCAGAACAGAACTGAGCTGAAGGGTTCAGCCAGCCTGCTTACATAGAGCTCCACTACAAGTTTCTCAAAGTTGTAAAAGGGAATTACAGGCTGGGAGCAAAGGTTATACTGACCCTACATATTGCAGAATACAATCAAGCTGCAAAAACACTAATTAAGAGTTGGTAAATAGTAAGATTTATTGTTTAACAGAAAATAATACCATGTGCCTCCCTCCCATCAGATTCTAGCCATATTTTCCCAAGGTTTCAGGTATCTGAGAAAGTTAAACGGCAATAAATTTTGGGAAGGGCTAATGGGAAAAGCAGCTAGCTGGGAAAGGGGGGTGTAAACTGAAGAGGCTTCTTTTTATTGAGTTCCTTTTTACTTTGCAAAGGCCTTTTCTTCTAAAAAGCTATCTATGTTATGTATGAGATTTATTGGCTTAATGTAATTATGCAAAGGATTTAGAAAGTAAGAAATGATAGATTCTTATGATAGATTCTTATTTCATTGATGGTGTGTGAGAATGTGAACCCAAGATCTCTGTTTAGATAGAATTTAATACCATGAGCCATTTGTTTTAGCCATTTGTTTTGGAATGCAGGGGCAACAGGGGCAAAAGGTGATCTGGTAATTAAGGCGCCTTGTCGAGGCAAATGTAAGATATATGGCTACTTGTCTGCCATTTATGGATAGAAGGAAATATAGCTCTTTGTCTCCCATAAAAGGTAATAGGAAATGGGTGTATCTTTTAAGATTTGTTCTAGCACACAGCCAATAGGAATTTCAACCAGGCTGATTGGACAGAGGCAGCCAAAGGAGGAGCAAGGGGGCTGGGCTGAGGAAATATAAGTGCTGGCCATCAGGGCTGGAGTGTGCAGAGCTTTGGTAACCATATACCACTGTGCCTATCATTTATTTGTCTGACAAATAAATTATTATTTTAATTTCTCTATTGCTGCGTTGCATATATCATTCCAGCTAAGCATTAACCACAAGCAGGGTGCTACAGTAGATCACTGCCAGTTTTTTTATATACTGGACAGTAGATCACAGCCCACTTGAAGTTGGGCATGCCTGTCATACATTATTTCCTCCCCCCACTGCCACAAGAGACTGGTAAGCAGAAAGGCAGCAGCAAAGCAGAAAGACCATTAATGGTCCAAGATCATTCAATGACCTCCAATTGCATTTCTTGGAAGATCAGCTTGAGGAGGGGTGGGTCTTGCTGGGGCAATGAAGCCATGGGAGAAGCCATCTGCTGGCTCTGAGCTTGAGTTAGAGGGAGAAGGGGCACACAATCTTTCTCAACTCCTGTTTCATTGATCGAAGGTAACTATGAAGAAGCTCAAGTCCGTAGGCCTAATAAGGCACAAGAGGAGAGGCCTCCTCGTTTCACCTGTGACGCCATTTTGCTCAAGCCACGCCCACCTGCCCTTACAACTGCCAGCGGTTTATGTAGAAACCTCTGGCCTTTGTGTGGCTGGGCTGCGGCCTACGTTTCAGTGGAAAAACTCACATCCAACACTCCTCCCAATTTACCTCTGGCCCTGCCCAGTACTGGCATGTGGCCCTTGGTTTCCCCACCTCTGTCCTGTTTTATGGATTTGGCCAAGGTTAAGTTCAAAGCAGGCTGGTTTTCACCGGATAAGTGTGAGCGCATTTGACATTACAGAGTGCCTCGGTCTCTGGAGACGAAGCAGGAACAGGAGCCGAGAGAGATAAAGAAATGAACGGCTGGAAGAGAATGTTGAAGTAAAAAAATGAGAGAGAAAATAAATAAATAAATGGAAATAATAGTGGAAGCTACTCTTTATTCAAGTGTTGTTCAGTATTCCCTCCTACTTCAACCTTGGCTGCTGCTTTCTGGCAAAACAGCAATGCTTGGGAACCAGAATGACTTGTATTAATGAAAAATAAAATCACCGCATTACTCATCTCCTCAATGAATGGAGGAAGGGAAGTGATTCAGAAAACCTCTGAGTGCACTCTCTTCTCCAATCCTCTCTTGGAGAGGCTGCATTTAGGCATCACAATAAGCCACAGTTTATCGTGACCTGAATGAGACATCGGAAGGTTCGAGGAAGCATTTGGAAACTCTCTGCTTCCGATTAACCACTGCTGGTCCGTTTGTCCAAATCCAACAAGCCATGCTTAATCTTAACAACCCAAACTGCGGGTTACGAAAGCTGGCCAATCTCCACAAACTGTAGCTAAGATCAACCACGGTTTAGGGCTTGAAGGGCACAGTAAACTGTGGTTTTAAAAAACAAAGGAAGTGGTTTGAAATCACCTCCTCACAGCCATGCCAGAGGAAAAGGAGCATGACAGCTCAAAGCCCCTGACAGCACATTTCTATCACAATAAGCCACAGTGTATTGTGATATCCAAATGTAGCCAATATCCTAGACTTTTCCGTGTCCCTTCCACCTCTGCCTTCTACGACACTGGACACTCATCTCTTGGCCCCACTATTTCTCTAAGCCTGGTTGATTGCAGGAAAGGACCCAAACAGGACATAGCAGCTCAAGCTCAAATTACGGTAACTCCTGGCCAACAACAGAGGGTCTTAATACAATGCCCCTTTGACCTTTGCACTTTTATGGAATGCATGCAGGCGCAACTCAGTCATATGAAGAGAGCCACATTTTGGGATTGATATAATTGTTTTAAAGCAGGTATAGGCAAACTCCGGCCCTCCAGATATTTTGGGACTACAATTCCCATCATCCCTGACCACTGGTCCTGTTAGCTAGGGATGATGGGAATTGTAGTCCCAAACAGCTGGAGGGCCAGAGTTTGCCTATGCCTGTTTTCAAGGGATGCTGTTGAGATGCCCCCAATTTTACACAAGGGGACCCTGATTTCCAGCCCTAATGCAAGTTCACCTCTCCCCCAAGCTTAATTTTTGCAAGATTCAAGTAGGTAGCCGTGTTGGTCTGCAGTAGTCAAAAGAAATTAAAACAATTCTTTAAAAAGATAGTTAAAAAGACTCTTCTTAAAAACCTAAAAACTCCCTTAAAAGTGTCAAGTCTTCAAAAAAGTTATATGATCTAAGAAAGTCTTTGAAAGAAACCTTCCAAAAGAATTTAAAAATTATAATGTAGCACCTTAGAGACCAGCTGTGTAGTTTTAGGTATAAGCTTTCGTGTGCTTATACAAGTGTATCTGAAGAAGTGTGCATGCACACGAAAGCTTACACCTAAAACGGTTTTAATTAATTTTTGCAATACTTGTTACCATTAACTAGCAGGCATAGAAGAAAAGCATTTTTTTTTTCATTCCTGGCATGTCTGATCTATTCTGACGTAAAGATAAACTGTCAGAGATACTTGAGAAGAAAGCAAAAGCAAATTTGTATGTGGGTGGTGCCTTTGCTTATTCTGCTCAGGGGGTGTTTAGTTTTTAATGAGAGATTTTGATTTAAAAAACCTGGATGCGTCACACCTGAAAATGCCTGCAAAGTTTTCATTTTATATATTTACGAACCCTGCCAACCTGAAACCAATGATCTCCATCAGACAGTTCTTAAGTTAAAATTCAGTGTCAGCTAGTGGTTTCTTCTTAGATTTGAACAGTCAGTCCGAGACAGGATGCATATATTCCGGCGCTTCCAATTTCTAGACAGCACAAACATAAAACACCCCCCCCCTGACCATACTGATAGAAACCAGATTTCTGCATGCTTAAGGATTGGCATCATCCATCCCGCACAAAGATTAATTTACAGCTGGCTTCGGTTCTAAGCCGCACCAAATTTCTTGCGAAATATTTGTATTACGCAATATCCTATTCAAGTTGCTGAATTGTGAAACATGTTTGATGGGAAGTTCCTGTTACATGGTCGGTTGAAACTATTGGCCCCGTGTCCCTGAAGGAGGAAGTAAGATAAAACAACACATAAACTATTGTTATAAATGGGGGGCGGGAATCCCCCTAAACCATAGCAATGAATAAATATTAGGATTGTGATTAATTGAGATATGCTGCACCATGTGGGGCTACCTTTGAAGGTGACCTGGAAACTACAACTAATCCAGAATGCGGCAGCTAGACTGGTCACTGGGAGCAGCCGCTGAGACCATATAACACCGGTTCTGAAAGACCTACATTGGCTCCCAGTACGTTTCCAAGCACGATTCAAAGTGTTGGTGCTGACACTTAAAGCCCTAAATGACCCTGGCCCAGTATACCTGAAGGAGCGTCTCCATCCCCATCATTCAGCCCGGACACTGAGGTCCAGCCCCAAGGGCCTTCTGGCGGTTCCCTCACTGCGAGAAGTAAAGCTACAGGGAACCAGGCAGAGGGCCTTCTTGGTGGTGGTGCCTGCCCCGTGGAACGCCCTCCCATCAGATGTCAAGGAAATAAACAACTCTCTGACTTTTAGGAATCATCTGAAGTCAGCCCTGTTTAGGGAAGCTTTTAATGTTTGAAGTTTTATTGTGTTTTTATATGCTCTGGAAGCCGCCCCGAGTGGTTGAGGAAACCCAGCCCGATGTGTGGGGTATAAATAATAAAGTTGTTGTTGTTGTTGTTGTTGTTGTTGTTGCTGTTGCTGTCACTCTGTGATCGAATCCTCCTTAGATTCCCCAAGGAGATCTGGTTAATCACTCTGAAAACAGATGCTGGTCTGTAATTCATTGGCCTGATCCAGAAAGTTCTTCTTGTGTTCTTAAAAGGAGGCACTCAAAATTACATCTGGAAATCATAAACACTAAGCAAAAAGGGATTTTCTTAAAAGCCCTTAAACAGGGCAGCTTTAAGCAAACAACCAGTTGACCGATTGCCAGACCGCAAGTCTACAAATTCCCATCCCAACTGCATAACAAGGAGCAGCAAACCTGACCCGCTTTCTTGTACAATTTTCCAGACAAACTGCTCAGTCTTTTGGACACTAATTGCCTGTACTTCAGTGGGCTCTCTGACAGAGTGAGCCGACATGATCGGCGTCTCCAGAGGATGCCTGTCAATCTTTCCTGTAAAAGCACACGGCAAAGCACGCCAGTTCCATTGAGCCAAAGGTCATGAGATGTGTGCTTTTCTCCCGTTTCTTTCAACACCGGATGCTTCGAATTCTGGGGAAGCAAGCCAGCCCTGGAATCAGATTAATCGGTTGATGACTCCTAAAGATGGGATGCAGATGACGCAACCTTGATGGCAGAAAGTGAGGAGGAATTAAAGAATCCTTTAATGAGGGTGAAAGAGGAAAGCGCAAAATATGGTCTGAAGCTCAACATCAAAAAAACGAAGATCATGGCAACTGGGCCCATCACCTCCTGGCAAATAGAAGGGGAAGAAATGGAGGCAGTGAGAGATTTTACTTTCTTGGGCTCCATGATCACTGCAGATGGTGACAGCAGCCATGAAATTAAAAGACGCCTGCTTCTTGGGAGAAAAGCAATGACAAACCTAGACAGCATCTCAAAAAGTAGAGACATCAACTTGCCAACAAAGGTCCGTATAGTAAAAACTATGGTTTCCCAGTAGTGATGTATGGAAGTGAAAGCTGGACTATAAAGAAGGCTGGTCGCCGAAGAATTGATGCTTTTGAATTATGGTGCTGGAGGAGACTCTTGAGAGTCCCATGGACTGCAAGAAGATCAAACCTCTCCATTCTTAAGGAAATCAGCCCTGAGTGCTCACTGGAAGGACAGATCCTGAAGCTGAGGCTCCAATACTTTGGCCACCTCATGAGAAGAAAAGACTCCCTGGAAAAGACCCTGATGTTGGGAAAGATGGAGGGCACAAGGAGAAGGGGATGACAGAGGATGAGATGGTTGGACAGTGTTCTTGAAGCTACCAGCATGAGTTTGACCAAACTGCAGGAGGCAGTGGAAGACAGGAGTGCCTGGCGTGCTCTGGTCCATGGGGTCACCAAGAGTCGGACACAGTGGGAGGCCCCATTAGCTAAAGTGGTGCTTCAGGTTAAGAACAGTTTCAGGTTAGGAACGGACCTCCGGAACGAATTAAGTTCTTAACCCGAGGTACCACTGTACAGTGGAACCTCGGAAGCCGAACGCCTTTAAACTCGAACATTTTGGCTGCAAAACAATCGAAAAACCGGAATGGAGTGTTCCAGTTTCTGAATGTTCTTTGGAACCCGAACATCTGACGTCACCTCTGTGGCTTCCGATTGGCTGCAGGAGCTTCCTGCAGCCAGTCGGAAGCCAAGGTTTGATTTCCGAATGTTTTGGAAGGCGAACGGACTTCCGGAACGGATTCCTTTCGACTCCCGAGGTACGGCTGTATTTGGTTTCAACGTTTCTTGATATTTCTGCGCTCACTTTGCAAGTGGCTTTGAGGTGCTTCTGCGTAAAAAGCAACAAGTAAGCATAGTAAATAAGTAAGTAAGTAAGTAAGTAAATAACTCTTCAGGATTTTTTTCAAATTCCCACAGACGTTCCGCTTCTCCGGAAGCCTGAAAAAGCCCCGCTCGGGTGCTTCTCCTCTGGAAAGCCTGGTGTTCAGCGAGACAGTTGGGGACACATCCACTTAACACAGCAAACATGAACAAGGAGCTGAGAGACGGAGTCAGAATGTGGGTGCATTTTGAAATGGGGATAAATGAAAAAGGGGGGCCCTCTCTCTTCTCTCCCTCTCTCCACAAGGGTGCTGTGGTTGACATAACAACGAGAATCTAGCGAGCCACCCCCTCCTCGGGGAAAGACAAGCAGCGACAACGCTTCCCGCCCCATAACGCCCTCGCTCTCGACTGGAATGCTAAAAAATAGAAAAGGTTCTTTAATTACACCCCAAGGACACTGCGGCATGCAAGTGTGTTGCTCTATCAGCTCAGCACCAGCCGTCCAAAATCGTTACCAATTATTATCTCACTCCCTCTTTCTCTCCCGCTCTCTCTCTCCAGAGCACCATCCAAGCTCATAATGCGTGAGGCAGATGCACACACTCCATCGCTTCGCGTCAACAGACGTGCAAGACACCCCCGTACAAAATTCCACGAATCCCATCCACGGCCTCGTTCCGTTTCCTCAAAATTCCTCATCCCACCGCGAGCTTAATGGCGCACACCGCTCCCCGTTCCGAAACATGGAGCACGTCTCAAAGTGGCGCAGGGGTTAGAGGCCTCTGCCCAGTAAAACAAAACAAACTAGATTCCGTCCATACACAGCTCAAATGCCGGTCAATTAATGATCAAGTCATTTTAAAAGCATTAGCCTAATGAGAGCACCGTAGATGATAATAATCAGCACATTTATGCTACTTGCAAACAAAAAAACAAATTAGGTCGCTTTTGTGAAACAATGGCGTTAGCATTGAAAAAACGGTAAGGAATCCTTTACTTTAACATATTTTATTAAATGGTGGTGTTTTATCTGCCTTTCAACCTAAGGGAAGCAGATTTAAACAACTTACAAGCACAGAAATCAGGTCCTAAAAATATACATGAGAGTACAGAGATGTTTTAAGGAGGTCCCACTAAATTTCACGTGAAGGTAGGTTAGCCAGAAAGCATATGGCCAACTTAGATGGCTTTAAAATACAAATTTACGGAGGAGGGGACTATCTTTGGTTACCAGCCATCATGGCCATACTCCGTGGTGGCATGTGGTCAGTGGACTATGGCAGGGGTCAGCAAACTTTTTCAGCCATGGGCCAGTCCACTGTCCCTCAGACCATGTGGTGGGCCGGTCTATATTTTGAATAAATAAATAAATGAATGAATTTCTATGCCTCAGAGATGCATTTTAAATAAAAGCACACATTCTACTCATGTAAAAACACGCTGGTTCCTGGACCGTCCGCTGGCCGGATTGAGAAGGCGATTGGGCCGCATCCGGCCCATGGGCCTTAGGTTGCCTACCCTGGACTATGGGGACTAGGCTAGATGTTCCCAGAAATTGCTGGGTGACCTGAGTCCATTAACATCTGAAAAGTGCCCCAGTCGTAAGACGTAGGATTGCACCACAGCATACGACAAGACACAGTCTTAACCTTGGGTCCACCCTCCTCATGGTCTTCCCTCCTCTCCAGGGGTGCCATCTTGAATAAAATATCAGGGAGCAGGTAAGCCACACCCTGCATAATCGATCACATGACACGGCGTACGCATACCATTTGAATGGCAATGTCCATCAACTTTGGTGGGGTCCCGGCCCCCTCAAATGTTTTATTGGTGGGGGGCTAAAGACCTGTTGGCCCCTAGGAGTTGGCTCCTATGCTCCTCATGAGCCAAAGACACCCAGGGATGGAGACCCATCGGGGCAGCGGCAAAGCTGCCCTCTACCAAGTCAAATCATTGGTCCATTGGGCTAAGTATCATCTCCACCAAAGACGTAGTGGCTCTCAAGCATTGGGGGCAGAAGCCTTTCCTGGTCCTACCTGGAGAAGGTAAAGCTAAAGGACCCCTGGATGGTTAAGTCCAATCAAAGGCAACTATGGGGTTGTGGCACTCATCTCGCTTTCAGGCTGAGGAAGCCGGCGTTTGTCCACAGACGGCTTTCTGGGTTATGTGGCCAGTGGGGCTAAACCTCTTCTGGCACAACGAAACACCATGACGGAAACCAGAGTGCACGGAAACGCTGTTTACCTTTCTGCCGTAAAAGATAAAGGTAAAGGGACCCCTGACCATTAGGTCCAGTCATGGCCGGCTCTGGGGTTGCGGCGCTCATCTCGCTGTATTGGCCGAGGGAGCCGGCGTACAGCTTCCGGGTCATGTGGCCAGCATGACTAAGCCGCTTCTGGTGAACCAGAGCAGCGCATGGAAATGTTGTTTACCTTCTCGCCGCAGTGATACCTATTAATCTACTTGCACTTTGACGTGCTTTTGAACAGTTAGGTTGGCAGGAGCAGAGACCGAGCAACGGGAGCTCACCCCGTTGCGGGGATTTGAACCGCCGACCTTCTGATCAGCAAGTCCTAGGCTCTGTGGTTTAACCCACAGTGCCACCCTGTCCCTTCCCTTCCGCCGTAGCGGTACCTATTTATCTACTTGCACTTTGACGTGCTTTTGAACTGCTAGGTTGGCAGGAGCTGGGACAGAGTAACGGAAGCTCACCCCGTCATGGAGATTCGAACTGCCGACCTTCTGATCGGCAAGCCCAAGAGGCTCAGCAGTTTAGATCACAGCACCACCTACCGCACACCTACCTGAAGAAGCCAGGAAACTCCTGCCTATGAAACAGGCAATCTGTCACTGAGCTATGGCCCCTTCTTTATCAGGTCAAATGACAGGTGGTAATAGGCATTGAGTTGTGTGCCACATGGGGGAGGTGGCTAATGTCATGCACATCATGTTGCGTGTGTGATGATTGTCACATCAGGAAGGGCTGAACAGGCCCCCATCCCAATGTGACATTTGCACACCAGGCCCTGTTGCTCCGCACAGCATCTCCCAACACTGTAGAGCCCGGGGCCACATCCCACTAGGCCTCCTCTGCCCCCCTCAATATTGGAGGGGGGCTTAGCCCTGTGCCAGCAGAAATTGGTCCATCTGGATCAATAGTGCCCACACTGACCGGCAGCAGCTCTATAAGAGGCGAAAAAAGCAGGAGAATGAAGTGTCCTTTGCCAGCCTGCCCACAACCGCTGCTCACAAACCACACTTGACTTCGCAGCACACTTACTCGTTCATTTAGGAAAGACAGAAGATTTGCATTTGGGTCTTTAAGCTGACAAAACGCATCCCGAAGACTGACAGAGAATCTGCTTATGCACCCGATTCGCTCCCCTACAAAAAAACCCCTGAGCGCCATCATTACGATGCTCAACAGCATGTATAGCGGCGGCGCTTCCTCGCACTCGGCTCTCTGACTCAGCAGGTGAACCGACGGGCGGCTCACACAAGAGGCGCACTAGGCCGTATCCATTGCGGCAGGTCAAGCCCACCGAGATGACAGTGACAGCTCCCCCCCAACGCCTTCGTCTCAGCAGGAAGCCTTTTCACACAGCCCGGGGGTCTGGCTCCGTCTGGAGTGGCCAGATGGAACAAATGAGGCGTAAGGTTTGTTTTTACAAAATGTCACTCAAGGGAGGAAAGGCTTTTCCGAGGTTCCTGGTCCGCTCCGAAGGAACCGTTAAGGCAAGGCTCTTCCCGAGGAAGATAGTGAAGAGGATGGGTTGTATTCGACATGGCATCCTGTCAGCGCAAGCAATTAAACTTGTCCATCAGGACTTCCCTCTCCTCTGTGCTCCTTAAATATGTTCTAGGGTAGGGGCTCCCGAACTTCAATATTATTATTAAAGTTTTTTGCTCCATGATCACTGCAGATGGTGACAGCAGCCACGAAATTAAAAGACGCCTGCTTCTTGGTAGAAAAGCAATGACAAACCTAGACAGCATCTTAAAAAGTAAAGACATCACCTTGCCAGCAAAGGTCCGTATAGTAAAAGCTATGGTTTTCCCAGTAGTGATGTATGGAAGTGAGAGCTGGACCATAAAGAAGGCTGATCGCCAAAGAATTGATGCTTTTGAATTATGGTGTTGGAGGAGACTCTTGAGAGTCCCATGGACTGCAAGAAGTTCAAACCTATCAATTCTGAAGGAAATCAGCCCTGAGTGCTCACTGGGGGGACAGATCCTGAAGCTGAGGCTCCAATACTTTGGCCACCTCATGAGAAAAGACTCCCTGGAAAAGACCCTGATGTTGGGAAAGATGGAGGTCACAAGGAGAAGGGGACGACGGAGGACGAGATGGTTGGACGGTGTTCTCGAAGCTACCAGCATGAGTTTGACCAAACTGCAGGAGGCAGTGGAGGACAGAAGTGCCTGGCGTGCTCTGGTCCATGGGGTCACGAAGAGTCGGACACAACTAAACAACAACAACAAAATTATACGCATGGTTGCCTCTGAAGACGATTCAGAAATTTCAGCTGGGGCAGAATTCGGTAATCAGGTTTCTCACTGGGGCAAGATGGTTTGAACATACACTGGTACCTCAGTTCTATAATGTAATCCATTCTGGAAGACTATTCAACTTCCGAGGTGCGTTCAAAAATGGTAGCATTTACTTCTGGGTTTTTGGCCTTTGAAAAAATGAAACGCTCGGCTTCTAAGATGCTCAAAACCCAAGGTACCGCTGTATGACACAAATCCTGGCTGATTGCACTGGCTGCCAATGAGTTTCTGGGTACAATTCATATTGCTGGGAGGACCCCAGTACAGCCAAGGACATGGGGAAAGCCTCAATAATCCCAAGAGAGCCCACCTCTCCACTAATAATAATAATAATAATAATAATTTATTATTTGTACCCCACCCATCTGGCTGAGTTTCCCCAGTCACTCTGGGTGGCTTCCAACAAAGATTAAAAATACATCAAAATGTCACGCATTAAAAACTTCCCTGAACAGGGCTGCCTTCAGAAGTTTGCTAAATGTCAGGTAGTTATCTCTTTGACATCTGATGGGAGGGCGTTCCACAGGGCGGGTGCCACTACCGAGAAGGCCCTGGCCCAGGCTCAAAATGCAATGGCTTATATGTAGGGCTGCCTCTGAAGATGGTTTGGAAACGTCAGCTGGTGCAGAATTCAGAGGCCAGGTTTTTCACCGGAGCAAGAAGGTTTGAGCATATTACACTGATTCTGTTCTGACTGCACTGGCTACCAATTAGTTTCCAGGCACAATTCAAAGTGCTGGTTTTGACCTATGAAGCCTTAAGCGGTTCAGGACTGCAATACCTCAAGGACCATCTCTTCCCATATGAACTGAACCGGACCCTAAAATCATCATCTGAGGGTGTTCTTTGTGTGAATCCTCCAACAGAGGTCTGGGGGGTGGCAACACGAGAATGGGCCTTTTTTGTGGTGCAGACTGCTCTCTCCAGTGAGCCTCAGCTGGTGCCTTTCTTACGTATCTTTAAAGGTAAAGGGGCCCCTGACTGTTAGGTCCAGTCGCAGATGACTCTGGGGTTGTGGCGCTCATCTCGCTTTATTGGCCGACGGAGCCGGCATACAGCTTCTGGGTCATGTGGCCAGCATGACTAAGCCGTTTCTGGCGAACCAGAGCAGCACACAGAAACACCGTTTACCTTCCCGCTGAAGAGGTGCCTATTTATCTATTTGCACTTTGACTTGCTTTCAAACTGCTAGGTTGGCAGGAGCAGGGACTGAGCAACGGGAGCTCACCCCGTTGCGGGGATTCGAACCGCCAACCTTCTGATCGGCAAGCCCTAGGCTCTGTGGTTTAACCCACAGTGCCACCCGCGTCCCTACGTATCTTTAGGTGCCACCAAAAAGTAAGGGTTGCCATATGTCCTCTTTTTCCAAGATGCGTCCTCTTTTTCATGGGTACGTACTGTAAAATGAGCGTCATCATAGCAATCCATAGTTAAAAGCAGAAGCTGGCAAATGTGTCCTCTCTTTTGCTCTTCAAAATATGGTCTTTTGTCTTTACTTATCTGTGACCTTTGAGAAGTAGGCAAGGTATTTTTAAATTTTCTTTTTCTTTTTCCTCTTAGTTTTAATGTATCCGTGTGGCTGGCTGAAAATGCTTTTGTTTGCTTTGAGCAACATAAAGCAAATAACAAATTTAATAAATAAGAAACCCAGAAAATACTTCTTTATTAATTTAGGGTTGCCATACTTCAGGAAGCATGTATGGCAGCCCTCATTAATTTTCAAAAGAAGGTTATACAAAACTCTGAAAAATACAGCATTATTGAATGTGTATGAAAGGTTTTTCAAAAATTTTATTCTCTTCTTTCTTTATGCTTCCATTGCCCCCTTTTTTAAATTCAATGCCCCCTAATTGCACCCAAGACTACTACTGCCCCCCTGGATCATTCCAGCAGCCCCCAGGGGGCAGTAGATGATGCTTATTCTCTACCCTATATAGCAGGGATGTCCAGCTCCCAAGAGACTGCAATCTACTCCGGGGGGGGGGGGGGATTCTGTAACCTACCCATTTTGGGGGGAGGGATGAACCCAAAGTTTTTGAGCTTTTTTTTTAGGAGGGAGCAAGCCAAAGTTGTTGAGCTTTTTTGTGGGGGGCACCATAGTTCTGCAATTTGGGGGGGGGGCACAGTAAACCACTAACAAGGTAGTGAGCCCACCAGAGATTTCTCCGTCTCCCGTGGTTCCAATCATGCACAAATGCAAGGAAGAGCGAGGGGGCAGGGCCGGATGCTGTCCCCCCCCCCATGGAGGAAAAAGAGCCCACAATCTACCACTAGCAGCTAGGAATCGACCTGTCAATGGCGGTCGACCAGTTGGACATCCCTTCTATATAGCATGTATCTTAATGCAAAACTCTCTGGACTCTATCCTGTAATGCATGTACTGAAGAAAAGATCTGCCCAATTGGGCAGATACAGAGTTGTTGTGACCCTCCGTATTGAAACCCCTAAAGCAGCGGTTCTCAGCCTGTGGGTCCCCAGATGTTGTTAGACTACAACTCCCATCATCCCTAGATCAGAGCTCAGGGATGATGGGAGCTGTAGTCCAACAACATCTGGGGACCCACAGGTTGAGAACCGCTGCCCTAAAGGGAATTTTCTCTGACACACCACGTTGGACAAATAACTTAGTTTTGGGTGGAACACAAAGTGCATCAGAATGGAAGCAGCGCTGCATGCAACAAACCCAGGGTGGGACTGAAAATGATGTCGTCTTATGTCCCTGGCTGTACTCTAGTTCCTCTGTTGAACTCTCTGAGATGGTGTTTTTTTTTTGCCAAGCTGGTGCCATTCAGCTGCTTTGGGTGACAACTCCTGTCAGCCCCGGATATCTGGAGAGGAGCAGGTTGGCAAAGGGTGCCCTGGAAGATGAGCCCCAGCCATTCATGCTCAGACGTTCAGCATTCCATGACTCTGATTTAGCACCACTAAGCTTTTAATTCCCAATTCGTTATTCAACCCTGGCATGTTTGTGGAGAGAGAAAAATGACTTTCATTTTCTCCCTGACACTGACAAGTGACTTCACATGGAAATGTTGGCTGCCGAGAACCTGCGAGCTGGTTCCAGAGGTGAGTAAATTCAGAGGAGGCGGGGAATCGTCAAACAAACTGTCTTAATTAAAATTTGCATTGCAAAGAGGCAGTGGCGCATTGTCTCGGTTCAGACTTTCTTCGGCATTCTCAGTTATCGATACTGGGTGCATCTGTTGTTGTGGGGGTTTTTTTGTTTATAAGTACAGTGGTACCTTGGGTAATGAACTTAATTCGTTCTGGAGGTCCATTCTTAACCTGAAACTGTTCTTAACCTGAGGTACCACTTTAGCTAATGGGGCCACAGTGGTACCTCTGGTTATGAATTTAATTCATTCTGGAGGTCCGTTCTTAACCTGAAATCGTTCCTAACCTGAGACACCACTTTAGCTAATGGGGCCTCCTGCTGCCACTGTGCCACCGCCGTGCGATTTCTGTTCTCATCCTGAAGCAAAGTTCTTAACCCAAGGTACTACTTCCAGGTTAGCGGAGTCTGTAACCCGAAGTGTTTGTAACCTGAGGTGTTTGTAACCCGAGGTATCACTGTACAGGATTGGGCAGGGTAGCATCCGTGAATGTAAGTTTGTCAACAAGATTTCAGCTGATTTACAATGTCTCCAAATTAAATCTGAAACTGCCAATGAAAAATTCAAAGAGAAAGAGAGAGAGAGAGAGAGAGAGAGAGAGAAGTCATAGAACTATAGAGCAGGATGGGAACTAAAGGGTCATTCATTTCCAGCCATATGGGAATAACAGCAAAAAAACCCTGGCAATGGCCATCCAACCTCTGCTTAAAAACTTCCAATGAAGGAGAGTCCACCACCTTGTACTGGAAGAAGCAAAGATCACCAGTGTCGAAGCAATGATTCTTCAACATCAATTTTGTTGGACTGGTCATGTTGTGCAGATGCCTGATGATCGTCTTCCAAAGCAACTACTCTATTCCGAACTTAAAAATGGAAAGCATAATGTTGGTGGTCAACAAAAGAGGTGTAAAGACTGTGTCAAGGCAAATCTAAAAAAATGTAGTATAAACACCAACAATTGGGAAACACTTGCCTGAGAGCACTCCAATTGGAGAACAGCCTTTACCAAAAGTGCCATGGGCTTTGAAGACGCTCAAACTCAGGACGCAAGGGAGAAACGTGCAAAGAGGAAGGCATGCTTGGCAAATCCACACCGTGATCAACGCCCGCCTGGAAACCAATGTCCCCACTGTGGAAGGACGTATGGATCCAGAATTGGCCTCCACAGTCACTTACGGACTCATTGTAAAAACCGTGTTTATGGAAGACAATCTTACTCGGCTACGAGTGATCGCCAAAGAAGAAGGTAGTCTGTTCCACTTTTGGACAGCTTTTACATTCACCTCTGCTTTTGAAATCTTTTGATAAATTCCTGCAATTAAAATTATTGTAATGCCGAATTTCAGTTGGCTCATCAGTGAGAAAATTATGTTGCCTTTTATGAAGATTACGGCTCAGTCTTTAGGTGTTTTTCTTAGGTGTTCTTCCCTGGAGTTTGTGCATGCACCCATCCAGTGTGGTGCTCAGAGTGCCAGATGAGGACATGGGAGACCAAGGTTCAAGTCTCCATTTGTCCACAGAGCTCACCGGGTGACCTTGGGCTAGTTTGCCTCTCAGGCTAACCAACCTCACAGGGCTGTTGTGGGGATTAAATGTGGCGGGGAAGCGGGAACTATGTATACCAACTCGAGAACCATAAAGGAAAAAAGTGTGGGATATAAACAAGAGTTTTTTTCCCCCATCTTGATATTTTATTAAGGATTTTCTTGTTTTACAGAAGTAAGTGTAATGCCTCGTATTTTTTTTTCCATGTAACATTTTTACAAATCCATTTCATTTGTTGAGGCATTAGGGGGAGAAGAAAAAAAAAGAAAAAAGAAAGGGGGGTGGAGAAAGGGAAGATGGATGGGGGTGGGGTCGGGTGGTGGTGTTTCTATTATGTTTAATGTATGTAGAGTTTGGTGTCAGCATTGTTTGTGATGTTCACTTCTGTTCCTTTGGTGGTGAGAGAGGTTGGGGTTGGCCTAGGGTGTGATTGTTTGCTTGTGATTGGCTGTGGTGATCTTTCTTTTCGTGTGTGAGTGAGGTGGGTGGGTGTTTTGGATCAGGTTAGCCATATTGATTTGTAGGCTCATAGCCAGACACTGGAGAGACCTGTCAGGAGTAAGCATGGACCAATGGTACCAAATAGTATGGGAAACAGCCCTACTAGAAAAATTAACTAATAAACTGAAACTGACACGGGGACAAACAGAAGAAGACGCCTTCACCCCGGTATGGCTCCCCTTTATCACATACACAGCCCAACAGGACAATGACAATAATCCACCAACAGCATAAACAAGATTTTTTAAGTTGAATCATTCTGCCATCCTATGCTGGCTAAGGCCAATGGGACTTGTAATCCAAACATCCAAACAATGTTGGGGAAGGGTGCCTTAAAAAACAGCTGACCGTCCAGATGTCCCTATTTTTCAGGGACAGTCCTGGATTTTCAGAAGCCATCCCAGTCCCTATTTTCATTGGCAAAACATTGGAGGATATGGAGTTATGTGACCCCCAAGCCAAGGAAAAGTACCTATCCAACCTTTGGACATCTGAAGGCAAGGCTGTATAGGGAAGTTTTTAAATGTTTAATTATTATTTTTTATATATGTTGGAAGCTGTCCAGAGTGGCTGGGGCAACACATTCAGACGGGTGGGTATAATGATGATGATGATGATGATGATGCTATAATAAGACCATATAACACCGGTCTTGAAAGACCTACATTGGCTCCCAGTACGTTTCTGAGCACAATTCAAAGTGTTGGTGCTGAGCTTTAAAGACCTATACGGCCTCGGTCCAGTATATCTGAAGTAGCGTCTCCACCCCTATCGTTCTGCCCGGACACTGAGGTCCAGCTCCGAGGGCCTTCTGGCGGTTCCCTCACTGCGAGAAGCCAAGTTACAGGGAACCAGGCAGAGGGCCTTCTCGGTAGTGGCACCCACCCTGTGGAACGCCCTCCCATCAGATGTCAAAGCGATAAACAACTACCTGACATTCAGAAGACATCTGAAGGCAGCCCTGTTCAGGGAAGTTTTTAATATGTGACATTTTAGTGTATTTCTCATCTTTGTTGGAAGCCGCCCAGAGTGGCTGGGGAAACCCAGCCAGAAGGGCGGGGTACAAATAATAAATTATTATTATTATTATTATTATTATTATTATTATTATTATTATTATGGAATATGACATCCCTGTTTTCATCGGGGAAATGTTAGAGGGTATGAAATAGGCCTTCTTCAGCTCTTCAGATATGGCCTCATTGCAGTGGGATACATTTTCACGGAAGAAAATCAAATGCAAAACTGAAACATATTCAGTCAATATGGAAAACTAGAAGCTAGATCAATTTTTCACAAAAGAGATACTAAAAAAAAAGTAAATTCAATTTTCATTCATATTTGTGCATCAAATGTCATCTTAATTCTCCTTCTCTGTGGGCTACTCTAAAGTGCATTTAAGCAGGTAAAAGTCCAATCCTGAAGAGGAACAAAATGGAGAAAAGATGGCTCAGAGTACCAGGCGCCGTCAAATTTTAAGCCATTATATGATAATTATATAATGAAAGAGTCACCAGAGAAGAGGCATAGATAATTACCCAACTCATTACAGAACGGAAACCGACAAGTCGTCAGAGGATAAACTTTTAAAACACTTAATGCTTAGGCGGTTCCTCAATGTCGCAGAACGTGGAACTAATAAATTATCTCACTGAAGAGATTTTTAAAAATAAAATGCTGTGATTTATGGGCTAAAAATGGCCTAGCTCCTTCGAGGTGGCATGAAGGTTTGTGAAGGCTGGTGCAAGGATAACAGCAGGCTTCCAGCAGGCCAGAGCAGCAATAGATCTAGGGTAGCTCAACAGGGTGCCCTCCAGACACTGTTGGACTACAACTCCCAGCATCCCTTGCCATTGGCCATGGTGGCGGGGGCTATTGGGAGTTGAAGTCTAGCAACATCGGAAAGGCACCATGTTGGCTGATTCTGCCACAGAATGTTTTTTTCCCATGGAAGTATGGTGGCCTGCAAGGGTCATGTCTTCTCGAGGGCCATTCCTGAATTTTACTTTTTTTAAAAAAATAAATTTATTGGTCTTTGAAGGGATTTCCATTAGGAATCACTCAATCTGGCTGCATATGGAAGAGTTTCACACTACCTCAACAAAACGGTGTTTGTCTTTAATACAGGGGGATGAGGCAAAGCTTGAACCAGGAGGGAAGAACTTAACCATCTTCCTACCCCTTTGTTTTTTTCTCCACAAAATTTACTAGTGTTCATTCTTAGCCTATATATTGTTATATCTTGAGTGGGATCAGCACTATTTTTCTAGGAAAAGAGGTGCCAGAACACCACAGCAATTGCGCTCACCTGAGAGGTGCCAGAACTGAGTTATGGGGCTTTGTAGCTGGACAAAAGTTCTGGAGGGACCCCCTCTAAAACACTAGAAATTAATAAATGGTAGGATTTTGATTATTTGGAGTACTGAAGGGGAGGTTGGAGGCCAGTGGAAAAATAAAGGCTAATCTTCTTTCCTATCCATTCTGAAGGAAATCAGCCCTGAGTGCTCACTGGAAGGACAGATCCTGAAGCTGAGGCTCCAATACTTTGGCCACCTCATGAGAAGAGAAGACTCCCTGGAAAAGACCCTGATGTTGGGAAAGATGGAGGGCACAAGGAGAAGGGGACGACAGGACGAGATGGTTGGATAGTGTTCTCGAAGCTACCAGCATGAGTTTGACCAAACTGCGGGAGGCAGTGGAAGACAGGAGTGCCTGGCATGCTCTGGTTCATGGAGTCACAAAGAGTCGGACAGGACTAAACAACATCAACAACAACAACAACAACAAAGCTTCTTTCCTAGCCAGGGTCTCACCTGGGATAGAAGCATTAACATGACAAAAGGTGTTGATGGCCCATCTAAGAGAGATCTTGGACCAGGGCAGACAGAGGTTGCCATGGCGATGGTGTGTGTGTTTGAGGTGTCAGTGAAAGAGAGTTTTAAGAGCAAGGTGTGCTGTGAAGAAGAAGAAGAAGAAGAGAAAGAACAGACAGAGGAGATGATCGTTGGCAGCCTGGGTGGGAGAGATCCCTTTGACTCCAGGGCTGCACTGATGCAGGGGACAAGCCCTTCTTGAAAGGACCATTCTGTAAGATCTGGGCTCCCTCCATGCAGACTGAAGGTGTCAATAGGTGAATCAACCATATTTCTTGAAGCTATGACAGTCTCAGATGCATATTCTATCCTCCAAAAGAAGACCGGCCATGGGTGGGCACCTGGAACCCCATGAAATCTTGCTTTTTCTCTCGGCAGACAGTGGAGGGTGGTGCTCACCTTCTGCAGCAATATCGGCACGGAGAGACAGAGAAAATATGACCCTTATGGAAACCAGACACAGTGGTACCTCCAGTTGTGAACAGAATCCATTCCGGAGGTCTGGCCACATCCCAAGGAATTTGCAACTGGAGGTGCCACTTCTGTGCATGCGCGCAGCACGGTTTAGTGCTTCTGCACATGTGCGCGCAGCGAAACCTGGAAAAATACTTCTGGGTTTGCCATGTTCATAGAATAATAGAATCATAGAATCATAGAGTTGGAAGAGACCACAAGGGCCATCGAGTCCAACCCCCTGCCAAGCAGGAAACAGCATCAGAGCACTCCTGACATATGGTTGTCAAGCCTCTGCTTAAAGACCTCCAAAGAAGGAGACTCCACCACACTCCTTGGCAGCAAATTCCACTGTCAAACAGCTCTTATTGTCAGTTCTTCCTAATGTTTAGGTGGAATCTTCTTTCTTGTAGTTTGGATCCATTGTTCCGTGTCCGCTTCTCTGGAGCAGCAGAAAACAACCTTTCTCCCTCCTCTATGTGACATCCTTTTATATATTTGAACATGGCTATCATATCACCCCTTAACCTCCTCTTCTCCAGGCTAAACATGCCCAGCTCCCTTAGCCGTTCCTCATAAGGCATCGTTTCCAGGCCTTTGACCATTTTGGTTGCCCTCCTCTGGACACGTTCCAGTTTGTCAGTGTCCTTCTTGAACTGTGGTGCCCAGAACTGGACACAGTACTCCAGGTGAGGTCTGACCAGAGCAGAATACAGTGGCACTATTACTTCCCTTGATCTAGATGTTCGCATCCTGAAAGATATGCAGCCAGAAGTGTACATATCTAGAGGCACCACTGTAATTTAATTTTTTTTTGTCTATCCGCACCCTTCTAGTCATTTTTAAAAACATTTATCCACATTAACCTCAAAAAATGGCTTGAGACCAAATTCAGTGGGTGGGTGGGGAAAAAGTAACTGGGTCCCTGAGGATTTGGTGTCATGAAAGTGTGTGTCGTCCATTCACCAATTCTTACCCTGACCTGTCCTTTATGTTGCCTGATGTGTCCCATATTTTGCCCGACCAAAGGTGTCAACCCTAGTCCGACTAGATGACTTATCCAGCTCTACAATCCTATGATCCAGTTCCCCACCAACAATTCATACCAACAGCTTAATCTGCATCTACAAAACCACATTCGAAGGAGCAGATTTTATGATAATTTTCCGCCTTTCTTTCTTTCTTTCTTTCTTTCTTTCTTTTTCAACAGGTAAGGTGCCACCCCGTGTGGGACGCGGGTGGCGCTGTGGGTAAAAGCCTCAGCGCCTAGGGCTTGCAGATTGAAAGGTCGGCGGTTCGAATCCCCGTGGCGGGGTACGCTCCCGTTGCTCGGTCCTAGCGCCTGCCAACCTAGCAGTTCGAAAGCACTCCCGGCTGCAAGTAGATAAATAGGGACCGCTTACTAAGCGGGAAGGTAAACGGCGTTTCCGTGTGCGGCTCTGGCTCGCCAGAGCAGCGATGTCACGCTGGCCACGTGACCCGGAAGTGTCTCCGGACAACGCTGGCCCCCGGCCGCTTGAGTGAGATGGGCGCACAACCCTAGAGTCTGTCAAGACTGGCCCGTACGGGCAGGGGTACCTTTACCTTTTAAGGTGCCACCCTAATGATCACCTGCAGCAGAAAGCTCCCAATTTCACCTGTGCTAAGACTCAGTGGAGGAGCTGGCATTCCTCTGATTTCCTTGTGGCCAAACTGGCCTGGTTTCAACCACTCTTCGCCCACCATTGAGCTTTAGAGCAACTCGGGAGAATGAATACAAATTTACGGAGGGCCGGAGCACTTCTGACAGCTGTGATGGAGCTCAAGGCCTTAGTCACTACCAGCCTGTCTCCCTAGCTCTCTGTAGTTTAGGCATCTACATTATTTTTGTACTTTCTCTCTCTCTTGCTCTGTCTCTTTCTGCCGATTGCTAGTTTGGGGAAAATAAGAGGGTTTTTAAAAAGCCGGGTTCTCCTCCCACCTGCAGCCTCCCTCCCCTCCTTCTCCCACTGCAAGAGGAAATGAGTAACTTCCACCGATTTGAATGCGAGCTACTCAAATCCAACGGTGGGGAAATTAAGCTTTGCAGAGAGTACAGTAAACCCGCAGCTTCTAAAGCCAAAATCATGTATAAATGGTAAATGGACCCTGACCATTAGGTCCAGTCGTGGGCGACTCTGGGGTTGCGGCGCTCATCTCGCTTTATTGGCTGAGGGAACCGGCGTACAGCTTCCGGGTCATGTGGCCAGCATGACTAAGCTGCTTCTGGCGAACCAGAGCAGCGCATGGAAATGCCGTTTACCTTCCCGCCAGAGCGGTACCTATTTATCTACTTGCCCTTTGACGTGCTTTCGAACTGCTAGGTTAGCAGGAGCAGGGACGGAGCAACGGGAGCTCACCCTGTCGCGGGGATTTGAACCACCGACCTTCTGATCGCAAGTCCTAGGCTCTCTGGTTTAACCCACAGCGCCACCTGTGTAGCTCTTAAAATTGTGTATAGACAGAGCTTTTATGGACCAGCTGCATATTCCTGCATTGCAGGGGGTTGGACTAGATGATCCTCAAGGTCCCTTCCAACTCTACAGTTCTATGATTCTATGATTCTTCTGGGGGAACGCAGGGGTACACATACCCCATAAACATTTTGTGAATCTAACAGGAAAAGAAACTAAAAAAAAAGTATTTTTTTTAGTTTCTTCTCTAGCACAGTGAATTGTCAGTTCCTTTGCTACTCCCGATGGCAGCTTCCTTTCCTTTCCTGGTGTTTCCTGAGTATCAGATGGAAGCGGGCGTTTAATGTGTGAAGCAGTGTGGAATATGGATGTGTGGTGTTTCACTGATGAAAGTTTGGCCTCATTTGAGGGGCAATATTTCAACTATGAGTTGGAAAATTACTATTTTTCATCAGAGGAATCGGGAAGATGTTAGTGCACACAACCTCATGCCAACGTGTGGCGTCATATGAGGCAATGCATGTTCTTTGTACTTTTGTCCATTTACTGTATTTATTTCCCCCGATTTGAACTATAAAATGGCGATTTTCTTGAGTCAAAATATGAGTACCCCTAAACATTTTTTTAAGACAAGAAAAGTACTGCGTATAGACAAAACACATTGGGTGCAATGGCAGATGAGGGGATTGCCAAAGTCTTTTCCTCCAGATGTCCACACCCTATTTATTTACAGTGCTACCCCGCAAGATGAATGCCTCGGAAGACGAAAAACTCACTAGATGAAAGGGTTTTTCGTTTTCTGAGGTGCTTCGCAAGACGGATTTTCCTAAGGGCTTGCTTCGCTAGACGAAACAGCCCTGCCTCTCCTGTCATGGCGACGGTCACTGCACGCACGCATACTCGCTTCCCCGCTCCTCCGGCTCCCTCCCACCTTCCGGCTGATGGCCGACCTTCCGGCTGCCTTGCGCCGCTGCCCACTGCCCTCGCGCGCTCCTTTGAGAGAGCCGTTGCCGCCAGCAGCCAGCTTGCAGCTGGAGTCGTGCTCCTGAGCCCCGCCGCCCTCCAGCAGCCGCGTCGCACGGTGGCCACAAGGCGCGGGTGAGTCCAAGGTACCTGCTGCGGCAGCTGCCCTGCTTCTCCCCACCCCTCCCCGCCGTTCTTAGTGTTTAACTGCAGTGGTGCTTCGCAAGACGAAAAAACTCGCTCAACGAAAAAACTCGCGGAACGAATTAATTTCGTCTTGCGAGGCACCACTGTATTTATTTAGCCAAGCATTTAAAGCTGAATGTGCACAAGTTAAATGTGTGTAAGTTGTGGGCTTACTGTACTTCAAGGTGCATTTGGGTATTTGCTCACACCTGTGTGGATCTCAGCTGCTGCCACCCACAACCCCCCACCCCAGGGGGGTAGAGAGAAACCAGTCTTCTCAGATATCATACAACAAAAGAGGGAACTCTCAAAAGAGGGTGTCATGGACTGGCTGGGTATAGAGGAATGGTGGGAGGCACCAGCTGGTGAACCCCCAAGGGAACCCCCAGGAGAAGAAGGCCCAGGGCCAGGGAACTGATGGTGGGACGAAGACAAGTGGTCAGAGGGAGAAGAGGGAGAAGACAGGGAGGAGGAGATGTCAAAAGCTGTAGAGGCAACAGGGTTTAGTGAGCAGGAAGAGGATAAGGCAGAGAGCAGTCCAGAATCAGAGGAAGAAGAGGAGGCTGGTGAAGAAGAAGAAGAAGAGTTTAGATTTGATACTCCGCTTTATCACTACCCTAAGGAGTCTCAAAGCAGCTAACATTCTCCTTTCCCTTCCTCCCCCACAACAAACACTCTGTGAGGTGAGTGGGGCTGAGGGACTTCAGAGAAGTGTGACTAGCCCAAGGTCACCCAGCAGCTGCATGTGGAGGAGCGGGGACGCGAACCCAGTTCACTAGATTACGAGTCCACCACTCTTAACCACTATACCACACTGGTGAGGAAAAGGGCCAAGAGGCAGAGTGGAGGCAGGCTGCTGAAGAAGCCAGGGGGGTCTTTCCCTCCTGTTTTGACCAGCTCCTCTCCTCCCTGGTCTCACAGAACATGCAGAGGAATGAAGAGGGTGGAGCAAAGAGAGACTAGATGAAGGAGTATTAGGCTGCCGGGGAAGGAACTGGGGGTGGAGCCTTAGAGAGAAGTGGGAAGGTGAGGACCTTCAGTCCTCGCAACTACATCCTTGGGGCAAGACTAAAATGGAAAGAGTTGCTGTGATCACTAGGCCTGTGTTCTTTGGTTTCTTTGAATAAGAAGTTAACTTCACTGACATTAGGCTATTTATTCCCAAATGATGCATGACTCTGACTTCTGACAGAGGGTGTTTCTTCCAACTTTCTCCCCAGGTGTCAGCACTCCTGGTCTTCCTTTTGAAGTGGACTCTCTTGGACTCTTCAAAGCTGTATTATACAATCTAAGAACAGGCAGTCCTTCCCCCAGAGGATTCTGGGAAGCATAGTTTGTTAAGGGTGCAAAGAGCAGCTCTGATCCACACCGCATGATTCTCTGGGGAGACTGGTCACCCATACCCACACACACACACACACACACACACACACAGTGGTACCTCAAGTTAAGTACTTAATTCATTCCGGAGGTCCGTTCTTTACCTGAAACTGTTCTTAACCTGAAGCACCACTTTGGCTAATGGGGCCTCGCGCCACCAGAGCACGATTTCTGTTCTCATCCGGAAGCAAAGTTCTTAACCTGAAGCACTATTTCTGGGTTAGCGGAGTCTGTAACCTGAAGCGTATGTAACCCGAGATACCATTGTATGTATATATCACACACACACACACACACACACACACACACGAGTATATATATATTTATACCCCACCCATCTGGTTGGGTTTCCCCAGCCACTCTGGGCATCTGCCAACAGAATATTAAAAACACCAAACATTAAAAAACTTCCCTGAACAGGGCTGCCTTCAGATGTCTTCTAAAAGTCAGATAGTTGTTTATTTCCTTGACATCTGATGGGAGAGCGTTCCACAGGGTGGGTGCCACTACAGAGAAGGCTCTCTGCATTATACTGAGGTAAAGTGTGGACGAAAATACATTTCTTACTACAAATGACACACATTCTTTGCAAGGATGTGTATTTAGACAAAAATTACATAAACCATGTGTGTCTTGGGAGAAATTTGCACAAAAATGCTGATGAATTTTCATTAGCTTTCCCCCACAACTGATGTGGAAATAGGAAGAATGAGAAAACAGGAACCGAGAGAGATCAGCCTTGACAGATCAGCCCATCCCTAACTCTGAGCAACTTCCTTTTTTCCGCTTTAATGAAAAAGGAGCAATTGGGAGTTGTACGCACTCCAAGCTCCACCATTCAAGCCCGATTCGGGGTGCTCTATTTTTAAATACGCTGATCATGTCAGCTGCTGCAAGCAGATGTTCTTGGCTTCTGTAGAAACACAGGGTTGAAGAGGACGCACACCCAGTTATCAGCACACTTGTCTTATCTCATTTTGGATTCACAAGGTGCACCCTTGTGCTGGGCCCAGGCATAACCTGAGCAAAGCAGTCCAGGTCCAGTCCCAAATCCAAGGGTTCTATGAGGAGTCAGTCCGACAGGGCCAAGGCAGGACACGAGGTAGGAAACCAGGCAAGGTCAGGCACAGGATCACAGGCAGGTACTGGCAAACAGCAACATTGCTCCCGCAACCTGGGGCGGGGTCTGGCAGCCTTTTATCTCTGTCGAGGTAATGGCTAGTCCCGATCCCCCAGTGACTCACCTCCCTGTCTCGCCTGAAGGCGAGCACTCCTCCTGCGAGTACTCAGATCTCTCCTTCTCTCAGACCTCAGTCTCTGCAGCTCGGGAGATGTCGGTGGGTTACTAGACCCAGAGGCCGCCTCAGCCTCCCCTGACCCAACCCATAGTGGAGCAACTGTAAGCGATGGCCCAGCTGGAGGCAACCAGGTCATCCCCGCATCTGGAGCCAGGGCAGGCTCAGGCCCCTGACTCGGCCCAGCTGGTGCTTGTTGCAGGGGAACCTGTGCAGACTGGGGCTCTTCAGGATCAGGCCCCAGACTAGGTTCAGCTGCCACCTGAGGCAAAGGATCCAGTGCGGACTGAGTCTCCTCTGGCTCCGAGTCCAAGCCCAAGTCCCAGGCCATCACAACCCTGAAAAAGAGACAATTGCAATACAACAGTGGGTGGGTGGAGCAGGGTAGTTACTTTCGACATCTATTGTAGGGAGCTTCGAGGAAATGTCCAGGACTGCTAAGATGGTATGCAAAGCTTGAGAGCATCTCCTTGGCATGCAGAAGGTCTCAGGTTCAAAACCCCAGCATTTCAAGGTAGGGCTAGGAGAGACTCCTGTCTGAAACCCCGGAGAGCCGCTGCCAAATCGTGTTGACAGTGCTGGGCTAGATGGATTCAAGGTTGGGCTCAGTATAAGGCCGTTTCTTACATTCCTATGAGCTAAAAAGATTTGGAAGATTTGTTCTAAAGGAGGGAATGGGAACCCAGTTTCCCTCCCGTATCTTTTTTTTCTAATAGTCAACATCAGCTGCAAGCAAATTTGACCTTGTCCACCTTGATAGGGATCTGGAGAACTGAAACATACACTCCAACATTTCTCCAGTGAAAATAGGGACGTCCTATTCAACAACAACAGTCCAAAGGCATAGAAGACATTTGAAGACAACGTAGAAGACATCTGAAGGCAGCCCTGTTTAGGGAAGTTTTTAATGTTTGATCACAGAATCATAGAATCATAGAGTTGGAATAGACCACAAGGGCCATCGAGTCCAACGCCCTGCCAAGCAGGAAACACCATCAGAGCACTCCTGACATATGGTTGTCAAGCCTCTGCTTAAAGACCTCCAAAGAAGGAGACTCCACCACACTCCTTGGCAGCAAATTCCACTGTCGAACAGCTCTTACTGTCAGGAAGTTCTTCCTAATGTTTAGGTGGAATCTTCTTTCTTGTAGTTTGGATCCATTGCTCCGTGTCTGCTTCTCTGGAGCAGCAGAAAACAACCTTTCTCCCCCCTCTATATGACATCCTTTTATATATTTGAACATGGCTATCATATCACCCCTTAACCTCCTCTTCTCCAGGCTAAACATGCCCAGCTCCCTTAGCCGATCCTCATAAGGCATCGTTTCCAGGCCTTTGACCATTTTGGTTGCCCTCCTCTGGACACGTTCCAGTTTGTCAGTGTCCTTCTTGAACTGTGATGTTTTATCGTGTTTTTAATATTCTGTTGGGAGACGCCCAGAGTGGCTGGGGAAACCCAGTCAGATGTGTGGGGTACAAATAATAAATTATTATTATATTATAACAACAATAATATCCAACCCATCTGACTAGGTTGCCCCAGCCACTCTGAGCAGCTTCCAACATATATAAAAACATATTAAAACATTAAACATATAAAAAAAAAATCCCTATACAGGCCTGCCTTCAGATGTCTTCTTAAGGTTGTATAGTTACTTATCTCCTTGACTTAGGGGTTGCAAAACTCCTTCCCCTCCAATATTTATCCGATGAAAATGTTGTTGTTGTTTAGTTGTTTAGTCATGTCCGACTCTTCATGACCCCATGGACCAGAGCACGCCAGGCACTCCTGTCTTCCACTGCCTCCCGTAGTTTGGTCAAACTCATGTTCGTAGCTTCAAGAACACTGTCCAACCATATCATCTCAGCTTCAGGATCTGTCCTTCCAGTGAGCACTCAGGGCTGATTTCCTTCAGAATGGAGAGGTTTGATCTTCTTGCAGTCCATGGGACTCTCAAGAGTCTCCTCCAGCACCATAATTCAAAAGCATCAATTCTTTGGCGATCAGCCTTCTTTATGGTCCAGCTCTCACTTCCATCCATCACTACTGGGAAAACCATGGCTTTACCTATACGGACCTTTGTCAGGAAGGTGATGTCTCTGTTTTTTATGATGCTGTCTAGGTTTATCATTGCTTTTCTCCCAAGAAGCAGGCCAATGAAAATAGGGACGTCCTAAGGAAAAGCTGGGACGCGGGTGGCGCTGTGGGTAAAAGCCTCAGCGCCTAGGGCTTGCCAAAAGGTCGGTGGTTCGAATCCTCGCAGCGGGGTGCGCTCCCGTTGCTCGGTCCCAGCGCCTGCCAACCTAGCAGTTTGAAAGCATCCCCGGGGGCAAGTAGATAAATAGGGACCGCTTACTAGCGGGAAGGTAAACGGCGTTCCGTGTGCGGCTCTGGCTCGCCAGAGCAGCGATGTCGCGCTGGCCACGTGACCTGGAAGTGTCTCCGGACAGCGCTGGCCCCCGGCCTCTTGAGTGAGATGGGCGCACAACCCTAGAGTCTGTCAAGACTGGCCCGTACGGGCAGGGGTAGCTTTACCTTTTTAAGGAAAAGCTGGACATTAGGGGATCAGAAAGCAGGATGTCTTCTGTTAATCCAGGACTGTCCCTGGAACATAGAGACACTTGGAGGGTCTGCTATAATAATGGAGAGGATATCTGAAAATCAGTCATTTCATTTTACAGTGGAAGAGCCATAGCCCCATTGAAGAAAACCCACCAAACCAGTGGAAAATTCAATCCCTGGCATTTCCATGTCTGAAACCCCAGAAAAGCATTGCCAGTCGGCGTGTGCATCAATGAGCCAGATGGACCAATGAGCTGACCTAGTAGTAGGCAGCTTCCTGTACAGTGGTACCTTGGTTCTCAAACTTAATCCGTTCCTGAAGTCCGTTCCAAAACCAAAGCGTTCCCAAACCAAGGCGCGCTTTCCCATAGAAAGTAATGCAAAATGGATTAATCCATTCCAGACTTTTAAAAAACAACACCTAAAAACAGCAATTTAACATGAATTTCACTGTCTGAAGAGACCATTGATCCATAAAATGAAAGCAATAATCAATGTACTGTACTATAAAATAAATAAGACAGTATTGTAGATGATAATTAAAAATAAAATAAAAATTCTTACCTGCACTGGTGATAGTCATTGTTTGGGTGGGTGGGGGGGGCTTTTATTCATTTCTGCAGTAACACAATCAATCAATCAGTAGCTGAACTGTGTTCCACACAGTCACAAAACCAAATTAACTGAAAAAGCCTCAAAACCAAAAAAGCAAAATAAATAGCAAAAACAAAAGCGCCAAACTTAATCCATTCCAGAAGTCCGTTTGACTTCCGAAATGTTCGAAAACCAAAGCACAGCTTCTGATTGGTGCAGGTGCCCCAAAAACAATAGCCGACAGCCGCATCGGACGCTTGGCTTCCAAAAAACATTCGAAAACTGAAACACTTGATTCTGAGTTTTCGGTATTTGAGAACCAAGGCGTTTGAGAACCAAGGTACCACTGTATTTGACTCCGTTCTTCTCACTCCGTACATATCATTCGCTATTATTTATTGCAATTGCATCCCACATTTTTCTCCAAGGGGCTCATGGTTCCCCCCCCCTTAGCTAATCCCCACAACAACCCTATGAGGTAGGTTAGGTTGAGAGGCAGCGACTGGCCCAAGGTCATCTAATGACCTTGGATTTCAAACCAATGTGCCATGAATTGCTACTGAGGTTTTCTGTATTATTATTATTATCTTCCTCAGTGGGTCGTAGAAACTGTTCTGAATAATGCTTTTAATAGGGTAGGGGGTACTGGGTAGCAGCCCCCAATGTTTGGGAATCACAACATTAAGCCCCACCAACTCTCAGAGAAGAAATAGGCTTATTCTGCTAAAAGCTTTGGAGAGTCACCGTATCTTTCATTTCCCCTGCCTTTGTGTTTCTGTTAGAAACGAGATCTTTGCCTCCCATAGCTCCTGTTCTCAGACCCTCTCCATTGGGAACTGTCTCATCGAGATCGAGAGGAGCTCTCCAAGACAGGCAGCAAACAAATCAGGCTCTGCGATTCCCCTTTACTCTGAAGCAACCCCACTTAAACCCGCGCGGAAAGGGTTCACGGACTCAGAGATGTCTGGCAGGTGCTCTCTGAACGGTGACAGAGGAGGCAGGCAGGCGAGCGGCGAAGGGTGCATCGAAATTCAAAAGAGGCCTCCATTAAATTGAAAGAATTTTGGAAAGGCAAGGGTTGTTTTTTTAATCCAAGGATAACTAGCTGAAAGACGGACAGAGAGATAGACATTAAGCAGTTACTCTGAGGGTTATCAAAGGCTGCCTGATTGAACTCTGTCATCTGTCTAGAAAACACTTCACTGGGTAGCAGTGAACTATCTAGTCCTATTCAGAATCTTACTATTAGCATAAAATGCCTAAAATTGGTGGAGGTTTCCAGTCCTTAAAAGGACACCTTCATCAGTATCAACTATCTGAGACTTTACGATTAGCAGGTCAGGCTTCCTGATGGTGCCATTACTAGGGGCTGACTTGATTGATTGATTGATTGATTGATTGCCTTTTCCCTGGACTGGGACTGAAGGTGGCTTACACAAATTAAGACCAAAAAAATGCAAAAAGCTTAAAGGAAACAGAAGTTTTTATAAAAAATAATAATACAGTGGTACCTCGGGTTACAAACACCCCAGATTACAAACACTTCGGGTTACAGGCTCTGCTAACCCGGAAGTAGTACCTCAGGTTAAGAACTTCACCTCAGGATGAGAACAGAAATTGTGCGCCAGCAGCAGCGGGAGGCCCCATTAGGTAAAGTGGTACCTCAGGTTAAGAATGGACAAGAAAAAATAAAGATTAAGAACGGACCTCTGGGACGAATTAAGTTCGTAACCAGAGGTCCCACTGTAATAGTTAAAGTGTAATAGAGTTTAAGCAAAATTTTAAAATACAGATAATAAAAACAATAAAATAGCACAGCACTATAAAAAGCCCTTTCCTTAAACAAACAAACAAAATCAGTCCCCAGAGTCCTGTCAGAATAAAACAGTCTTCACCTGCCACTGGAAGATCACAAGAAGGAAGCCAGTGTAGCTTCTCTGGGGAGAGATTTCCATGGTGTAGGAACAGCCACAAATCAGGACTCTGGTCCCAACCAAGCATGCCTGTGAGGGTGGTGGGACTGAAAGAAGCCCCCCCCCCCCTGAAGATCTCAGATCCCAGGCAAATTCATATAGGAGAAGATCCATGACAGGGTCTTCTTGGTGGTGTTTCCCCTTTTGTGGAATGCCCTCCCCAGAGATGCATTTGTCCCCTTCCTTCAGGAAGAAGGGGTAAAAGCATCCCTGTGTACCCAGGCATTTGGCTCTAGCGCCACCTACTGCTGGTCTCCCCGCCTTCTACCCTACCGGTCACAATGGACACCACTCAATTCAGCACAGAATATTCTAAGTGAGAGATCCTTTAGGAAGGGGCCATCAGTCACGCTAACACCCTGCTCTCTAGTAACAATGGGGTTGGAGTCACATGAAAGACTTATGATACAATCCCCATGGACGGAACAACCAAAATAAGGCAGACTGAGGTCTCCAGCTGACCCACAAAGGTGGTCAAGTTGGTTTTGTGGCAGGCGTGAACTGTTGCTTATTATCTCTCTCTATATAAAAAAGTAAAGGAGCCCTGGGTGGTTAAGTCCAGTCAAAGGTGACTATGGGGTTGCAGCACTCATCTCACTTTCAGGCAAAAGGAGCCGGCATTTGTCCAGAGACTACTTTCCGGGTCATGTGACCAGAATCTCGCGAGGTTTTTCAGGGCTGCAGCAGAGAGGATGGAATGGGGAACTTTCCTTCTGTGAACTTTGGGGAGATCCACACCACACAACTGAAGCTCATTCAGCACCACACGTGTAAATTGTGAAAAGTCCTCGGAACTGTAGTTCGATATGGTTGCTAGGAGTTGTAGCTCTGTGAGGGTGAAGCCACAGTCCCCAGAATTCTTTGGGGGAACAAATGTGATAATATGGAATGGATCTGCCCTTACTTGAGTTAAGCCATGCTGGGGTCCATAATGCTCAGTATATAATACCCAGATAATTTAAATCAGGCTGGGGAACCTTAGACTGAGGGTTGGCTGTGGCCCTCTAGGTCTCTCTATGTGGCCCCTGAGACTGCCCAGTTCACACACCTCACCCTACTGGAACGTGACCTTGATCAGTGATGATGCTTCTTGTTTTGAGGAGTATTGAAATTAAAGGGCACGGCCGACTTAGGTTCCTCCATTTCAATAGGTCTACTCTGAGTACAATTTAATCGGTGCTTGCTTATCCTAGATAAACCCCCTTTTTATATTATAAATAAATAAATTTATTGCATTTCAACTTGCTACTTTGCACAATATGTTTTTGCCGACCTTGAATTTACAGAATGGCATAAATGTTTACGGCGATTATCTGAACCTGGTGCATAGACCTCGCATTTGCTTTGTGGGTGAGCATTCAGCAGGTTTAAGAATATTATTGTTAGTTCCATTTTTTTAAAAAAATGTTCTGGCTGGATGTTGCCCAATTAAACCAGTGTGTGGTTAAGACAAATGCAAATCTGTTCTGCAAAAATACCACAATTGGGGTATTTGCTTTTTTAGAGCGCTTGCTCTTCAGTCAAAAAAAGCAGTTTTGCATCCCAGCAATTAAAACAAGACAGTCTTTCAATCGAAAAGTCATGGCACAAAAGGAAAAAAGATTCAGGGAGGGAAGAGGTTGGGGAAAGCAAAACCCAATATCAATCTTGAAAGTTATAGTAGTAGCTCTTATATTGGCAAAATGTGTTACGGCTAAAGGAGCAATGTCTGGACTTGGCAAATGAAGGCATTTTCAGGTAATAGGATGACTTGGGTTTGTTGAAAACTGGGAGAAACTGTCTGTTTCTCTCTCTCTCTCTCTCTCTCTCTCTCACACACACACACACCATTCAGGTGGATGGTGTACTTAATAATACAAACTATCTGATCCGATAAGGACTGGAATGGGACCATCACATTTCATTTCTTGGTTTTGCCTCTCTGATATGTTTTATGCTTTATTTCATTAAAATAGCAACCCTGCGCCTTGTGGCTTTTCTCATTTTATCCTTTGGTGGCGTGTGAGGGTTGTGAATGGTTGCACAACCTTGCTGTGTGAAAACCAGATATCTGTGTTTGAACACAAAAGCACCCTGGAACAGGGCGTCCTGTTCCCCAATTGGTCACCTTGGCTTCCAAAAGCCCCTTTTGCAAATGTCCATAGGTTTGGCATGTGCGTTTGTGTCTGTGGGGAATGGTGCCAGAACGATGGATGAAAACCGTGTGCTGTGTTCCAGACACACAGACAACACAGCTCCAGTCAAACACACCACAAGGGAGCCTGCCTTCCAGGGGAATCACTGAAACCTATGCCATGCCCTATAGCGGTCGCGTTGTGGACAGAAGCCGTTGCCCGTGTTAACTTAGTCCTGGGAATAGCCCTTAAATTATTGGATGTTCGGTTATATTCCCACGCCATGGGCCTTGGCACAGGGGCAATGTCTGCAAGGTAGCCAAAAGGCTGTTGTTGCTACTCTGGAAGGAACGAAAGCACATGCACGTATAGGATCACTTAGCGATCAGGAGACTTATCTATTTTTGCAGCATTTGGAAAAAAGCTACTTTTAGCAGGTATCACAAAGAGAATAAACACTTGGGTATTTCAGAATTGTTTGCATGAACTACATGCCCAGCAAGCTCTACCGGAGCCTATCTCCCCTCCATCCTTTAACCCCTTGCTCTGCTTTTACCTGACAGCCAAAGTGAGCAGGGATGTTTAGATGGAAAAAGGTACCCTGATTTTGCCAATAAGCCCAAATGAAATTAGCAAATGCAAGCAGCTCACACGCGATGCTTGTTCTACGAAAGGACGAACTGGCGATACAAATTCTAACATTCCATCCGTGGGTCTCACCTTCTGACCGAGAATCCCATTTTCCCCCTAATCCTTGCTGCGGTTAATTGATGAGGAGGGAAATGCACTCTTAGCATGCTCAGAAGCTATTCCACATGTTGCAGGGTTTAACAATGACCACGGGGGGGGGGGGGAGATAGCTTCAGAAGAACAGTCATAGTTGGGACTGAATCCTGGATTTACCGGTACATATTTAGAAAGTGGAAAGTAGAATGATGCAGAGAATCAAAACCTGAGAAATCTGGTGGAGGAAAACAAGTCACATATTCCACAGAATAATCCCCTTTACTATAAGACAGTTACAGGGAACCCTTATTTCAGATATTTATTCTGAACGTATACTACTCCTCTAAATTTACAATGTTGATGATTTTCATACCCGAGACCCACCTATGACCCCCAAACTACAAAACGGGCAGGAGCACTTTTAATATATTGTTTATTTAATTTGAAGTATGCACATGCCATATTTCCATATAAATATTCCCAGGATGTCTTACATAGGAAGAATAAAACGCAACAACAAAAGTGTTATGTTCGAGTTCCTCTGTCTGACAGTGAATACCCCCTTCTTCACCTTTCATAAATTCTTTTTATCCTAATAAACATAAACAGAGGGAAACAGCCATCACAACCCATGAGTGGTCCTCAGTAGACTGGGGCATGATCCAGTTACTGGGTGCAGCCGGCTGGTTGAAAGTCAATGCTCTGAAGCTGCCCTGGTTTCTCCCTCAAAAAAAAAAATAATACAACCTAAGACACAACACACCTCACAAACTGCTTAGCTAACGTATTCCACAAATACCTAAAGCAATTGGGGAATATCTATATCCGAGTGGGGATGCTGAGCATCTCAGGTAAATTCTGGGAATGTCTAAAACTCATAAATATGCATCTAAATCTTGCTCAGTTATATGTGACTGCAAATAACCAGAAGAAATGCAATTCCCACTATGAGTGACAGGCTAGCATATAAATGCTAGGAAGATGTTGATTATCCCCTAGATAGTGCAAGTGGGTTATATATTGTATACATATGGATTCCAGATAGAGGTATCACAGAACCACATTTAAAGAACAAACACCCTGCAAAGAATTGTGGGGCTGTTGTTTACCACCCACCCTACGCACAGCTCAGCACCCTTAAAAATCACATATCCCAAGATTCTTGGGAGGGAGAGAGCAAATGTACTTTAAATGTATGCTGTACAACACTGCCCCAGTGACGCCATTTGTATTCCATGAGTTTTGGGTCCTTCTTCTTGCATATCCTATCTGTACATTTGCACACAATGGACATATATACCTGATCGTAAACTCTAGTCCACAACCACGTTGGCCACCGCTGACCTGTTTGCCTTTCAGTCTCATTCAAATGTTTGGACACGAATATGAACACCGATCAAACTTCCGGCATTCGCCTTGACAAATGCATGTTAAAACTTAAAACCCGCAAATTGTGCTTACTTCTATAACACACACGCCAACGAGAAAGTCCAGTTGTAGCAATGGTTCCTCAGGACTAAGTCCCATCGGTCCCAACAGGACTTACTTCCAAGTAAGGATGCTTAGCCTTGAGGCCAAGAAGGATGACACAAATATGCTTCGCTTCAGTTTAACAGGCTTGTGCCCATTTTCATAGCAGCCGTTAGATCAATCAAAGGACCAGAACATCAAAATCTGCCTTGTATTGAAAGCAGGGAAATATTTCTTGCCCTACCTGGAGATGCCAGAAATTTAACCTGGGACCTTCTGAGCTCATATACTGATATCAGAACCGAGGAACAACTTTGATGGAGTGACTCCAGATTGCTTCACAGGAATGAGAACATATTTTCAAAGCACACCTAATATTCTTCTCTCCCACTGTTTCTCATCACAAATATTCAGCAAGTATTGTTTAAATGAGCAGCGATATTTGTGTAACGTCAGGGACCAAATGGTAATCTTAGAAGCACATGCAGATTCTCTCCAAGGCATAATATACAACTGGCACATCCAAGAATGTCATGCCAGTTGAGATGGCTTGTAAGGAGAATCTGGACCCACAGGTCATTTTTTTCATACGCGATGAGTGCAGCCCCACTGAAGTCAACGAGTAGGGCTTACTCCAAGTAAGTGTGCATAAAACAGCAGTCTCAAATCAGCTGGTGCTTCAGTGAGATTGAAGGCAAGTGCAAAACACTGATTGCCCGACAATCTCAGCACCGGAGAGAGGTTCTAACGCGCTTGCAGCCATCTCACGTTAAGAATGTTCATTGAGTCCATCAGGATTCAAATGCCCAACCTGAACGTGGAAGCAAGCTGTTTTTGAGCTCAGCAGTTGCTAACCTGTGCTGCATTTTAGATTGGGGTTGCACAGATTATGTGGATCAGGGTTTCCATTGCCTTCACATCCCCAGAACCCTGGAGAGCAGCTGCCAAGGCAGTGTAGGTGATACTGAAACGCATGGACCATTAGTCTGACTCAGTAGAACACAGCTTGCTCCAGCACCCATATATGTGTGTGTGTGAATATGAATATAAATACTCACCCACCCACAAACAAACAAACAAGGTATGCATATTTGACTATGCCCCCTCTTGGGAGATGCAACGGTGCTCACAATATTATTACACAAACAATGACTACTGATCTGAAGGGCTAAATATTCCATTCAGTATCAGAGGCAGCGTGACATGGTGAATGTCCTTTGCTTTGGAGGAAAAGCAAAAAAGAGGGCTTCTCGCACTTATTCATTAAAAAAATCATTAATTTTATTTGTATGCCGCTTTTGCACACATGCGCGCACACACACACACACACACAAGCAAACAAATCACACTCCAAGTGGCTTACAGAAAAGAAACAGGGATGCACTTCAAATGAGCACTACAGTAACCATTTCATTATAACATAGTGAAACAATAGCAAATAGAATGGCATACTCACCCCCCGGGGGGAAACCCACCACATTCCAATACTATAAGTATAGCAACAAGCAGCATCTAACAGCAAAATTAACAAGGGAGCTTCATAGTTTCATCTTAGTCCTAGAAACACTCAGTTCTTCAGGCCTGGTTTGTTTTCCGGAGAAGTCTGACTGGCCAGTGTGAGAAATGGGATTGTAAACTAGCTGGGCCTGAACCAGCAAGCCACTCCTTATACGCTGTACCTGGGGAACCCAGGGTTCAAATCCTGGCTCAGGCATGTAATGCACTGGGTGACCTTGGGCCAGTCCCAGTCTTTTGGCCTAACCTACCTCACAGGGTTGGCGTGACTGGGGGAAAATGGGAAGAGACCTGCATGCACAGCCTTGAGCTCCTTAAAGGAAAGGAGGAATCGAAATGTAATAAGGAAATAACCACACTTTTCAACAAGCCCACATTAAATCCCAGCGTAAAAATAAAGCAAAACGTGTGTTTCCTACTGTTGGGCTCAGGTGAGAGTTTTTGTGGGCTCCCACACCTAATTATATATAGAGAGGCTTCCCAAAGCCATAGTCTGAGCATCTACTGGGGGATCATAATGTTATTCTGTGTTCCTTACCATGCATGCTGTGGTCCTGCAAACAGAGTTCCGGTTCAAGATGACACAGAAAGAGATAAGTATTAGAATCGTTCTACTAAGGAGGGCACCAGTCGCAAGTGGAGTTTCAGACCTAAGCGCCGCACATCCACCTTCTTAAGCAAAAAACTAGGACATCTTTGCAAAAGGGTTCCCTTACTCCCTTACTTATTTAAACTGCAGCGGCACAATATGGTTAGTTGCATTTATTCATTGCTTTTCCCCCCCAAGGAAAAACGCCTGGAAGCGCCTTACAAATCCACAAAAGGCCAAACCAGCCTTGACCATCATTTTCACACCAAAAGCGCTGGAAACATCGGAACCAGCTGCCCAAACGGCGATGTGGGGAAGCGCATAAAACACACACACGGATCCATTCGGAGGAAGCTTTAACCCTTTCATCCTCAGAGGGATTCCTTCTCCTCCTCCTCCAAATTATTTTTAGAAAATAAACCTACTCGCCTCAAGGAGAATCGCTGCGTTTAATTCCCAGCCCCCAATAAATCTCGCTGGATCCACAACAAGCCCTTTCAGCAACGTCCATTTGTTTTCAAAAGCAATGGAATTACTTAATCGGAAGAGGTTTGAACGCAATCTTCATCTCACGCCGAAGTCAATGTCAAAACTCCCATTTCCTTTGAGTGGCTCTGCCTTCCACGCAGCCCCTTCTAAACACCCAACCCTGTGGCGGTCTAAAATCCCTAGAAACCAACGGCTTAACCGGTTTGTGAATCGGTTTGTGATTTGTTACCTATCAGTCTGCGGTGTTTGTTTTGTTTTATTTGCAAATTACCAGCCATGTTGCATCGAAAGGAGACGTGAGCTACATACCAACACGCTGTCCTGGGAGCCTGGCTCGGCTTTTTCTCCTCCCCTCCCCCCACTAAAATCCATATATTTAGACACACTCCACTTTCATCACCCCAGTTATTATTTAAAAAAAGAGCCAAGCCCATATCACCTCTCCATCCCGGCATGGTTCTTGCGGAGGTCGCCAAAGAGCGCGCCCGCGCGTTTGCGCATCTCCGTCTGCCCGTTGCATTCGTCCTCCAGCTGTGTGTTTGTGTCTCGTTGTGTGTGATCCCTATGCAAGAATTTAATTCCCAGGCAGAAGTGGAAGCCAGAGCACGCCGCCGTCCTGCAGTATCGCCGCCCGCGCCGGCTCGTCGCTCGCTCTTCTCCCTCCCCCGTTTTAATTCTTGCAAACCTTTCCAGATTTTTTTTCCCCCCTTCAAAGCATCGACTTTGCAAGAAAAGCGATTCGTGCAAGCAACTCTCTCTCATCCTTCCTGATTCCTTAGCCTCCAAAATACACACACACACACATACACACGCTCCAATCTCCTGCAGCCCAACAGGAACGGGGTGAATTATCTATGGATGGGGTGACCCGTAGCTTCGAGGGCGCAGGGTTGTCTTACCATTGCAGTCCCGAGGTGGAGATCCCACGATCCGCAGCTGGACGCCCTTGGATCTCCAGCCGAGGAAGGCGAACTGCAGTCTTGTCTGGAGCAGTCCTCGGCGGCTGGGGCTCCTTTAGCGAAACGAGAGAGATTTCAAAAGGGTCTTTCCTCCCCACGGCTTGGCGAACAGGTGCTGCAATGGCATCAGTGCATTGCAGTGAAAAGAAGAAAAAAACTGTCCAGACAAGCAGAGAAAGAGATGTGTGTGTGTGCTCGCTATTATTATTTTTTAAATAAATAAATCAGAAATCAACTCGGCTACGAAGGAATTAACATGCACTCCCAGTCCTCAGCGCTGCCTAGCGCCTTGAAACGAGGGACCAGGAGTTGCCACGCCGCTGGGACGTGCCCGCGAAGGCATTTGCCTCGCAAAAAAATATTTATACTGAGGGTGGTGCGCTTTGTGGGTTTTTAAAACTTATTTCCTTTGAAATGGAGTGGTTTTTAAAAATTATGTCATTTGCTTGCTTCGCGCTATTTTTTTTAAAGAGAGAGTTTGATCCCGATCAAGCAAGATGCGAAGCCGAATCCGGATCTAACAAGACATCGCTTGGAAGGTCTGTGTGCGCAAACCTGCCCAGGCAGGACTGCCCGGCTCTCGCGCGTCCTGCAGAAAAATTGCCAAGCTTTTCCTCGTCCTGCAAAGAGAGGGGAGGGGGAGAGAAGGGGGGCAGGCGATGGGAAGAGGCCTGAGCCAATGGCTTGAGAGGGGTAGAGAGGGGAGAGCCAATGGGCTGGAGGGAGAGGCGTGGCCTATTCAAACCAGCTGTTTAAGTCAAACTCTTGGTATCCAAAACTGCGTCCAGATTCTTTCTCTCTGAGTTAAAGGTGGCGCGGAGCTGGAAAGTGGATGATCGCTTCATGAGGACTGCCGGCATGAAAGTCTTCTTCGACTTTGAGAAAGAGAATATCAATCCATCAGTTTACTGTACTAGCCAAAGGCCATGACAAATCAATATCATGCCATCAGTTTAAAATTTAACTCAAACAGCTGCAAATAAAAACAGCAGCCAAGACAACTGATAATAGCAATACCAACACAGTTTAAGGTAAAGACCCTGACCAGGTCCAGTCGTGACCGACTCTGGGGTTGCGGAGCTCATCTCGCTTTATTGGCCGAGGGAGCCGGCGTACAGCTTCCGGGTCATGTGGCCAGCATGACTAAGCCGCTTCTGGCAAACCAGAGCAGCGCGCGGAAATGCTGTTTACCTTCCCGCCGGAGTGGTACCTATTTATCTACTTGCACCTTGATGTGCTTTTGAACTGCTAGGTTGGCAGGAGCAGGGACTGAGCAACAGGAGCTCACCCTGTCGCTGGGTCGGCAAGTCCTAGGCTCTGTGGTTTAACCCACAGCGCCACCCGCATCCCACCAACACAGTTACGCTAATTAAATTTCAGTTTAGACCTCGGAAAACCCCTTAGAATTCACAGCAATTTTATTTGGTTCCTAATTTTCCAATTATTATTATTTTGACACTGGAGAAAAAGAGCTACCTTAGGTGTCACTAAGATATTGTTGTCACACAACAGCCCCTGAACCCTTTCTATCAGGGAGAGCCAACAGGGATTTTAGAAAGTGCCTCTTTGGATCATTGCGTAAAGGACAAGTGGACATATAATGAGGCATATCTTCCACCTGAGGCTGTAAAAGAGATTGTATATAACTATATATAGATATAATGGGAAGAGGAGGAGTCACCCGGTGTGGTTTATTCTCAGTGAAAATCATCAGTGCCCTTTACTCTGACGGGTCATGAAGTTTTGACTTCAGATTTCCACTCAGTCTGTGAAATTCAAGTACTGCTCTTGAACATTCAAGAGATTCCTGATCTCTATAGTTCCTTTTCTGTGCCCCGAGAGTATGACTCCGACCCAAGCAAATCATCCTTTTATAGGACTATGCTTGAAATCTATAGCACTCTAGAGGTTTGCTGTGCTTTCTAAATGATAATTAAGATCAGAAGAACCCCGGAGAGCTAGTGTGGTGCAGCAATTATAAGACCCAGGTTCAAATCTCCACTAGGCCCTGAATCTCACTGGGAAATCATAAGACAGCTACTCTCCCTCAGTTTAACCTACCCCACAGGGTGGTTGTGAGGATAAATTAAGGGCCAGGGAGAGAATCGTCCATGTACAGTGGTACCTCGGGTTACAGACGCGTCAGGTTACAGACTCCGCTAACTCAGAAATACTACCTCGGGTTAAGAACTTTGCTTCAGGATGAGAACAGCAGGATGAGAACAGCGGCAGCAGGAGGCCCCATTAGCTAAAGTGGTACCTCAGGTTAAGAACAGTTTCAGGTTAAGAGCGGACCTCCAAAACGAATTAAGTTCTTAACCCGAGGTACCACTGTACTGTATGCCACTTTGAGATCCTTGGAGGATATATATGAGTAAATATTTGACTTATAATTGTTTTACTTTTTGGATGGCAGTAGTTCCGGCCTTCACAGACTTGATATCGATAAGCAGCACAGAAAGCAGGAAACATATGTGAGCACCATGATTTCTGTGAGGATTTCAGACAAGACTTCTCATTTGCAAAGAAGCAGGAAGGTGATTTGTACGGGAGAAGGAAGGTTGTAGCATAAACATAAAAGTAGCCTGCAGGATCAGGCCAGCAGCCCATCAGAGCAGCCACTTTGAAAACAGGATGCTTGGCTTAGATGGGCCATTGGTTGGATAGAATCATAGAATCATAGAATCATAGAATCATAGAATCATAGAGTTGGAAGAGACCACAGGGGCCATCGAGTCCAACCCCCTGCCAAGCAGGAAACACCACCAGAGCACTCCTGACATATGGTTGTCAAGCCTCTGCTTAAAGACCTCCAAAGAAGGAGACTCCACCACACTCCTTGGCAGCAAATTCCACTGTCAAACAGCTCTTACTGTCAGGAGGTTCTTCCTAATGTTTAGGTGGAATCTTCTTTCTTGTAGTTTGGATGCATTGCTCCGTGTCCGCTTCTCTGGAGCAGCAGAAAACAACCTTTCTCCCTCCTCTATGTGACATCCTTTTATATATTTGAACATGGCTATCATATCCCCCCTTAACCTCCTCTTCTCCAGGCTAAACATGCCCAGCTCCCTTAGCCGTTCCTCATAAGGCATCGTTTCCAGGCCTTTGACCATTTTGGTTGCCCTCCTCTGGACACGTTCCAGTTTGTCAGTGTCCTTCTTGAACTGCGGGGCCCAGAACTGGACACAGTACTCCAGGTGAGGTCTGACCAGAGCAGAATACAGTGGCACTATTACTTCCCTTGATCTAGATGCTATACTCCTATTGATGCAGCCCAGAATTGCATTGGATCCTGTGGGGCTCTCCTCATGTTCTTTTCTCCAAGAGTATTGGCAGTGGTATTGGTGGGGAATCTCCTTTTCCTATCTTTACGTCCCTCTCCCACCCATGTCTGCCTTTTTGCCCCTCATCTGTCTCGCCCCACATCTCCTCCCCAATGATTGCAGCATCTGTGGCCAGGCTTTCCTGCCAGGAGCACAATATAAGATGTTAAAGTGCAAATAGACAAAGGTAAAGGAAAAGGACCCCTGGACTGTAAGTCCAGTCAAAGACAACTCTGGGGTTGCGGCGCTCATCTCTCTTTCAGGCCGAGGGAGCCGGTGTTTGTCCACAGACAGCTTTCTGGGTTGCCAGCATGACTAAACCACTTCTGGAGCAATGGGACACTGTGACGGAAACCAGAGCGTACAGAAATGCCATTTACCTTCAGATGGTACTTGACCCCAGCCAGATTGGCAAAAATGTACAAAAACTGTAGTGACGTATGTTGCAATGAGCAACCAATGATTCTTCCCTATATTTGCAAGGAACAACGATATCCAAAGGCACTATCTGGACCAGTACTGTAATTGCTGGGTAGCAATCTTAAATCTGCCTAATCAAAATTGATAATGCTTCAGTGCGCTTAATGTGTAGCACTAGAAGCCTGTCTCCCACTGTCTTCCCAGGTTCCACACCCCCCCCACCCCCAGGTTAAGTTGCCTTCAAATGAATAAAAGACAATGAGCAGCTCGACCTTCGGGTTTTCTGTCCGTCTAGCCAGAAATCAATATTAGGAACATGATCAAAAAAGGTGACAGCCAGAGGGGTGCATGGGGAATGATGTGAAAGGGGGGAGTTGACCTTTCGGCAAAGACACAGGGGGTTGCAGGGGAAATAGATCGTGCCAGGGGGGGAAATTGTTTCTTTTTAGAAGATAGGTTGGTTGCAGCTTTTGCCAATCTGGTGCCCTCCAGATGTTGAAGGATGCCATCTTTGGTCTGCCCCAGCCAGTGTGGTTGGTGGTCAAGGATGAGAGGTAGCCAAGAACTTCTGGAGGGTGGCTGGTTCCCATCTCTACTGCGTATCTTCCTATATACCGTATTTTTCGCTCTATAAGACGCACCAGACCATAAGACGCACCTAGTTTTTGGAGGAGGAAAACAATAAAAAAATATATTCTGAAACCCAGAAGCCAGAACAGCAAGAGGGATCGCTGCGCAGTGAAAGCAGCAATCCCTCTTGCTGTTCTGGCTTCTGGGATAGCTGCGCAGCCTGCATTCGCTCCATAAGACGCACACACAATTCCCCTTACTTTTTAGGAGGGAAAAAGTGAGTCTTATAGAGCAAAAAATACGGTACATAAAAATGTATCCAGCAGCCTCCGTTGGGAGATTCGTAGTGTTGCATCACAATTCTGGATCTGCACAAAGTTTATTGACTTCAATTGTTTAGGCCAGCAACATAGGTGTTCATGTGTTTTAATTTAATTTCCAGTTAACTATAATCATTTTCAAATGCCTTTAGCTGTTTGTAACCTTTTTAAAGAGATTATTTACATGCTGAAGGGCCTTCTGGAGGTTTTCTCCCTGTGAGAAGTGAAGTTACAGGGAACCAGGCAGAGGGCCTTCTCGGTAGTGGCGCCCACCCTGTGGAACCCCCTCCCACCAGATGTCAAGGAAATAAACAAGTATCTGACTTTTAGAAGACATCTGAAGGCAGCCCTGTTTAGGGCAGTTTTTAATGTTTGAAGTTTTATTCTGTTTTTAAGGTTCTGTTGAAAGCTGCCCAGAGTGGCTGGGGAAATCCAGCCAGATGGGCAGGATAGAAATAATAATAATATATTATTATTATTATTATTATTATTATTATTATTATTATTATTATTATTAACATTCCTTGTAAACTGCTTAGTGGTTTACTGCAGTCAAGTGGTATATACGTTTTGTTAAATAAAGAAATAAACTTGGGAGGAAATTATAGAAGAGTCTATAGGCTTCTGGAATTCCTAGCATGTCCATGCATAACAGGGGGGCTCAATGGTCTCTAGAAAGTAACCCATTTCCACCCCCATTTAATTATCTTTAAATCGTTTTTGCCCATCCCAATATCTACCAACCGCTTCTGATTTGAGGCGGTCTTCTTATGTAGACATTTGTCTGACAATTATGCGATTCTTTTACGGGCCCACCTGGACTTTACATGCGTGTAGCTGTCATTCACAGTTAGACTACACTTTCGGCTTTATAGTCTTAGGCAGGGCTCAGCAAACTTTTTCAGCAGGGGACCGGTCCACTGTCCCTCAGACCTTGTGAGGGACCCAGACTATATTTTGAAAAAAAATAAAAATGAATGATTTTCGCCCGCCCCCAAAGAGGCCTGAAGATGCTTTACTTTACCTGTCCCAGTTGTCGTCCCGATAGTTGCAGTTGGGCTTCTCCAGCCAGCCAGGTGCTGTGGCTATATGAGGTCTAAGCAAAATGAATGCTGAACTGCACTAAGTGCCTGCAGCTGCTCTTAGCAGCAACCTTATCTATACACACAATCTCTAACACTCAGTCTCTCTCTCTCCGACACACTGACTGACTGACTGATGTTAGGCTGGAGCGGAATAAGTAGAGAGCAGAACACCGCCCCTCCTCTCTGGAAAATCACCAGACTCATCAGAAGATTCTTAGATATGGGAGGGGTGAAATCTCCTCACCCAGTTCCCCAGATTACGAGTCTACTGCTCTTAACCACTACACCACACTGGCTCTCCAGTGAACACCCACAAGCGGCGGCTATGACCACTGCACCATGGGAGGAATGAAGGAGGGAGGCAGGTAGGCAGGTAGGCGGGCAGTGATGAAGAAAGTGTGTGAGGAAGCGGCACGGAAAAGGGGCGCGGAGAAGGAAGGAAGGGCGGACTGAGGGAGAGGGAGGAGGAGCAGGAGGAAAACTCAGCAGTAGCCGACAGCTGGCGTCACATGCCCCTTTCACAGCACCGCCCTGCTAATGTGGGCAGGTAGGCGAGCCGACTCCCGCCATTGATGGGACCTGGCATGGGACACGATTGCTCCATCCCTGAGGAGAAAAGTGCCACTGTGTGAGGGAGAGAACGGGAGAGGGAAAGAACGCAAGAGCGCTGGCAATCCAAGAGCCAAATCCCAGACCATCTGCAGGCCGGATCTAGAAGGCAATTGGGCCTGATCCGGCCTGCGGAACTTAGTTTGCCGACCCATGGTCTTAGGGCTGCATAAATGGCTGCTCTCGCTGAAACATGGGTTCTGTGATCTTGAGGCTGCATCTGCGACAATGCATAAGCATACAGAGTACTTTTTAGCTCGGCACTTAATTGATTCTATGAAAGCAAGACAGGCTCTTCAAAATGCCAGAATGTCATTCCACAATAGCCGGACATCAGATCGTGGCCCCCAATACTGTTTGAAGCAGAACTGGCCCTTTTAGAACCAAAAAAACTCCCACCATTGACCAATTCATCCTTTGCTTCCAGCCATCTCTGACACCGAGGTTTCTTCGTCGCATCTTTGGCAGCGTGTTGTTTAATCTGCTTCCTGCATTACGCTCTGCCCAGACAGACCTTTCCAGATTTATTAATGACTGGCTTGTGGCTAAACGCAGAGGTCTCTCTTCCACGCTGATCCTGGCTTCATGCATCAGCAGGCATTTTCTACCACGGACCGCTCACCTTTCCTCATCGTTTTGACGGTGACAGATGTCTTTCTGATTAAGCTTTCCACCCAACAATGTCCATCCCTTTTCTCCGACACATCTGTCAACGGCGCCAGGTCAAAATCGCTCTTAATCTCTTGACCTCTTTGTGTGATGACCTCTCTGCCTCAGGAAGGCAAGCCATTTTCAAATGGCTTTTCAGCATCTAGTAAAGACTTTTCGCTGTCACACCAAGCCTTTGTGTTACTTTAAGATTTATTATTAGTATTCAAACCCTTCATTCAGTCCATCACTTCAGTCATGCTGCATTTATCATGAGAATAATAGAGTTGCAGAGTTGCGAGGGACTCCAAGAGTCATCTAGACCAACCTCCTACAATGCAGGTATTAACAGCTGAAGAATCCTTGACGGATGGCTATTCAACTTGTGTTGAAAAACGTCCAATGAAAGAGAGACAACCACTTTCCAAGGTGGCCTGTTCCACTTCCAATCAGCTCTAAAGTTAAATCTGTGGGATGTGAAACACAAGAGCAGTCAAGTACAACATTCCTAGAGTGAACATGTTTACGCATGGGGAGGAATGTTTGTCCAGCCAGCAGGTAAACTTCCTGTTTCCTTCTGAGCTGGGACAGACTTTCTCTGCATGTTACTAGAGGTGGGCATGGCCTCACCTGTGCAGGTAACAACAAAAGCACAGGGCAGGGCAGCCATCTCTCTCTGTGACTACTTTCATCAAAGAAGCAACATCTGCTTAGCCAAAGATGCTCTCTTGGCCTCCAGCCAAGAGAGGAGAAAGGGACTGTCTTCTTATGAGATAGTTTCCAGGTGTATGTTACTTTTCTAAACTATGTCTGCCTTCTGGGATCCGATTGTGAACAGAATGTGAGTAAACTCTTTTTATACTTTTATAGAAGACTGTGCCGTGTCTTATCTTTTATGAAGGAATAAGGGGGAAATACCAGAACAGTTATTATAGAGGCTTTAGTGAGCCTGAGCAAACACATCCGTTGCAAGTTTAAAAAAAGGGGAATGTTACTCTGCTAAAATTGTGAACTTGTTCATTGGAAAGGCTATAATCAAACAATATATCCTCTCCTGCATCCCTGAACATTCCCACAAAATCTTAACCTCCACAAAAACTCCTCTAATCACCCCATTTGCATGTTTGCTTGTTTTTGTATACTTCCCTCCAATGCATAATTTTTCACTACATTTTTTTTCCTGTTGAAAATATGCACCTTACATGCATTTTAATTATAAAGCACAAACCCAAATGCACCTTTTTTGTTTTGGGGAAACTGCGTCGCTAAATCTGCCGATGAGTACAATCCACGCAGTGGTTGCATTCTGACCCAGAAGTGAGTTTGAGGCCATCGGATTGATATTCAGATTGGACCTAATGTAAGGTTACCAGATGTTTTTTCAATGAATCCGGGGACACTTTTTAACTTCAGTAGGAATGATAGGATTTTGTATGGGGACTGATTTGTAAATCTGGGGACCGTCCCCGGGAAACGGGGACATCTGGTTACCTTAAGCTAATGCCTCCATTCACCCCTCATCTCAACAGGTCGATTACCCCCCCCATGGATGAGATACTGCTGTGGAGCGATACCTGATGCGACGATGCAACTGAATAGAGACGGCCGCACAGGAAATATCAGGAGTTACAGGTGCCCCAAAGAACGACAGAAAATACAGGTAATTTTGCTACAAGGGAAAACAGTATCACAACATAATTTCACTCAGCCCAGCTTTAAAGAGGGATGGTGGAAAATAGCCTGCCAAAGAGGTGCATTTCAACCTCATTTTGTCTGTGGTAACCGTTATTTCCCTCTCTGACAGAAAATGGGGCAGAAGGTTTCTTCTAGCCTTTAACTCTGTCACGAAAGACAATTTTGTTGCTGAATTTTCCAGCAAGGAGCTCAAACCGTCAACAGTCGCTGCGGCATTAACAGCGGGTTTCTGTGATCAACAATCTGTTTTCCGAGCCAGCAGGCTCCTATGGCTACGTCTGTGTTTTATTTTATTTTGCCCTGTAAAACAAGCCGTTCCATTAATAGCTCTGCCATTAAGAGCTATATGTGTGCATGTGCGGTTGTGTGTCTAAATGGGCATAATGGTCTGGAAATCCCGAAAGAGAGATTCAGTACTGGCAATGCTCTTGGGGGAAATGAGCTGGTGCAATAGGATGTCACCGATTGTCAAAAGATAATCCCAGTTTGCGTGTGTCTGTGTGTGAATTTGCACAAACCCCTGGTTAGATTCACAGAACTGGATGGGACTTCAGGGCTGTTCAGCCTCTCCAGTTGCTATTAGCCTTCATAGCTAAATTCAATTTGCTTATCAGAAAGCTTGAGAGCAACATTTGTGTTGCTCCCAGGCATGTTCCTCTCCAATGGTCAACCAGACTTAGACCTGCTCAGCTTTACCAATAAAAGAGTGCTGTGATCGGATCAATACCAGGCTACCTCAGGAAGTTGTCAGTGCACCAACAACTGCCCTGGAAAAAGCCAGCTTCAGACACCTGCTCTGCCCCCCCCCGCCCAATTCCAGGCAGCAGGATCTGTAAGAGACCGCCATCTTGATTTCACATTTGAGACCTGTGGCATAGGGCGTGTCATGAATGAACCAGCTCCCAGAGAAGGTTTGCAGCCAGTTCCCAGGGAAGGGTTGCTGCCAATTGAAGGAAGCAGTCAGGAACAGAGAGGGTTAACTGCCAGGCAGGATGAGCATCTGCCAACTCCCCTGCCCCTAGGAATTCCAGCTGATAAGGGAACGGAGGAGAGGAGAGCGAGCTAGAACGCAGTCAAAGCTCACCGGAAGCACAAATAGGCAGGAAAGAGTTAAGAGACAGCCTCTCAGAGAATGGGGAAGAAGAGGGAGCTGAGCCCCCTAGTCCAAGGTATTGATGAATGGGAGGGCTGCAATATAGGAAGCAAAACAAAAGACATACGACGCGAAAGTTCAGTTGCTTCTGCTCACGCCGGAAGCAGTCTTCAGAAGGGTCACCATGATTGATGATGGCGGAGGCTGTGTTAGAGCCGCCTCTTCTGATGTTTTTGCTCAGTGCTGGATTTACGTATAAGTTAAACAAGCTATAGCTTTGGGCCCTACTCTCTTGGAGGCCCCCCAAAAATTTAGAGAGGAAAAAATCTGGATGTACATTTCTAAAATATAAGATAAAAAACAAATAAAATAAAACCTACATACAGCAACAGTTGTTGTATAGGCTTCTATGATGCAAGTAATGGGCCCACCTGCTAGCCTGCTCCCTGAAATATCACTGATTTGTTCGTTTTTATATATAGGGTGCCTACGTTCTGCTGTTTATAATTATTAGTAGTTTGCATTATTTATTTGCACCTATTGTTGTTTTATGCTATAGCAAGTTTCTAGAGACTAGATTATGAGTCTTTGTAAATTGTGTTTCTAAAGGAACTTTTATTATTGCCAAATGCCAATGTGTTTGCATTATTAAGTTTGTTATGAATAAAAAATCCTTTTAAGTTAGAGCTTAATTATTATTTCACTATTAATATACTCCTTCTTAATTGCATTTCAATATTAATATACTTCTTCCTCATTGTATTTCAGTTCAACAATTACTTTGATAAAATACATATTTTCTTATGTGTAAATGGCTTTAGATACCTATGAGGTCTATAAATTACCATATAGCATATACTCAACACACACAAAAACAGTGACAATTTGTTGTTGACAAAAGACAGCTGGACATATAAAGGGCCCCATTATAATGATTTATAATGAAATGAAAAAGGTATTTAAATATAGCTTCCTGAAGAAACCAGAGGCCTTTCTCCTGGGCATGGTCGACCAATTGGTGCCGAAGAAGGATAGAACTTTCTTTATGTATGCCACAACAGCAGCAAGAATACTTATCACAAAGTATTGGAAGACACAAGATCTACCCACCCGGGAAGAATGGCAGATGAAGCTGATGGACTACATGGAATTGGCGGAAATGACTGGCAGAATCCGAGACCAGGGAGAAGAGTCAGTGGAAGAAGACTGGAAAAAAAATAAAGTATATTTACAGAAATATTGCAAAATTAATGAATGTTAGAAGAATGCTGGAATGAAGTTATATGGTTTTAGCAGAAATGTCATAAAGAACTAAGTAAAAACTGATTGTTAAGGAGTTAAAGTCAAAACTTTAAAGTTTGATTGTGTTAAGATAAATTTTAGAACAAAAAATTGAGAAAGATGGAAAGGATTTGCTGAAATAGCTAATTGAATTAGAATACAAAAAAGGGAGGTCGATGAAACTAGTAAATGAAAGGTAAAGATATGGAAATATTGGATGTTTTTAATTTTTGTCTTTCTTTTTGTTTTGTTGTTGTTGTTTTGTTGTATTGCTTTTTTTGTCTTTCTTTTTATTTTTGATGTATTGCTTGTTAAATTTTTTTTAATAAATATTATTTTTTAAATATATATATATATATATATATATATATATATATATATATAAAGGGCCCCATTACCTTCAGTAGCTTAGGGCCTTATCAAACCTAAATGCAGCCCTGTTCTTGCTCCTGATCTACAAGGTATTTTGGAAAGGCAGCCTCTCTCGACTTTTCCCCTCTGGCGTAGACAGTTCTCGGCCTGGTAATCTGAAAGAGGAAGCTTCACACAGTGACAGCCTATTCTTCAGATATATTCCAGAAGTTTATTCCTTTTGACTATGAATTGCTGCCTCATCATTTATTGATAGCCACTGGAGCTCTGCTGCCGTCCAAACGCAGGTTTTTAATTATGGCATGAATTTTTCACAAGGGGGATGAAGCGGGGAGGGGGGTGAAGTTTGCAGAGCTCTGTGCAATGCTTAACTTAAGTTGTCAGAGAGATCTGCCCCCACCCATGGAGGGATCGGCTTGTCAAGGCTGATCCAGCTCACAGTTACATTTCATTTTCTATTATTATTATTATTATTATTATTATTATTATTATTATTATTATTATTACAAAGCAACCAGCCAACAGTGACCCCATAAAGAATTTGATACCTCTGGTATCCTTTGATGATGATGATGATGATACAGTGGTACCTCGGGTAAAGTACTTAATTCGTTCCGGAGGTCTGTTCTTAACCTGAAACTGTTCTTAACCTGAAGCACCGCTTTATCTAATGGGGCCTCCAGCTGCCACCGCAGCACGATTTCTGTTCTCATCCTGAAGCAAAGTTCTTAACCCGAGGTACTATTTCTGGGGTAGTGGAGTCTGTAACCTGAAGCATATGTAACCCGAGGTACCACTGTAATAATAATAATAATAATAATAATAATAATAATAATAATAATAATAATAATTTATTTGTACCCCACCCATCTGGCTGGGTTTCCCCAGCCACTCTGGGCGGCTTCCAACAAAGATTAAAAATACATTAAAATATCACACATTAAAAACTTCCCTGAACAGACCTGCCTTCAGATGTCTTCTAAATGTCAGGTAGTTGTTGTTCTCTTTGACATCTGGTGGGAGGGCGTTCCACAGGGCAGGCGCCACTACCGAGAAGGCCCTCTGCCTGGTTCCCTGTAGCTTTGCTTCTCGCAGTGAGGGAACCACCAGAAGGCCCTCGGCGCTGGACCTCAGTGTCCAGGCTGGACGATGGGGATGGAGACGCTCCTTTGGGTATACTGGGCCGAGGCCGTTTAGGGCTTTAAAGGTCAGCACCAACACTTTGAATTGTGCTCGGAAACGTACTGGGAGCCAATGTAGGTCTTTCAAGACTGGTGTTATGTGGTCTGTAGCGGCTGTAGTGGCAACGGAGGGATCCCGGCACTGGTGGCAAACCACTATAAAGCACACGTGCGGCATCGCTACGTACAGTGCATGCGCCGTATGTAGCGACACCGCACATGTGCCCTACGTCATGATGCCAGCCCCAGGTGTCACAATGCCTTCCTTCACCCCCTGCATAGAGGGAGGTCAAAACTGGGCCCAGACCGAAGGACAGGCAGGACAGCTCCATCTTGCAGGCCCTGCGGAAGGCTGTCAAGTCCCGCAGGGCCCTGGTCTCCTGTGATAGAGCATTCCACCAGGCTGGGGCCAACGCCAAAAAGGATCAGCTCCACATATACCCTGAATTATGGGACAAATTGAGGAGACGGGGGAAAGGTTCTCATCTCTCCAAGGTGGATCACAGCATTAGCAAGTGTCTCGAGTCATTTCCAAGCCAGACTGCCTCTCCCAATATGCCCCTTGGAGGACCTTAAGGTCATAATTGCAACACTCTAGAGGTCCCGGGCCCTAAGGAAGTCAGATTAGCCTCAACCAGAGCCAGGGCTTTTTCAACACTGGCTCCGGCCTGGTGGAACGCTCTGTCTCATGAGACCAGGGCCCTGCAGGATCTGATTTCTTTCCGCAGGGCCTGTAAGACAGAGTTGTCATTTGATTCTCTCCCCCTCTTTCTTTTTTCCATTCTCCTTCTGTGTTGGAACTCCTATTTGGGGACTTCCCTGGCTTTTTTCTGGCCCATGTAGGACCAGTCTGGATAGTCAGCCTTGGCGAAGACTTGGCGTTTTTATCCTCAAAAAAGTATTGATTGAGTTTCCACTGAAATGAGGCTGCATTTTAATGTTTCAATGTTGTTTTTAAAGCTGTATTTCAATCAATTGTTTTTATATTTGGTGTTAGCCGCCCTGAGCCCTATCCTGGCTGGGCAAGGTGGGGTATAAATAAGATTTATTATTATTATTATTACTAGTTGTCCAAAAACTGCTGGGGATCAGCAACCTTGCATGCCTCCAGTCACCAGAGGGCAGGGTTGAGGCTATCGGTTAGTCAGGGAAAATACGCTTTGTGGTTTTCCACTGAGCTCTGCCCTTTTCTCCTGCTCTCTCTCTTTCTTCTCCCTCTTCTGTGAGAATGCCACAAAGGTGGCTCCAGTTGTGCAGTCAAAATCCAAAGCCATCCTTAAGACCATGAAGCAACTGTAAATAAAGAGCTCTTTTGTTTTACCAGTCAGACTCCAGTGTGTTCCCTCCCCCTTTAAGTAATGCTAGTGATGTCTGAATGAGACAGAACGGGTGGTAGAACTGAACAAATCCTGGCAGCTCCAGCTTCCAAGCTTCTCAAACTCTCATGTGCCAACCATTTTTATTTTTAGAACCTAACAAACATATCACTGTCGATATTTCCCCTCAGCAAATCCAGGTTGCCTGGAGAAACATAAGGAGCTCAACAAGCAGCAAGGGGGAATATTTTAGTTTGATGGAGTTTAGCTTTTCACCCCAGTGAGTTTTCCCAAAAGGCTCCAATCACATTGATTGGGGGGAGGGATGAAAAAGTGTTTTTTTTCATGTGGATCTATGTCTTTGCCTGTGCAAATCCATGCTGAGGTCTCAAGTGGGTTGCAAAAAGATCAGTGTGTGTCTGTGTGCTAGGGAAGGTGAAACCCACCACTTCAAAAACTCTTGGGGGAAAAGAGTCCTTGCTGGGGGGATGACACTGTCTTCTTCTTCTTCTTTAAATTTTTATTTTCAATGCAAAATTACAACAAAAATTACAAACGTTGAATCCAAAATAAAGCTGTACAAACAAGCAAAAAGAAAAAAAGAAAACACAAGAAAAAACAAACGCAACAAACACACAACAAACAAACAAAAACACACATCTACAAACAAAACCATAGCATCATTCTAATCATTACATACTGTCAGAGCTGGCTCCAGGTCCCAGCTCACAGAGGACCAACGCTAACCGGTAGTAATGTACAAAAGTCTTTATTGAAGTACAGTTTCCATTTTCAAACCAGAGCGCCCCAGCTCTACGTCTAGGGTTTAGACCGGCGAAGCTCCATCTGAATCTCCGCCCCCTGTACACCAGTTTAAGATTCTAGCCTTACTCCACCTCTTCCGTCTCTCCTTTCTCCTCTGGGTCCTGCTACCCCCCGGGGTCCCTTCCTTCCTGGATTCTTCCGACGCAGACGTTGACCCCCCTGACTCCTCTCTCTCTCTTCGGCGGGCTTTGGGACCTGGCTCCCTATCCGGGCTGCCAACTGCGCCACCCTCCTGTACATTTGAACTTGGCGCGCGCGCCCAGCCTTCAACCTTCCTCTCGACCGTTTCCTCGCTCCCCGATGTAGGCGTGGCCAGTCCTGCCTCCTGTCCTCCTGCTGGCAGCGCGCCGCCTGATCCCGATGCCTGGGACTCCTCCCCCCTACTGCCCTCTGGTGTGGACGCTGGTCCTGATTTCCAACTGCTGCTCTCTGAGTCCCCTCTGTCCCCTTCTTCCTGGGGTGTCCCCCTAGGCACCCCCCTTGCCCTGACCATGGGAGCCCCTTTCTGTGAATCTTCCGATTCGCTGGAAAGACTCAGAGACCTCGGACCACTGTCATCGCTGACATTTCCTTCGGACTCCTCCCCCTCGCTCTCCATTTCCTGTGCCTCTGCTCCTGAACCCCTGACACATACGTATACACATAATTGACTTCCTTCCTTTGTTCTAAGACCTTGAAATTTTTAAAAAGGTAAAGGGACCCCTGACCATTAGGTCCACTCATGGCCAACTCTGGGGTTGTGGCGATCATCTCGCTTTATTGGCCGAGGGAGCCGACGTACAGCTTCCGGGTCATGTGGCCAGCATGACTAAGCCGCTTCTGGTGAACCAGAGCAGCGCATGGAAATTCCGTTTACCTTCCCTCTGGAGTGGTACCTATTAATCTACTTGCACTTTGAGGTGCTTTCGAACTGCTAGGTTGGCAGGAGCAGGGACCGAGCAACGGGAGCTCACCCCGTCACAGGGATTCGAACCACCGACCTTCTGATCGGCAAGTCTTGGCTCTGTGGTTTAACGTACAGCGCCACCTGCGTCCCTTTGAAATTTTTAGTCTTTCTAAATTGTTGTGCCTAATGTAGATTACCTCTACCTTTATACTTTTTGCACCATTTTTCTCTTTTTTTAACCCTGCAAAGCTTCATTTGTTACATACCGATATACTTCATCCAGAACAATGTTTTTTCATATACTCTTTAGCACATCCCCATTCTTTTAATAATTTTTGGTCCGACTGTCCCCTTACGAATGCTGTGTGTCTTGCCAGATGTATATATTCACAAAATTTAATCTGCCATTCTTTCATTGATAGAATTTTTCTCCCTTTCCAGTTTTGTGCTATGAGCATCCTGGCAGCTGTTGTCGCATAGAGGAATACTTTCCTTTGATTGTCAGAAATATCATTTGTGATTATACCTTCAAGGAATGCCTCCGTTTTTTTTACTAAAAGATATTTTAAACATCTTTTTGATTTCTTCATATATTTCATTCCAAGATTGTGTAATCGGTCAGCATTCGCGCACGGGGGGGGATGACATTATCTTCACCTCTGAGTTTCCATGGGATCGGTGCTGTTTTTCCGTCGCTCCTCCCTCCATGCAAGTCAATGGAGGTAGCTCTCTTCCCCAAGGAGAAGAGGCTGCATCCCAAAAAATTGGGGACAGGGTGAGAAGTCTGCTTGGCATAAAGCAATTTCCTTCATTTCTCATCCTTCCTCTAATGAACTCAGGCTGACTTTCTCAGGGTGTTGTCATTTTATCCTCATGACAACTCTTAGAGGTCAATGAGGCTCATAGAGAGATCCAACATGCTATCTTACTCCCTCCTGTTCTCCCAGACTCACTTTTTTATCTGTGTTTATGGTAATAGACAGTCCCCATTTTGACACTGGGATGCAGGTGGTGCTGTGGGTTAAACCACAGAGCCTAGGACTTGCCGATCAGAAGGTCAGCGGTTTGAATCCCTGTGACGGGGTGAGCTCCCATTGCTCGGTCCCTGCTCCTGCCAACCTAGCAGTTCGAAAGCACGTCAAAGTGCGGGTAGATAAATAGGTACTGCTCTGGCGGGAAGGTAAATGGCATTTCCATGTGCTGCTATGGTTCGCCAGAAGCAGCTTGGTCATGCTGGTCACATGACCCGGAAGCTGTACGCCGGCTCCCTCAGCCAATAAAGCGAGATGAGCGCAGCAACCCCAGAGTCGGTCACGACTGGACTTAATGGTCAGGGGTGCCTTTACATTTATTTTGACATTGGGGGACATTGACCTTACTGCTTGGAGCTGTTCCACCTGGCCTTTGGCTTGGACTCACTCTGATCCCTTATATGGGATTTGGTATATTCATTTCCCCTTGGTTGTTGTTTTTTTGCTGGCCCATGTAGGGCCAGCATGGATAGCTGGCTCGGGTGACTAGCTGATGTTTCCTCCTTTTATGGTCTTGATTTATGGGCTACAACTAAAATGAGGCTGCATTTTAAGCTGTATTTTAAGCCGTATTTTAATTAACTGTTTTTTCCCCCATTACGTTTTATTGTAATTTATATTTGATGTTAGCCAGCCTGAGCCCAGCCTGGCCAGGAAGGGCAGGGTAGAAATAAAAAAATATTATTAAAAAACTATTATTATTAGTTAAGGGATCACTACAGCATAACAATTTGGAAGGGAGGTGCAATGGTTCTAGGGGTTGCTCGTGCGTAAGCCGGTGCAAACACCTGGCTGGGTTGCCTAAGTGAACCTTTTCTGTCCGGACAGCCACTCACCCGTGGCTGTCTCAATTGCTGGCAGAATCCATCAGTGGGCGTTTCTTGAACTTCTTCCAGCATAAAAGTTCTTTGACGCCTAGTCGCCGCCTACTTTCCCTGCGCGGAAGCCTTCTGCGCAAGGAGGGCGTAGGCAGCGGAGGACCCCTACTCTCCCCGCTGGTCCCCGGCAAGGAGTCATGGGACCGCCTCGCTGCTTCCCCCATCTGCCACCCTTCTCCACTGGTGCTACGCTGATTCTCTTCCCCAGAAGATGGGTTGCTTCTCTCAATCCTGGGACGCTCTCTGGAATCCCTCTGGATCTTGCTCTCTCCCTCTGGCACTGATGGCAGTTCCCTGACAGGAGGATTGGTAGGAAGGGTTCCAGGACAGAGAGCGGTGCAGCTTATTCCAAAACAACCTCACAGGGCTATCTACCACAGTTTAAGGAGGATATTGACAAGCCGGAACAGGTCAAGATGATCAAGGATCTTGTAATGGTTCTAGGGGTTGCTCGTGCGTAAATCGGTGCCAACACCTGGCTGGGTTGCCTGAGTGAACCTTTCCTGTCCGGACAGCCACTCACCCTTGGCTGTCTCAATCGCTGGCAGAATCCGTCAGTGGGCGTTTCTTGAACTTCTTCCAGCATAAAAGTTCTTTGACGCCTAGTCGCCGCCTACTTTCCCTGCGCGGAAGCCTTCTGCGCAGGGAGGGTGTGGGCATCGGAGGACCCGTGCCCTCTCCGCTGGTCTCCGGCGAGGAGTCTTGGAGCCACCTCGCCGATTCCCCCATCTGCCCCCCTCCTCCACTGGTGCTACGCTGATTTCCTTCCCCAGAAGATGTGCTGCTTCTCTCCCTCCCGGGACGCTCTCCGGAATCCCTCTGGAGCCCTCCCTCTCCTTCTGGCTCCGATGGCAGTTCCCTGACAGATCTGGAAACCAAGCCTGTTGAGGAACGGTCGAGGGAGTTGGCTGTGTTTAGCCTGGAGAAGATAAGATTGAGAGATGCTAGGATAGCAACCTTCAGATATCTGAAGGGTAGTCACATGAAAGATGGAGCAAGCTTGTTTTCTGCTGCTCCAGAGAGGAGGACTCAAACCAAGGCATTCAAATAATAAGGAATGAGATTCCTACAAAACAGTAGGAAGAGCGTTCTGACACTAAGAGCTGCTTGGCAATGTTATGGGCTCCCTAGGAAGGTGGTGAACTCTCCACCATTGGGTTTTGTCAGGGAGCTGTGGAGTCTGAATTTGGGGGGGGGGTCGATTAAATGATCCTTGTGTCCCCTTGCAACTCCATGATTCCGTGTCTGAATTGCTGTTGTTTTCTAAAACAATGGGCAGCCGAAAGAACCGTGAAATCAGACAAAGATAACCTGAAGTTTTATTAGGGATCTTTGAACAATCTCTGTGCCAAAAACATTGAACATCAGTGTCTTGTAAACCATCTGTGAATTACAGTCTCTGTTCTTGCTGCAAAATATTGGAATGAAACATATTTGCCTTACTGCGAATGATTGGCCTCATGGTACTTGGTAGATCTTGGTGGCTATAAAAATTAGCTATTACAAAAGACCCTGGGAAGATGCACAATAAACACTCGTGGGTAGTTGAAGACCCTTCTTGATGTACTGGAACAGAATTAAATCACTTGAAGGAGTTTGCCAAGAAATACTACATATTGTACAAGTGCGGCAGAGTTCCCAGCTGCAGTTTCAAGGATGACAACCTTCGCTCTGCAACAATATTATCTGCATCTTCCCCCCATTTTATTCCGAATATAGACTTGTTTTTCTGAACCAGAAATTCAGTGTGAGATTATATTAAATACACTGGAGGAGTAAACTGCTACAGTCAAATTGATGGTTAGTATTATTGAAAGTTATTAGTTGCTTGATGCCTTACAGGTCTCCAAGCGACATGTGACATGACATGTTTAGGGAAGTTTTCAATGCTTAATGCTATATCATGTTTTTAATATTCGGTTAGGAGCCGCCCAGAGTGGCTGGGGAACCCCAGCCAGATGGGCGGAGGATAAATAATAAATTGTTGTTGTTGTTGTTATTCATTTAAAAAGATAAACATAAATACATTACAGTGGTACCTCGGGTTAAGAACTTAATTCGTTCCGGAGGTCTGTTCTTAACCTGAAACTGTTCTTAACCTGAGGTACCACGTTAGCTAATGGGGCCTCCTGCTGCTGCCGTGCTGCCAGAGCACGATTTCTGTTCTCACCCTGAAGCAAAGTTCTTAACCCGAGGTACTATTTCTGGGTTAGTGGAGTATGTAACCTGAAGCATATGTAACCTGAAGCGTATGTAACCCAAGGTACCACTGTACATGATAGGATATATATATATATATATATATATATATATATATATATATATTTCCTACAACTTACAAAAAACAGCCCCTGTCCCCCAACTACAGCTAAAGGAAGCTTGGGCAGCACTCTAAGTATAAAAGAGAATCAGCTCAGTTCATTGAAGGCCTGTGGGGAAAGTTAGGCTTTTGCTTGCAACTAAAATGATATCAGTGAAGGCACCAGGAGGACCTCACTGGGGAGAGCATTCCACAGATAGGGAGCCACCGCTGAAAAGACCTTCTCTCTGAGCACACATTTAGAATCAGAACTCAAGAGTATGATAGTAACGATAGCCATATACTAGGGGTGGGCTTGGCTCCATTTGGGCATCTAATAGCAAGACGAATTAAGGTGGTTGGGATGCTTTTGTCCATTTGAACCATGCCTTCACAACATCCGATGTCGCTCCCGAGAAAAGGCATTGCTGTTCCAACCATTCTGCATATTGTAGCTCTCTGAGTAGAACTGGGGTCTCGCGACAACTCCCAGCGCCTTTCACAAACTACATGTTCCAGGATTTTTTGATTTTTTTATTGGCGGGGAAGCCATGACTGTTTAGAATGGCATGATATTGCTTTGAACAAGCAGAACAGATTGGCTCCCTTTGAGCTCTCCATGGTCCTGATCTTTGCTTAGCACCTGCTGAACTCTTCAGGCCCTGCCTGAGAAATCTGCTTGGAACCTGTGTTTAGGTTCTAGTGGTGGTGGGAGACCTCAGTCCTGGTGTCTGAATGTGGCCCATCATGCTTGCCTTGCCCTTGGGCCTCACCTCAGGATGCGTCCCCTCCCCAGGCCGCAAACCACCCCAGCCCTGCTCCACACCTGATGTAAGTGTTTTTGCCTGGCTGGAATGTTTCCTTGAACTGTGACGTCTCTTGTTTCCTTGGATAGTGAGATGCATGTGTAGAAACCCAAAGCTTTTGCGTAGCTGGAACATCCATTTCTTGTCATTTTAATGTTTTAATGTTGAATTTAATCTTGTTTTTAAGCTGTATTCATTCAACTTGTTTTTATTATTGCTTGTTAGCCGCCCTGAGCCCAGCCCTGGCTGGGGAGGGCGGGGTATAAATAAAATTTATTATTATTTATTTTTTTATTATTGTCTCAGATGGTAGAACATGAGGCTCTTAATCCCAGGGACATGGGTTCAAGGTTCACAGCTGGGCAAAAGATTCCTGCATTGCAGGGGGTTGGACTAGATCAGGGGTCAGTAAACTTCTTCAGCAGGGGGCCGGTCCACTGTCCCTCAGACCTTGTGGGGGGCCGGACTATGTATTTTTTTTGGGGGGGGATGAACGAATTCCTATGCCCCACAAATAACCCAGAGATTCATTTTAAATAAAAGCACACATTCTACTCATGTAAAAACACCAGGCAGGCCCCCACAAATAACCCAGAGATGCATTTTAAATAAAAGGACACATTCTACTCATGTAAAAACACGCTGATTCCTGGACCGTCCGCAGGCCCAATTGAGAAGGCGATTGGGTCGGATTCGGCCCCCGGGCCTTAGTTCGCCTACCCATGGACTAGATGATCCCCGTGCTCTGCTTCAACTCCATGATTCTGCGATTCTGTGATCATATCCATTGCCCTGCCCCCTTTTGCTTCTGGCCCCACCCCCTGGTAGCATGCATCCCCCAGAAGGACTTCCTTGGATGGGGAAAGGGCTCCCCACCCCCAGTTTAGACAAAGTGGAAGGAGCTCAATTGAGCAGCATAAAATGGCCCTGAGATTTTAATGGAGGAGGGGAGGGTCGAGGCGAGGCCGCTTGCTTGCAGGCAAAATGCTGCGCCACTTATTAAATCACACAAGATTCGACCAATTAGAAGTATATGAGCATATAATCATTTTAAAGCATCAGCTGCTTGCCTTTCCTAGAACGCATCGTCCGGCAGGAACGAAAACACAAAGCAGTCAAAACATCATTAAAAAGCTCCTTTACAGAAGCCGAAAGGAAACTTTGAAAACAGACGATGAATCGTACAACAACCCGCCGCCTGCCCCCCAGTCAACCTCCCACTAACCCATGTGCTGGCCATTTGTTTCGACATATGTTTTCAAGGCTCGGATGCCTCCCTGTGAGATTTCTCCCCCGAAAACACAACATGGCCACAGCTTTGATTGCACAAAGCCCTCTCCGGCTGCCAAGACTCGCTTTGTTCTGTGCAGAATAAAGAGCAACAGTGGTCAGGCTGGGGATCAGAGTCAGGTTTCAAACGGGTGCATTTGGAAGAGAGCTCTGGCCACAGACTCCTGTGTGAGCCAAGGAGAATCTCCATTTCCCCCATTCACAGAGGAAAGGGGGAAAGTGCTGTGTGTTTTCCAAGTTGGACCCTTGCAATCAGCGGTCAATAATACTAAATTTTGCTGCAGCTTACTCCCAGGTAGGGACGCGGGTGGCGCTGTGGGTTAAACCACAGAGCCTAGGGCTTGCCGATCAGAAGGTTGGCGGTTCGAATCCCTGCAACGGGGTGAGCTCGGTCCCTGCTCCTGCCAACCTAGCAGTTCCAAAGCACGTCAAAGTGCAAGTAGATAAATAGGTACCGCTCCGGAGGGAAGGTAAACGGCGTTTCCGTGCACTGCTCTGGTTCGCCAGAAGCGGCTTAGTCATGCTGGCTACATGACCCGGAAGCTCTACGCCGGCTCCCTCGGCCAATAAAGCGAGATGTGCGCCGTAACCCCAGAATCAGTCACGATTGAACCTAATGGTCAGGGGTCCCTTTACCTTTACCTTACTCCCAGGTAACGATGCAGAAGATGACAGTCAGACCACATGGCTGATCGGGGTTGATGACCCAGGTCTACGCAGCCGAATTCCAACCACCTTTCACCAGCTCACGATTCTGATTCTGATTCTAATAAATGAGGCACGGTGCTATATACCATTGCTGCTTTGGTGCATATATTTAAAGCTCCATGTGTTCACAAGGTCATGAGCTTGCGAGAGATCTATGCCAAAACAGGGCCTGACATCATAATTCCCATCCGATTGAATTCTTGGAACTCAGTTGTAAAGACTCTGCCATGTACCCAGAAGGTACTCAGCAAACACTGTAATCTTCAATGTTCCCCGTTCCCTCACAGAGGTGTAAACGGGAGGGGGAATCCTTTGCATAAACCTGGAGAGCAGCTGCCAGTCAGTGCAGACAATACTGAACTAAATGGGCCTATGGTCTGACTCAGTATAAGGCAACTTCCTATGTTCCTATTTAAACAACTCTTAATATTTAGGACAGTGAAGGCGAGAATTTTTCTTCCAGGGAATAGAGCACAGCTCAGTGGTAGAACATCTGCATTTTATGAAGAAGGTCCCAGGTCCAATCCTGATATCTCCAGGCAGGGCTGGCAGAGTCTCCTGTCTGAACCCTTGGAGAGGGCCATAGCTCAGTGGTTAGAGCATCTGCTTTTCATGCCAAAGTTCCCAGGTCCAATCCTGACTTCTCGAGGCAGGGCTGGCAGAGTCTCCTGTCTGAAACCTTGGAGAGGGCCATAGCTCAGTGGTTAGAGCATCTGCTTTCCATGCCAAAGTTCCCAGGTCCAATCCTGACATCCCCAGGTAGGGCTGCGAGAGAACTCTGCCTGCGATCTTGGAGATGCAACTGCCAGTCATCATAGACCACTCTAAGCTAGAGAGACTAAATGTAGAAGACCTCTTTGTATGTCCCCCAAACTGTGCCTTGCCCCAAGGCTTTTGACTGCCTCCTCCCCTCCATCCATGGCAGTACACCATAGGCAGCTTAAATGGTAAAAAAAAGGTACTGTGGTACCTTGGGTTAAGTACTTAATTTGTTCTGGTGGTCCATTCTTAACCTGAAACTGTTCTTAACTTGAAGCACCGCTTTAACTAATGGGACCTCCTGCTGCCGCCACGCTGCCGGAGCACGATTTCTGTTCTCATCCTGAAGCAAAGTTCTTAACCTGAAGCACTATTTCTGGGCTAGGGGAGTCTGTAACCTGAAGCGTATGTAACCCAAGGTACCACTGTATGGGTCATAAATAACTCTTCTCACACCCATACGAACAGAGTTACTTTTTTATTATGAAAGGTAGGAGAAATTATTTTGCCAGCATTCGTGATGGTTTTAAATAGCGTATTCATCTATATTTTAATACCTCCGCGTTGGGTGTCAGCAGAAATAAATAGGAAGAAGATAGACTAGCACAGCTTTATTTCCAGTTGTATTTGTCCTTTTCTAATGCAGGATTTGCCAGGATCCTGACCAGCTGTGCTCTACCATAACTTTTGTGATCTTATATAGCCGATCTTGACTCTGCACCATTGGTTGTGACTCTGCCCTTCCAGTAAGGTAAAAGGTAAAGGACCCCTGGATGGTTAAGTCCAGTCAAAGGTGACTCTGGGGTTGTGGCACTCATCTCACTTTCAGGCCAAGGGACCCGGCGTTTGTCCACAGACAGCTCTCCAGGTCATGTGGCCAGCAGAACTAAACTGGCACAATGGGACACCGTGACAGAAACCAGAGGGCACAGAAACGTTGTTTACCTTCCCGCTGCAGCTGTACCTATTTATCTACTTACACTGGCGTGCTTTCAAACTGCTTGGTTGGCAGGAGCTGGGACAGAGCAATGGGAGCTCACCCCCATTGTGGGGATTTGAACCGCCAACCTTCTGATCAGCAAGCCCAAGAGGCTCAGTGGTATAGACTACAGCGCCACCCGTGTCCTTTAAATGACAACTGGTGGGTGTGAAACCATTTGAATAGCCTGAGAACCTTTCATCCAAAAACACTACAAATGATGCTTGCCCCATAAGGGACGGCATTTGTGTCCAAGGACATGGAGCACTGCTTTTCTCCCTCCCCCACGGAGTGGGCGTATTCCCCAGTCATGTCCTTTGTTGCTGTTTGCAAAACTTGCCTGATTTTTGGAGCAGGGTGGTCCTGCAAATTGCATACAAATGGAGCGAATTAAAATGCACGCCAAGTCATCCTTTTTAATCCCCTTGTTGGCAACGGGTCAGATGCGCAGAAGTGGGGGAAAGGAGCATTATGTTCCAGGATGGATGAAGATTCCTTTTTTCCTTTTCTTTTCTGGTTGGTTTGTTGTTTTTATCTCGCGACCGTGAGAAAGCGCTTTGCTAGGGCACTTGCCGCAGAAGGCGAGGGAGGGACGCACGTTTCTGATCAAAGGGAGGATAGCAGAATACAAGGAAATGGGAGGTTCAAGGCAGACTTCCAAGTGTCAGCGGCGCTGAACCGGAATTGGCAGTCTCAACCCATCAGTGGTCAGCAACCATTGAACCAAGTGCAAAATACAGTGGAACCTCGACTTACGTACGGTTCTACTTATGTACGATTCCAGTTATGACCTTCAGTAGGTGCTTCGACTTATGAACTTTCCTCAAGGTATGAACAGAGGCCTTGCCAGCAGCCCAGCGCTCGCCTGGCTGTCTGTGGGGCAGCGCTGGGGCCTCCGCTGCCAGGAAGAGGCCTCCACTTTGCCAGAGCTCACCCCACCGGCTGCAGAGCAGCACTGAGGCCTCTGCTGCCAGGGAGAGGGCCCCCATCCCAGCCCCGAAGCTGTAGAAGAGGTGCCTCCTGCAAGAGGCACAGCAGGGCGCACTGCAGCCCCAAACCCTGCTGAGGAACTAACTTGAGAAAGTCCAGAGAAGAACCTGGCCTGGCAAGAAAAAAAAAGTGACCCTGGCCAAAGTGAATCAGCTCTTTACTGACCCTTGCCCCACCCCCAGCTTGTAGCCAGGTAAGCCCACCAACCCTCAGTGCACCCTCACTCATCTACAATACTGTCTTATTTATTTTATAGTACAGTACATTGATTATTAAGGGACGCGGGTGGTGCTGTGGGTTAGCCCACAAAGCCTAGGGCTTGCCGATCAGAAGGTCGCGGTTCGAATCCCTGCGATGGGGTGAGCTCCCATTGCTCAGTCCCAGCTCCTGCCAACCTAGCAGTTCAAAAGCACATCAAAATGCAAGTAGATAAATAGGTACCACTCTGGCGGGAAGGTAAACGGTGTTTCTGTGCACTGCTCTGGTTCGCCAGAAGCGGCTTAGTCATTCTGACCACATGACCTGGAAGCTGTACGCCGGCTCCCTCGGCCAATAAAGCGAGATGAGTGCCACAACCCCACAGTCGGTCATGAGTGGACCTAATGGTCAGGGTTCCCTTTACCTTTAAATACTACATAGAAATGAATCAGACCCACCTAGTCCCTTTACTTTTACCTTTACCTTGATTATTGCCTTCATTTTATGGATCTATGGTCTCGTTAGACAGTAAAATCCGTGTCAAATTGCTGTTTTTCATCATCTAGAACGGATCCAGTCACTTTTCCATTACTTTCTATGGAAAAGTGTGCCTCTACTTATGTATGTTTCTAGTTATGACCCGACGTCTGGAACAGATTATGGTTGTAAGTAGAGGTTCCACTGTACAGTGGTACCTCGGGTTACAGATGCTTCTGGTTACAGACTCCGCTAACCCAGAAATAGTATCTCAGGTTAAGAACTTTGCTTCAGGATGAGAACAGAAATCATGTGGCGGCAGCAGGAGGGCCCAAGTGGTACCTCAAGTTAAGAACAGTTTCAGGTTAAGAACAGACCTCCAGAACGAATTAATTTCTTTCCCCGAGGTACCACTGTACAAAGTAATCCTGCTTTGTGAGGAACCAGCTATTAATGGTTAAGGGTGACACATTAGGAACCATCCTAGCAGGTCTAAGAGGTATTATCACATTCGGATATATTGCCACATGTTCGGTAATGGATTTATTAGCTTCCTCTCGAGGAAGATACTCAGAAGGGTCTCCAAGGATCAACCAGGAAACTGGCTCAAGAGGGAGATGAGTGATGCATTCCGACCATCTTGATTGAATCTTTAGGAGACGAACACATGAGAGATTGTTTCAAGTGCCAAGTCGTTGCAAGGAAAGAAACTGCCCTTCAAGGAAACATGATTTGCTTTTGTGGTTCTTCCCCCACACCCATATTTATTTCCTTTTTACTTCTGTGCATTTACCGAAGCATGTTGTTTGGATATATTTACTTCTGCGGAATTATTGTGGCTTAAAAATGTGGAATTATTATTGCTTCTGTTGTCAGTAGTCTTTTTTCGCATTTCATAGAATGGTTGAGTTGTAAGGGATCCTGTGGATCAACCCCTTGCAATGCAGGAATCTTTTGTGCAACATGGGGCTCATACCCATGACCCTCTTATTCTACCAACTGTCAGGTTTCAGGGTGTGGAATGTGAAACGCAAGAGCAGTCAAGTACAACATTCCTACAGTGAACATGTTTACACATGGGGAGGGGTGTTTGTCCAGCCAGCAGGTAAACTTCCTGTTTCCTTCTGGGCTGGGACAGACTTCCTCTGCATGTGACTAGAGGTGGGCGTGGCCTCACCTGTGCAGGTAACGACAAAAGCACAGGGCAGGGCAGCCATCTCTCTCTTTTTGACTACATGCATCAAAGAAGCAACGTCTGCTTAGCCAAAGATGCTCTCTTGGCCTCCAGCCAAGGGCACTGTCTCCTCATGAAATATTTTCCAGGTGTATGTTACTTTTCTAAGCTAAGTCTGCCTTCTGGGATCCGATTGTGAACAGAATGTGAGTGAGTAAACTCTTTTTATACTTTTATAGAAGACTGTGTTGTGTCTTATCTTTTATGAGGGAATAAGGGGGAAATACCAGAACAGTTATTATAGAGGCTTTAGCGAGCCTGAGCAAACATATCCGCTGAGCTTAAAAAGGGGAATGTTACTCTGCTAAAATTGTGAACTTGTTGACACAAGTTGGAAAGGCTGTAATCAGACAATATATCCTCTCCTGCATCCCTGAACATTCCCACACAAGGAATCCTCCTCCTCCTCCCACGGTAGCAGCAAAGAAGCAGATTTTTTTAAAAAGAGTTCTTACCAATTAGTTTATTCAATAATCAGAACGAGAGACAAAGAAATGCGACCTCTCTCTAGATGATGGCGGTTGCTCCGAGTAAAGCCCAACCCCTTCCGTCTCCCTTATCCTGTGTCATCCCTGCACTGGCTGATCTGAGCTTTCTGCTTCTGAACTTTTTGTTCTACTACCCCCAATGCCCACCTAGTCCTGGTCAGAGGGGGGCTCAGGAATGCTCTCCAAAGACAGAGTCTGCAAGCTGTCTCTCCTCTAGTGCTTCTGCTTCTTCCAATATCTCCCTGCTTCTCTCCTCTGCAGCCTCTGAACTATGCCCTTCTGCAAACCACTGTTCTAAATCTATACCAGCTTTTCTCAACCTGTGGGTCATCAGATGTTGTTGAACTGCAACTCCCATCACCCGTAGCTAGCAAGGCCAGAGCTCAGGGATGATGGGATCTGTAGTCCAACAACATCTGGGGTCCCACAGGTTCAGAACCACTGATCTATACTGTCCTCCTGTTCCCAGGAAGGTTCGGGAGAAGTGGGGGGTCCCCACCATTCTTCCTCAGTCCAGCCCCTGATACCAACTGAGCTATCCCAGCTATTGCTGGAATATATTTCATGTGGAAATCATCTAGGACTTGCCATCATTATCCCTTGTACTTATGGGACCGCTAGGGACGCGGGTGGCACTGTGGGTTAAACCACAGAGCCTAGGACTTGCCAATCAGAAGGTTGGCGGTTCGAATCCCCGCAACGGGGTGAGCTCCTGTTGCTCGGTTCCTGCTCCTTTCAACCTAGCAGTTTGAAAGCATGTCAAAGTGCAAGTAGATAAAAAGGTACCGCTCCGGCGGGAAGGTAAACGGCATTTCCGTGCACTGCTCTGGTTCGCCAGAAGTGGCTTAGTCATGCTGGCCACATGACCTGGAAGCTGTACGCCGGCTCCCTTGGCCAATAAAGCAAGATGAGCACCGCAACCCCAGAGTCGGCCACAACTGGACCTAATGGTCAGGGATCCCTTTACCTTTACCTCTCCTGGTATGTCCCGCAGAGGACCCCAAGGTCCATGAATATTAATAGTTTGAAGGTCCCGGGGCCTAAGGAAGCCAGACTATACTCCACCAGGGCCAGGGCCAAGGCCAAGGCCAGGGCCAGGGCCTTCTCAGTGATGGCTCTGACCTGGTGGTATGCTCTGCCCCATAAGACATGGGCCCTGCAGGACTTGATCTCCTTCCGCAGGGCCTGTAAGACAGAGCTATTCTGCCTGGCCTTCAATTTGAATTAGCCTGATCCTCTATTCCCTTTTCCCTTTCCTCTTCTATGAAGAAACCCTTTCTGGGACCCCACATTTAAATTCTTATTCATACACCTCCTTGGTGGCCCTAGTCGTAACAGCTTGGCCAGTTAGTCCTGGTGATCATTCAGTGTCTACTGACTGGGGTTGGTTTCTCCCCCCCAAAAAATGACCCCTGAATTTTAGAATTTTATTGATATTGATGCTGCATTTTATGTTGTATTCTATGCTGTTTTATGCTTTTTTTAAGTTGCATTTTAATCAATGTTTTATATATGCTGTTAGCCGCCCTGAGCCCGGTTTTTAAACAGAAAGGGTGGGGTATAATAAATTATTATTATTATTATTATTATTATTATTATTATTATTATTATTTATTACAACTGTTTAAAAACGTATCTACTCTTAGGTATCACAGAACATTGAGCTACGGCATTCATTTGTTAGAAGCAGGGATAGATGAGCGAGGAAGAGTAAATTTGCAAAAAATGCAGCCGACCTACTGCCGGCGGCAGCAACTGCTGCCAGAGACCAGTACAAAAGGATCGCACCGCACGTAGTTTTCAGCGGCCGCTTACCAGCTGGTGGATGAGCTGCGTTAAGTAAAACCAACTAAAAAAGCAGCCTAAAGCAAGCGGAAACACAAGAAATACTTCCCTGTCTTCTGTGGAAGGTCTTGACTCTCGGCGAGGCAACAAAGAAAGAGGCTGGGGAGAGGGCTGGTGTGGTAATTTGAAATTACCTGGGCACGCCCCCTGCCGGCTCCCGATTGGGTGCCGGCCAGTGGGCGGGGCGCCAGCCAGGTAAACTGGGAAAGCAGGGGGCGGCTGCCCCCTGCAAGGGGCGGTGCTCGAGCTCCCGCCCACAACCACTCCCCTCCCTTCCAGGGAGGAGAGTCTCTATGGCATTCATTTGTTAGAAGCAGACCAAGTCAGGCCTGGAGATCATGGTTTACATGGTCCATTAGCTGCCGTATGTAGTTCTTAGACATCTGTATCTTTTACTGTTCAACAATTGATTTGACTTGCACTCAGTCCAAAGGCGTTTTTGAAATTGAAACAGCACCATCTGCATATAATAAGATTTAAATTATAGTGGCGTTTCATTGGGGGTGGTGATATAATGAGGAGGATACCCCAAATTTGTGGGAAGATTGCCGAAGTATAAATTAAATAAGGTGGGAGAAAGGACATATCCTTGCCTTACTCCATAGGTGGGGAAAACTACTTAAGAGAGATTTAAATCCAATTCATGCTTTCCAAACCAATATGTGTGAATAGATACACAGCCATCTTCAGAAATTTGCACTATCTCTGAATTTTGCAATGCAGTTCTCTAGGCAGGTAATGTGTGCAAAGATGCATATACTCAAGTAAAGTGTGTGTAAAAATGCATATACAGTGGTACCTTGGGTTAAGTACTTAATTCATTCCGGAGGTCCGTTCTTAACCTGAAACTGTTCTTAACCTGAAGCACCACTTTAGCTAATGGGGCCTCCCGCTGCTGCCGTGCCGCCAGAGCACGATTTCTGTTCTCATCCTGAAGCAAAGTTCTTAGCCTGAGGCACTATTTCTGGGTTAGTGGAGTCTGTAACCTGAAGCGTCTGTAACCTGAAGTGCATGTAACCCAAGGTACCATTGTATTAGTAAACATAATATAAATAATATTATAATATAAATAATATTTATAAATATATAAATAAAAGGACACATTCTAGTCATGTAAAAATACGCTGATTCCTGGACTGTCTGTGGGCCACATTGGGTTGGCAATTGGGTTGGATCCGGCCCCAAGGTCTTAGTTTGCCTACCCATGATATAGATAAATAGTTAGATAGATAGATGATAGATAGATGATAGAAGATAGATAGATGATAGATGATAGATAGATATAGATAGATGATAGATAGATAGATGATAGATAGATAGATAGATAGATAGATAGATAGATAGATAGACAGATGATAGATAGATAGATAGATAGATGATAGATAGATAGATGATAGATTGATAGATATAGATAGATAGATAGATAGATAGAGAAAAGGGCAACATTGCATTCAGAAATGTGTCGATTAGGAGAAATTCACTTGAAAAGACTGGTAAATTTTCACCAGGAGGTTTTTTAAAAATGCAGATTGATGTGCAAATGTCGAGAACTGAATTTAAGATTAGAAAAACAGAGTAACCAAAACTGACAGATTCATGCCTCCCTAACTGGTGGTGAGCTTTGATATAAAACATTGGTTCAAGAGTAGCAGGCTCTTGCCCATAGCAGTCTGAGTCAGCCTGCTCTCACGAGAAATAAGATCAAAGGACGATTTTAAATCAATAAAGGCTGTGAACTTCTTGCCTTTTTGTTTTGTGCATTTCTCTGCCAAGTGTGGCTGTACTGAACTGTGATCTCATGTGGAGTGTCGAGATTTAAACTCATTTTGCTCCTCCCCATGCATATGAGGACCACTAATCCGGACTTTAGGTTTATTGCATTGAAAGCTGGCACAGACTTTTCCTGTTGTTGCAGGAATTTATGTATAGGTTGTGGGGTGGGTAGCCCCTCCAGCAGATATCATTCACATGCAGCCCCCACAAAACACTTCATCACAGTTTCTTCCTATCTATTCAAACGGCCTTTGCTGCACGATACCAAATGTAAGAATTCACTGATAAATGTATCTATGTGCTGGCTCACTGGGAAAACTTCAGAAATTCATATAGACATGTGAGCTCAGCTACTCAGCAGCCCCTCTGCCTGAGTGATAATTCATGGCCTCCTGATACCTGAGTGCCAGACAGGTAGCCATTCCAGAAATAACAAACCCAGATGAAGACAAAAGGGTGTGATTGACTTGGCTGGGAAACAGGGAAATGTAAATATTTCTTTTGTTACACTTGATGGGTGTTTGGTGGAGGGCAAGGAGAACCATGGGGCAGGGTCCAGGGTGCTTAGATTACTGCCACCAGACCTCCCCTTTCATGATGTAACCATGATGTATTAGTGATGTAGTTTAGGGGGGAATGTAACAGGGGGATTAGTAGCTAATAAACGTTTGGGGGCTCTTTTGTTTGGGGCTTCCATATTGTTCCACCTTGTGGCAGGTGGGAGTCCTGTCGTGACGGTCTTCAATAAAGACCAAGCCTACTGGCTGCTGTTTTGCTCTGGTATTCCAAGCTGGTTTCCTTGTTTTTTGTCCAAGGGAGCCCTCAGATTTCTCCGTTAACACTGTAAAAGAAAATAAGCCTGCAGAGGAGTGGTTGTTGTTGTTTAGTCATTTAGTCGTGTCTAACTCTTCGTGATCCCATGGACCAGAGCACGCCAGGCACACCTGTCTTCCACTGCCTCCCACAGTTTGGTCAAACTCATGCTGGTAGCTTTGAGAACACTGTCCAACCATCTTGTATTGGAGTATTGGTTTGTGATGTTGGAGCCTCAGCTTCAGGCTCTGTCCTTCCAGTGAGCACTCAGGGCTGATTTCCTTCAAAATGGATAGGTTTGATCTGCTTGCAGTCCATGGGACTCTCAAGAGTCTCCTCCAGCACCATAATTCAAAAGCATCCATTCTTCGGCGATCAGCCTTCTTTATGGTCCAGCTCTCACTTCCATACATCACTACAGGAAAAAACATAGCTGAGTAGAGTCCTCTTAGGTGCTGTGGAGGTGAGTGGGGAGAGGGAATATACAGGATGCAGGGTACAATCATTGTAACACACATCCTGTATGTTCTGCTTCTGCCTCTTTTCATTATTGTTAGGATGTGGTGGGCAATGGAGGTTTGGAGAGAAGGCTTCTATATTGAGTGCCAGTCACAGGGAATTGCAAGTACGGAAAGCTCTGTTGCGCTCAGGACCTGCTTACAGGCTTCTCTTTTTTAAAAATAATAATAATAATAATATTTATTAAATATTTAATAGTTACAAACAGAAAAAAGATAAAAAGAAAAGAAAAACAATAAAAATTTAACTAACAATACATCAAAAATAGAAAGAAAAAACAGTACAGCAAAACAACAAGAAAAAAGAAAAAAAGAAAAAACTAAGACATTTAAAAACACATCCAAATTTCATTTCTTTATCTTTCATATGCTTGTTTCCTCGACTTCCTCACGCCTCCCTTTTTTGTATTCCCGTTCAAATTAGTTGGTTCAGCAAATCCTTTCCCTCTTTCTCAATTTTTGTTCTATAATTCATCTTAACACAGTTTAACTTTAAATTTTCCATTTAAGCCCATTAACTATTAATTTTTATATAATTCTTAATAACACTTCTGCTAAAACCATATAACTTCATTCCAATATTTTTCTAACATTCATTAATTTAGCAATATTTCTGTAAATATACTTTACATTTTTTCCAATCTTCTTCCATCGACTCTTCTCCCTGGTCTCGGATTCTGCCAGTCATTTCCACCATTTCCATATAGTCCATCAGCTTCATCTGCCATTCTTCCCGGGTGGGTAGATCTTGTGTCTTCCATAGGCTTCTCAGAGGCATACGCATATGTATTTTCATTTGATGGGATATAATCTTACCAAGTTAGCATGATCACCCCTGCCCATTGCTCCCCAGCATGAGGATCCCAGAAAACCCATATCTCCTCATGATAAGCTGTTGTGACAGCTGCCTTCAGGGCTGGTCCATAAAAACAAGCTCCTGCTGTACAACAGGGTTGTCAGACCCTCAGGCCTGATCGGAAGTCTCCAGCTTCCCCTAGGCCTCTCCAAGTGGCAGGGCTTGAATCTCCTGTGTCTTTAACAAATAAAAAGGATAAATAGAAGAATAAGACGCCTTCACCCCGGTGTGGCTCCCCTTTATCACACACACAGCCCAACAAGACAACAACAGAAATCCACCAACAGCATACAAATCAATATGGCTAACCTGATCCAAAACACCCACCCACCCCACTCACACATGAAAGCAAAGACCACCACAGCCAACCACAAATGAACAGCCACACCCTAGGCCAACCCCAACCTCTCTCACCACCAAAGGAACACAAGTGAACAGCAAAGAACCTGCACAAGCAGCGCGGACACCAACCCCTACATATAGTAAGTAAAATAGAAACATCGCCACCCGACCCCACCCTCACCCATCTCTTTCCCCCTTTTCTTCCTAATGTGAGAGACATTGCATAAAAAGGTAAAGGTAAAGGGACCCCTGACCATTAGGTCCAGTCACAGACGACTCTGGGGTTGTGGCGCTCATCTCGCTTTATTGGCCAAGGGAGCCGGCATACAGCTTCCGGGTCATGTGGCCAGCATGACTAAGCCGCTTCCAGCGAACCAGAGCAGCGCACAGAAACGCCGTTTACCTTCCCACCTATTTATCTACTTGCACTTTGAGGTGCTTTTGAACTGCTAGGTTGGCAGGAGCAGGGAGTGAATAATGGGAGTTCACCCTGTCGTGGGGATTTGAACCGCCAACCTTCTGATCGGCAAGTCCTAGGTTCTGTGGTTTAACCCACAGCGCCACATTGCATACACTTTTGTAAAAAAGAAAAAGGAAAGAAAAATAATTGTTATGAAGACCGTGCGTGCAGTTTGCAAGCTCCAGCGCAGCAGAAGCTGGCTTCCAAAGATAGCTCCGACACTCTGGGGCCATCTGCCCTTCTCCCCCCTCTTCTCCCAATTAACCTCCGTCTCCAGGAGCTGCTCCTAGGTCTCAGGTTTGGACCCTGAAATTCTCAGGGTTCGGGATGCTCCTGACCTGGCAACTCTAGATACACAGCTGAGCCAATGACACAGGGTCACTGCATCCTGCACTCCTCGAGAGGACAGTTCTCCACGGGAAGCCAGCCACCTCTCCACGAGATTTTATTTAATTACTAGATCTCACTGCCAAGCTAGGGATGTACCAGACAGCCAGCATCCAGGAATAGCTGTTCCTGGCAAACTGAGGCAATCCATATCTCTTTCACCCTCACCCCCTCCTTGCCTCTTTCTTCTTTGTCCTCTGCTCTCATTTCTTCAGCATCTCCAAGGGAATCAGAGCAAACTCCTTGCTGCTTGCTCAGCTTTGTTGCATCAGCCTAAATTCTGTGGCCAGTGCAAGGATCACAGCTCTCCACAGGCAGGGCTGGTCTTCTAACTTGACAGGGGTGCAGCATTGATCAATGAGATGCATGGTTCATGCACCTATTATCAGCATGCTAAATATCAGAAGCGATACATGAAACATCTGCTCATTTCAGCAATCCATGCTGTTATTCCAGTCATAGGTGTTAGAGTTGCTGCAAGCAGAATCCCTGATTTGCACCTTGTGCAGAGTAGGAATGAATGCTGTCCACCGGAAGAAAGAGCTTCAAAACTTTGCCGGAAACAGTCTTAAAATAGTTATAATTAAACGTTGCAAAATACAAAAGGACACATTGCTCTTAAGCAAGCAAGCAAGCAGTACGGCCCCATCTTCTTCAAGTCCTTAATACAGTTCTCTCGCTGCTCCCAAAGAGAGATTCTATGCAAGCATCTTCCCTGTACAGGATCGCTGAGCTGAGCTTCTACTGTTGCTGATTCCAACAGCTAATTCAAAGGCTGAGTTCTCAGGTTTCATCTCCTGCTGTGAGAGATCTCTGCTCGGGTTTCCGGAATGAGTCATCCATTAGTCTCAAACAGTCTCCTTGTCATATTTGCTGTAGTGAAACCTCTTGCCTAATGCGAACTTCTCTTTGCAAAATGTTTTCAAACACAGCGCATACAGACATTACATTTTATGCATATTAAACTTACATCTTAAACCGCAGGCAGGTAAGAAATTTCTCTCTTACTCACTCACTCTTTGCCCCTACCCCTGGATTGTGCTCTACCTGGTTTCTGGGGCGTGTCCTGTTCACCACCACCACGATTCTGGGTCCATACTATCGTGATCTTCCTCCTGCCTGGGTGCCTCTTGGGGTCTCCACGGCTCCTCCCCATCTGCCCAGTCCTTGACAGATGGGAACAGGTTGAGATTGGTCGGGCAGCACCACATTCACCACAATGGACTGCAAAGTGCTTAGCGCTGATGGAGTGACATTGCTGAGTTAGCGAAAGCATCTCTGTTTTGAAGAGTGTGACTTTCTCTCATCTGGTTGAGGAGGATTAATGGGCCGGAAGCTGCTCAGATCCTTTGACAAGCTGATACAAGCACAGGGGAACAGGTGCAATTGCTTATTGAGATGTGTCTGGAATCGTCTGTGAGTCCCTCGGGTGCTCGTGCCTCGATGCGTGAATGCTGACATCTGTTACATATTAAACCTACCACAAATATGCCAGGCTAAATATTGTCACCGCAAAGCGTGACTTTTCCCAGTGCAGGAATGCATCGAGGGAGCTGAGCGGTGGAGATTTAGGCCTCCGCTGGACTGATATTGATGGGCGCTCTTGAAATCCTAAGTCAAGTGGATTTCTCCTTCTTGGGAGAAATACACGCATATTTTAAAGATTTTATTGAAGTAAGTCAAACCAATACAATAAAAAACAGTGGAAGTACAAGAAAGGCAGTGCAGTATATTCAAAAGTGACTTAATATTAGGTTGGTAGAGAACTCATGAGAATTAGGAAAATTAGGACAATTTCCATGTTTTGTGGCAGATTGGAAGTCCTGTGTGTCTATTAGTTGTATCTAAGTAAAAAGCCCATCATGAAGGGCGGCATGGAAATAATTTGCTATATACATGTTGACACAACTTTAATAAAATACTAATAATATTGCTACTACTAATAGGAGGAGGAGTTTGGATTTGATATCCTGCTTTATCACTACCCAAAGGAGTCTCAAAGCGGCTAACATTCTCCTTTCCCTTCCTCCCCTACAACAAACACTCTGTGAGGTGAGTGGGGCTGAGAGACTAAGTGTGACTAGCCCAAGGTCACTCAGCAGCTGCATGTGGAGGAGCGGGGAATCGAACCTGGTTCACCAGATTACGAGTCTACCACTCTTAACCACTACACCACACTGGCTCTCTAATAATTGTACCCTACCCATCTGACTGGGTTGCCCAAGCAACTCTGGGCAGCTTCCAACAAATATAAAAGCATAATAAAACATAAAAACTTGCCTATACAGGGCTGCCTTCAGATGTCTTCTAAAAGTCAGATAGTTGTTTATTTCCTTAACATCTGATGGGAGGGCGTTCCACAGGGTGGGTGCCACTACCGAGAAGGCCCTCTGCCTGGTTCCCTGTAACCTCACTTCTCGCAATAAGGGAACCGTCAGAAGACCCTCAGAGCTGAACCTCATAGAATCATAGAATTGTAGAGTTGGAAAATGATCCTTAGGCTCCACTAGTCCAACCCCCGGCAATACAGGGATAGAACCTGCAAGCTTGGCGTTATCGGCACTACGTTCTCACCAACTATTCAGAAGCATTCATCTGAGTGTTTATTGTTGCTTTATTTTAATTTTCGATTTTATTTAACTGGGGCATGCCATACACTCTAATATGAACAAAGATCTCTCTCTGTGCAACCATGCCAAACAATTTAAAGATGAAGATGAATAAAAGCTACATTGTTGTTGTTTAGTCGTTTAGTCGTGTCTGACTCTTCATGACCCCATGGACCAGAGCATACCAGGCACTCCTGTCTTCCACTGCCTCCCGCAGTTTGGTCAAACTCATGCTGGTAGCTTCAAGAACACTGTCCAACCATCTCGTCCTCTGCCGTCCCCTTCTCCTTGTGCCCTCCATCTTTCCCAACATCAGGGTCTTTTCCAGGGAGTCTTCTCTTCTCATGAGGTGGCCAAAGTAGTGGAGCCTCAGCTTCAGGATCTGTCCTTCCAGTGAGCACTCAGGGCTGATTTCCTCGAGAATGGATAGGTTTGATCTTCTTGCAGTCCATGGGACTCTCAAGAGTCTCCTCCAGCACCATAATTCAAAAGCATCCATTCTTTGGCGATCAGCCTTCTTGATGGTCCAGCTCTCACTTCCATACATCACTACTGGGAAAACCATGGCTTTAACTATACGGACCTTTGTTGGCAAGGTGATGTCTCTGCTTTTTTTAAGCTACATTACAGAAAGCAGAAAATAAGGTAAAATCGACAGGGGGAAAGACTCTCTCCAGAGGCAATGGACTTTTCTTACTGCATGCTTTAGAGCAGAGACTGGGATGTCCATCTCCCAGGGATAGAGTGTTTGCAGACTCCTCCACTGGGCAGGGGAGCTGGACTAGGAGATCTCCCAGAGACCTTTGCTCTCCCTCTTCCCTGCCACAGGTCCATCCATCCCACAGGTCATCCATCCACAGGTCCTGCCCATTGAAGTTTCCACATGGCAGTTCTGCTTCTGCTTTTGAGCAACTGAAATCTGTGTAATCTGGCAGCTCAGTTGGACTTTTGATCCGCAGCCAGGTTTAAATCAGTAAGAGCTGCCCCTCCTTTTTTCAATCAATGGGCACTGGAGGGTCTCAGCTCCTCGGAAAGCCAAGCTAACCGATCTTCTTGTTGCTTCCAGCAAACAATCCTCTCCCGCTGGTTAGTCTCCATCCAAAACAATCATCGTCTCTATTTTGTGAGTCTCTGTTAGTTGCTGGGGTGATAATTATGAGGCTGGAACAAATAGCAAACTGTGTTTACAGGTGAGGAGTGAGCAAAAGTGGAAAAATCCATCAAGGCACATTATGGCTCATTTATTTGTGAGATTATGGGGGGGGGGGAGTTGGAAAGAAAAAAAACAACATCAGGCCAAAATGTTCTGTCCTTTCAGGGGCAAAACATGGCTTCATAAGACTTATAAATTTCAGGATTTGCCATTCATGTGCGTGTATCAGTTTTCTGAGAAGCCAAGCTCTCCTGTTTTGTCATTGGAAAAGAATCCCCATAGCGCTCAGAACCATTTAAGAAAACAAGTTTCTAGTCCTTATGTTGGTGGAATGGTTGAAGGCAGTTGTCTCGGTCTGGTTTACGGGCAGTTAAAGTCCCGGCTGAGGACGTCGGGACTGGGGGCAAGATGGCGGGGTGGTAGCAGGAGCGAGAGTCCAGAAGCCAGGAGTCTGGAAGCCAAGAGTCTGAGGGTCAGGAAACCAGGAGCCAAGGGTCCGAGGATCAGGAAGCAAGGAGTCAAGAAGCCCAAGGCAGGAAGTGTGTTGCTGTGGCAAAGAGCTGAAGGGAAATGCTGCCCTTATATCCCTTCCCGGCTCTTGCCACCAGGTGCTGTGAGTTACCAATCGGCCTCACCTGTGTGACCGCGCCTTGCCTCTTCAGAACAAACTTAGGAAAGCCCCAGTCCTGGAAAGCCCTACTGGTCACAGGGCCTGGCTCCTGCACACACTCCTGACAGCAGTGCCCGCCTTCTGCTGACATTTGGGAGGTAAGGAGTTTGCCACACCGGCCTTTGGCAAGATTTTACAAAATATGTTTTATTATTTTGAAGCCAGTGTAGACAGATGGATCAAAGTTCTGGCTTCTCCAATAGATCTGCCACGAGGCCAGCTTTCTTTTCTGCTGCTGGTATATTTCCCTCTTCTTCTTCATCAAACACTTCATATATGGAATTCCCTACCGCAAGGTGTGGTGATGGCAAAGGGTTATTTCCGAGTTTGGGCGCTTGCTCAGAATCACTAAATCACGCTTTGTGCATGCGCAGAAGTGCTGAATTGCGACCCGTGCGTGCGCTGCGGGTTGCAAACACTGTGGGTTGCAAATGTGCCTCCCACACGGATCACATTTGCAACTGGGGGGCCCCTGTACCTGACTGCTACTTAGGTATCACATCCCACAGGACCGACCAATGGCTAAATGGAAAGTATTTTTTAAACTCAGATGCATTTGCTCAGGCTCGCTAAAGCCTCTATAATAACTGTTCTGGTATTTTCCCCTTATTCCCTCATAAAAGATAAGACATGACACAGCCTTCTATAAAAGTATAAAAAGAGTTTACTCACTCACATTCTGTTCACAATCAGATCCCAGAAGGCAGACTTAGCTTAGAAAAGTAACATACACCTGGAAACTATCTCATAAGGAGACAGTCCCTTTGTCCTCTCTTGGCTGGAGGCCAAGAGAGCATCTTTGGCTAAGCAGATGTTGCTTCTTTGATGAATGTAGTCAGAGAGAGAGAGATGGCTGCCCTGCCCTGTGCTTTTGTCGTTACCTGCACAGGTGAGGCCACGCCCACCTCTAGTCACATGCAGAGGAAGTCTGTCCCAGCACAGAAGGAAACAGGAAGTTTACCTGCTGGCTGGACAAACATTCCTCCCCATGTTCACTCTAGGAATGTTCACTCTAGGAATGTTGTGCTTGACTGCTCTTGTGTTTCACATCCCACATATGGGAGGCAGTTGTAAGGTAGCAGCTATCCAAGGTCCTGGAACTACTGCTGGTCACTACTCTCAGGTATCTGGCCATTTCACGATGAGCTCCCCCTAGAGGCCAGGGCAAATCAATATGCTGCAGGCACATAGGACTACTAAACTGTCTTCTCTCAGCTCAAGCCTCATATCCGGGTGGGAAGAAAGCCAGTAAATAGCTTGATCGCTTCTTGGTTATACCCAAGGCATCTCCCTGAAGCATTTTTGCTCATTAGAGTTTCTAGTAACTTCACAGCTGAAGCACGCGTATGCAATTACTGCTGGAGGCTGACATTTTCCTTTCACCTGAATAAATTCCCCAAAGAGCAGGCCATCAAACCTTCAGATCCTTACCATTATTTACATGCAGGGAACAAACATTTGCACAATCTGGAGCTGTGATGCCGGTTGGCATGCAGAATTCTTATTTATTTATTTCGTCTTCTCCGGCATCAAAAAACAGTGATCAGGGTCACCGTGTCCTCTTGTCAATCTGCCATGGAGATGAAGGGTCCTTTGATTGACATGAAGGAGCAACAAAACCTTTCATGCAGTCCTGGCTAAGCATGAGAGGACAGCTCTCTCTCTCTTGAGAAATCTAGTTTTGGTTTCCCAGCAGAGCAGAATGTTAGAAGATTCAGGACAGATACAAAGACGGACCTCCTTCATTCACCACATACCGGCAATTAAACGATGGAACTCTCTTCTGCAGGAAGCACAGATGGTCACCAATCTAGGTGGCTTCAAAAGAGGATTAGATAAATTCATGGAGGAGAGGGCTATTGATGGCTACTAGCCATTATGATGGCTGAGCTCTGCATCCATGTTCAGCAACAGTAATGCCTCTGAGTAATAAGTTGGTGGAAACCACAGGATGAGGAAAGTCCTCAAGTCCTACTCAAAGGTCCCCCACAGACATCTGCTTTCCCACTGTGAGAAAAGGAAGCTAGGTTAGATGGCCACTGGTGTGGTCCAGGAAGCTCTTATGTTCCTATGTTTCTGAGCTGGAGTGGCAAAATGAATAACAAAGCCCTGTGGCACTTTGAGAGTGAGAATGAAGGGATTTAACAAGCTTGGTGGATCTCCTCCCATTGGCTGCAATTTATTTTCTCCTCAAAGCCCCCCCCCCCAGCAATGCCATATAGAATCATAGAACTGTGGAGTTGAAGGGACCCCAAGAGTCACCCTCTGCAATGCAAGAATCTTGCCCATTGATGAGATCATGAAATTGTCCTGAGTCCAGGGGCACCAACACCTGCTTCAGAAGTCCCATCAGAGTGATTTCTTATAGCCAGTTCATAGAAGATAAGGCTTTCAATGGCTACTAACCTCTGTTGCCCCTGGTCATGAAATTCTACTCAGTATTGATCCAGAGCAGATTCCAACGTATAGTTAAAGGTAAAGGTAAAGGTAAAGGTAAAGGTAGCCCTGACCGTTAGATCCAGTCGTGGATGACTCTGGGGTTGCGCACTCATCTCGCTTTATTGGCCGAGGGAGCCGGCATACAGCTTCCGGGTCAAGTGGCCAGCATGATTAAGCTGCTTCTGGTGAACCTGAGCAGTGCATGGAAACGCCGTTTACCTTCCCGCTGGAGTGGTACCTATTTATCGACTTGCACTTTGATGTGCTTTTGAACCGCTAGGTTGGCAGGAGCAGGGACCGAGCAATGGGAGCTCACCCCGTCACAGGGATTTGAACCGCTGACCTTCTGATCAGCAAGCCCTAGGCTCTGTGGTTTAGACCACAGTGCCATCCGCGTTCCTTAACGCATAGTTAGCAGAGTAAAAACTTAAACATGTTGCAGGATTCCTCCAAAATAGCACAGAGGAAATTATATTTCATCTAGGAGAGCTTTACTGCTACTGAAGGCAAATGAGAGCAATGGTCACAAATCCAATACATTCAGGATTGGCCCTGTCCATAAGAAATCCAGTTGCAGCAGACTTAACTTACACTTACAATAACTTATAATAAACCTATAACTTAACACTATATACAGAACACCACACCAGAAGGAAGAGAGATAGAAAGAGAAAGTGAAACCCAGGCTCCTTCTGGCCTTACTTTTATAGCCAGCATGACCTTGACAGAAAGAGATAAGAGAACCAGTTTACGCCAGCTATACTCAGCTTCTCGGAAGGAATAACCCAAACATCATGAACCTTCTGTTTGTTTCTTTCATGCAGAGAAGCTTCCAGAACCCTCTTGAATTAAGTAGAATAGGAAAGATCTCTACACATCAGATCAATACTTTCTGTACCAAGAAATGCAAACTGACCCTAATGTTAGTAGCCACCACAACATGTTACAGAAGCAAATCCCATAGTTTAGCTCTGCACTGGGTCAACAAGTACTTTTCTCACTCTATCCTGAATCCTTAGAATTCTTCTAAGCTTGCCTACACTGATCCTAGAGGAACTTGCTGGTGACTACAGTGGTACCTCAGGTTACATACGCTTCAGGTTACATACGCTTCAGGTTAGAGACTCCACTAACCCAGAAATAGTGCTTCAGGTTAAGAACGTTGCTTCAGGATGAGAACAGAAATCGTGCTGCGGTGGCAGCAGGAGGCCCCATTAGCTAAAGTGGTGCTTCAGGTTAAGAACAGTTTCAGGTTAAGTACGGACCTCCGGAACGAATTAAGTACTTAACCTGAGGCACCACTGCATTCCAAAGCAGAGCTGGGGGAGAAATTCAGCTGAGTTTTCATTTGAATGCAAAGCAGCCTTATTCAAACTTCCCAAAGCAGCTCCAAAGCAAAACATAGCTGTCATTTGAAATCCAAACTTCTCCAGATTTAGCTATGCAGTTCACCAATCAAATAATGTGCACAAAAATCTGTTTAGCGGGGGAATGGAAACCAAGGATGCATTCTGTTAGGGCAAATTGCTTGCAAAAATCTGTGCATCAGGCAAGAGTGTATTAAAAAAAATGTCAGTGTGCTAAAACGGTGTTGAATGTTCATGAGGATTTGCAAAATGATGTAGAAATGTAGCTAACAAATTTCAGATGGGGGGAAATGTGCAAATGGGAGAACCTGAAATTGACAAATTTAGCCATCCCTAGTTCAAAGGGAGCCTCTTACAAATAAACAATTGTGCTGATCACTCAGCAATGCAGGCGGCTGGGTTTAATCTGCAAAGTCTGTGATAGTTTGAAAAGGGCTCTCTCTCATGCCATATATTCATACCATAATTCCTTATAGCTTTGTGCTTTTATCAGGCAAACACCTAAACAACTCATTTTCCCTTTCATGTATGTCTGAATAGGATTTGAATACTTAAAGTGAGTTGCTTCCAGCTAGAATTTGTTGCTGCATCAAGCTGTTTTGAAGGAGCAAATCACACCGAGAAGGTTGCTTAGAAACTGGAAGTGCCTTAGTAAGACCTGAGATCGTCTCGTTTTCCCCTCCCTCCGCATGCAAACTTAGATGTTTCCATGGGTTGGCAGAACTTTTCCAGGGATATACTGTATTTTTCGCCCCATAGGGCGCACCGGCCCATAGAACGAACCTAGTTTTCGGGGGGGGGGAATAAAGAAAAAAAATTATTTCCCCCCCAGGTGCGGGGCTGGGGCGGGGGAAGCCTGAGATTCCCCCAACCCCAGCCCCCAGAACAGGCTGCTATCCGCTAGCCGTGGGAGAGCTGTGCGAAGTCGCCCAGCTCTCCCATGGCTAGTGGAGAGCTGCGCGAAGCCCGAAGCTTGGGGTGTGCTGAGCTCAGCGCGCCCCAAGCTTCTGGGTGCAGGCAAGCTCACCGCTAGCCGTGGGAGAGCCACACAACTTCATGCAGCCCTCCCACGGCTTGCGGATAGCTTCCTGAAGCCTGGAGAGTGAGAGGGCTTCAGCTCTCCAGGCTTCAGCGAAAGCCTGCATTCGCCCCATAGGACGCACACACATTTCCCCTTCATTTTTGGAGGGGAAAAAGTGCCTCCTATAGGGCGAAAAATACGGTACTTTGCTGAGTATATCTCAGAAGGTCATGAGCTCTAACAGAATTCAGTAAGTCAGAGGTAGAGAACTGTAGACCTCTACCAGGCTCACTGGGATGTCCATCCCCTACTCCTGACACACCACTACGTACGAAGGGGGGTGTGGTGGGGGTGGTCCACACCATCAGTTTTTCCCACAGACTTCTGCCCACTGCTGGAATGTGGACTCCGCAAGTTTGCTTAGAAGGGAATGCGGCTCTTAGGCCATAATAGTTTCCCCTGCCCTGCACCCCTGTAGCCAGTAAGTACGACCACCTTTCTATAATAATAATAATAATAATAATAATAATAATAATAATAATAATGAAATAGACACTCCAGTTTTGCCCTCTGGCTATGCAGTGCAAAGCAAGGGGGGTGGATTTACGCAATAGATATTTCACCACCAGATTTCCAAATTCACTCCAGATTTTGCAGGAGCGTTTTGCTGGATCGTTGTTGTTTCGTGTCTGACTCTTCGTGACCCCATGGACCAGAGCACGTCAGGCACTCCTGTCCTCCACTGCCTCCCACAGTTTGGTCAAACTCATGCTGGTAGCTTCGAGAACACTGTCCAACCATCTCATCCTCTGTCGTCCCCTTCTCCTTGTGCCCTCCATCTTTCCCAACATCAGGGTCTTTTCCAGGGAGTCTTCTCTTCTCATGAGGTGGGCAAAGTATTGGAGCCTCAGCTTCACGATCTGTCTTCCAGTGAGCACTCAGGGCTGATTTCCTTCAGAATGGATTGGTTTGATCTTCTTGCGGTCCGTGGGGCTCTCAAGAGTCTCATCCAGCACCAGAATTCAAAATTTGCTGGATCAGGTGGCTGCAAAATCTCTCATTTTACAGTGATGCTCTTTGCATTCTTAGCCATGCTTCCTTTTGTGTATACATTAAAACAACAACAATAGCCAGGTGATGTTTCATTTTCTCCTCTAAGCCCCCTGGGTGGCTTCCTGGCCTTACAAAACAAAATACTGCCGACTAATTTCGATCTCCACCTGAGAAGGAGCGTCAGGATGTTAATGGCAAACTCTCACCTGGAATCAAGTTCAAAGCCAGGCAGAAGAGAGAGAAAAAGGAATTGCATAACAAAACACATTGGCAAGCGCTTTTCATGAGACCCAGCCAGCGTTCCAAACGGGAATCAATCTGAGCTCTCAAAACACTGCCGAGGTCTGTAAAAATAATATGGCTCCTATTTTGGAACGCGGTTAATTTTTTTAAAAAAATAGCAAGCTGTTCTCTGCATCCTCCTCCAAAGCAAAACACCAAGACCCAAACAGGCAAACGTTGTGCTTAGAATAATTATGGAAATTAAGATATTTGCATAATATGAGGCATTTGCATAATCCTGTTTGGATTGACATGAGTTGGGGAAGTGGGGGAAAGGGCAGAGGGTTAGGACTTCAGGAATCAGTCCTGATGAAATACAGAGGACCAGATATATCCAGGAAGAGAAGGAAAATCTTACTATCTAACGAGACCATTGATCCATAAAATGAAAGCAATAATCAACGTACTGTGCTATAAAATAAACAAGACAGTATTGCAGATGATTAAAATCTAAATTACATTTTGTTTCTTACCTGCTCTGTGTTTGGATGGGGGGCTTTTATCCATTTCCGAAGTCACACAATCAATCAGTAGCTGAATTGGGTTCCACATAGTCACAAAAACAAATTAACCGAAAAAGCCTCAAAAACGCAAAATAAATAGCAAAAACAAAAGTGCCAGACTTAATCTGTTCCAGAAGTCCGTTTGACTTCCGAAATGTTCGAAAACCAAAGCGCAGCTTCTGATTGGTGCAGATGCCCCGGAAACAATAGCCGACAGCCGCATCGGACATTAGGCTTCCAAAAAACATTCAAAAACTGAAACACTTGATTCTGAGTTTTCGGTGTTTGGGAACCAAGGCATTTGAGTACCAAGGCGTTTGAGAACCAAGTTACTACTGTATTCCTAATTGCTCTTTCTGGGGCAATGCCTCCATGCAAGAGGTGGACTGATAATAATGACATTTGCTTGACCCATCACTCTTTGTGACTAAAGTGACTTGCACTGATGATAATTTGCCATTAGGGGAAGGGGTGGGAATCAGACAAAGCCCCACCCCCCAAAATATGTTAGTCATTTATATTCTTGCATTTATATCAGGGAAGAAGGGGTGAAATGATATAAGCAAATAAATAGCCATAAATAACTGTTGTCACTGTTTTTTCTTCCACCGGCTCAACCCTCAACAGAGCCATTGATTTTTCTCTTTTTCAGTGAAGGATTGTGGGAAATTATTGCCTTGAGGGCGATTGCTAGGTGTAGAATCCTGGTCCTCCAAGTCATTTGGAGTTCGACATCCCTGAGTTAGATGTAAGTGGCTTGCAACCACCGAAGATCCCACATCAAAGCAGAAAAAGTCTGGAAGTTCACCTCAGAGGGACTCAAATGGCCATTATAGCTAAAAGGCAATTAATCTCTATCCATCAGGCCTTTACTGCATGATCCTAAGGGGATCACAAAAAGGAGGCTGTGGTACTATAAATTTGCTGCCAGTTCGTTGTGTGTGTGTATGTGTTTATGTTTTAAACCCAACCACCACCAAAGGAATAAAATACCAGTTGCGTGGCAATACCCGCCCCCTCCCACAGGTGAAGAAATAACGAGACAGACACAATAATTAAGGTTAATGGGCGTAAATGGCCACAACTTTATTGATTACAGGTAAGAGAGGTATTGGCTGTAGGCATTGGCCCTAGCATTCAAACCGGTCTAACCGGGAAGGGTTAAGCACCAACAGGGGGAGCCCCCCGAGATGAACATCCGTAGGTGCCCCCCCAGGGGTTACCGCTCGGGGGCGCGCTTTAGGCCCTAGCCTCCGTAGGTTTCGGACGAGGCGACACCCCCCGGAGTCCTTTAACGAACTACCCTTCGTGATGTGGGGGAGGTGATGGCGCTCCTCCCCCCCGTCCTCATCTGCATAACAATACCCCTTGCCAATGCCTACCCGCCACCGAGCTGAAGCTCGCCGCCAATACCCTCAGACCTGTAACCAATCCCTGATCCCCTGAAAGATATCCGCTAACCATAAGTCATTGCCGGCATCGGAAAGGTGCACTCCATCCCCACGGTATAGTGCCTCATTGCTAAACTTGATGCCTGGGTGCGTAATGACCCGACCATTCATCGCAGCCACTCTGCGTGCCACCGAACGCTCCAAAAGCCTCCTGGCCTTGCTGACCGCCACCTGGTTCGCTGCATCCCGCCAGCAGCGCCTCTCCAGCAAGGAGGACCATAGAATAGCTAAGGACGGGTACGTGTCCCGCAAACTCCCCAGGTCACCAACGATATTCCACATCAGATCAACCCCTTTACGATAAGCCAGATCATTTTCACCCAGTTGGATTAAAAGCGCATCAGGGGGACCCTCCCTCGCTATCTTGCTTGACACCATTGGGAGGAACTCCTGCCAACGCATCCCCCGACGGGCCACCCAAGAGATCACAACATTGCTTGGGAGATCTAGTCCTGCCCGTTCGCACGTAGCACGCCATCTCAGCCTTGCCCAGTGGACGATACTGTGACCCACAATCCACAGACGAATCTGCCCAGCGCCTGAAACAATAAAGTGAGAGAGCCGGATCAGGGGGAGCGTGAGGTAAGTGAGCCGGATCGGGGGGGGGGGTAGGGTGAGGGGGGGGAAGGAAGGGGAATTAGCGGGGTTTTCGGATGTATCCCTTATACGCATTTGATTTCCACCGGCCAAGGTCCATGACCCGCTCCGCTGGTAGCCCCATGTGAACCGCGGTGGTAGCCGCCCCAATACGAAAGGAATGGGCCGCGTACTCCTCTGGTGGGAGCCCTAAGTCTGCGATCGCCTTACGCATCACCCTCGTAAACTGGTGTTTGGACATGCAGGACCCATCCTCATGTATGAAAAAGGGCCCGTTGATTTTAGGCCTTAGGTACAGGAACTTCCTGGCATCCCGCACTGGGCAAGGGCCTGGATTTTGGGTGGCCTGGAGGCGTATTATGGCCCCCCTGCCAAGCTGGTCGGTCTTAGAGCTACGGATTTTTAAGCTTACTTCAGAGTTTGCCACGGACACATCCTCCAAGAGGAGACCCCTGGAGTTGGAGCTGGGGTGGTCCTCGTAGACCACCTCACTTATACGCAAAGCCCCGAAGAAGGCAAAGGAAAAGGCGGCGGAGAATAGTCTTGCCTCGTAAATAGACCAGCAGATAGCCCTGAGTTTAGTGCGAATTCCCGCGAGTAAATCAAGGGTGATAGGTTTCCTGCCGTCGCGACCTGGGGGCTGGGCCCTGCGCCAGCCCTCCAGCATCTTCCTTACCACAAAGTGAGCGCAAGGGTCGACTGAGAATAGCGTCTTTGAAAAGAACGATATGGCGGCAGAATGAATATTGAGTGTTTTAGGGGCCCGACCCAGGTCGCGAAGGCGTACAAGGTACTCTATGACCTCGGACTGCGCCGGGGCCCTGCCCATCCTAAACAGCCCTTTTTTCTTGCGAAAGGATGTGAAATCCGCCCAAGCCTTGCTATAGGACCTCAAGGTTGAAGGCGCGACTGCCGACAATACTCCCTTTAGAGCTTCTCGTTGCCAATACGCCAAAGGTGTTCCGGAAACGGTTGCGGCAGCAGCTGCGCATCCGGCGCCAATGTGCGAAAGCGATCCATCTGGAATCGAGATAGAGCATCCGCAATGCTGTTATCAATGCCCGGTACAAATTTAGCAGTGGCATATAGGTTTAGCTGGAGGCAAGACAGGACGAACATCCTCAGAAGGGACGCCACCCTGGGGGAGCGAGATGATTGCTTGTTCAGCACTGAAACCACCGCTTGATTATCCGTCCAAAAGCATACACTACGATTCCTAAAGTGCTCGGGCCACAAGTGAATTGCTACAACTATAGGGAAGAATTCCAGGAAGGTTAGATCCCTAAGTATGGGCTTCCCTTGCCAAGCCGGGGGCCATCGCTGCGCACACCATTGCCCACGGAAGAACACACCAAAACCCAGGGAACCTGCTGCATCTGAATGTACTTGGAAATCGGTTTGCAGGGCCATGCGGTCCTGCCACAGTGATATACCATTGTAACCGTCTAGGAAGTGCAGCCAAACCTGGAGATCCGCCTTTACGGTCTTTGGGAGGCGAACCCTGTGATGTGGTGACCTCAGGCCCTCTGAGAGATTAGCCAGTCTTCTGCAGAAAGGGCGCCCCGGAGAGACTACTCGACAAGCGAAGTTAAGGTGACCCAGAAGGGACTGGATCTGCTTGAGCGTGACCTTCTTTAAAGGCAGCAGCAGAGAGATAAGCTCTCTTAGGGCGGCTAACTTATCCGCTGGCAACCGGGACGTTTGCGCCACGGTGTCGAGTTCGATGCCCAGGTAGGTCAAGGTAGTAACAGGGCCCTCGGTCTTTTCGCCTGCTAGGGGGACGCCCAGCTCCCCCGCCAAGGCCTCGAAGGCCTGTAGAAGAGCCAGGCAGTCACTTGCATCCGTTGCCACCAATAGAAAATCATCCAAATAGTGAGTCACCCCACCTTCGCCTGTTCTAAATTTGAGGGCCCACTCGAGGAAAGTACTGAAAGTCTCGAAAGCAGCGCAGGCAATGGAGCACCCCATGGGCATAGCTTTGTCGATGAAATAGAGACCCATGAACTTAAAACCCAACCAGCGATAGTCCCTCGGGTGGACCGGGAGGAGGCGAAATGCCGACTCGATGTCGCACTTCGCCAGGAAGGCGCCCCTACCGAAGCCGCGAACCAGCTTCACCGCCTGGTCGAAGGAAGCGTACTTCACCGCGCATAGTTCCTGGGGTATGGCATCATTAACCGAGGCACCCTTGGGGTAAGAAAGGTTATGAATCATGCGGAATTCCCCGGGTGCTTTCTTGGGAACTATGCCTAACGGTGAAATATGCAGCCGCTCAACCGGGGGTTCCACGAATGGACCTGCTACCCTGCCGGCCACTATCTCCTTCTGAATCTTCTTTAACGCGATGTCCGGCCTCTCGAGCACTGACTTTTGATTAGGGGGGCAGTTAGAGTTAGGGTTAGCTGACACCGGGATTCTAAAGCCTTGGGAAAACCCACTCTCCAACAGCAAAGCGGCCTGCCTGTTGGGGTACTGTTTTAAAAGGGAGCTTAGCGTAAGCAGGTTAATCGGAGAGTGAGCGAGGTCCAGGGAGAGATTAGTAGCGGTTCCCCATTGCGGCACGGGAGGTGTTAGGGACGTTTGCGGGGGCACCCTGATTTCCCTGCTGAGGGTGACCCCTGCTGCCCCGAAAGGGCTGCTGCCTGTTTTTATAGCAGGAGGAAGCCGGGTGACCGCCTAAGCATTTCTCACATTCGTGTAAGTACTTACACGTGGAGCGTTGACAGGATCCTTTGTTAAAGTCCCAGCAAAGCTTGCGGCGCTTGGGATCCGCCTTACCGGGCTTAGATTGATCATAGGGCTTCTTTTCAATGTTGGGCCCCACGTGCACCAGCCATAGGTTGTTGTCCATCTGATCCCAGCGGGTGGACGACAACTGCGAGGCGTTCCTTCGAAAGTCCTCATCATAAGCGATGGCGGCTTCGTCACCTGCTAATTCCCGGGCCATCCGCACGTGCGCCAGGTAGGATGCAAGATGCATACCCCGCTTTGGATAGCCCCCCGCCACAATTCCCATAAAAACCTGATAACCATTAAGCCAATTCTCAAAGGTACGCTCCACCCGGGGCGACCTGTACTTTTTCTTGCCATGATATCTCCTTTTCTCCCCTTTTCCCTTCACCTGCACTGGGGGCAACAGGGAGAACAGATCTACATAGTCGCCGTTGAGGATCTTATCTCTTTTCCTCTTAGAGAGGTGATTACCAATGATAAAATCCGTCGCGGCGTGAGTTGACACCTTAGTGTCCTCCAGGAGGGCCCCATCCCTCCAATCCAAGGTACCATTGAATTTCTTTCGATGAGAATTGGCCCGCCTCTCATGAACCCATGCGGGGGCGCCCGTTTCCTCCCCTTCACCCCAATATGTTTCCATAGGCACATCACTGTCACTATCAGAGGAAGAAGTACCTGTCTCCTCGTCGGAGTCCGACGTGTCCCTTCTCCTCCTCTTCTTGGAGATGTGCTTCCTCTTCTCCTTCCGCTTCCCACCTCTGGATGACTTGCCCTGAGTCTCTGGGTCGTCCGTTGGCTTAACCGGCTGCTGGGGAGGCAGCTCCTCATCCGACGAGGTTCCCTCCGATGGGTTACGCTGTGACTCCTGAAAAACGCTAGGAACACCGATTGCATCCTGGCCCCCCCCAAGGGGACCAGAACGCGCTGACTTGGCCCTAGCAGCCGCAGCCCTGGCCTTCTGTGGAGCGGGCCTAGCCCCCTGGGGGGCAGACTTATCCCTCTGGGTCCGCGCAGTTTGCAAGCGCGTACGAGGTCGATTAATCTGTGCCCCTCCCTGAAGTGTGGCATCAGCTGCGGATGTGGATGGTCCAGCTAGGGCCTGTTGGCTGGAAGGGGTATCTGGGATGCAATCCTGGGAGAGCTCAACTATGGTGGAAGTTTGAGCCGCTGTGGGCCCACATTGAGCATAAAAATTTTGGATTGCCGAAAACAGCTGTACTAGGGCTTGGGGGTTGCCTTGCGCGGCCGGCAGCAAGGCACCGCTTGCCTGGGCAGAGCGTGCTGAACCCCTGTTTGCCATTGCGGTAGGTAGTATGGCGTAGCTGTAGCAGCAGTAGCAAGGGTTCAAGCAGAGTTGTGGCGGGGGAGAGGAGTTTGGATTTGATATCACACCCTACCACTCAGTGCCTGGTTGGAGGCGAAGCGGCACTCACCGCCGCAGAGTGTATTAGATCGCGGCAGGGAAAGAGGTTGGATTTGATAAGCCGCGGAATCACTGCCCCCAGGCAGCCTGCGATGCGGCCGCCCTTAAATGTCAGCCTGGATTATGAAACCGTTGCACACGTCTATTCAGTGTATTCAATGAAATTTTTTTATTTATTTATTTATTTATTTATTTTATTATTACTATTATTTTTAGTATTTATTTATTTATTTATTCAATTATCTCCTTATTTATTTATTATTATTATTCTGATAAATATATATTTATTTATCTTTGAGTTGTTTATTAATTTATTTATTATTTATCTAAACCCCCGGCGTATGCTGTCCTGTGTTAATTGATCAACCCCCCCCTTATTATTTTATTTTATTTTATTTTATTTTATTTTATTTTTTGTTTATTTAACTCCAGTTATTACTATCCCGTTGCTCAATCAACGTTGGTTAATTGAGCGGCGTAGCCGATGGCACTGGCCGGCCTCACTGCCGCTAGCTAGCAGGGAATGGAGGATCGAGTTGTGACCTTGACCTCACCAAAATGGCCGCCGGGGTAACCACGAGGCCTCCTAAGATGGCGGCGCCCACTGCCCTCACCAAGATGGCCGCCGCACGTGGTCACGTGGTCGCTTAAATGGCGACCCACAGAGTCCGTTGCCAGGGGAACAGTAAACTATCGTAGCAACCGCAAAGTGATCCCAAAGACGTGGGTTCTTAGCGAAGGCGGGAAAACTGGGACGGGGAATCACAAGAGAGTACCAGAGGAACGGGGATAAATTACCGATGCAGTACAAAGTGAGCCCCCAACTCTGCCGCAAACTGCGTTGTAGTACAGACGGAACGCCTCCGCCCGCGGGAGGAACCAATTAAATTAACCGGGTTAAATTAAAGAAATAACCAGGACCCAAGCAAATAAAAGGAGAACCTCAGTGAGCGCGGAAGCAGCTCACTAGCCTGATACCGATCCTTCCGTCGCCGCGAGTCCGGACAGTAGCGACGCTGCCGAAGGAAGGAATCTGCGGCTTGTGGGGTCGCCCGCCCCGAATCTCGCTCCCCCGACCCGCCGGCCGGACCGCCCTCGAGCGGGAGTTGTACCGATTACTGGAAGGCGCCGTCAGTCAGTGTATTCCTAGAAGCGGTGCTAAATTGGAGCGGCAAATGCGCTGCGAATGTAGAAAACTGTGAAGCGCTCGGCCGAAGGCAGGCAGCCGAATGGATCGGAAAAGTCGGGGTAGCGCAGGAAAGTCCAAAGGGAACGTGAAGCCAAGACGAGCCGAAGCGGAGACACCTAAAGCTACCTGGAGAAAACTACCTGGAGCCGGTGAGCGGAGAAGAAGGGGTGAGCCAGGGGTGCCCTGACCTTAAATCACCCCTGGCGAGCCCGCCCCTCTCGCCAGCCTATTGGCTGGCCCAGGGGGAGGTGCATGCTAATGGACTAGGGAATCCCCTTGACTCACGCGGGGCTTCCCAGCCCCGCGAGACTGCAGTCGCGGTCGAATGCCCGCAACCCCACCCCCTCCTGATATCGGGAGTGGCTATATTTCTCAGTGTCAATACTATGGTAGAAAAGAACAATTTAAGTGGGGAGAAATGTCCCCCTCCACAATATATAGATTGTGTCAACAATACTCAGCTTTTCCTGAACATGTTGCTGATCATTCAGAAGCAAGGTTTCTTTACTTTACTTTACTTTACTTTACTTTACTTTACTTTCTTCCTCCTTTCTGGCATATTCACATCAGTTAAAAGGTAAAGGTAAAGGACCTCTGGACAGTTAAGTCCAGTCACAGGCTACTCTGGGGTTGCGGCACTCATCTCACTTTCAGGCCGAGGGAACCGGCATTTGTCCACAGACAGCTTTCTAGGTCATTTGGCCAGCAGGACTAAACTTCTACTGGCGCATGGAGGATCGCGATGAGTGCCAGAGCACACGGAAACGCTGTTTACCTTCCCGCCGCAGTGGTACCTATTTATCTACTTGCACTAGTGTGCTTTCTTCCTCCTTTCTAGGATATCCACATCAGTAAGCCAAGCCAATCAGGGATCATGCAATGAATGGGATGATGTCATTATGCTCCGTAGCCAATCAGATCTGGCTAGAGGAGGAAATAAACTCAGGCTGTGATCTTTAATTGGGGCAAACCTCACTGACTTCAGTGGGACATACTTCTGTGTAAACTCCTCTTGGTTCACACCGCACAAGGTCTAATCCTGAACTGAAGACAGGAGTAAGGGGTCTGCTCTGACCTTTTTTATATGTAAAGGGAAGGCAGAAGGAATTAAAGTTGAATATTTTAAGTCTGTTGTGGTGGTGGTGGTGGTGGTTGTGGTTGTTGTTGTTGTTAAATACTCTGAGATCTCCTCTCTGATGATTTGGCACTCCAAGTTACTAGTCCCTGTGACATTCCCAGGGAAGGAGGGGAAGCTCCCTGCACATCCCAACAGTCTGGATGACAGCTAAGGGAGATAAAAAAAATTGCCCAGTAACACCTTAGAGACCAATTAAGTTTGTTCTTGGTATGAGCTTTTGTGTGCATGCACACTTCTTCAGATACACTGAAACAGAAGTCACCAGACCTTTATATATAGTGAGAGGGTGGGGAGGGGTCTTACTCAGAAGGGTGGTGGGAATGGGTGATTGGCTGATAGGTGTGGTAAACCTGTGGCCGACTGTTAACAACTGCAATTGGTCTTACAGGAAACAGCAAGGGATGAGATGGCCAAAAATAGCTTAATCATGTATAATGTGATAAGAATCCAGTGTCTCTATTCAGACCAGGTCTCTCCATGGTGGCTACCCGCCACGGTAGGTTGCCAGGAATGGATAAGAGAAGGAATGTTCTTACTTTCTATTTTTTTTTTAAAAAAAAATATTTATTAAAAGTTTAATAGTTACAGAAAAAGAGAAAGTGAGAAAAGAAAGAAAAGGGGAAAAAATAGAAAAAAATAAAAATTTAACAAGCAATACATCAAAAATAAGAAAAACAACAGGAAAAACAAAAAAAAAATTAAAAACACATCCAATATTCCATATCTTTACCTTTTCATTTCCTAGTTTCATCGACCTCCTCACACCTCCCTTTTTTGTATTCTAGTTCAATTAGCTATTTCAGCAAATCCTTTCCATCTTTCTCAATTTTTTGTTCTAAAATTTATCTTAACACAATCTATCTTTAAATTTTCCACTTTAACCCCTTAACAATCAGTTTTTACTTAATTCTTTATAACATTTCTGCTAAAACCATATAACTTCATTCCAGCATTCTTCTAACATTCATTAATTTTGCAATATTTCTGTAAATATACTTTGAATTTTTTCCAATCTTCTTCCACCGACTCTTCTCCCTGGTCTCGGATTCTGCCAGTCATTTCCGCCAATTCCATGTAGTCCATCAGCTTCATCTGCCATTCTTCCCGGGTGGGTAGATCTTGTGTCTTGTTCTTACTTTCTAAGAGGCTTAGAAATGCAGCTTCTTGAAACCCCACCCCTTCCATCTCTCCCATTATGCAGCATCACTATGGGTGCTGAGCTGTGCCTGCTGCCTTTGAGCTCACTGCTCTCCTATTTTCAATGCCCCCCAGGTTCTGGGAGACGTGTGTGTGTCTGGAATGCTTTCTAAAGACACTGAGCCTGCCAGCTGTCTCTCTTCTTCTTCTTCTTCTTCTTCTTCTTCTTCTTCTTCTTCCTCTTCCTCTTCCTCTTCCTCTTCCTCCTCCTCCTCCTCCTCTCCCATTATTTCCCAACTTTCCCCTTCATCTGCCTCTGAGCTGTGACTTCCCTCAAACCCCTGCTGTAATTCTGAACTGTCTCCTTCTTCCCTGGAAGGGTCAGGCTGGAGAGGCGGTCTCCATCATTTAGGGGTACGCATACCCCTAAACATTTTGTGAATCTAAGTTTGGCCCCATTGAGGGGCAGTATTTCAATATGAGTAGGAAAATGAGAGTACCCCTAAGCTTTCTTTTTTAACAGGGTAACAGGGTTTAGTGAGCAGGGAGAGTCTGTGTCAGAGAGAAGTCTAAAGCAAGAGGCAGAAACTGAAGTATGAGAGGAGGCCAAGAGGCAGAGATGAGTCAGGCTGGTGAAGAGTCACTGGTGTCTCCCCCTCCTGCTGCAGCAAACTCCCCTCCCCCCTGGTCTCCCAGAACCAGAAGAGGCATGAAAAGGGCAGAGGAGAGGTTGGCTGCACCTAGGTGCAGTATCTGGTTACTTGGGGGGAAAGCTCTGGAGAGGAGGGGACTTAGATGGCTGTGGGGCGGTGATAATTTTTAGTCTCAGCGACTGATTTTCATGGATTTTCATGGATTTTCATGTCGGGGTCACCAGATGTTGAGTTGAAATAAACGACAGACGAGTGACAAGTGTCATACGGGAGGCATCTCCTGAGCATGTCTCGGGGAGTCCCTTTTATTGAATATTACAGCATTGCCACGTATGTGCTTGTTGCTGATTGGTTAACACAAAGACAAAGCAAGGGTTGCATATAGGCTGCATATAGGCATTAATCATCAATAGATTAACGGTTTGGGAAAGGAACACAGAGTTAGACAGGTATGAAAACCTCCATTACTAAAGTATCACTAATGATTGATATACTCCTTTATTAAACTACTGATTGATATAGCAAAACTTAAAAGGGCATAACCATTGCATTCCATAGCTGTGGTCAACCACGCATTAAGGACAGGAACAGGTGAACTTAATATGAACTGAACATTCTAGGCAGAAAAAAACTTCCCATCAAAGACCAATAGGAATAAACTGCTCTGCCCGTTAGTCCTGACACTCAACCAAGTCTGTGGAGATTGTCTTTTTGCTAATGAAAAGTTAACTCTGACTTTGATCTGTGTGGATGACTGACCCGCACATTCCTGTGACAGGCACATACTCAACACAGGGCAGTGGCTGGTCTTGGTAGGCTTCATCACTGCATGAATCCCAATGTACCGCCCCAAACACAGGCAGCGTGATGGAGAAGGGACAGTTCTGAAGTATCTGCTTTGAACGCAGAAGGGATTTGGTTCAATCCTGGGAATGTCCATTGCCTGAAACTCTGGCGAGAGGCTGCCAGTCAGTGCGGACAGTATTGTACTAGACAGACCTACATTTATAGGCTGCCTACATTTCCGCGATGAGCGTCTGCACCCCTCGGGGGAACATCAGTCATGGTGCGCAAGCTGTGTTTTGTTGTAAGACCCTCGACAGGGATCCAAGGAATCCCAGGGTTCTTTGAGAAACGCTGGTTTGTAATTCTATCACTGGGGTTGCCTAGTTAGCAGAGACATGAGATCCCTGCTGGTTCTGTGCAGCATCTTGGCTTGTGCTGATCTCCCTCCTGCGGCTTGTGAAATGTGCAATCTCAGCCTCTCTGTTTAAATGGATGCGCTGGTCTGCAGGAAGCATCTTGTCTAATTATGCAAGATCCCCCAAGGCCACTGGAAAAAGCCACAGAAGATGGGTGGGCAAATTTTCCACCTCCCTCTGCTCAAGGGGCCCACTGATCAGTCAACATGTCCATGGAATGCTTAAAGACCGTTGTGGAATGGTCCCTAATCAAATTAGCCATGCTGGCCATTGCTTCTCCTCCTCTACTGTCTCCCCAAAGTCCACCACTTTAAATGTAACTGCACAACTAATAGGGCTTCGGAATTTTGCTCAGTTGGCTTGTTAAACTCCTACAGTTTTCAAGGTTGCTTTTTCAAAGTTTGGCAGGGAAGCGGGAGGAACATTCTCAGGCAGGTTTAAAAGTGCGACGCTCAAGATTTAGGTAGGCATCCAGGGTTAGTCAAACTCTGAGCAAGCCCATTGAAATCAATGATCTTGAGCAACTTCAATGGGTCTGTTCCAAGGATGACTTAAAGGTAAAGGTAAAGGGACCCCTGACCATTAGGTCCAGTCGTGACCAACTCCGGGATTGCAGTGCTCATCTCGCTTTATTGGCCAAGGGAGCCGGCATACAGCTTCCGGGTCATGTGGCCAGCATGACTAAGCCGCTTCTGGCGAACCAGAGCAGCACACAGAAACACCGTTTATCTTCCCGCCAGAGCGGTACCTATTTATCTACTTGCACTTTGATGTGCTTTCAAACTGCTAGGTTGACAGGAGCTGGGACTGAGCAACGGGAGCTCACCCCGTCACGGGGATTTGAACCGCTGACCTTCTGATCGGCAAGTCCTAGGCTCTGTAGTTTAACACACAGCGCCACCCGCGTCCCTACTCAACAATCATTAGAATAGTATTAAATAATAATAACATATAAAAGTTCAACAAAAATCCACTCAACAGTTACAATAAATAATTTCTAAAGTATAGTCAATAAAACAATGGCAAGCCGCAGTACATAAAATAATACAATACAAATTGAGAAGCAGAGACTAGAGGGTGGAGCAAGGCAGGTGGAAAGAGGCCTTGCCTGATGGCTTGTTAAACTCCTACAGTTTAACTCTGCAGAGGCAGAACATAGCCAACATGACTGGTAGCCAAACTTATACAGCTGGGTATGGTTCTCCTTCTCAATAAACCTGCCTAGGCTGGTTCTGCATATTAGATGGATGTAAACCTATTTGGATTGGGCCAAAGCTCCATGTAGTCCAGATGTTGCAGGACTCCTGCTCCCATCATCTCTGGCCTTTGACCATGCTGGTTGGGGCTGATGAAAGTTGTTATCCAGGAATATCCAGAGGGCACCAGCTCAGTGAAGGCTGGTCTAGGGCAATTGCTGTCTCCCAAAACATAGTAAGTGTACGGCATTGTGAAAACATGTGTTTTAAAGAAGCATTATCTTTACTACATCTCCAACAATCTGCTGTCTTAGACAGACCTTTGCTATTCAAACAAAGTGGAGTCCAATAAATTATAAATATTTTCCATTGTATAAGTCATAATTTAAGATCCATTTTCTTTATATTTTATAATAATAATAATAATAATAATAATAATAATAATAATAATAATAATAATAATTTATTTATACCCCGCCCTCCCCAGCCAAGGCCGGGCTCAGAGCGGCTTACAAGCAATAATAAAAACAAGATGAATGATTACAACTTAAAACAAAAGTAAAGTACAACATTAAAATAATGGAACATTAAAATATTAAAATGTAGCCTCATCGGAGGAGGAGAAGGAAAAGAAAAAAGAAAGAGAGGGAGGGAATCAAATTGGCTCCAAGCCAAAGGCCAGGCGGAACAACTCTGTCTTACAGGCCCTGCGGAAAGAAATCAGATCCTGCAGGGCCCTGGTCTCATGAGGCAGAGCGTTCCACCAGGCCGGAGCCAGAGTTGAAAAGGCCCTGGCTCTGGTTGAAGCCAATCTAACTTCCTTAGGGCCTGGGACCACTAGGGTGTTGTTATTTATGGACCTTGAGGCTCTCCGTGGGGCATACCGGGAGAGGCGGTCCCGTAGGTATGAGGGTCCTAGGCCGTGAAGGGCTTTAAAGGTCAAAAGCAGCACCCTAAATCTGACCCTGTACTCTACCGGGAGCCAGTGCAGCTTGAAAAGCACTGGGTGAATATGCTCCCATGGCAGAGACCCCGTGAGGAGCCTCGCTGCAGCATTCTGTACCCGCTGGAGTTTCTGGGACAGCTTCATTATTTTTAATGGATTGTGAAATATGACTTACCTGATCTGTCCACCTTGATGTGCTATAAGGTCAGATGTATGCCCTGTCCGGTGTTCCTGAATTCTCTTACCTCTCTGTATGATCTGCAAAACTCAATAAAAAACATTTTTCAAAATATAAAAAAGTTGGTGGGTGGGTATGCCAACCCATTGGGCCAACTTCATTGCTTCCATGTGGTTCTGAACTCCTTTCTTCAATCTCCAACCACTTAGATTTAGACCATAGAATCTACCCAGTGAGTCCTGCCATTTCCATCCTCTAGTCCGAGCTTTGAGGCCACTGTGATTGATTGCCTGTTGGTAAACCACCTTTACTCTGCCTCAATAAAGATCTGGATAGCTCCATTGGTTAGAGTGTGGTGCTGATAATACCAAGGTCACAGGTTCGATCCCCATATGGGGCAGTGGCATATTCCTGTATTGCAGGAGGTTGGATTAGATGACCCCCCAGGATCCCTTACAACTCTGCGATTCTATGTCTCCCTTACCCTTAAGCATGAACCTCTGTTGTTGCAGCCGAGTGGGAGCCAGAACACATAGTAACTCCATTCTTCGAGTCCAGTTGTTATATAATCAAAAAATGTATCAATCACATATATAAGGGAGGTACCAGCAGATTTGTGAGAACCCAAAGTTCTGCAGAAGTACCTCCTCCCCAAAATATGGGGGAAGGAACGTTGAAGGAAGGTCCCCAAAATAGCCCAGTGAAGACTGAACATGGTCAGTGGCCATACAACACAACCCCCATCACTCAGCCCGGACACTGAGGTCCAGCTCTGAGGACCTTCTGCTGGTTCCCTCACTTTGAGAAGTGAAGTTACAGGGAACCAGGCAGAGGGCCTCCTCGGTAGTGGTGCCCTCCCTGTGGAACGCCCTCCCTTCAGATGTCAAGGAGATAAAGAACTACACAACTTTTAAAAGACATCTGTAGGCAGTCCTGTATCAGGAAGTTTTTAATGCTTGATGTTTGACTCTGTTTTTATATATGCTGTAAGCTGCCCAGAGTGGCTGGGGAAACCCAGATGGATGGGGTATAAATAATAAAATCATTATTGCTTATTTTTATATTTATGATTGGAGGAGGAGAAAGTGGTAGGTGGAATGGGGATAGAATGGTATAGCCTTTAAGTGGACATGACTGGCATGCTGGAACACTGAGCAGGTGCACTCCACACAACAGTATTTTCTTGCAGGTCCCGGTGGCAGGTGCTTAACATAGCAGACAACTCCTGGCCATTAGCTTCCATTAGCAAAGCATTTTGGGATTTCAGCCAGCAATTTGCCTAACAAAGGAATAGTGGGCAGTCAGCTAGCCGCATAACAATACACACTGGAGTCAGGTGGGGGAACCGAGTGGCAGAAAGCAATCAAAATGACGGTCCTTGCTTAAGGGGACTAGAAAATATCACCAGGAAAAAGAGTGCCCAGCTGTCACAATTTGGTTCCTTTCCACATGCGCAGCAAGGCATGTTGGAACATCCTATTCCAGTGAGAAATTGGAAAGGGGAGAGCATTTCAGAGCATCTCTAAGCCAAGCTCTTACAATATGATCACTTTGTAAAAAAAATAATAATAGCGGACGGACATCTAATCATGCTAATCTTCTGGTCCTTTTGCATCGATGACAATCCTGGGCAACTTCAAAGCATCCTCAAGCATCTGCCACAGCATCGGCAGAAGATGACTGTGAGCATTTTTCATGTTGGCCGCATGATTTGCACATTGGGGAAATGGTTGGCAGATGGCACAAGTGTTTGTTTATTGGTTTCTGCCTCCGAGGTTGGCCTGTTAATGAATCTTGGTAAGTTGGTTGTCATGCATCAAAGGATGCTAGGATGGCGAAGCCCTACAGAACAGTGGCACTAATTTTCCCATTAATGGTATCTGGGCGACAGCAGCGATCTCTTCTGCATCTGGTCAGAGGGTTGCATCAGGAAAAGCGCTTTCAGGGAGAAGGAGATAAACTACTTCTTTACGTGGGGAAATGAGAGCAGTTTTGCCCATAGATATCATAGCAGCAGGAGGGAAAGCAGGCAATGGACACCAAGGATTAATAATAATAATAATAATAATAATAATAATAATAATAATATCTTTATTGTCATTGCCCCCTTCGGGGACAACGAAATTACTTGACTGCTCCATAAAAACACTAATTAAACAATACAGTATAATACAGCAAGGGAGATTAGATGACTTTCAAAGTCCGGGCTTCCCATTCAGGGCCGAGATCGCTCTGGAGAAGAAGCTGTTCTTAAGACGGCTCGTTCTTGTCTTCATCGTCCTATATCTCCGTCCCGACGGCAAGAGCTCGAAGAGACAGTGACCAGGATGCGATGGATCTTTTACTATGTCCAGTGCCTTCCTATGGCACCTTGTGGTATAAATCTGCTCTAAGGTGGAGAGTGGGCAGCCAACAATGCTCTCTGCTGCCTTAACAACCCTGCACAACCCCATCCTGTCCTGGGTAGTACAGTTTCCGTACCACACACATAAGCCATAAGTGAGCACGCTCTCAATGGCACAGTGATAGAAGGCAAGCAGCAGTTTCTGTGGAAGATGGTTTTTCCTTAGTATTCTCAAAAAATACAGTCTCTGCTGTGCCTTCTTCACAAGCTCCCTTGTGTTGACACTCCAGGACAGATCCTCTTGTAATTCAATGCCCAAAAATCTGAACGTTGTTACCCTCTCCACACAGACCCCATCAATCAAAAGTGGCTGGACATTGCTCTTCTGTCTCCTGAAGTCCACCACAAGTTCCTTTGTCTTCCTTGTATTTATGAGCAAATTGTTAGCTCATGTCTCCTTGTGTCATTGGAGTGATTAGGCTTAGATTAGCATTGCCACTGAATTTTGCTGAAAACTAAGAACTGAGATGAATTCAGCGGTTTCTAAAGGGAAAGAGCCAGAGAATGTCAAGAGAAATTTCAGGAAAAATATTGGTAAAGCCAAGGAAAATTATTAGAGGCTTAGAAAGGCGTGGTCTTCCTCTCTCTCCTTCCCCTACTCCCAGGAAATATGTTCTTGCCTGGGCTTGGTAGAGTTGTGCAGCATTTTTAGTTTAGAAAAGAAGCAAGTGGCAACAGGATACAAGTTTATAAAATTATGCATAGCATTGCTAGGGGGAGGTTTTTCTCCTTTTGTAACACATCAAGGTGAAGCAGAGACATCACCTTGCCAACAAAGTTCTGTATAGTTAAAGCTATGGTTTTCCCAGTAGTGAAGTATGGAAGTGAGAGCTGGACCATAAAGAAGGCTGATTGCCAATGAATTGATGCTTTTGAATTATGGTGCTGGAGGAGTCCCTTTGGCCACCTCATGAGAAGAGAAGACTGCCTGGAAAAGACCCTGGTGTTGGGAAAGATGGAGGGCACAAGGAGAAGGGGACGACAGAGGACGAGATGGTTGGACAGTGTTCTCGAAGCTACCAGCATGAGTTTGACCAAACTGTGGGAGGCAGTGAAAGACAGGAGGGCCTGGTGTGCTCTGGTCCATGGGGTCACAAAGAGTCGGACACGACTAAATGACTAAACAACAACAACAACATGGGAAGTCATGGGCATCCAATGTCAGGGGTCAGGGAATCCATTCCTCCCAATGGCATGCTGCCAGGAATAGATAGACAAGGAAAGCTCTTACCAAAGTCTTTTATTCAATATTCACAGAGAGAGGCTTAGAAATGTAGCCTCTTGGAGTAATGGCATTGCTCTGTGTAATCTCCACCCCACATCTCTCCTCAATCGTCAACAGCACCACGCTGCTTATGGTGGCTCCTTAGGGCCATTTGCCTCTGAGCTCTTTGCTCTCCTGCTTTCAATGGTCACCAGGTTCTGGGAGATGGGGGATCTGGAATGCTTTCTAGTGATAACGTTGTCAGCCAGCTGCTCAAGCTCTGCTTCCCCCACCTCTTCTTCTCCCACTATTTCCCAACTTTGCCCTTCATCTGCCTCTAAGCCATGACCTTCTGCAAACCACTGCTGTAAATCTATGCTGTCTTCCTCTTATCTGGAAGGTGCAGGAGAAGGGGGAGGTAGACTCCACGATTCCTGCTCAGTCCAGCCCCTCTTCTTCCTCTTTGGCGATCCCTTGTAGCCAAGTAAGATTGTCTTCCATAAACACGGTTTTAACAGTGAGTCCGTAAGTGACTGTGGAGGCCAATTCTGGATCCACACGTCCTTCCACAGCAGGGACATTGGTTTCCGGGTGAGAGTTGATCACGGTGTGAATTTGCCAAGCATGCCTTCCTCTTAACACGTTTCTCCCTTGCGTCCTGAGTTTGAGTGTCTTCAAAGCCCATGACACCTTTGGTAAATGCTGTTCTCCAATTGAAGCGCTCGCAGGCCAGTGTTTCCCAGTTGTCGGTGTTTATACTACTTTTTTAAAGATTTGCCTTGAAACAGTCTTTAAACCTCTTTTGTTGACCACCAGCATTATGCTTTCCATTTTTAAGTTCGGAATAGAGTGACGTGGAATGGGGACGCGGGTGGCGCTGTGGGTAAAACCTCCGTGCCTAGGACTTGCTGATCGTAAGGTCGGGGGTTCGAATCCCCATGGCGGGGTGAGCTCCCGTCGTTCGGTCCCAGCTCCTGCCCACCTAGCAGTTCGAAAACACTCTTAAGTGCAAGTAGATAAATAGGTATTGCTTTATAGCGGGAAGGTAAACGGTGTTTCCGTGTGCGGCGCTGGTGCTGGCTCGCCAGCTGCAGCTTCGTCACGCTGGCCACGTGACCCGGAAGTGTCTTCGGACGGCACCGGCTCCTGGCCTCTTGAGCGAGATGAGTGTGCAACCCTAGAGTTGGACACGATGGCCCGTACGGGCAGGGGTACCTTTACCTTTGGAAGACGATCATCAGGCATCTGCACAACATGACCAGTCCAACAAAGTTGATGTTGAAGAATCATTGCTTCAACACTGGTGATCTTTGCTTCTTCCAGTACACAGGTATTAGTTTGCCTGTCTTCCCAAGTGATGTGTAAAATTTTTTGGAGACACCTTTGATGGAATCTTTCGAGGAGCTGGAGGTGGTGTTTATAAGTGGTCCATGTTTCACAAGCATATAGTAAGGTTGGTAGTACAATAGCTTTGTAAACAAGCATTTTGGTTTCCCTGCGAATATCCTGGCCCTCAAACACTCTGCACTTCAATCAGGAGAAAGCCACACTCGCAGAGCTCAGGCGTAGCTGGATTTCGGCATCAATATTGTCCCTTGTGGAAAGATAGCTGCCTAGGTAGGAGAAGTGATTGACATTTTCCAATGTTACACCATTGAGTTGGATTTGTGGAGGGGTTATTTTGTACTTGTTGGTGCAGCACTTTGGTTTTTTGGATGTTGAGCGATAGGCCAAGCCAATGAAGCTGAATGTTTTTAATATATATATATATATTTATTAATTTTTACATAAAGTTTCCAAAAAACATACAACACATTTTCTTATCTTATACAATGTTTTGGACTTCCATCAATCACATCTGAAGATTTTTCAGTCTTTATCACTTAATCTGCATTTCATTAGTTTCATTATTACTTTTAATAGCCCTTCGCTAATAATTCTCGCCATGCTTTTCTCTGCAATATTTCACATAGTCCTCCTTACAAAACTTCTTGCAGTCCGACTAGCGTAATCTGTTGATTACTATTGCTTTTCAAATAATGCACCTATTTACTCCAGTCCTCTGAGAATCTCTGATTCCGCAGGTTTCGAATCCTTCCTGTCATTTTATCTAACTCTGCATAGTTCATTAATTTTGTCTGCCATTCTTCTTTCATTGGTAGTTCTTCTTGCTTCCATTTCTGTGCCCAATGAAGCTGAATGTTGAAAGGTTCAGGACATCTATAGTTGAAGTATAGCACTCGCTGCCACAGAAGGCAGTGGAAACTACCAACTCGGGTGGCTTCAAAATAGAGGGCCAATTTATGAAGTCTATGAATAGCTACTAGCCATGATGTTTATGCTTTGCCTCTATAGTTGAAGGCAAGAATGCCTCTAAATACCAGTTGCTGGAAGCCACAGGAGAAAAGAGAGCTCCGGTGCTCAGTTCCTCTTTGTGGGCTTTCCAGAGGGATCTGGTTGGTCAATGTGAGAACAGGATGCTGTACTCAGTGGGGTAGTGTGGAGGGGGGCCAGGGGGGCCCGTTGCCCCAGGTGCCTAATCAGGGGGGATGAAACAGGTGTCCCCTGCTGGGGAGCAGAGGGTGAAAAGTACCTGCCCGGCAGCAGTGGATAGAATCATAGAATCATAGAATCATAGAGTTGGAAGAGACCACAAGGGCCATCGAGTCCAACCCCCTGCCAAGCAGGAAACACCATCAGAGCACTCCTGACATATGGTTGTCAAGCCTCTGCTTAAAGACCTCCAAAGAAGGAGACTCCAGCACACTCCTTGGCAGCAAATTCCACTGTCGAACAGCTCTTACTGTCAGGACATTCTTCCTAATGTTTAGGTGGAATCTTCTTTCTTGTAGTTTGGATCCATTGCTCCGTGTCCACTTCTCTGGATGCAAAGGTGCTCCATCTTTGCCAGGGGTACAGGTGTGCACACCTGCCCTGGACACCGGCAAATGATACTATGCCCGTGACTAATAATAATAATAATAATAATAATAATAATAATAATAATAATTTATTTATATACTGCCCATCTGACTGGGTTACCCCAGCCACTCTGGGTGATTTCCAACAAACTGAAACACAATACAGCATCAAACATTAGGAAACTTTCGTTCGGGATTTTAAGGAAGGCTGTCATGAAGAAGGTGTTTCAACGAAAGGTCATCTCCTTTTGTAAAAGGACATTTTTAAATGCTTCTGGGGGAAAAACAGGCAGAGAGTGATGACCCTCTTTCTACCGGAGATGCCTCATTTCATGTGACCTATAATTGGGGCTCATTAAATCTTTCGTACCGCAAGCGAACGGAACAACAGACCCATTGCTTTTTGTGCCTTGGTAAATGTCAAATTGGATTTTGATAGCGGATGCTAGACACCTTGGAACAGCTGCAAAATGGTGAAGAGGGGGTGGAGGTCTTTATTTATTTATTTGAATACGACATAACAACATGATACTATGGAAATAACAGTAATACTTCAATAACATATCAATAAAAACAGATTTTAATTTTTAAAGCCTTTCCAAAAGCCTTTCTGAAGCTTTCTTCCATCACAGAACCCCAAAAGATGTACATGTATGTGACTCTCCGGCAAAAAATGAGTGCCTCTATCCCAGACAGTATCAGACCAATAGCCCCCGTAGCCCAGCATCCTGTTTTCACCACGGGAAACTCGCAAGCAGGATTCGAACACAGTCCTTTCTCCTCCCGTGGTTTCCAGAAACAGGTATTCAAGAGCATTGCTGCCTCCAAGTCCGCTCCACTTCACCATGGATGGACCACGTGGCCACCCACTCTCCTCCGGGATCCCAGCCACGTCATCGCCCAGCTGACCAATCCGGTGGCTGGGGGGGGGGGCATGGCTGGGGCAATTTAAGCTTTGGCATGAGCCAGAGGGACTCACTTCTTCAAACTCCTGTCCTCCCAGAGAGCCAGTGTGGTGTAGTGGTTAAGAGCGGTGGACTCGTAATCTGGTGAACTGGGTTCGGTTCCCTGTTCCTCCACATGCAGCTGCTGGGTGACCTTGGGCTAGTCACTCTGAAGTCTCTCAGCCTCACTCACCTCACAGAGTGTTTGTTGTGGGGGAGGAAGGGAAAGGAGAATGTTAGCCGCTTTGAGACTCCTTCAGGTAGTGATAAAGCGGGATATCAAATCCAAACTCTTCTTCTTCTTCTGCCACGCTATTTTACAGGTTGCTGTTTCTTTGGCCTTGCTATGGACCTCATTTGGTCACCGTTAAGGGGCCTGGTAGGAATATTTCCACTTGGCAAAATTGGCATGGAGCCATTTGGTTTTCGCCTACCTCGTAGCAATCGTCACAACTTTGTAAGGTTTTGCAGTTAGGCATTGTTTGACCTTTTGATGGGGGAGGGGAGGTGTGGCCATCACCTGCCGTTCCAATCTTAAGGGTATTCCGTTAAAGAAATCTGGGGGTGTGGACCTAGTCCAAAGCCTGGGGTGGGGCTAGGGCCATACCATGACCCCGACGGGAACATCTGGGGAAGCTCGAGTTGGTCTGCATCAATGGGGCTCCCCTTTCTGATGGTTTACCCTTACCGGACCTCCTGCACATCGGGCAGGAGTCAGATATAGTTGGGTTCTAAGCCAATACCACTCACAGTCTGTAATCAAGTTGCGGCCAAAATTTGCCCAATAACATTAACAAAATATCTGTGTCATGGTGTCTTCCTTACGAGGGGGTGGTTGCGGGGTCTAGACACGCAACTGTAGAGGCAAAGCATACTCATCATGGCTAGGCACCATCAATAGCAATCTCCTCCATGGAGCTGCCTATTCCTCTTTTAAAGCCATCTAGGTTGATGAGCAAGGTCTGTATAGTTAAAGCTATGGTTTTCCCAGTAGTGATGTATGACAGTGAGAGCTGGACCATAAAGAAGGTTGATCGCCAAAGAATTGATGCTTTTGAATTATGGTGCTGGAGGAGACTCTTGAGAGTCCCGTGGACTGCAAGAAGATCAAATCTATCCATTCTGAAGGAAATCAGCCCTGAGTGCTCACTGGAAGAACAGATTGTGAAGCTGAGGCTCCAATACTTTGGCCACCTCATGAAAAGAGAAGACTCCCTAGAAATGTTCCCCTGATGTTGGGAAAGATGGAGGGCACAAGGAGAAGGGGACGACAGAGGACGAGATGGTGGGACAGTGTTCTCGAAGCTACCAGCATGAGTTTGACCAAACTGGGGGAGGCAGTGGAAGACAGAAGTGCCTGGCGTGCTCTGGTCCATGGGGTCATGAAGAGTCGGGCATGAGTAAACAACAACAGGTTGATGTGCATCACTGTAAGAAGCAGACATGCTCAACTATAGGAACCTGGTGCCCTCATGTGCCTTCAGAGCGTACCCTGAGATATTCCTCTGAGAAAAGGCAGGCAGGAGGTTAACAAGCAGCTTACAAGGAGATGCTGTTGTTCTCCCTTGCTGCGATACCACTGGCGGTGCTTTGTTCCTGTCCCTCTCAGCTCCGCCACAGCACAGGTTTAAATGCTCCCTGCGTGTCAGCTCAAAGCCTTAAGGTCCTACACGTGCCATGTCCCTCTCAGACGTTATGTGCAAGACCCTCGGCCCCTCTCACATCAGATGTGCTTCTGGAATAACAGACACAAAGGAGATGAGAGAGAGGAGGGCACGGATTACAAATGTGACACGAAAACGAAGGCCAAGCTCTGCAGGTTTTTAATTGGCCTCAACTCTTTGACTGGAAAACCTTCTTCGGCAAATGCTTGAATTGTCAGCAACCCATTAACACGTCTCAGAAGCCAAAGCATAGCAGGCAGAAGGCTGGGCAACCAGGCCTACCTTTCTTCAGCCCCCAGATATCTTTCTGCAATTGTAAATATTTGCAGCAAAGCCAATTAGCTGTGGCAATCTTTGCAAAGGGTCGCCTAGGAGACATCAATATGTGCTTCAAAGAATCCATCTGCCCCCTCCTTTTCTCTTTGTTTTTCTTCAGCCAGCGGAGAGTGGATCTCATCTCCTGAGCACATCAGGCATCCTTATGCATGTTAAAGCACAGTGGGAGAGGAGAATATAAAACTGCTCAGAGGGGCCAGGTCTCACTGGCACAACATTGTACCCAAGAGACAAAATTTGTGCTCATGGATGGGGAAGAAATCTGGTGAAGTTCTGAGAGCCAGATGCACAAATATAGGATCAGAAACACCTGACTTGTCAGCAGTACATGGGGAAAGGATTCAGGGGCAGAGGAAGAAGGGCGCGGTGGGTGCGGTCTGCCCCTGGTGTCACCACTGAGGGGGGTGACAAAATGCCGGGCGGCACTCACTGCGGGGCCTGCAGAGCGCCTGAGCCATATATCTCTCCTGCAGCTCTGCCCGCTGCCTCCCACCCAGCTGTAGGGTGGCTGAACTGGAGGAGGCAGGCAGACTCCAGAGGCCCCACGGTGCATGCCACCCCATGGGCAGCTCGCCCCACCCTCACTCCGCTCCTGTGGGTGGCTCGCCCCACCCCTGGGCACACTGCCCTGGTGCCTGAGCAGCTTCCTCCACTGTTGGGGGCATTGGTAGATCACAAGCTTAACACACCTTAACAGTGTGATGCAGCAGCAAAAAATCACTGCTGTTATTCTAGGCTGCATGAACAGAAGTACAGTGGTACCTCGGGTTAAGAACGTAATTCGTTCTGGAGGTCTGTTCTTAACCTGAAACTGTTCTTAATCTGAGGTACCACTTTAGCTAATGGGGTCTCCTTCTGCAGCCATGCTGCTGCCACGCAATTTCTGTTCTCATCCAGAAGCAAACTTCTTAACCTGAGGTACTACTTCTGGGTTAGCGGAGTCTGTAACCTGAAGCATCTGTAACCCGAGGTACCACAGTATAGTGTCCAGATCTGGGAAAGTAACAGCACCTTGGTCAGACCACACCTAGAATACTATGTCCAGTTCGGGGCACCACAATTTAAGGGGGACATTGGCAAGCTGGAACATGTGCAAATGATGGCAACCAAGATGATGAAAGGTCTGGAAACCAGCCTTATGAAGAAAAATTGAGGGAGTTGGGTATGTTTACCCTGGATAAGAGGAGACTTGAGAGGAGATATTATAGCCATCTTCAGATATCTGAAGGGCTACCATATGGAAGAGGGAGCAAGCTTGGTTTCTCCTGCTCTGGAGGGTAGGACCTGAATCAATGGTCTCAAGTTACAAGGAAGGAGATTCCGACTAAACATCAGGAAAAGCTTTCTGACAGTAAGAGCTGTTTGGCAGTGGAACAAACTGCCTCAGAAGGGGGTGGACTTTCCATCCTTGGAGGTTTTTAAGCAGAGTTTGGATGGCCATCTGTCAGGGATTGTTTTGCTGTGGTTCCTGCATTGCAGGGGGTTGGACTAGAGGACCCCTGGGTTCCCTTCCTACTCTACCAATTCTACGTTCTGGAAGAATGGCAGATGAAGGTGATGGACTACATGGAACTGGCAGAAATGACCGGCAGAATCAGAGATCAGGGAGAAGAGACGGTGGCAGAAGACTGGAAGAAATTTAAAGATTATTTACAGAAATATTATAAGATTAATGAATGTTAGAACGACATCAGATTGAATCTAAAAGGTTGTTAGTAAAAAAGTTGTAAAATTAAAAGATTTAATATTTTAAGATATTAAGGAGATTAAGTTATATCAAGATATCAAAATTAAGACAGATTAATTAAGATAGAGGGTAGGGATTTGCTGATTAAATATATGACTTGGAATACAGTGAAGGGAGGTGTGGGGAAGTCGGAGAATTAAGTAAATGAAAGAAATATTATGAAGATGAAATTGCTTTTATTATTGTTTTTTCTTTTTGATGTTTCTTGTTGTTGTTTTGTGTTTTTGTAACTTGTTTCTTTTGTTTTCTTGTGTCTTATTTTTCGTGTAAAAATCTAATAAAATATTTATATATAAAAAAACAATTCTACGTTTCTCTGATTCTGTGAACCTACCTAACTGGCATTGTAACAGGTCCCACGTAATACACATTCAACACTTGTTATATTAAGGTTATATTTTCTGAGAATCCTCCAGAAAAACAATCTCTCAAAGGACCTGTTGATGGCATTTTACCAATGTAGTGTTGAGAGTGTATTAACTTATGGTCTGTGTGTGTGGCTTGGGAAGGGAAAAAACAATGCTGTCCAGGGTTGTAAAGACTGCGGAGAGAATAATTGGGTGCATTCTTCCCACCTTGGATCAAATCTATGCTTCCAGGTGCTATAAGAAAGCTGCAGAGATAGTGCAAGATAGTGCTCACCCCAGAAATGATCTCTTTCAGCTTCTGCCTTCTGGAAGAAGGTGCAGGGTTATAAAGACTAGGACTAGCCGCCTGAGAAACAGTTCCTATCCAAATGCGATATTGGTTTTAAATGCAGTGTAAGGAGTCTTTATGGGAGTATACTGTATTTTAAAAATGGGGTATCAGAGTTTTTAGTGGGCTAACCAGGTTGGGATAGCTGGGATAGCAGGTTTGTTGGTTTTGAATGTCTTATGTAGAATTTTTTTTTTCCAATTTTGTTGTTCTGTATGGGACAATGACAATAAAGATTATTGTATTGTATCATATCATATTGCATCGTAAGGGGGGGGGAGAGATTTAGTGCGGGAGTACCCAGACTTTCCCAATGTGGTATCGTCCAGTGGGGCTATGCAACTCCCATCAGTTTGATGGGAATTGTAGGACCAAACATAAACGTTAACATTCCCAGGATGCTGAGAGAGGATGTTGAGGGAGGATAACAATCTGATTCCAGCTCTTACGAGATGTTCTTTAGCCTGCTCTTTAAGCAAAAGAACATCATGCAGACCAATCATCTTCCAGTGCTTCAGCATTCATCCTTTTAAGTTTGGGAACAAATAGTAAATTCCCTTGAAGCCATTACATCCCGTCTTTATTGAAGCTGTAATGTCTCCTCTTCACATTTTCCGTTCCTCCATTAGCCCCGGAGAAGCCAAAAGAAAATGGGGAGACATTTAAGCAAATGGGGACCTGACAACGCACTCTCGGCTGTGTTCGGCCATTTGGAGAGCCCCATTTTCTTAAAATAGGCCATGGAGCCATCAAGGTGGCTCTTAACTGCAATTTGGTCACCCCCTGCAATTTTGATGTCCAAGTGCCTTTGAGAGAAAACTCCCTTTCATAGGTCTGGAAAAGTCACGCTTTACCCAGCATTTGAAGTCAACACGGTAAGATGCTCTGGTCGATGGCCATTCACTCAGAGCTAATCAGCACACCTTTGAAAATGAGGTGACTGTGTGTTAGGTGCACCATTTTAGGTGGTGGTGGTGGTGGAAATGCCCTGATTTGAAATGTATCCCCTTCAATTGAAAGGGTACACATAATACTGTCTCTGGCATGCTTATTTACTACTTATCACCTTTGAGGAAACTCTGGCCCACCAGATCACCCCATTTGGCCCCCAGAGCCATTTTGGCCATGGGGTCCAGGGCAGGTATATGTCCTGGCTTCCACTTGCTGAAGAACAAGGACTCGGATGATTATTCCTTCCAAAGGCTTTGATTGTTTAGGTTGCTGTGATGCATACGCAAAACACTGGTTTAAGGCACTGCGAGAAACACACATAATTCATCCTAGAGGCTTTAGGCACCACACACCCCTTGCTATCCTATGCATCTTTGTGCAGGAAGCATTTCTTAAATCTCTCACTATGCCTAGTAAGCATTCATCTGTTTCCTCCTCCTTTGGTGGCTCCTGGATCTAGGTTATGGGGAAGACGTCTCTGCCCATCGAAAGGTGGATTGGGCCAGCAGAACATTCTCCTCTGCAAAGGCAGGGTTATTCTCAATGAGGGCACTAGGGTGGGCAGTGTGGAAGTGTCAGAGACAGGCTCTGACAACTGTGGAGGTGGATATGGAGAGTGAAGGCACCAGGTAAGGGAAAGCTGACCTAGCTGAACTCCTCTTGCTTGATCCAGGCAGGACCACTGTGAAGAAGGAGCACTGGGAGGTAAAGAGAGAGAGGAGCAGTGGTGGCTGTTGCCCATTGGGATTGGTGGGGCAGGAGACAGGGGGCCCAGAAGAAGGTTGAACCAGATCCCATGTCAATCAATTCTAGCTTGTCCCCATCCTCCACCCTGTTGAGTTCTGCAAGGACTACCCTGAGATGAAGGAGCAGCAGGAAGCTGACAGTCAAGGCCACCGACCCTGGGCTGATTACAAGCCAGAAGGCAGGCAGGTGTGGGGTGGAGACAGGCCTTCAGAGGAGAGGAGAGATGTTTTAGTTTGGTCCTACTCATGAGCATCTTTTCTTGTGGAAATTAGACCCATTACCTTCTATATAGGGACGAGGGTGGCACTGTGGGCTAAGCCACAGAGCCTAGGGCTTGCTGATCAAAAGGTCGGCGGTTCGAATCCCCGCGATGGGGTGAGCTCCCGTTGCTCGGTCCCTGCTCCTGCCCACCTAGCAGTTCGAAAGCACATCAAAGTGCAAGTAGATAAATAGGTACCGCTCCGGTGGGAAGGTAAACGGCGTTTCCGTGCGCTGCTCTGGTTCGCCAGAAGCTGTACGCCGGCTCCCTTGGCCAATAAAGCAAGATGAGCGCCGCAACCCCAGAGTTGGCGACGACTAGACGTAATGGTCAGGGGTCCCTTTACCTTTACCTTCTATATGCATATGACGGACACATGCACTACAAGGGCAGCTAATTCCATCCCATACAGTTTGGCCCTGAGCAAGGAAGAGAATGCCTGGCTGGCCTCTTCCACCTAAAATTTGCAGCTGTCTTGCAGAAATCTGACTCCAGAGTAGGCTGATCAGCTCCCAATGCCCTGCTTTGCAGCCTCCTTGTATTTTCTCATCCAGGTCTAGTGGAATCTCCTGCTCTCTCTTTCTCAAATGCCAGCCTCGAAAACAAGCCCACACAATCCCCATTTGTCACACGTTGGAACAGAGTGCTTGCAGAAACTCAGCAGTGTCCTCAGAAATTATTAGGCTTAGCTGTGTGGAGTCACTCACTGTTAAAAAAAGTCAGGCTATTAAAAAGAGTCAGGCTATTAAAAAGAGTCAGACTATTAAAAAAACACACCGGTGAAATTGAATGCCTATCCAAATGCCAATCATTGTTGTTGTTTAGTCGTTTAGTCGTGTCCGACTCTTCGTGACCCCATGGACCAGAGCACGCCAGGCACTCCTGTCTTCCACTGCCTCCCGCAGTTTAGTCAGACTCATGTTTGTGGCTTCGAGAACACCATCCAACTATCTCGTCCTCTGGCGTCCCTTCTCCTTCTGGCCTCAATCTTTCCCAACATCGGGGTCTTTTCCAGAGAGTCTTCTCTTCTCATGAGGTCGCCAAAGTATTGGAGCCTCAGCTTCAGGATTTGTCCTTCCAGTGAGCACTCAGGGATGATTTCCTTCAGAATGGATAGGCTTGATCTTCTTGCAGTCCATGGGACTCTCAAGAGTCTCCTCCAGCACCATAATTCAAAAGCATCCATTCTTCGGCGATCAGCCTTCTTTATGGTCCAGCTCTCACTTCCATACATCACTACTGGGGAAACCATGGCTTTAACTATACGGACCTTTGTTGGCAAGGTGATGTCTCTGCTTTTTAATATGTTGTCTAGGTTTGCCATTGCCTTTCTCCCAAGGAGCAGGTGTATTTTAATTTCGTGACTGCTGTCACCATCTGCAGTGATCATGGAGCCCAAGAAAGTAAAATCTCTCACTGCCTCCATTTCTTCCCCTTCTATTTGCCAAGAGGTGATGGGGCCAGTGGCCATGATCTTCGTTTTTTTGATGTAGAGCTTCAAACCATATTTTGTGCTCTCCTCTTTCACCCTCATTAAAAGGTTCTTTAATTCCTCTTCACTTTCTGCCATCAAGGTTGTGTCATCTGCATATCTGAGATTGTTGATATTTCTTGGGCTTGCCGATCAGAAGGTTGGTGGTTCAAATCCACACAACGATGGTGAGCTCCCGTTGCTCTGTCCCAGCTTCTGCCAACCTAGCAGTTCAAAAGCATACCAGTGTGAGCAGTGTGGCATTCAGTGTGGTGTAGTGGTTAAGAGTGGTAAACTCGTAATCTGCTGAATCGGGTTCGCGTCTCCGCTCCTCCACACGCAGCTGCTGGGTGACCTTGGGCCAGTCACACTTCTCTGAAGTCTCTCAGCCCCACTCAGCTCACATAGTGTTTGTTGTGGGGGAGGAAGGGAAAGGAGAATGTTAGCCGCTTTGAGACTCCTTCCGGTAGTTATAAAGCGGGGTATCAAATCCAAACCCCCCTTCTTCTTCTTCTTCTTCTTCTTCTTCTTCTTCTTCTTCTTCCATCACAGTGTCCTGTTGCACTAGAGGCTGTTTAGTCATGCTGGCCACATGACCTAGAAAGCTGTCTGTGGACAAATGCGGGCTCCCTCAGCCTGAGAAGCGAAATGAGCACCGCACCCCATAGTGGTCTTTGACTGGACTTAACCGTCCAGGGGTCCTTTACCTTTACCTTTTACATTTGAAAGTCATGCCTGAGCTTAAGATCAGTGAATGTTGCTGCCATCCCTGGTGTTTTAGTCCTTTTCTCTTGGCTTCATTTGAACCAGAGATTGTGTGGGCAGAGTATGAATGAACCTGATTTTATTTCTATTACAAATATTGAGGCACATGGCCACTCAGTGCCATCAGTATATGCAAATGTCTGGCTCATTTAAGACTATAAGGAACCTTTATTCTCAAGCTGTGATGCTTTGTTGTTTATATATATATATATGCTATGTTTGCATTTGTTGTTGTTAAGAAATAAATAAAAGTAAAAGTAAATAAAAAGGATTTTATGTAATTAAACAAATGTTGGGGATTACCCAGATAAAAACCTCATTTTGTTCAACAGATTGGAAAACAATCCTGTCTTAAGGGTTTGTAAATAGATGGTTAGTGAGAAATTATCTAGGAAAAAACAGATCCCAAGAAGCAGCAAAGGAGATTTTATGCTGCTATTACATTTCTCAAATGTTTCATTCTAAAACATATGACTAGAAAAATTCAAGTGTAGACTCGAGTGTTTGACAGTAGTTAATACATGGCCATGATGTGGTATTTCATATTGGGCAGTGAACGCTAAACCTTTGGTGGCGTTTGATCATTGACAGCCTTATGACATTTGGTTTTTGTCATGAGCTGAAAACACAAGGATGAAGAAACTGCCAACAAGGCAAAGCACTCAAATGTTGTGTATGTGTGAATATGCTACCTTTGGAAACAATTGAGCATATTATCATCACAGCCTGTTCTGTTCCAGGCATGGTGACAACTGCAAGGTTGTTCAAGCCTGGATGTCAGTTCTTTTAGGCATTCAGGACCTTGGACAGCTCCAAGTTCAGGCAGGACCATGGACAGTTTCAAGTGGAGACACATACACAGGCGCAGGAGGCACGAAAGTTGCTTCAGCAACAGAAAATGCTAGAGTGAAGGTTAAATAAGGCTCTTCTGCCACTGGAGAAAGTCTCCAATACTCAAATGGAGTCGTATCTGATTTAACAGCTGTTGGCTCCAATAGCATGGGGGATAGGACAGTTGCTTTTGTGGTCTTGGACTGGGATCTTTGGTAGCAGCATGATCTAGTCAGAAGATATCAGCAATATGGGCTCCTGGCTTTCCTGACATGCTGAGAGAGATTCCCTCCTCCACTCCATCTCTCCCTCAGCTGGTTCCTGCTGGCATCCATGGTGGGGTCATCTGCTAATAAGGAGAATCCATCTCCAGATACAACCAGGTCCTGGCAGTGCTTCTGGGCTCAGGGATGTTTGTTTGTGACCTGTAACATGTCATAGATGCAATAAGAATACATTGGTGGTGGATTTATACTGGGCTGTCCACACATCATTCACCTGCTGAAGGGTCATCCTTGCACTAAAGGTAAAAGGTAAAGGGACCCCTGACCATTAGGTCCAGTCGTGGCCGACTCCGGGGTTACAGCGTTCATCTCGCTTTATTGGCCAAGGGAGCCGGTGTACAGCTTCCAGGTCATGTGGCTAGCATGACTAAGCCGCTTCTGGCGAACCAGAGCAGCGCACGGAAATGCCATTTACCTTCCTGCCAGAGCGGTACCTATTTATCTACTTGCACTTTTGACGTTCTTTCGAACTGCTAGGTTGGCAGGAGCAGGGACCGAGCAACAGGAGCTCACCCCATCGTGGGGATTCGAACTGCTGACCTTCTGATCGGCAAGCCCTAGGCTCTGTGGTTTAAGCCACAGCGCCACCCGCATCCCTCATCCTTGCACTAGAATGCAACAAAAGCAGGACAATCCCTCAGACCATTCGTGGGAGAAAAATTTACAGGATTTCAGCAGGAAGCAATTGAGCACCCACTGCTTGGAAATAAAGCACAATATCTGCCCCAAAATGTTTGCAAGCACAAACCGTGTTGAAAGTGAAATCATACATAACTTCCCTCAAATAAGAAATGGGAAGTAAAACAATATTTGATTGATCGATTGATATCTCAATACATATACAAAATGTTTACATATTATTACATATACATTATACTTGTAAAGTATACTTGTATTATTACATTTACATTATACTTGTAAATTCACATTTTTCATTTTATTATGTACCAATAGTTAGTCATTTATTACTTGCTTCTTATCTTTCCCTATGTCTTCCCTTCACCCGTGCTTGACTTCCTAATTTTTATTTTATAATTTTATCATTGTGATTGTATTCTTGTATCTTAATAATTAAACATACATTCTTCTACAGTGGTACCTCGGGTTACATACACTTCAGGTTACAGACTCCACTAACCCAGAAATAGTACCTCGGGTTAAGAACTTTGCTCCAGGATGAGAACAGAAATTGTGTGGCGGTGGCAGCAAGAGGCCCCGTTAGCTAAAGTGGTGCTTCAGGTTAAGAACAGTTTCAGTTTAAGAACAGACCTCCAGAACAAATTAAGTACTTAACCCGAGGTACCACTGTATATCTATTTAAATTCAATTTGTGAGATCAGTCTATACATATCAATAAAATTTTGTTGGAGCATCTTTTAATCATATATCACACATTTCCATTCCTGTTTGAGATTTTGGTTAAATTGCATTCTAATTGTTGCCCTCATTTTTGCTAATTCAACCATTTCAAAAAATTCATGTTGCCAATCTGCCACTGATGGTACTTCTGATTTCCAATTTCTAGCAGCCAATAACCTTGTGGCGGCTGTTGCATATAAAAAAATTCTCTTCATGCCTTCGGGGATGTCATTTGTTACGATTCCTAAAAGGAATGCTTCCGGCTTTTACCAGTTGTTATTCTGAACATGCATATTTCCCCCATTTTTTTAATTTTATCATATATATTTTTTAAACATAAAAATAAAACAATATTTTCATCAATGGCTGCTGTTACAGCATGTGAAAGGTGCCTATCAGAAAGCACTTAGCAAGCAAGAAGGTAACTTTAGTTCCAAGGTTGTGCATTCAGAAAGGGTAAACAAGAATGGCAATCTGTGCTGGTCCCGTGGGTTAACCGCGAGGCGAGGTCAGAGTCCAGTCCGAGGTCAAAGTATGGAGGCAGCAGTGGCATAGCGTGGGGGGTGCAGGGGGGGCCGGGCGCACCGGGCGCAACATCTGGGGGGGGGGTGCGCTCGCGCTCGCAGCTCTCTGCCCCTACCTGGCTCACTCACTCTCTCTCACTGCAGTGCTGGCTGTGCGAATCTGATCCGAGCCGCCGGGTCACCGCCCACTGTGGAGGGGAGGGTGCCAGGGGTGCGGTTCGGTGCGGAGAGAGAGCGAGGGACTATCTGGGGGAGGGACAGTGCAGCAGGGGGGGCGCAAATTACTTGCCTTGCCCTGGGTTAGGGGGTGCAAATTACTTGCCTTGCCCCGGGTGCTGACAACCCACGCTACGCCACTGGGAGGCAGTTCTGTCAAAGCTGAGTGCAGGGAGTAGGGCAAGGTCAGGAGTGCCGGCAGGAAAGCAGTACAGGGTTCAGGCAGGAACTGGCTTCCAGTTACTCCCACAACTTGGGACTGGGGCTGGCTGGCTTTTATCTGCCCGAGGCATAGGGCCGCCCCTGCCCACAGGTGACTCACCCCTCCTGGCCTGGAGGCAAGCACTCCTCCTGCGGGAACTTAGTTCCCTCTGCCTCTCTGCCCTGAGCCTCTGCAGTTCAGGAGAGGCTGGAGGGTTACCGGACCCAGAGGCAACCTCAGCTTCCCCTTACGGGGCTGAGAGTGGAGCACCTGCAGACAATGGGTCCTCCATCACCTCCGGAGCCAGAGCAGGCTCAGCTGATGCCTGCGTCTGAGGATCCAGCACAGGTGAGGACCCTTCAGGCTCAAGCCCCTGCCCCGGCTCAGCCGGTTCTGGAGGCGGGGACTCCTGTGCAGGCTGGGATTCCTCAGGTTCAGCCTCTGAGACCGAATCCCAGCCCATCACACCATCATTTTTATTTTTGACAACAGCATTCAAATGGATTCTTTCATTAAGGTGTGGGCTCTTCAGACAGCACCAAAATCTCTCGGCTGATCTTTAATTCACTGCTGTGCCATGTGTGACATGTTTTCCATTATCTTCCAGGCTACGATCCCAGTCAAATGCCACTAAATGATTCTCTCATGTTGAGGCAAGTAAATGCTACTGCAGATTGAGCTCTCCCAATTTTGTCTTTTTCCCCAATTTGGTTTTGTATCTGAGGAGGTCAGGTGGTCCGGAACTGATGCCGGAGGTATTGAAGATGTATTTATTCTTGGTTTGTCACCCTGGCTGGTGTTTTCCTGTTCAAATTGTTTTCTTTTCACCACCACCCTTGAGCCCTCGCACATCTCTATCAAGAATTGAAGTCCCATTATTTTCCTTTAAATGGAACCAAGCTTGTCGAATGTCACATAACAGCTTACTTGGGACTGTAATTCAGGATGCTTCATAAAACAACCTATAGGAAAAAGCTTAGTTTTAAGGAGAGGGTCAGCATGTGTTTGAGAGAGCCTATTTTTCTTCTGCATTATTTTATTTTATTTTGGCATGGATCTTAATTTTTTCTTACTTTTTTCACAGAATAATGATATAAAGAGGTGTGGGGTAAAGACAAATTAAAGGTAAAGGTACCCCTGACCGTTAGGTCCAGTTACGGACGACTCTGGGGTTGCACGCTCATCTCGCTCTATAGGCCAAGGGAGCCGGCGTTTGTCCGCAGACAGCTTCTGGGTCATGTGGCCAGCATGACTAAGCCGCTTCTGGTGAACCAGAGCAGTGCACGGAAATGCCATTTACCATCCCGTCGGAGTGGTACCTATTTATCTACATGTACTTTGATGTGCTTTCAAACTGCTAGGTTCTCAGAAGCAGGGACAGAGCAACAGGAACTCACCCCGTCGGGGGGATTCAAACCGCCAACCTTCTGATCGGCAAGTCCTAGGCTCTGTGGTTTAACCCACAGCACAACATTGCATACACTTTTGTAAATCAAGAAAACCAAGAAAATTTCCATGCGTTTCAGACTCAGGACCCACTTTTAAGCCAAACACGCATTGGCCAACCTCTTAAACTTTTACCCTATATTTGGATGATGGTTGTCAGGGAACTGCCATCGGAGCAGGAGGAGGTGAGAGGGCTCTCGGACGATGGTGGAGAGGGTACCAGTAGGAGGAGGGATAGCCCATACGCTGGGGAAGGAAATCAGCGTAACACCAGTGGAGAAGGGGAGGAGATAGAGGAAATGGAGAGCTGGCTCCAAGACTCTTCGCAAGAGACAAGCGGAGAGGGGACAACTGCTCCGTTACCCACACCCACAGCTCGTAAAAAGCTTGCGCACAGGCAACGGGGTAGGAGACTGGGCGTGAAGCAGCTTTTATGTTGGAAGAGGTTTAAGAAACGCCCATTGATGGATTCTGCCAGTGACTGAGGCAGCCACGAAATAGAGGCTGCTCTGTCAGAAAGGGTTCAACCATGCAAGACAGCCAGGAGTAAAGGCAATTTACGCACAAGCAATCCCTAGAACCATAACAATGGTGCTGCAACCCACCTTGGATCAAGTCATGGCCCACTAGTGGGCATCAACTCACCACTTGAAGATCAGTGGTCCACCCTGAATAACAGCGGTTCTCCAACATTTCAGACAAAGGACATTCCCATTCCTATTTGGAGATGCTGGACATTGGTAGAGCTGGTGTTCTACCATTGCACATCCAAACCACAGAGAGCACCTATAGCCTCCCCATTTCCAAAGGACTGCCCCTCACCGCCATTGTCAATCCTTTGCCATCGAGAATCCGGTTAATATTTCATTTTGGTTATGTAACAAATTATGTAACCCAACATCTCCTTCCTGGAGGAGAGAAAAATCATGGACATTCGCAGCAGTTTTGCTGAGTCAAATTCACATCTGTTGCCTTGGGTTTCATGTTAATGTGTGCCAATGTTGTTGTCTTTCCCCCTCCCCTTTCTTTTTCTTTTTCAGGGTGGTATTGTTCTGAGTTTCCCCTCCTTCTGGGAATCTGGCCCACAGCCAGACTCAAAAACCCGGCGCCGGCTACAATCTTGTCTTCCAAAGCTGTCATTCCGAACGAGTGAGAACGAAAGCCACTGGGCGCTCGTGAATGATATATGCGCTCTATTATATACAAGGGGCATGTGTTGCATCGGAACGGTGCCAGATCATCCCACACAAAACAAAGCCGATGTAATTACACCATTATACCCCTCCCCACTTCCTCTGCTGTGCAAAAAAAAAAACCCCGATTTCATTAAGGTCATGGCACATATTGGGAAAATATTTATTGTCTGCAGTTGAATGAACAGATTTGTGAATGCTGCTTCAAGTGACCGACTAAGAATTGTGAATAATTATTGCTTTTGTTTGTTTGTTGGAAGTGAGCTGTCAGCAAAAGAACCTAGTGAGAAACAACAATGAGATAAAAATGACAACATTCTGCAAGTGGAAGAAAGCAGGTGGGGAGGGATTCATTCTTGTAGACCAGTGGTGGTAAGACAGATTCTGCATTTTTAAAGGGTTGGACTAGATGACCTTTGAGTTACCTCCCAGCCCTACAATTCTGTGATTCTACTTTGCCCTTGACTCGAACCACTGGATCTACCAGTGAGAGAAACCAGGGAGAAGGGAAGAAAACCAGATAGAATGAAAGAACAATGCACTCCTGAGCACATTTTGAGTAGGGCTTTAACTTGAACGACTTTGAGTGGTACCTTCTCCAAGACATGGCCAAACAGCAAAGGAGGAAGTCTCCTCTCTCACCCCCTATAATTAGTTTGATCAGGTTAAGTTAGGTACATGGGTTTTCCACCTAGTTCAAAGGACTGGTTCTCATGTTGCCTGATTGTCATTCATTTGGAATCTTCATCTCTGCCCCTGCGTGGTTTGGGACCAGAGTATTTAAAGGATCACCTGCTTCCACATCATCCCACATGAACTTCTCCTCCCCACAAAGTCTTTGGTATAGGTTGTGTCCCACCTTGGAATGGGAAACTCTCAATTTCGCTTTCTTTCAGGTTCCCATCTTTCCAATCTTCGGGACTCCACATTTCTGCATCGTATTGCAATTCATTTTAAGTCTCCGTGAAAATTCGTCATCATTTTCACTCGAATTTCTCCTGTTCTACAGATTTTTATATGCAATTCTGCATATTTTTTTGCTACCCATTTCCCCCCCAAAATAATGCATTTTAAAATGTTAATTTCTCTAATATGTTCATTTACAAGCACACTTTGCCCTTGTACAGACTATCAGATGGATAGCTCCACTGGTAAAGCATGAGACTCTTAATTTCAAGGTTGTGGGTTTGAGCCCCATGTTGGGCAAAAAAAAAAACATTCCTGCATTGCAGGAGGTTGGACTAGATGATTTTTGTGGTCACTTCCAACTTTACAATTCCATGATTCACCTAGAAGTAGAACTGCAATAAAATAATTGGAGAAATGAGAATTCTGAAGTATGATTGTATCGTGGTTCACATATTAGAATCATGGAATTGTAGAGTGGGTGTCGGAGCTGGACTGAGCAGGAATGGTGGAGTCGACCCCCCTCCCACCCTCCTCCTGAACCTTCCCAGGGCCACTATTGATTTAGAACAGTGGTTTGCAGAGGGGCATAGCCCAGAGGGGGAAAGCTGGGAAATACTGGGTGAGGAACAACTAGAAGAGGGAACACCAGGAGAGAGAGAGCTGGCAGTTTCAGTGTCCTTGGACAGCGTTCCTGACCCCCCCTTTGCCTAGGACTAGATGGGCTCTGAGATTGACACAACAGAAAGCGCAGAGGCAACCAACTCAGATTACCCGACATAGGAGTCATGTAGACTAATGGGGATGGAGGTGGCAAACCTTAACTGGGAGCAACGTCATTTTTAGAGAGAGATGCAGATTCAGTGTACTTGGAAAGCATTCCTGATCTACCTCCTCCTTCACCTAGGACTTGATGGGCTCTGAGAGTGATAGAACAGAAAATGCAGAGGTAACAAGCTCAGATTACCTAACACAGGAGTGATGAAGATTAATGGGGATGGAGCTCCTGCAGCCAATCAGAAGCCCTGGAAGCTCTGTTGGATGTTTGGGTTCCAAAAGAATCACTTCCGGGTTTGCAGTGTTCAGGAGCCAAAACATCCAAGTTCCATGGTGTTCAGGATCCAAGATATGACTGTAAACATATTTTTGTTTGTTTGCAGTTTTATCAGTGGCATCTTTCCCCTGGGTTGAGTCCTCCCTGCCCCCATCCTTGGATTACTCTTGTGGGTGACTCCTGTCAGTCATAATTATGAGCAGGGCTGCCTTACCCTACTTGTGTCACTCCTGTTCTTGTTGAACTACAACTCCCATGATTCCTGAACCCTGGCTGTGTTGACGGAGTTTAATGTGAAGACATCAGGTTGGGGAAGGCGGACATCATTACTGAGGGCAAATGAAGTCAACTGAGAGAAGGCAATGCTGAACAATTAGAAGCAACAGTAAAAAAGTTTGCCAGAAATAATGAACCCAGCAATACATAAAGATATAAGCAGCCAAACCACAAATAGTGAACAGTTTTTATTTACTCTTTCTCTCTTAACTTAAATTTACAGTCACGGTAAGACCAAACTAGCAGGTGGTATAAAAAGATCAGACTAAGGCAAGATAAAAAAAGATATATGTGGCTGCTCTTTTGAAAGGTTCCTTGAATATGAAGAAATGATACTTTTGCAATAGCTGCTTCATGCATAAATGAAAAGTTTAAATCAATACTGGTTTTTTAAAAAAACCAACAATAAATTGCTCACTGCTTTTTTCCAGAGCAAGGAGTTTTAACAGTATCTTTATTGTTCCCTGTTTCATAAGAAACATTGTGCGTGTTGCCTCCTATTTAACTATAATCTGCTTTCAGCAAAGAGAAAATGCCAGTCCCCATTTCCACCTGCCACTATCAATTGCAATTTTGGTTGAATGCCCAGCAAAAGAGGGTGGTTTTTTTTAAAAAAAACCAAAACAAAAAAACCAAACAAACACACAAACAGTGAGGCAAGAGCTACCTGAACATAATAACCTAAAATGAGTGCCTGGAGTTATTCCAGGTTGGAATTCACTAGGATTCTGGGCTTTCATTCTAACTAGCAAGGAGGCAAAACATAGAGTAGAGTAGAGTAGAGTAGAGTAGAGTAGAGTAGAGTAGAGTAGAGTAAAGTAAAGTAAAGTAAAGTAAAGTAAAGTAAAGTAAAGTAAAATAAAATAAAATAAAATAAAATAAAATAAAATAAAATAAAATAAAATAAAATAAAATAAAATAAAATAAAATAAAATAAAATAAAATAAAATAAAATAAAATAAAATAAAATAAAATAAAATAAAATAAAATAAAATAAAATAAAATAAAATAAAATAAAATAAAATAAAATAAAATAAAATAAAATAAAATAAAATAAAATAAAATAAAATAAAATAAAATAAAATAAAATAAAATAAAATAAAATAAAATAAAATAAATAAAATAAAATAAAATAAAATAAAATACCTAGGAAACATTTCTTTCTCTTTTTATTAAGTGGCACTCCTGAATGGTGGTGTGGAACCTTGAGAGATGCTTTCAAGTGACAAATGCTAGCCGGTGGTTTGTTTACTTATAATATTTAGTATTCCATCTTTTCTTCCATGATGAGACTCAATGTGGTGCCGGCATCTGGGTCCTAGATGGGTCTTTCATCTGGGCAATGGCCAGACCCAGCACAGCTTGCTCCTTTCTACTAGGTGTCAGGTATCAAAGGCCTTCGTTCTCCATCACCTTCAGCGGTCAGCTCCAAAAGGGATCCAGATACTGACAAGTGAGAGCTAGAAAAAGCAGGGTGCTCCTCCTATTCCAGGTTCCAGGCAGCCATTCCCTCCAAGCAGGGCGTTCCATGCCCTGCTTGTTCCATTTTTCTTTCCAAACATTCTATGGCTAATGAGAAAGCTCAGCATAATAGAATAATAGAATTGTAGAGCTGGAAGGGAGGGACGCGGGTGGCACTGTGGGTTAAAGCCTCAGTGCCTAGGGCTTGCGGATCGAAAGGTCGGCGGTTCGAATCCCCGCGGCGGGGTGCGCTCCCGCTGTTCGGTCCCAGCGCCTGCCAACCTAGCAGTTCGAAAGCACTCCCGGGTGCAAGTAGATAAATAGGGACCGCTTACTAGCGGGAAGGTAAACGCCGTTTCCGTGTGTGGCTCTGGCTCGCCAGAGCAGTGATGTCACGCTGGCCACGTGACCCGGAAGTGTCTTCGGACAGCACTGGCCCTTGGCCTCTTTGAGTGAGATGGGCGCACAACCCAAAGTCTGTCAAGACTGGCCCGTATGGGCAGGGGTACCTTTACCTTTACCTTTTAAGAGCTGGAAGGGAAGCTGAGAGTCATGTATAAGGTAAGCAAAAAATGTTGGAAATGTAAAGAGAAAGAAGGAACATTTTATCATATGTGGTGGGAATGTAAAAAGGTGGAAAACTTCTGGGAAATGATATACAATGAGATGAAAAAAAATGTTGAAATATACATTTATTAAAAAAAAAGAAGCATTTTTATTGGGCACTGTAGGGGATGATATAAATAAAAATGATTGTAAGCTGTTTTTATACGCAGTGACGGCAGCAAGAATATTATTGGCACAAAAATGGAAGCAAGAAGAATTACCGACGAAAGAAGATTGGAGGATGAAACTGATGGACTATGCAGAATTAACTAACGGGAAGAATTCGAAACCGGCGGGACCAGAGATTCACAGAAGATTGGCGTAAATTTACGGACTATCTGAAAACGGACTATCTGAAAAGTAATTGTGATGATCAGATTACATTTGTAGGTTTGCAGGAAGTTTTGTGAGGTGAATAATTTGAATTATTGCATAACTGGATGAAAAGGAAGACGTTATTTAAGATAATTAAAGGCAATATGCATTTAAGAAATGCAGAAGAAATCATAAAAATGGGGGATCATCAGAGGTGCTGATGGAAGTTCAAAAGATTGTATAAGATGTGAAATTTTGTGGAATGTATGGCAATTAATATGTTTTAAAATGAATAAAAATTATTTTTAAAAAGAGAGAGAGTCATGTAGTCTAACCCACTGCAGTGCAGGAATCTCCATGAAAAGATGCTCATTCAAGGAAAGAGTACCCACCACCTTCCAATGGAGTTCGTTCCACTATCAAACGCTCTTAAAATCAGAAAATTATTCCTGATGTTTCATTGGAATCTCCTTTCTTGTAACTTGAATCCATAGTTCAGTTCTGTAATGGTTCTAGGGGTTGCTCGTGCGTAAATCGGTGCCAACACCTGGCTGGGTTGCCTGAATGAACCCTTTCTGTCTGGACAGCCACTCGCCCGTGGCTGTCTCAATCGCTGGCAGAATCCGTCAGTGGGTGTTTCTTGAACTTCTTCCAGCATAAAAGTTCTTTGACGCCTAGTCGCCACCTACTTTCCCTGCACAGAAGCCTTCTGCGCAGGGAGGGTGTGGGCACCGGGGGACCCGTGCTCTCCCCGCTGGTCCCCGGCGAGGAGTCTTGGAGCCACCTCGCTGATTCCCTCATCTGCCCCCCTCCTCCACTGGTGCTACGCTGATTTCCTTCCCCAGAAGATGTGCTGCTTCTCTCCCTCCCGGGACGCTCTCCGGAATCCCTCTGGAGCCCTCCCTCTCCCTCTGGCTCCGATGGCAGTTCCCTGACAAGTTCCTACCCTCCAGATCAGGAGAAAATAAGCTTGCTCCGTCTTCCACACAACAGCTCTTCTGATATTGTTATATCTCCTCTCAGTTTCCTCTTTTCCAGGCTAAACATCCCCAGCCTCCTCAATCATTCCTCCTAAGGTTTGGTTTCTAGACCCTTTATCATCTTTATCATTATTATTATTATTTATTAAATTTGTAGACCGCCCTTCATCCTAACCACCACAAAAACCCACCACAAAATACGTAATAAAAATGAACAAGAACAACCAAATCAATAACAACTCCCCCCCCCCCAAAAAAAAACATGTAAAAGGCCATAGAATGTTAATCAGCCCAAGGCCTGTTTGAAGAGGAACGCCTTCCGATCTTATATCGCTGCTTTCCACAACCTTAATTAATGTCAGTTACATTTCAGTGATAATAATAATCTCTTAATCAACAGCTACATAATTAATGATTTCCATTTGTGATGTTACAATATATAAATTTATAAAGCTTTGTGTGAGGAACTCAAACTATGTTCTTTATTCTGCCCTGCATGTGAAAACTGTTATATCCAAGGAGATTCCTTCTATCTATATATATGGTGTTGTCTCTTTCGTTTCCCAGCTGTTGTTTTCTCCCATCGTGGCTTGGGGCGGAACTGAATCTTGAAGTTTCTCAAAGGCCTTATCTCTCCGTCCCTTGCTTCGATGTCTCGGAACAGGCGACAGTCTGCTAGAGACCATTCTGTCTCACCAGTAAAACATGTTGCAGATCTTCGCCATTTCCCCCTCAGCCTAGGAAAAGGTGGGCAGTTTTTGAACACGCTGAAGGTTTAATACTCCTTTCCAACTCCCAAAATCTCTGCAGCATTCTTATCACAGTCCCCAAATTCTTTTCCTTCCAGCCAGAGAGGTACGGCCCAATTAAACTTTATCTTAGATTACATTCCGTCAGTAGAACACACAAATCTCAGTCTCTTTCCCCTTGTTTGTTGTTTTTAAACAAAGGTCAGGGGAATTACTCTGTCTTTCCAACACAGTCATACTTGAGCTTCCCCTCCCCATCCCTTTTTGATTTCAGATCACACGCAGTTTCCATTTTTGCTTGTTAGTATCAGTATTACTCCAACGTCCCTTCCTCACTTGTAAATATATTTTTATCCTATATTCTGGAGACTGTTGCCGAATCCTAAATATATAAAAGAAACTTAGGATGAACAAACCATGGGCTTCCCTCTCCCCAACTGACTCTCACGCCGAAGAAAATCTTATCTCAATTCGAACATTTGATCCTTGTAGCTGGTATATTCGGCAGTATGTTGTTGCAAACCTTTTCCATCATGTGCTGGTACTTTAAAGCCAATTAAAGATCCAATTAAACAGATAACCTCTGCTTCTTAATGGTGGTGTGTGAGGGTTTTCGCTAGGTGAAGTGTTTTTGCACTCATCGCCTCCCTGCCTCCCACATTTCATGCCGGAGCAAGAGCCAGCAACCAAGACAAACTGCAAGTGAAGCCCATTCCTCCTGTCCCTGGGGGGAATTTGCAAGGATGATTTACCCTCTGTAATCCTTGTTTTTTTGTTTGCTGATGATCCCCCACTGTCATGGGGGCTGCCTCCATTAAGGCAGATGGGACCGGAAGCCCAAATTTGTGTCACTTTATTACAGAAGAGCTTATGAAGGGCAGGGAGGTCCCCAGTAATACCAACCACAAAAGTGGTGGTATGATGAATTTGTTAATCTTAAATTTAATAAAAGTGGGGGAAACACCCCACCCCACCCCCACTGCTGCCACATCTTCATCTCCAGGGATCATCTTCGGCTTTTAATTGAAGGATAAGAGACGTGAAAGATAAGTCTTTCCCGTTGTCATGACAACTGGGCGCTGTGTGTTGATTTCCCATTTTTAAGGGGTTATTTTTTATTATTGTTGTTGCCCGTCTCCTCTTGGCACCGTGAACTTTGATTGCTATGGTAACACCTGAGATGTGCTTTATCCCATCCCCACTGGCAGTTTCCTCTCAAGGAGGCTATTTTGCTTGTGGTTTTGCAAGGAAACTGAGGAAAGTGTTTATAGGAACCTCCTGCAAGCTGTTAGGTGCCATGGGTGGCGGTGGCAGCGAGGAGGGGGGAACCGTCTCCACCCCTGTAAAGAGAGATATAAGGTCTAGGGGAGGGGACATTGTCTCTGGACACCGATTTGATTTTGTTACACAGCTCCTTAGTTGGAATAAACTCTTGACGGAATACTGCCAAATCACACCAGCTGAGTGCAATGGAACATCCCAGCATCCCACCTGGAACAAAACAGGTCTTTTCATATCTCAAACGAGATTAGCATTTTTTTGCACATAGGTTCCTAGAGCATGAGAGCCGAGTGCACACTGAGCACACTCCTTCCTTTATTTTAAATACCGTATTTTTCGCTCTATAAGACGCACGAGACCACAAGATGCACCTAGTTTTTGGAGGAGGAAAACCATTAAAAAAATATTCTGAACTCAGAAGCCAGAACAGCAAGAGGGATCGCTGTGCAGTGAAAGCAGCAATCCCTCTTGCTGTTCTGGCTTCTGGGATAGCTGCACAGCCTGCATTCACTCCATAAGATGCACACACATTTCCCCTTACTTTTTAGGAGGGAAAAAGTGAGTCTTATAGAGCAAAAAATACGGTACATTTTATTAGGTTTTATGGAGAAAAATACAAAGCTTAATATCAAATATCTCCCCCCCCCCTTTTTAATCCGAACTAAGGCTTTGATCTAAATACAATAAAAGAATGAGGAAGAAAAAGGGCCAAGAAAGGAGTAGGAAAAGAAAAAGAGAGAAATATAGAAAAAAGAGTAGAAAAGAGGTTAGAAGTGAAAGATAGAAAAAGCAAATTCAGAAAGCAAAGAACTTTCGATTCTTCATTTGTCTGCTATATATACTGTAAACAAGAGTTACTTTGTCCCCAACACGCTCTTTTCAAAACCACTGTGAATATATGACAATGACAATGCTATACAGTGTTTGCTTATTTTGACATCTCTATCCTGCCTCAGGGATATACTCAACTAAGTACTGCTCAGAGTAGAAATTAAGGGACCTAAGTTAAGTCACCTGCACTAATTCCAATGGCTCTGCTTCCAAGGAAACTTCATCCTAGGTAAAGGAGGTGCAGTTGGAGTCAGTCCATTGCTGTACACACAAAGAGACCCTTGCTTCAAATGTGCAAACAGAAAAGTGAGGCCGAATCCTAACCGGTTCACAGAGTGCCCTGGTTTTCTTTCCCCCTTCTAAGAGATTGCCTTGTTATTTCAGAGGCAGCTTCACTCTGGTCTTCTTGCTCCACTCGAACAAGTTGATCAGTCGCCACGAATGCAGCTCAGGTGCTCATAAAGCCTAAATGAAAAAAGCACCTTTTGAAGAGATGGACATGTCACTTCAAAGCCAAATCCACTTTCTCTTAGCACTGATGACTGCCAAATAGCCATGGGTGTGTGAGAGAAAACAGCGGGACTTGCTGGCAAGGAAGAGTGCAGAGTGCATGGCTTGCGATGAATGATGTGCATTCACCTCCACCTGAAAGCAACCACGCAAGTGATAGATTCCCTGTCTGATACTCCTGCAGGAAGGGGGGAGAGTTGCAGCCAGTATGGAGGACTTGATTCCATCTAAGACCCCCCCCCCCCCGTTTTTAGCTGAAAATGAACCACAGAGCGTTGTTTCCTGATGGAGATAATGGGGCCTGTAGTCTTCAAATTATTATATGTGTCTCCATGTATTACTGTGATGAGATGTTGGTTTAATTCTTCCATTTGGGACTTAATATATTTCATGAGGGCTACTTGCCTGACGGAAAATCTAAATAGTTAGGAATGAGACAGTTCTGGGCAAACCTGGCAACAGTTGCCAAGGGAACCAAAACATTGCGAAAGTGGTAGTAGGGGCAGTTGGGCAGGAGAAGAGGAGGAATGGTTGTGGCAGTGAGGAAGGAGGAGGTGTTGTTGTGAGTTTGTGAAGTACATCCTGGGTGGGGTGGGAGGTGGGAAGACTGGGATCAGGTTCTGGGAGTGGTTGTGGTGGAAGCCAGTGGAATGGGGTGGTTGTTAGGTGCAGGGAAAGATCCAGCAGACTGTGACACCAAGGAGAAGGATTTATTTTATTTTTATTGTATTTTATTGCATTTTATATCTCACCTTTTCCCATCCTGCCCTCCTAGTGGTGTAGCAATAAAAAATAAAAAACTAAGCAGGGTTCTGCATGCTTTGTTTGTCATGGTCCAGTTCACAGGCAATTGAAGTCCCAGCTGGGGACATCGGGACCAGAGGCAAGATGGTGGGATGGGAGCAGGAATGGGAGTCCAGAAGCCAGGAGTCAGAAAGCCAAGAGTCCGAGGGTCAGAGAGCCGGGAGTCAAGAAGCCAAGGGTCCAAAGGTCAGGAAGCAAGGAGTCACGAAGTCAAGGGTCTGAGGATCAAGAAGCAAGGAGTCATGACGTCAGGGGTCTGAAGATCAAGAAGCAAGGAGTCATGACGTCAGGAGTCTGAGGATCAGAAAGCAAGGAGATATGAAGTCAGGGGTCCGAGGAGCAAGAAGCAAGGAGTCAAACGCAGCAAGGCAGGGAACGTGTTGAGCCGAAGGGAGAATGCTGACCTTATATCCCTTCCCAGCTCTTGCCACCAGGTGCTGTGAGTTACCAATAAGCCTCACATGTGTGGCCGCACCTTGCCTCTTCAGAACAAACTTAGGAAGGCCCCAGTCCTGCAGAGTTCTATTGCTCACAGGGCTTGGCTCCTGCATGTACACCTGACATTGTTTCTCCAAGGAGATGCTATACATGGTTCTCCTCCTCCTCACTGAATCCCCACAACAGTCCTGTGAGGCAGATCAGGCTGAGAGGCAGTGACTGGCCTAAGGTCACCCACTGAGCTTCGTAGCTGAGTGGGGATTTGAAATCTGGACTCTTGTGTCCTAGTTCAACACTAGAGAAGGATTTAGGAGTTCGGTCGCACTGGGCATGGAGCCTTGGAGAAGCCGCCACAACTATGATGTAGAATGGAAGGCGGGGGTTGCTGAATTTTGGCACTGCAGAGGGCGCTGGCGACTTGATCTCACCAAATTGGCCCAAATCACTTTGGGTTTGGGCCAAATCCTGTGGGTGGTCTTACATTTCAGTGCCTCTTTCTCCCAATATACACATTTCAAAATGCAATTTCACCCAACGTAAACATGTTTTCCAAAGCGATTCCCCCCAGTTGATGCATTTTATACCTAGTTTTCAGCAGTATATGCCTTTGTATGTGGACCTCACCCTTGTACACACCGACTGGCTGCAAAATTCAGAGAAGTGCAACCTTCAAAAGGTGGATGTGCTGTGGTTCTTGTACTGTTTCAGAAAGTCGGCTCAATACATTTTGGCGCCTGAGGCAAAGCCCAATATCTATAGTGGGACCTGCTGGCTCTGGGTATTTTGCCCCCTGAGGCTGTCGCCTCACCTTTCCTGATGGGTGAGCCAGTCCTGGAATTAACAACATTTTCGGTAACATGCAACCTAAATTAAATTCCCCCCACAACCCTACTTATGAATGAATGAATGCAAATCGACTTAAAACAACTGGTTGGTCTGTCCCCTGAGGCTGTGTGGTTTGCCCAACTTTTCAGTTGCTTCAGCACAGTTCCATCTCGCCCCACCAATTAAGGTCAGTTGGTTAGACCATGGTGCTGATAACGCCAAGGTTGCAGGTTTGATCCCTGTATGGACCAGCTGCATATTCCTGCATTGCAGGGGGTTGGACTAGATGCTAACTCTACAGTGCTAAGTCTGCTAAGTCTGCTAAAAATGCACGTGTGAATATTGTCCATTGATAAAACCCTGAAAATTCAGTCATCCTGATGCAATCATGTTTCTAATGCTTTACAGTCCTCTAAGGTGGTCAACAAGCATATAGATTGATTTGGTTGACATGGTGTACTTCAACTTTCAGAAAGCTTTTTTTTTTTAATTCTTAATAAATGAAAATTATTTACAAAAATGCATATTAGGGGGGGAGGATTGCTTGGGAAAATGTGTGCATTAGTCAACAGTGCATACAAAAACATGTTTGTTCAGAGAAACTCACACCTAAAATGTGAATGAATATTTGTGAAGATTATTTATGTGGCGGGGGGACACAAATGGCCGCAGAATCTGTAGAACTGAATTTAAGAATAGAAAAATGAGAAGCAGAGAGAAAAGAAATCGACGAATTATTCCTTCCCTAGGCCACCTCACCATTTGTAATTCTCTCCACCCCCTTGCAGCAAAAATAAAATATCACCTTTCCACCTAGCAGCTGATTCTGCCACCACCAAACAAATAGTCTGAACTTGTCTGCACATTTATCCATCTCATAAGGATAGAGATGACACCTCGTTGGACCTCACTGGACAGAGGGGATGAGTTGTGAGAAAGTTCAGGAGACTGAAAATACGGACGAGGAAAGTGTGAAGCCTCAGTATTCTCCTGACAAATGGATGTAGGCAGAGGCAAAGTTCGGCGTGCTGTTTACTGAAGCAGGCAAGAGGGGGGGGGGAAATGCATTTCAATTGGTCAATTTAGCTGTAACATGTTGGCTTCAAACCATCTCATTTTTCTCTTAATATACACACACAGACTTTTCATTTCAGCACTTAAGAAAGATCAAGGACTCGTGAAGCCGGGCTCTTAGGAGATGATGCACAAATGAAAACTGTCTCATCGAAGCCATTTCTGACCTTGTGTATTTATAGGAGGCTAGGCAACATGCCCTTTCAAGCCACATTTTTGAAACCTTGCTTGGCTTACGATGCTGGGAAGGCACAGCGGAGCAACACTGCTATTGGTAATCGGATTTGATGTTGCCAGCATGGATGGCAGCAAATTGCAATGGGACTCTCAGTTGGGAAATCTGTGGAGATACAGGCAAGGCCCCCCCAAAAGAGTTACATAGCCCCAGGTCAAGCCACCAACAAAAGCCACTCTATGGGGTTCAGGATTGACAGAAAGCATTTTTAACTTTGTTGTTGTTGTTTAGTCATGCCCGACTCTTCATGACCCCATGGACCAGAGCACGCGAGGCACTCCTGTCTTCCACTGCCTCCAGCAGTTTGGTCAAACTCATGTTGGTAGCTTCAAGAACACTGTCCAACCATCTCATCCTCTGTCGTCCCCTTCTTCTTGTGCCCTCCATCTTTCCCAACATCAGGGTCTTTTCCAGGGAGTCTTCTCTTCTCATGAGGTGGCGAAAGTACTGGAGCCTCAGCTTCACGATCTGTCCTTCCAGTGAGCACTCAGGGCTGATTTCCTTCAGAATGGATAGGTTTGATTTTCTTGCAGTCCATGGGACTCTCAAGAGTCTCCTCCAGCACCATAATTCAAAAGCATCAATTCTTTGGCGATCAGCCTTCTTTATGGACCAGCTCTCACTTCCATACATCACTACTAGAGCCAGTGTGGTGTAGTGGTTAAGAGTGTTAAACTTCTAATCTGGTGAACCAGGTTCGCTTCCCCGCTCCTCCACATGCAGCTGCTGGGTGACCTTGGGCTAGTCACACTTCTTTGAGGTCTCTCAGCCCCACTCACCTCACAGAGTGCTTGTTGTGGGGGAGGAAGGGAAAGGAGGATGTTAGCTGCTTTGAGACGCCTTCGGGTAGTGATAAAGTGGGATATCAAATCCAAACTCTTCTTCTTCTTCTTCTTCTACTACTACTACTACTGGGAAAACCATAGCTTTAACTATACGGACCTTAGTTGGCAAGGTGATGTCTCTGCTTTTTAAGATGCTGTCTAGGTTTGTCATTGCTTTTCTCCCAAGAAGCAGGCGTCTTTTAATTTCGTGACTGCTGTCACCATCTGCAGTGATCATGGAGCCCAAGAAAGTAAAATCTCTCACTGCCTCCATTTCTTCCCCTTCTATTTGCCAGAAGGTGATGGGACCAGTGGCCATGATCTTAGTTGTTTTTTTTTTAACTTAGGGGTTCCCAAACCTGGCTCTCCAACTGTTTTTGGGACTACAACTCCCGTCATCCCTAGCAAGCAGGACCAGTGGTCGGGGATGATGGGAATTGTAGTCCAAAAAGACTATCCTCTCTATTATATAGTCCTCTATGGAGAGCTGTCTGAAAACAACCCCTTCCTCATTTAATCCCCACAATAAACCCTGTGACGTAGGTTAGGCTAAGAGGCTGCAGCTGGCCCAAGATCACCCAGTGAGCTTTGTTGCAAAGTGGGGACTCAAACCCTGGTCTCCCAGGTCCTAATCTGAAACTCTGACCTCTGCACCATGCCTGCTCTGCTACTTTCACTATGAAGAAGAAGAAGCTGCCAAAATGATCATGGCAAATAACAATACATGATGTTCTTTGGGAAGCGAGAGAATTGGAGTCAAGGCCATGGGGTAGAGCATAAATGTCTTTTCTGGGATCATTTTCGACTGGATGAGGCTGCTTGTTCCAGTCCAATTGACTATTGATTGGCTGGGCTTTTAACAAAAGCCTGTATATTATTCACTTGGTTACTTCAAGAGGCAGAATGTCAGTAGCTGTCTAGGAAACAAGAGCAGCATGGTGATGTTCTTGTTACCAGGACACCAGCCAGCGCTGCAGGGGCCTATTTCCTAGCAAAAGTCATTACAGACCGACACTGACAGCTGGAGTCTGAATAAGGGAAGGAGGGATGAGAAGCCAGTTTCTGCGGCTGCCTCTCTGACAAGGCAGGCTGGGGCAGAGTGTGTGTATATGTTTGTGTCCAAGGAAGATTGATGGAGAGGGTGAGGCAGTGACATGCTTTGCCCAGAAGGGGGAGCTGGGGGCCAGACACCACCACTGGCTTTTATGATTGATGGTGTGAAGAAGAAGACGAGGAGTTTGGATTTGATATCCTGCCTTTCACTCCCTTTAAGGAGTCTCAAAGTGGCTAACATTCTCCTTTCCCTTCCTCCCCCACAACAAACACTCTGTGAAGTGAGTGAGGCTGAGAGACTTCAGAGCAGTGTGACTAGCCCAAGGTCACCCATCAGCTGCATGTGGAGGAGCGGGGAATCGAACCTGGTTCACCAGATTATGAGACTACCGCTCTTAACCACTACACCACACTGGCTCTCAGTGTGTTTTCGTTTTTGACCATAAACCTCCTTGGATTTCCTGGACCAGGGATAGGGAAGCTGTGGTCCTCCAGACATTGTCGTTCTACTCCCATCAGCAATCTCCTAGTCAGCATGCCCAATGGCTAGGGATGGTTGTAGCTGTAGCTCATTAACATCTGGAGGGCTGCAGGCCCTGTCTTAGAAAAAAGGCAGGATATCCATTTTGAAAATAAAGAAAGCAATCTCCTTTCCAGCTGAGTCTTGCACCGTTCTGCAAATATCTTGCAGGTATCTTGCAGTGGACCTCCAGTGCTGAGTGAGGACCGTCCAGGTCTGAGGCTGGGAACCTGCTCTTTTGCCTTTCCTTCTCCTTGATATATTTTGGAAATCAGCTGAAAGGTTGCGTTTTCAGAGAACTTTACCTGAAAGGTATTTCAAAACCTTTTCATTAAACCCGTAGGCCGAAAGGTTGAATTTTCAGAGAGCTTTATCTGAAAGCAATTTCGAAATCTTTTTGTTAAATCCCCAGAACAATACACATACGGGCCCCATTCTGCGAATGTTTGCTATGCAAAAATTCACTTATTCAAACATGAGGAATTAGCACCCAAACCTTGTTCAGATTCAGATATCTGAACAGAGAGCATTTTGCCTCCCTGTTTACATTTTGCAGGTTGGCTGAGGAATGGAGGGAGGGAGGGGAGCAATTGGACAAACCAGAGAGCATTTTTTTCAGGGTTTTACTTTGCTTGGGGTGTGTGTGTCAAAATTCCATGGTTGGGAACAGATTAAAAAAATTCTCATAGAAATCAATGGGATTTGTGGTCTCATTTTGCAAACACTCACCTAACAAACCATTTCCAGAAATGTTTGGTAAACAGGACTGGCATGTAGATAACAGAGCCTCTACACATGCCTACTCTAAAAAACCTCCTGTGAGTTCAGCTGAAGGAGGCTAGCTAAATGTGGTGTACAGGATTCCAGTCTAAGAGTGCAGTTCTAAGCAGGGTGAGAGGAGCAATCCACCACCACTTATTTATTTTTATTTAATTTATTTATTGAATTTATATACTGCTCTATACCCGGAGGTCTCAGGGCAGTTCCAAAGCCTTGGACAGGTAGGTAAGACAGGTAAAAATGTAAAATGAAACGGCCCCAATCAAACACAGGGTTGAGTGCAAAGAAACCTCTCTCTGTATATAATTGAATTAAAAACTATCCAAAGTTCCACTGCAAAAAGAACTTCATTCATGTTCGGTTGTTATTTTTATTTATACACCACTTTTCACCAGAAAAGATCTTTGTAAGTGCTTTGGAAAGCAAACACGAAAAGGAATATGTAAAACAATAATAAATATGTATGTAACATCAAGCAACATAACACAGAATTTCCCTGATTCAATACATCCTCTCAGTATCCACATCTACTAATGCAACTGTACCCTGATCAACCTATTCTCATGTGCTCTCAACAATTACAAATCCCAACAATCCCCTGGGTACAGTTACAAAGGCTGCACTACAATACTAGCAGCCTATCACTGTGAGGCTAAAATCACATTTAATCTAGGACAGGGGTCAGCAAACTTTTTCAGCAGGGGGCCAGTCCACTGTCCCTCAGACCTTGTAGGGGGCCGGACTATATTCTGAAAAATAATAATGAACGAATTCCTATGCCCCACAAATATCCCAGAGATGCATTTTAAATAAAAGCACACATTCTACTCATGTAAAAACACGCTGATTCTTGGACCATCCATGGGCCGGATTGAGAAGGCAGTTGGGCCGGATCCGGCACCCGGGCCTTAGTTTGCCTACCCATGATCTAGGACTATGCAACATTTATGTACCAGCACAAAACAGAAACGACAGCCATTGGCCAGAATAGATGTAAAACAACCACCAAAAAACCCAGAAAGGAGTGCGGAGGACAGGGAGATCACATGCTTAGAATGTGTGAATGGGATGGAAGTCTAATAGGAACACAGGTGGCACTGTCTAAACCACCGAGCTTCTTGGGCTTGCCGATTGGAAGGTCGGCAGTTTGAATCCTCGTGACAGGGTGAGCTCCTGTTGCTCTGTCCCAGCTCCTGCCAACCTAGTGTAGCACCCTGCTTGTGGTTAACGCTTAGCTGGAATGAAATATTCAACGCAGCAATAGAGAAATTAAAATAATAATTTATTTGTCAGACAAATAAATGATTGGCACAGTGGTATATTTACCAAAAGCTCTGCACACCCCAGCCCTGGTGACCAGCACTTATATTCCCTCAGCCCAGCCTCCTTACTCCTCCTTTTGGCTGCCTCTGTCCAATCAGCCTGGTTGAAATTCCTATTGGCTGTTTGCTAGAACCAATCATAAAAGATACACCCATTTCCTATTACCTTTTATGGGAGACAAAGAGCTATATTTCCTTCTATCAATCTCTTACATTTGCCTTGACAAGGCGTCTTAAATATCAGATCACCCTTTGCTCTTTGCTCTTCTGCCCTTTGCTCTTCTGCCCTTCTAGCAACAGGGGAAAATGGCTAAAACAGATGGCTCATGGTTTCAAATTTTGTCATATAAACAGAGGTCTTGGGTTCACCTTCTCACACACCATCAATGAAATAAGAATCTAACATAAGAATCTAACATTTCTTACTTTCTACATTCTTTTACATTAAAGTCACATTAAAGTCAGTACATATATATATATAGATTGATTTTTAGAAGGGAAGAACTTATTAAAAATCAAGTTTCTAAAATGACCAAAAGAACAAGAACTGTTTCCAAAGTGACCCAAAAAAACAACAACCTCAGAGCAGTTTCTCTTCCTCACCAGGCAGCAGCTGTTGTTGCTTTTAGCTCTTTGCCTTTTAACCTTCTCAGGATATCTTAAACCATGTTTTGATGGGAGGCAATATTTACCAACTCTAATTAGTGTTTTTGCAGCTTGGATTGTATTCTGTAATTCGTATGACCTTTTGTTCCCAGCTTTTGCTCCTTTTTACAACTTTGAGGTACTGCAACAAATCAATGAGGGGCCCTTGTTCAGGAGTCAGGAGAATAAACAAAAAGACTCTCAGCCAGGTGGTTTCTGCCTGGCCTGGAGCAAGCATTTGGAGCAAGCATTTGGAGCAAGCATCTACAAATATATTTTTAAGCTTATTTTAAAATACAGATCTTTGATCAGATGCCTCATTCCCCCCTTTCAAGCTCAAGGACCTTCATCCCAAGTGTCCTTGATAGCTTGACCTTCATCATATTCCTGAGGTAAAGCTCTGTATAGGGCCATGATATGAGGTAGAGTTTCATTTGAAATCATCTTGCTAATTGTACTTCTAAAACATGAAAAGATACATGGCACCATACATAAAACCATGACTACTACCGTCAAGAAAAACAAGCAAGACAATAGTATCCCTTTGAGTCCTGCAACATTTGGTAACCAATTGGTGAGCCATCCCATATCCCATCCTTCCCATGTTTGTACTGGGACATGTGCTATACTCTCCATCTTTGTGGCCAACACACGGATTGCCTCACCATTATCAGAAATGTTAAAGCAACAGGCATTCCCTGTCAAGTTCAAGACTCCACATAGGCCTCCTTGCCTGGCAAGTACATAATCCATTCCCAATTTTAGCTGCAAAATAGCGGCTCTACTTTCATCCAACTGTTTTGCAATAAGTCTCAAACTCTGGGCCGTTGCATTGGTTACAAGTTCCACTACTGCTTGCAATCGAATTATTCTGTTTAGATTATAAATAGGATCCCGTGCCCCTTGTATCAGCTCATCAGGATTCCAGGAGGCAGGATCATAATAGGCTATAATGCGCTCTGGTGGCCAATCGTTAGTATCGCTCCAACTCTGGGTACTTCCTCCTGCTATATGAGAAATATCAGCATTTCTTCGTGTACGTTTGACTGAACTAGTGGGCATAACCCACATTGGTGGTAATACCCATCCCAGGAAACAAGTCCCACTCCATTTAGAAGGGAGTTGCTTGTATGCCCATTCTCCACATATCCACCACAACCATCGGGTCTGAGATTTTTGGAACGTGGAGTGCATATGGCGAAATATCACAAGGGGTAAAGAGTTCACAATACAGTATGTTAGATTGCCTTTTGCTGTCACAGTTTTGTTCCACACCATTTTCCATGCATGAATAAAAGGAGGTGCACAGGGCAAGGTATTCCGAGTTCGATAGGAAGTACCGTCTGCCCAGGTTTGATTATTCTCAATATAATTCCAAGTATAGTGGCAACGAGAAGAGCCTACCATGGTAGAATCAGCTGTATCTGATGATTTATGTACACAGAATTCCCCTTGTACAGGTATAACTCGTATTGGTTTAGGTGAGTTCCATCCAGGGAAATCCTGTACTTCTGTTTGATGTGGCATTTCGCTTACCATACCAATGGCATTTAATGGTATCGGTAATAAGGGCATACCTCCCTCTGAATCATCTGGCCCAAGAGAGCAAACAAGGCAATTAGTCTTATTTGTAGCATTGGCTACCATTTCAGCTAAGCCTACCCACATATTGTGGTCATGGCGGAATCCATATTTAGCAAATTTGGTCAGATTCAAGGACCCTTCCCCTTCCCAAGGGATCAGGATTAATAATAAAATCATGTTGATGTCTAGTATATGCATTCCTCCCACAAAAGATTACCTTATTGTGATAGCAAAAAAATATTAGCCCCAATATAATTCCCCCAGTGACAGAAATGGGAAACCACCAAGACCAAAACATATATCCCGAGGATCCCCAATGAGTAATATCCCTGATAATTGTTCCACAAGGGGGGGGGGCAGTCAATCAATTATATAAGAGAATCTTCCCGTTCACAATCGCTGGTTTAGACGCTCCTCAAGCTTCAGGCGTGCGCAGGTCAGCCAGCTTCCAGGTTGTGGCTGCAGCAGGCCGGTCGTCTCAATGTTGCCCGTGACCTAGCCCGTTCCCCGTAGGGCTAGATACAGGGGTTTTTGGAGAGAGTCAGTTTTAAAGGATTAGAGGGGTCACCTTTGCACGTCCAACTGCCTTCGGACTTCTTCAAACGGGAGTGATGAATCCAGGGGGTCACCTCAGCTACCTTCACCGCTGTTGGAGTAGAGAGCAAGACGGTGTAAGGCCCACGCCACTTAGGTGCAAGTGGATCACGTTTCCACTCTTTCACCCATACACTATCGCCAGCCTGGAACTGATGAATCGGCTCGGCAATGCTGCACGGCGTGCGCTCGAGGGCCCACCTGTTAAGAGAAACAAAAACACGGGAGAGAGATTGCACTTGTCCCTGTGTCACATGGTCTCCTATTTGTTTGAGGTCAGCTGGAATATCCTGAACAAAGGAGGGTGGCCTCCCATACAGGAGCTCAAAAGGTGACAACTTAAGTCTTTTTGTGGGTGCACACCGAACACGAAACAGTGTTATGGGTAGCACATCTACCCATCCCAATCCTGTTTCCTGGGTTAACTTTGCCAATTGGGTTTTCAGAGTCCGATTCATTCTTTCAGTTTTCCCTGAACTCTGAGGCCTATATGCCGCATGCAGTCTCCATTTCACTTGTAGGACTCGACATACTTCTTGTACTACTTGATCAATGAATGCTGGCCCATTATCACTTCCAATGCATCTAGGTAATCCAAACCTCGGGATCAATTCAGTGAGGAGTCTCTTAGTTACCTCTCGCGCCTTTTCAGTTCGGGTGGGAAAAGCTTCAACCCATCCGGTAAGAGTATCTACAAACACAAGGAGATACTTGAATCCCTTAAAAGGGACTAGCTCTGTGAAGTCCACAATTAGGCTTTCCATGGGGACGTATCCCACATGTTGGATTCCAGGAGGTTGTACCGGTCCCTGCCTAGGATTGTTTTTAGCACAAAGAACACATTTCTGTGAAATGCGAGTTGCTAATTGTGATAGGTTAATAATATACAACTTCCGACTGAGACTCTCTCTGGTTGCAGTACCGCCAAGATGAGTAGATTCATGATAATTTCTTACAATTGTGCCTGCTAGGTGATGAGGTACATAAATCCTATTGTCCGGCAGGATCATCCAACCGTCCTTCACAACCGCTCCTTCCTGTTCAGCCCACTTCCTCTCTTCTGGGGTATAGTGAGGTTTAACTTCTTCTGGAACTACCTCTGGTATGAGGGCTGCTATAAATCCTCCCACAGGCTTTTGGGCTGCCTCTCGGGCTGCTTTGTCAGCAGCATGATTTCCTCTGGTTATTGGATCCCTTCCACGTCCATGACCTTTGCAGTGCATTACAGCAATCTGTTCTGGAGCCCATACTGCTTCCAACAGGATTTCTACTTCAGGTCCATATTTCAAGGCCTTCCCGTGGGCGCCGATTAGACCTCTTTCTTTCCATAGAGCTCCATGTGCATGCAGGGTTAAGAAGGCATATTTAGAGTCAGTGTAGATGTTTGCCTTACATCCGGCTGCCAATTGCAAAGCTCTAGTTAAACCTATAAGTTCAGCTTTTTGTGCTGAGGTTCCAGCAGGCAAAGCTTCAGCTTCCACAACTTCCTCATTGGTGACCACAGCATATCCTGCTCGTCTGGCACCTTCATGCAGGTAACTGCTACCATCAGTATAATATACAACATCTGGATTTTTCAATGGTTCATCTTTCAGATCAGGTCTACTGGAATAAACTTCATCCATTATTTGGAGACAATCATGTGATTCCTCATCATCTACCTCTGGTAGGGGCAGCAAAGTTGCTGGATTGAGCATATTCACTACTCGTAGATGAATCCTGGGATTTTCACACAATAGGCCTTGGTATCTAGCCATCCTTGGGTTTGTTAGCCAATAACTACCCTTATATTCCATGAGTGTCAGAACAGCATGAGGTACATTCACATACATCGTCTGGCCGAAGGTAAATTTATCAGCTTCTTTAACAAGGCTTGCAGTGGCCGCTACTGCCCTTAGGCATGGAGGCCATCCTTTTGCTACTGAGTCCAATTGTTTAGACAAATAAGCTACTGGACGGTTCCAACTCCCTAATCTCTGGGTCAGGACTGCCGCTGCAATCCCATTCTGTTCATGTACATACAGCTGAAAGGGTTTTTCCGAATTAGGCAGTCCAAGGGCTGGGGCCTCCATAAGTCGTTGTTTGATAACTAAAAAGGCTTGTTGCTGCTCAGGTCCCCATACAAATGGGTCCTTTTCTGCACCTCGAGTGCTTTCATGTAAGGGCTTGGCCAGACTGCTGAAATCAGGTATCCATAGTCTACAAAACCCTGCTGTTCCCAGGAATCCTCTGAGTTGTTTCCTTGTGGTAGGTTCCTTGATAAGGCAAATAGCTTCTTTCCTCTCTGGTCTCAATGCTCGTTGTTGGTGTGAGATGTCAAAGCCCAAATATTTGACCTTTTCTAAACATAACTGTGCCTTTTTCTGGGAAACTCGGTAGCCAGCTTCCCAGAGCAAGTGGAGCAGTTCCTCTGTCCCTTCTTTACAGGTATCAAAATCCTTTGCCGCTAGTATAAGGTCATCTACATATTGCAGAACCACCTTTTCTCCAGGTATTGAGGGGTAGCTTATTAGATCCTTCGCCAAGGCAGTGCCAAATAAAGTTGGGGAATTTTTGAATCCCTGGGGCAATCTTGTCCAGGTTAGCTGGCCTTTTGTTCCTGTCAAAGGGTTTTCCCACTGGAAGGCAAATATAGGTTGGCTCTGTGGTGCCAACCGGCAACAGAAGAATGCATCTTTCAAGTCCAATACAGTAAAAAATGTTGCTTCTGGTGGGATCAAACTCAGCAGGGTATATGGGTTTGGTACATTTGGGTGCAAGGTTTCAATAGCCTGGTTTACGAGCCTCAAGTCCTGTACTGGCCTGTAGTCATCTGTCCCAGGTTTCCGAACAGGCAAAAGGGGTGTGTTCCATTCTGATTGGCAGGGCTTAAGCAGACCATATTTTAATAGGCGGTCCAAATGTTTCTGGATGCCCTCCGCTGCTCGCCGGGGTAAAGGATATTGCTTTACAGATACAGGGGTAGCCATAGGTTTTAGGGTTACTACAATTGGAGCTATATTCTTAGCCATTCCTGGTGGGCTATTTTCGGCCCATACTCCTGGTGGCACCTGTAGGGTTCGGAGGAGCTTGTTTAATTCTGTATCCAATGTAGGTTGGGCTTGCAGGGCTGACATTAGGCGCCATGATTGTTCCTTAGGTACTGAGAGGGTAATTATTCCTGCTGCCTTTGATGGCAATTTCATTTCTGGACCTCGAGGAGTGAAGGTGATTTGGGCCTGCAATTTGGACAGCATATCTCTACCCAAGAGAGGTATTGGACACTCAGGTATATACAAAAACTGATGGGTTAAACGATGTCCCCCAATCTGGCATTCCAAAGGTTGGAGGAAAGACCTCTTAGCTGACTGACCAGTGGCACTTTTAATGACTACACTTTTGGATGCCTTTTTCTGCAATAGTTCTGGGAGTACTGAGTATTCAGCCCCAGTATCTATCATAAAGTCTATTAAATGGCTCCCTAATTGAATCGTGACCGTGGGCTCCTGGAAGCCTAACTTTATGGAGTCCGGTCGTTCCTAGTCTTGGGTAAAATCCTCCTCTGCCAGTCCAATAAAATTGTCTCTACTCCGTCCTTGTCCCGGTCTCTGATATCTTCCATCTCGGATCATTCCCCGTCCTCGTCCCTGGTTTCTTGGGCCGGAGCCTGGGCCTGGGCCTGGGCGTACTTCTTCCAACCTCAGGGGTTCAGGACACTCTCGCTTCCAATGACCCTCCTTCTTGCAATTCGCACATTGATTCCTTCCCAGTGGTGGATTCCTTCCCCGCCCTCTCCCTCCATTTAAGGGGCGGTACTCTTGTTTCACTGCTGTGGCCAGCATTACCATCTTTTCCTTCTGCCACTTCTTCTTCTCTTGTTTCTCAGCCTCATCCCTATTCCGATAAACTCGGCGTGCAATGGCCATGATTTGGCTCATCAGCATCCCTTCCCATCCTTCTGATTTCTGAATTTTCTTACGAATGTCAGAAGCGCACTGGGCCACAAATGTAGCAGTAATCATTCTGCTGTTTTCAGGGGCTTCAGGGTCAAAAGGAGTCCATATACGATAGGCTTCCTGCAGCCTCTCTAAAAAGTCTCCTGGACTCTCATTTGGTTTCTGTTCTACTTCTGAAACTTTAGACATATTAGTGGGCTTCTGGCATGCCCTGCGGATACCTTGCACAAGCGTCTGGCGGTAGGTAGTAAGCCTGGCCAGGTGAATTGCATTGTTTGGATCCCAATTAGGATCTTCCAAGGGGAAGTTGTCCTGGAGATGACGGTCAATATTAAAAATATTTCCCACTCTGGCCTGCTCACGCAAATATATCTGTGCTTTTTCAATTATGTCTCTCCTTTCCTCAGTGGTGAAAAGAGTATTGAGGAGTTGGCGGCAATCTGTCCAAGTAGGACTATGAGTATTTACTATTGAAGTCACCAAGTCCATCATAGCCTGAGGTTTTTCTGCAAAAGTCGGGGTGTGTGTTTTCCAATTCATCAGATCCGTAGTCGTGAATGGAATGTATTGGAGGGTCGAAGTTCGAGGTGGCCGTGGTCCGGGTTGCCCGTTAACCAGCACAGGCTCCTCAAGTGCATCAAATACTCTTCTAAGAGGGGCTACTACGTGACCTTTCTCTTCACTTTGCTCTAGGGGCCTCAAATCATAGGGGATGGTATCTGTCCCAAGGCGTTCTTTTAGCAGCTTTATACGCCTGGCTGTATTGCTTGCTGACCGTTCAAGGTCTCCCTGTAACTTCTGTAATAATTCTCTAGGACTTGGATGTACAGGGGTTTGGGGTGGGCAATCAGTTGTTCCACTAAAGGAGACTGTAGATGGAGTTCTACTGGGACTCACAAGTGGAACAACCACTTCTGCTTGGGCTTTATTATAGGACTCCAATGCCTCCTGAAGATATTTATCATAATCTATCAAGGAATCAAGGTCTGTGACTTCAGCTCCATTACTCATTCCACTTTCTTGCCTTGGGGTTACAACTGGTGGAGTGTTTGGATTAGGCTCCCCCCGACGTGGAGCATAGGGTGGAGGTGAAAGCACCTCTTCCTCTGGTCCCTCAAAAATGGGTTTGAGTTTATTTGGCAAGATTCCTTTCCTAGCTTCGGCTTTTACAGCCAATAATTTGCATTGTTGGACTTTGCATTCCCTTATCCATGGAGGATTATTATTTAATGTGCTCAGCCAAGAGTCTATATATGAAAATTGTTCTGGGCACCCTCCAGTTTCTTTGGTGATGTTAGACCAAAGTTTGCTCGCTAAATTTATATCAAAAGTTCCTTGAGACGGCCATCCAGTATTTTGTTTCGGCCAGTCTAATTCACATAACGTTCTCAAGCGCTCTGGGGTCATTTTGACTCCATATGCTCCTGAGAAGGCTTTCTTAAAGTTATTTAACATACATTCAAGAGGTGTATTTCCCCCCTTTGAACCTCCAACTCCCATTGTATGGCCCTGTGAAGTATCCACTCAGTCACTCACACACTCGCTTCGTGGGGTTCCTTGCCCAGTGAAGTCGCCTTACTGGGAAACGAAGTACTACCCACTCCACACTCAGGTCAGCTACAAATAGTACTTTCTCACACATACAATGCACTGGATACTTCACCACACTCTACCTCCCAATATTTCCCTTTCCCTCCACCAGACCAGCATCTGATGTACCCAACCACCTAGCGTACTCAGTTCCCCTTTACTGAGACGCAGAAGTTTGATCAAGACTTCTCTTCCTCCCAATTAATTGGAGGGCCACAATCCCTTTCGTGCACTTACCCTTAGCTGGTTCCCTGTTAATTTCTCTGGTTCCCCCCGGTTCCGTCGCCGTTCAGTGAGCAGGGTAGTAGACAGACGAGACTGCTGCGTTCCCCTGGAAAAAAAAAGGTTCCAGTGCGCGCTGGGTAAACAGTTAGTGTCCTCCCTCTGGTACCCTGCCCACTAAGGCGAAGGGGCTGCGTTCCAGCAGACCACTTATCCGAGTCACAGAGGCACCATAAAATGTAGCACCCTGCTTGTGGTTAACGCTTAGCTGGAATGAAATATTCAACGCAGCAATAGAGAAATTAAAATAATAATTTATTTGTCAGACAAATAAATGATTGGCACAGTGGTATATTTACCAAAAGCTCTGCACACCCCAGCCCTGGTGACCAGCACTTATATTCCCTCAGCCCAGCCTCCTTACTCCTCCTTTTGGCTGCCTCTGTCCAATCAGCCTGGTTGAAATTCCTATTGGCTGTTTGCTAGAACCAATCATAAAAGATACACCCATTTCCTATTACCTTTTATGGGAGACAAAGAGCTATATTTCCTTCTATCAATCTCTTACATTTGCCTTGACAAGGCGTCTTAAATATCAGATCACCCTTTGCTCTTTGCTCTTCTGCCCTTTGCTCTTCTGCCCTTCTAGCAACAGGGGAAAATGGCTAAAACAGATGGCTCATGGTTTCAAATTTTGTCATATAAACAGAGGTCTTGGGTTCACCTTCTCACACACCATCAATGAAATAAGAATCTAACATAAGAATCTAACATTTCTTACTTTCTACATTCTTTTACATTAAAGTCACATTAAAGTCAGTACATATATATATATAGATTGATTTTTAGAAGGGAAGAACTTATTAAAAATCAAGTTTCTAAAATGACCAAAAGAACAAGAACTGTTTCCAAAGTGACCCAAAAAAACAACAACCTCAGAGCAGTTTCTCTTCCTCACCAGGCAGCAGCTGTTGTTGCTTTTAGCTCTTTGCCTTTTAACCTTCTCAGGATATCTTAAACCATGTTTTGATGGGAGGCAATATTTACCAACTCTAATTAGTGTTTTTGCAGCTTGGATTGTATTCTGTAATTCGTATGACCTTTTGTTCCCAGCTTTTGCTCCTTTTTACAACTTTGAGGTACTGCAACAAATCAATGAGGGGCCCTTGTTCAGGAGTCAGGAGAATAAACAAAAAGACTCTCAGCCAGGTGGTTTCTGCCTGGCCTGGAGCAAGCATTTGGAGCAAGCATTTGGAGCAAGCATCTACAAATATATTTTTAAGCTTATTTTAAAATACAGATCTTTGATCAGATGCCTCACTAGCAGTTCGAAAGCACACCAGTGCAAGTAGATTAATAGGTACCATTTTGGTGGGAAGGTAAACGGCATTTCCATGCACTCTGGCTTTCATCACGGTGTCCCATTGCACCAGAAGCAGGTTAGTCATGCTGGCCACATGACCTGGAAAACTGTCTGCGGACAAACGCCAGCTCCTTTGGCCTGAAGCGAGATGAGCGCCACACCCCATAGTGACTGGACTTAACTGTCCAGGGGTCCTTTACCTTTTCTTTTCTTTTTCACCTAACAGTGCGATCACATGCATACCCATCAACTTCAATGAGATTTACTCTCAAATAAGAGGGAACAATATAACTGAAGGAGCGTCTCCACCCCCATCGTTCTACCCGGACACTGAGGTCCAGCACCGAGGGCCTTCTGGCGTTTCCCTCACTGCGAGAGTCCAAGTTACAGGGAACCAGGCAGAGGGCCTCCTCGGTAGTGGCGCCCTCCCTGTGGAACGCCCTCCCACCAGATATCAAAGAGAACAACAACTACCAGACTTTTAGAAGCCATCTGAAGGCAGCCCTGTTTAGGGAAGCTTTTAATGTTTGATGTATTACAGTATTTTAATATTTTTTTGGAAGCTGCCCAGAGTGGCTGGGTAGGCCCAGCCAGATGGGCGGGGTATAAATAAATTATTATTATTAATTATTATTATTATTATTATTATTATTAACAAGGCTCCAGGTTAAATAAAATGTATAATAGAAATGTTATTCTATCTGACCTCCTCTTTCAGGGACTCTGGGCCAATAGCTGCAACTGACCATCCAACAGCAGCTCCCCATCAAACACATTTTACAATTAAGCAAGTTGAACAGGGTATTATGTAATACAAATATTTCACACAAAAAATCTGGTTTTGAGGGGAAGGTCGCTGTTCGTAACTAAAGGCAGCTGTAAATTCATCTCCTTAAGGGATTAATTGTGGCAGGTAGAAATCTGGTTTCTATCAGGAGGGTCAGGGGGAGGGTGACCTGAAATGACATAAAGAGGGCCTGCTGGATCAAGTTATTGGTCTACCTAGACCAGCTGTGATAGCCTGGGACTTGGGCTAGGACTCGGAACCAGAGGAGTCTCAGTCTGCACCGAATCCTTTGCCTCAGGCATCATCTGAACCAAGTCTGGGGCCTGATCCTGAAGAGTCCCAGTCTGCACAGGTTCCCCTGTAACAAACACCAGCTGGGCCGAGTCAGGGGCCTGAGCCTGCCCTGGCTCCAGATGCGGGGATGACCTCGTTGCCTCCAGCTGGGCCACCACTTGCAGCTGCTCCACTACTGGTTGGGTCAGGGGAGGCTGGGGCAGCCCCTAGGTCTAGTAACCCACTGACATCTCCCAAGCTGCAGAGACTAAGGTCTGAGAGAAGGAGAGACCTGAGTACTCACAGGAGGAGTGCTCGCCTTCAGGCGAGACAGGGAGGTGAGTGGCCGGGGGATCAGGACCGGCCGCTACCCTGACAAAGATAAAAGGCTGTTGGACCCCGCCCCAGGTTGCGGGAGCAACATTGCTGTATGAGAGATCCTGTACCTGTCCTTGCCTGGTTTCCTGCCTCGTGACCTGCCTTGGCCCTGTTGGACTGACTCCTAGCAGAAAGTTTGGATTCTGGACCGGTCCTGAACCGCATTTCACGGGTTACCCCCGGGCCCAGCACACCAGCATCCTTTTCTCAGATTGGCCAGCCAGATACCTCTGGGAACCCACAACAGAGGTGGGTTTAGGGCACCGTGACCAGTTCTGCTGCACTGGCCGCTGAGCCTAGGGGGTGCCACAGGGCGATTTCAACTATGTTGTAGTGAGTTGAGCAAAATGGAAGGCAAGAGGCATGGGGGACAGACCAAATTTTGGCCTCGCACAGGGTGCTGCTGAAATTCAAAAGGCCAAAGTCTGCCCCTGCCTGCAAGAAGGAACCAAGCACAAGAGCCCCTTCCGCAGAGGCATTGCTGATTCCAGCTGCGGAAGCAGAGCACAGCTACTGGTAGCCATCAATAGTCCTCTACTCCATGAATTCGTTGGTCCTCTTTTCAAGCCATCTAGTCTGGTGGCCACTATTGCCTTCTGTGGGAGCAAATTCCATCACTTTGCATTGTTTGAACAGGTCCTTTTAAAGTCTGTCCCAAATCTTGCAACGTTCAGCTTCCATGAGTTCTGGTGTTACGAGAGGAGGAGGGGAAAAAACCACACATTTCTCTATCCATCTGTTGTGCACAGTGGTTCAGCTCAGGGACAATTCCCCCATCTCATCTGCTGTTTGTGCAAGCTAAACCAAATTTGCTCCCATCTTCTTATTTGCATTGCGATGCCCCCTCCAAATATTATTGCATATTATTCCTGTGCTCATCCACGGGCACCATATGCCTTACCACTGCCCATCTATGAGCATCCTGCCCAAATGAATGATGCACTCCATCTCTCTGTTCCTCATTTGACTAGGGCAGTTTGGGCGTAATCTAATTGTGCTGTGCTAACCTCATTTGGCTTTGTTGCCTGAGTCCTTCCTCTCGTGCTGCTATTCAGAGCCTATTCATTTCAACATGTGCAGTGGAAGATAAATGACCTTCTGCGGTCAGAGGGTGAATATAAAGGAGCAAGATCGCGGTGGGAAATGCCTGAGTGCCGGTGCAAGAAAGAATGAAAAACATAACCATGCCATATATATTATATGTGTTGTATATTCTGTGTGTGAGAGACGGAATCATTTGTTCCAGAAACAGAGCAGAACAGAGAAGAAGTTTCAAGAAGCAGCAGAAGGCTGAGATTGTTTTGTCCGTGCAAGGACATTTTCTGTGGGAATTGTTCTCTGGACATGCGCAGTGTGACAGGAAGTACGGAAAACAATTAGTTCTGTGTAACTTGTTGTGAGTCTCTTGCTTGCGTCTTGAAAGGAACAGAGAGAGTGTCTTGGGCTCTTGTTGGACTCTAAACATGCCTTGACCATTCAGTGGTGAATGTCTGTATATATTGTCTTCCAATATGCTTTTATGCCTGTCAAGTAAACCTCTTCACTTGACTGAATCTTTATGGCGTCCATGAGTGTTTATTGCCTACTGCGTGTACCTTCAACCCTGATGATACTTTGAAGGAAGGAGCTGCATTGAGATGTACACTGGTGGCCAAAACTGTGGAAACCTTTTGTAAAAAGTGTATTTCTGAGGTTTGATGGCTCATAAGACCACTTTTTTGGAGTAATACCATAAAATTATGTATCTATGGAAAGATAATTTAATGAAGAATGTACAGTCATACCTCATGTTACGCTTGCTTCATGTTACGTTCTTCCAGGTTGCGTCCCGCGGTGACCCGGAAGTACCGGAAAGAGTTACTTCCGGGTTTCATCGCTCGCGCTTGTGCAGAAGTGCTAAATAACACCGCGCACCTGCGCAGATATGGCGCTTCAGGTTGTGGGCTTTTCATGTTGCGAACGGGCCTCTGGAACGGATCCCGTTCACAACCAGAGGTACTACTGTAATGCAACAATGTTTGTTTAGTTATCTGTATTCTATCAAAAATTGAAGCCAAATAACCAGAAAAAGGAAGCACAACTTTCTTAGGTTGATATGCAGTAGCTGTCCTTCATTTGAATGTTGCCAATGAGCATGAGTGTTTAGAGAGCCATTCAGGTGTTATGAGCCATCAAACCTCAGAAATACACTTTTCCCAAAAGGTTTCCACAATTTTGGCCACTAGGGTAGCTCTGCTGAGTATGGATACTGGCACACACGCACAGCGAAACTGATGCCGGACCCAATCCTCCTAAATCATCAATCAGAAGTTAATGGATTGATCCAATAGGATGTTCCAAAGATCCAAAGGGTTGGGGAGGATTGAAATAATACAATATGCCTTTATTTGTGTGCTAGCTAGTGAAGGTGTGGACTGCTTTATGTACAATGTGGAATGAGTGGATAGAGAAGAGCCTCTCTCTCTCTCTCTCTCTCTCTCCTACAACTCAGGGTCCACCAGCAGTGCTGAATGTTGGAAGAGTCAATATTCTTCCTGCTCTCTCCTCTCCTATCATGGTTGGCAGGGTAGGGTAGCAGTGCTTCCTTGACCTCCAATCCATAGGCGCCAACTTCTAGAGGTCAAGCTAGTTTCAGTCCCAGGGTTTTTTTAGGGGGCCAGGCCCCCTCAATATTCAGTGGACATCATGCAACATCACACCATGCCACCCTGATCTTCTGGAGAACCTGGCACCTCTGTTCCCGTCAGTTTCAAAAACCCTCATTTGACATTAGTCCCATGCCCTGAATTGATCTGGATGTTCTCCAGGTTGGCCTGGATGACAGATGGGCAGGTTAGATGGCCTTGTTGGAGCCACTCCGATATCACCCAGCTCTATCTGTCAGTTTCCCTCGCCTTCCCTTTGCTCCCTACCGCCCTCGCCTTATCATTTCCCAGCACGCAGACAAGCCCTCAAACCTGCTGTCTGCGATCTCTCAAAAATAAATTAGACAGGCGGCAAAGAAAACATGTCTTTGCTTTATTAAACACAGGCTGGTGGTGGAGATGAGCTAAGCAAACAGTCTCCTCTAGATCAGCTAATATTGGCAGGAGTTGCCCCTGTCCAGCTCAACGGTGCAGCCATAGATGTACACAGCCAGAAGGGCTTGCAGACTGAGGAAGGCTGAGCCAAGACAGGTGGACATGTCAATTTCTTCTCATATGTTCCATACACAAAACCTCCCCTCTCATGCACATTACAGTGGTACCTTGGGTTACATACGCTTTAGGTTACAGACTCCGCAAACCCAGAAATAGTACCTCGGGTTAAGAACTTTGCTTCAGGATGAGAACAGAAATCATGCTCCGGTGGCGCGGTAGCAGTGGGAGGCCCCATTAGCTAAAGTGGTGCTTCAGGTTAAGAACAGTTTCAGGTTAAGAACGGACCTCTGGAATGAATTAAGTACTTAACCCGAGGTACCATTGTATTTTATTCTTCTTTAAATTTTATTTTTCTTGATAAGAAAGTTCTTCTTCTTTTACTTCTTTTACTACTACTACTACTATCACTCATAGCCAAGTAAGATTGTCTTCCATAAACACAGTAGCAGTGAGTCCATAGGTGACTGTGGAGGACAGTTCTGGATCCACACGTCCTTCCACAGTGGCGACATTGGTTTCCGGGTGAGAGTTGATCAAGGTGAGGGTTTGCCAAGTGTGTCTTCCTCTTAGCACGTTTCTCCCTTGCATCCTGAATTCAAATGTCTTCAAAGTCTACAACACCTTTGGTAAAGGCTGTTCTCCAACTGGAGCGCTCGCAGGACAGTGTTTCCCAATTGATGGTGTTTATACTACATTTTTAAAGATTTGCCTTGAGAAAGTCTTTAAACCTCTTTTGTTGACCACCAGCATTACGCTTTCCATTTTTAAGTTTGGAATAGAGTAGTTGCTTTGGAAGACGATAATCAGGCATCCACACAACATGACCAGTCGAACGAAGTTGATGTTGAAGAATCATTGCTTCGACACTGGTGATCTTTGCCTCTTCCAATATACTGGTATTAGTTTGCCTGTCTTCCCAAGTGATGTGTAAAAATTTCCAGAGGCACAGTTGATGGAATCTTTTGAGGAGCTGGTTTATAAGTGGTCCACGTTTCACAAGCATACAGTAAGGTTGGCAGTACAATAGTTTTGTAAACAAGCATTTTGGTTTCCCTGCAAATGTCCTGGTCCTCAAACACTCTGCACTTCAATTGGGAGATAGAATCTTCGGAGGAGTTAGAGATGGTGTTTATAAGTGGTGATAAGAAAATACAAGGAAGTGAGCCACATTTCAAGCAACTCTATCTTTTTTAAAATAATAAGGTAAAGGTAAAGGAACCCCTGACCATTAGGTCCAGTTGTGGCCGACTCTGGGGTTGCGACGCTCATCTCACTTTATTGGCTGAGGGAGACGGCGTACAGCTTCCGGGTCATGTGGCCAGCATGACTAAGCCGCTTCTGGTAAACCAGAGCAGTGCACGAAAACGCCGTTTACCTTCCTGCCGGAGTGGTACCTATTTATCTACTTGCACTTTGACATGCTTTTGAACTGCTAGGTTGGCAGGAGCAGGGACCGAGCAACAGGAACTCACCCTGTCACAGGGATTTGAACCGCCAACCTTCTGATCGGCAAGTCCTAGGCTCTGTGGTTTAACCCACAGTGCCACCTGCGTCCCAAAATTATAATAAAAAAGAACAAATTACAAAATATAATAATCTAGCATTGTGTGGCAACTGTCTTTTTCCAAGTTCACCATCCCAATTAGTGATAATGACATAATAACATAAGAAGAGCCGATCTAGTCCAACACCCATTTATATCAGATGAGAATTTGTGGAAAGTGAAAAGAGTTAGGGCAGAGATCCAAGGCCAGAATATAGTTTTAAGTTGAATGCAGGCATTCATAGCCTCTTTGGACAAGACTGATCTGACTTTACTGATGTTCTTGCTGTAATGAATGTGGATCTAATTCCCTGTGGTCTTCCTTGGTCTCAAGAAAAGAGAGGAACCATTGTGACTTGCAAAGTATCTTTCCCGTCCTAGTGAAATATGAAATGGCAACCCGGAATGGCAGTGCTTAACTCAAGCAAGTGAAACTAATTTCCCCTTTATGTCTCACATCGGGGAGCATCAAAATGAATAATATTCCACTTTGGACAGTGCCAGCAACTGAGGAAGAGATTTCATGCAATACTGGCTTGGGTTTTGTGGAGGGGGGAGGCACTTGCAAGAAAGATGGCCCATTTTGCTGTAAGACCACAGCCCCCTCTTATTATGTACCGTATTTTTCGCTCTATAAGATGCACCAGACCACAAGACGCACCTAGTTTTTGGAGGAGGGAAACAAGAAAAAAAATATTCTGAATCTCAGAAGCCAGAACAGCAAGAGGGATCGCTGCGCAGTGAAAGCAGCAATCCCTCTTGCTGTTCTGGCTTCTGGGATAGCTGCGCAGCCTGCATTCGCTCCATAGGACGCACACACATTTCCCCTTACTTTTTAGGAGGGAAAAAGTGAGTCTTATAGAGCAAAAAATACGGTATCTGCAGAGCTTCTACCAAATTGCTATCATCCTCACGATCCACTTTTGTTCTATCTGGGAGGAAGAGCCAGTGGGGCAGGTCTTTCCTTTAATAATGACCCTTCCTTTAATAACGCAGAGCGTTATTATTTGCAGCTTTGCAAAAGAGGAGTCACATCTTTCAGACATTTGTCACAGCAGATGACAACAAGAATGGCCGTTTCTCGGCGGTGGGTGGGTGGGTTTATTTGCAAAAGGCTGCTGTGAGCCATCCTTGTTATTCACAAGTGCTCACCTGATATAAATGGTAATTTTGTTGCAAGTTAAAATTAAAATGCGTTTGAAACTGGAAGGGGTTGGAAAAAGTGGGAGGAATAAACAAAGGCTCCTGGAGATTTGGACAAGTTCTCAGGCCATGCTGTAATAACCCTTCCCAAGGGTAGAATCACACACATTTCCCCATCACTTGATGAATGCAGCCATCAAGTGATAATGCACCTATCTGAAAAGGCCGTTGTGGTTGATGGCTGAACCAAACTTCTGCAGCTCTCCATTCCTCCAATGAAATGGGTCCATTTAGCGAAGGCATAAAGAAGGCTGATCGCCGAAGAATTGATGCTTTTGAATTATGGTGCTGGAGGAGACTCTTGAGAGTCCCATGGACTGCAAGAAGATCAAACCTATCCATTCTGAAGGAAATCAGCCCTGAGTGCTCACTGGAAGGACAGATCCTGAAGCTGAGGCTCCAATACTTTGGCCACCTCATGAGAAGAGAAGACTCCCTGGAAAAGACCCTGGTGTTGGGAAAGATGGAGGGCACAAGGAGAAGGGGACGACAGAGGACGAGATTGTTGGACAGTGTTCTCGAAGCTACAAACATGAGTCTGACCAAACTGCGGGAGGCAGTGGAAGACAGAAGTGCCTGGCGTGCTCTGGTCCATGGGGTCATGAAGAGTCGGGCACGACTAAACAACAACAGGTTGATGAGCATCACTGTAAGAAGCAGACATGCTCAGCTATAGGAACCTGGTGCCCTCATGTGCCTTCAGAGCGTACCCTGAGATATTCCTCTGAGAAAAGGCAGGCAGGAGGTTAACAAGCAGCTTCCAAGGAGATGCTGTTGTTCTCCCTTGCTGCGATACCATTGGCAGTGCTTTGTTCCTGTCCCTCTCTGCTCCGCCACAGCACAGGTTTAAATGCTCCCTGCGTGTCAGCTCAAAGCCTTAAGGTCCTACATGTGCCATATCCCTCTCAGATGTTATGTGCAAGACCCTCGGCCCCTCTCACATCAGATGTGCTTCTGTAATAACGGACACAAAGGAGATGAGAGAGTGGAGGGCACGGATTACAAATGTGACACGAAAACGAAGAGTCAGACACAACTAAATGACTAAACAACAACAAGCAAGGTCAAAGAAGCAACATTCAGACGGGTCTGCCTTCTCATGTGATACCACAAAGGGAAATACTTTTTCACACAGAACATAGTGAAAATTCGCTGGTATAAGATGTGGCAGTGGTGACCAGTTTAGATGGCTTTAAAACAGAGGTAGTCAAATGGATGGTTGATAAGGCTATGAATCATGACTGTGTACCATCTCTGCTATTGGAGGCAACATCCTTCTCATATGGTCCAACATTTTGGGACGGGAGAGCAGGACAACCCTCTGTCAGATCCACATGCTCTTTTTCCCACCACCCCACCACCTGATTTGTGATCTCTTTCTCCCACCCATCCTGCCCAATCTGCAGTGGGTAGGCCTCAGCCTTCTTGGGGCCAGCTTGGCCATGCCATGGCTCCTCCATGTGCTAACCTGCTTCTGGGAAGATGCCAGCAGCAGTGGAGCCCAGGGCAAAGGCTGCTGTGTGTTAGGGACTGGACAGAGGAGGAATGGTGGAGACCCCCCTCCTCCCCCTGTGCTTCCCAGAGAAGAGGGAAACTGTATAGATTTAGAACAGTGGTTTGCAGAAGGGCACAATTCAGAGGCTGCAGAGGGGAAAAGCTGGGAAATATTGGGAGAGGAGCAGGAGGAAGAAGCACCAGGGGAGAGACAGCTGGCAAGACTCAGTGTCTTTAGAAAGCATTCCTGACCCCCCCCCCCACTCCCAGGACCCGGAGAGCACTGAGAGTAGGAGAAAAGAAAGCTCAGAGGCAGAAAGCACAGATCAGCCAGGGCAGGGATGACATTGTTGGAATATTCCATTCCACCTTAAGAACAGACGTGTGGAATTGTTGTATGTCACATGCCTGTTTACACTCCAGCACAGCTTGCTGGGAACTTCCGTTTTGTGTATAGCTTTTGCTTTATGCTGCCTTGCTTTGGACACGAGTGGTTCAGACATGTTTTCTTTTTGTCCTGATATATGCTGAAGAAACTGCTTGTAAATATGCTCACGCATACTCTCCTGCCCCTTCTGTTGCGTAGCGTTATCTCTGCTGAATAGAGCGTGCCTCTGCTTTTGAGGTTCGGGTCACTGATTCATGCAGTACCAAGGACTGGAGTTCATCTGGTACACCTGCCGGTGGGATGGAGCCACCTGGGGGCCTGCCAATTGCCTCCGCTTCCTTGGTTGTATGCCAACAGGCATATGATAGGAGAAATGGAGGGGGTGGGAATTTACTCAGAGCAATGCCATTATCCAAAGAGAGACGGCATTTCTACGTCTCTCTCTGTGACTATTGAACAAAAGACTTGGTAAGAGCTCTTCTTGTTTATCTACTTCCTGGCTGCCCACTCTGGGAGGGATCAGATTCCTTGAAGCCTGACACTGTGGCTGTCCCGGCTACCTTGGAGGCAGAGGTGAAAACAAGGCAGGAGAAGCAGGACATCACAGAATAGAAGCCAAGGCAGCTTCTGTGAATCCATCAGTTGCTGGGGAGCACAAGTAGGGAGAGTGCTATCGACGTCTGGCTTCCCCCCAGAATGCTGGTGTAGGTAGACATTTGGTCTGATTCAGCAGTTCTCACGTTCTTAGCCCCACGACAATTGTTTCCAAAAGTCAATCAGACAGCAAAATGTTTCTGCAGCTTCCAAACCATGCATCCCATGATGCAGTGCAACAGATCATGAAACGTATTCAAGATTTTGCGGATTTGGATGATTCATGACCGGTTTTTCATTACAATACATCTGGATGTGCATCCACGGCAGATGAAGATTCCTGACCCAAGTTGAAAGACCAACTTGAAAACCCACAGACTGCAAACACCATAATGCACTGTGCCCACAAATGAAAATGTATACAGAAAAGCGTTTGTTGCTTTTAACCAAAGAGAGCAATGGATTACATTAAGTTAAGAAACCCAGGCTGGCTGGTATTCAAATCAGATTCAAATAGACTGTCTACGAACTGCTTGGAACATGAAATTAAATTCCTCCTTGAGGTTTTACACATCCCCAGTCTACAATGACCTGTGAAATCTAGCATCTCCCTTATTTGTATACACACATAACATAGAAGCCTTTGATGCATTAATGCAGACAGTTAATTCATTTTGAAACAGGTTTGCCTCTGTTCCTCCGAAATTCTATTTCTTTATATACGCTGATTCTTTCTTTCATCCTGTATCCATCAAGGTAAAAAAACAACAACCCACATTTAATTCAATACTGTTAAATTAACATTCCAAACACAATCCAGTTGGCATATCATCAAGTCCTTTTAAGATTGGACTTCAAATAGTCTCTGCCCACTGTGGCAAAAAAAAATAAAAAAAAATAGTGTAATGAAATACTGATCGCATAGAAAGGTCTTTGCTTGCTGACAGTTTCCCCCACTGCGGATGGCTCGAACCAGTCTTAAGAGTCAAAGAATCCAGAAAAAGGACCAATTTTTGTCCTAGATGTTAAGAATCATTGGGATTTCTTGTGCAAAGGGGGTGAGGGAAGTAATTTCAGGTATCTCAGTCCCTTGAAAAGGGGGTGAAATTCCCAATTCAATTAACCATTTTGAAAAGATTGATGGTGGAAGTAGTTAAAAATAATAATAAAGTGGGTGCCAATCAAAACTGGTTCAGAACTCAAGCATATCCCAAATGGCACTGCTGTGTTTTCCTCCATGGATCAAACAGCAGCTCTGAAAGGGGACGTTTTAATTGGAAAATAGGATATGAGAAAGAGTGTGATGGCCTGGGATTCAGATTCAGATGCTGAACCTGAGGAATCCCAGCCTGTACAGGATTCCCCGCCTCCAGAACCCGCTGAGCCGGGGCTGGGGCTTGAGCCTGAAGGGTCCTCACCTGTGCTGGATCCTCAGGTGCAGGCATCAGCTGAGTCTGCTCTGGCTCCTGAGGTGATGGAGGACCCATTGCCTGAAGGTGCTCCACTCTCAGCCCCGTCAGAGGAAGCTGAGGTTGCCTCTGGGTCCGGTAACCCTCCAGCCTCTCCTGAACTGCAGAGGCTCAGGGCAGAGGGGCGGAGGGAACTAAGTTCCTGCAGGAGGAGTGCTCGCCTCCAGGCCAGGAGGGGCGAGTCACCTGTGGATCGGGGCCACCCTATGCCTCGGGGCAGATAAAAGCCAGCCAGCCCCAGTCCCAAGTTGTGGGAGCAACTTTGTAGGTTGCCAGTTCCTGCCTGAACCCTGTCCTGCTCACCTGCCAGCACTCCTGACCTCACCTGACTCCCTGCCCTGCACCCAGCTTCAGCTTTTACGGACTGCCTCCATATTGCTCCTTCGACCTCATACTGGACTCGGACCTCGCCTCTTGGTTGACCCACGGGACCAGCACAAAGAACAAGTTTGCAAACAGCTTTGGAACACAGTTTTTTAACCCAAAAAGGTGGCAGTAAGACAAATAAATGAACAAGCCGCTTCTTGTAGCACCACAGTCCCAAACAGATCCTCAGCTGCTTATCAGTGTTGGCTCCAAGCTTTGGAGGCTCAATAAAGGCTGGCAATTTGCAGCAAATGGGGAACTGCCCCATTAACCAGTTCCCATCTTCCTGGTTTCTTACTTACAACCACTCCAGCAGGTAGCTGTCATGGTCTGGTTCATGGGCGATCAAAGTCCTGGCAGGGGACTTCAGGACCGGGGGGCAAGATGGTGGGGTGGGAGCAGGAACAGAGGTCCAGAAGTCAGGAAGCCAAGAGTCCAAGGGTCAGAGAGCTGGGAGTCAAGAAGTCAAAGGTCCGAGCATCAAGAAGTAGGGAGTCAAGAAGCCAAAGTTCAAGAATCAGGAAGCAAGAAGCCAAATGCAGCAAGGCAAGAAACGTTTTGCTGTGGCAAAGAGTTGAAGGGAACTGCTGACCTTATATCCTTTCCCAGCTCTTGCCACCAGGTGCTGTGAGTTACCAATCTTCAGAACAAACTTAGGAAGGCCCCAATCCTGCAAAGTCCTAATGGTCACAGGGCCTGGCTCCTGCACACACTCCTGACAGTAGCCTTGGCTGTCATTGTCCTCCTCTGCCTCAGGGTTGCCCTTGTGGAACTCAACAGGGAAGAGTACATGGACAAAACCAGAAGGACTTGGCATTGTCTCTCTGGCTGCACCTACTGTTGAGCTCTGTGACTTCCTCCCTACCAGTTATGGTCACAAGCTGCCACTGCAATGGCTTCTTTCCTCCTGGCTGCTGTCAGTGACGTCTGCTCCTGCGCCTCATTGTTATTTGTTCCCACCTGCTTGCTTGGCAGGCAGCTAGCCAATGAGCAAGTAGGCAGAGGCATCTACCCTCTTCCTTCTCACCACTGCTATTGTATGGACCAAGAGTGAGAGGTTGGAGAGCAGGGAAGCAGGTGGCAATCCTGAAGAGGAGGAGATCCAGGATGTCTCATGTTGTAGTGTGTGGGCCATCAACAGAAGGCAACCATGCCAACTCTTGAGGTCAGGTATTCAGCTTTGAAGACAAACACTGAGATTTCCAGTCATGGATTCTCCACTAGAATGGTCTAGTGGAGATGTCTAGAATGGCCTCTAGTGATAGTCCCGGCAAGATACCTCATAGAATCATAGAATCATAGAGTTGGAAGAGACCACAAGGGCCATCGAGTCCAACCCCCTGCCAAGCAGGAAACACCATCAGAGCACTCCTGACATATGGTTGTCAAGCCTCTGCTTAAAGACCTCCAAAGAAGGAGACTCCACCACACTCCTTGGCAGCAAATTCCACTGTCAAACAGCTCTTACTGTCAGGAAGTTCTTCCTAATGTTTAGGTGGAATCTTCTTTCTTGTAGTTTGGATCCATTGCTCCGTGTCCGCTTCTCTGGAGCAGCAGAAAACAACCTTTCTCCCTCCTCTATGTGACATCCTTTTATATATTTGAACATGGCTATCATATCACCCCTTAACCTCCTCTTCTCCAAGCCCCCTTTGATGCAAAAACCCACATGGAGCTCAGAGGCTTCCTTCACAGAAACCACATTGGGGTCTCATTTCACTCTAATATCTCATACAGAGACCCAGAATCCAGCCCCACATTCTCTCTTTTTGTTTCCAAGGACCTTCTTTGGTTCTCCTCAAATCGACGCAAGGAAAGAATTCCTGGAAGAGAAGGACTCAACAGATCTGCCAGGAAATTGAGATACCGAGTTATTCAAGGAGTTAATGTCTTGTTTGGCCTTTCAGTCAGTTCGCAAGCGAGAAAAGTCAGAGCTGTTATGGATAATTGACTGAAGATTTGTTGCCGGTCCATCAGCATTCAGTCCCAATGATCGCTTCAGAAGGACAAGTTGAGTCATAAATCTGACAGGGAGATCAGCAAGAGGAAAAGTTAATGCTAATGGGAAAGAGTATAGCAGAACCCTAGAAATTAAGAACCAATGAAAAATAGGTCTGAATGTGTCTCATTTTGGTCCCATTTTCATTCAGGCAGTGCTGCAGGCGAGTGTTGTTGCTTGCTCTGAGACTGTGGAGCTCTTCTTGACAGACAAAATGGTGGTTGCTATTTTAATTATCTACAGTACCCCACAACACTGTGGGTAAATAAAATGGTGGTAACCACACACACAGAGGGACATGGGTGGCACTGTGGGTTAAACCACAGAGCCTAGGACTTGATGATCAGAAGGTCGGTGGTTCAAATCCCCGCAACGGGGTGAGCTCTCATTGCTCGGTCCCTGATCCTGCCAACGAAGCAGTTCGAAAGCACGTCAAAGTGCAAGTAGATAAATAGGTACCACTCTGGTGGGAAGGTAAACGGCATTTCCGTGCACTGCTCTGGTTCACCAGAAGCGGCTTAGTCATGCTGGCCACATGACCCAGAAGCTGTATGCCGGCTCCCTCAGCCAGTAAAGCGAGGTGAGCGCCGCAACCCCAGAGTCGGTCAAGACTGGACCTAATGGTCAGGGGTCACTTTACCTTTACTAACCACACACACACACACCCCTTTTCAGTGGGCTCTGGTGGGCTTATCTGTCTGTAGCAGCAAAATGCTGAACAGCACCAGGCAATGGAGAGCTGCTATTTCATTACCCACAATGCCCCAGATATAGCATCATTCCACAGCATTGTGGGGGGAAATAAAGGACAGTCACCTTACACAACCATGCACACATATTACAAGGCCCTGAACCTGAAAACCACTAGCCATTTAGTTACCCACAGTGCCTCAATGCCATGTTGTTCCAGAGCATTGTGGGAAATTAAAACGCATTGCTAGAAGTTGCCCAAGGGTGAGTGGAGATTAAATGGTGACGCAGGTCATGCATTCTCAGTAGACATTCCCGGTGTTGCCTGCTGATGCTGTCTGTATGCTGAGGCTAGATGCCTGTTTACCAAGAATGACATCTCTAAAAACTCTCACAAACAGTTTTAAAAATGCATTCCTCATATCTCTCCGGGAAGCTAAATATAACTAGCAATTCATCAGGGACAGGTACCAGACTATAGTAGACAGGGACAGTTGGAGCATCTCTTTCTTACTCACTAATTGGACCAGAGACAGCCTCATCCTCTGCACCCTCTCATTTTTCAATATACTATTTATTTGCTTGCAGCGGCAACACAGCTTGGTTTAGCATCCCTGATATGGTCCTTGAGAGTTAATTGGCTTTGAGGACCAAACATCGGAGGCAAAAAAGGCTTGCTGGGTAAAGTTCAGGGAGCTTGAAGTCTCAACAGTGGAAGCCCCAGATGGATTACCTGCAGCTACAGTCAATATTACTCAGAGATGGCTGGATCTGCAGTTTCACAGCTGGCTTGGCTGGAGGATAGGAAACAGGGGAGGCACTGGGTCCAGGCTCACACCTGGATGCAAAGCTATCTGATCTGCACTTCCCCAAACAATACATGAACTGAAGTACGGCTATCCTATGACATAGGGACGCGGGTGGCGCTGTGGGTTAAACCACATAGCCTAGGACTTGATGATCAGAAGGTCGGCGGTTCGAAACCCCATGACGGGGTGAGCTCCCTTTGCTCAGTCCCTGCTCCTGCCAACCTAGCAGTTCGAAAGCATGTCAAAGTGCAAGTAGATAAATAGGTACCGCTCCGGCGGGAAGGTAAACAGTGTTTCCGTGCACTGCTCTTGTTCGCCAGAAGCGGCTCAGTCATGCTGGCCACATGACCTGGAAGCTCTACGCCGGCTCCCTCGGCCAATAAAGCAAGATGAGTGCCGCAACCCCAGAGGTAGCCACGACTGGACCTAATGGTCAGGGGTCCCTTTACCTTTATCTTTATCCTTTGACATTGGTGCATTTCTAAATGTTGAGGTTCAGTTCTCCAACCAGATAAGGTATGCATGTTAGGGGAAGGCATGCATTAAAACATATGAGTGAAAATGATGCTGAAAAATGCATTGTAGTGCTTGCAAAAATGTATCCATTATACAATATCACATACAAGAATGTGTATGATAGGACATTAGTTTTTGCACCTTGTTCTGTTCCTGTTTTACTCATTGTCCCTGCTGGTCCTGCTACAACAGGGATGGGGAACCTTTGGGTGTCTTTGGACTCCAGCTTCCACCAGCCCTAGCCAAGATGGTGTCATGAATGAGCCAGCCCCCAGGGAAGGTTTGCAGCCAGATCCCAGTGAAGGTTTGCAACCAGCTGAAGAAAACAGCCAGGAACAGAGAGGGTTAACTGCTAGGCAGGATAAGCATTGGCTAGTACCAACTCCCCCACCCCTTGGAATGCTGGTTGATAAGGGAATGGCTGAGAGTGGGCCAGAACCCAGCCAACGCCCTTGAGGAGTGCAAACTGGCACAAACAGAGAAGGAAGCAGTTTGCCAGAACGGAAATAGATTGGAGCTGATCCAATCCCTCCTAAGAGTTGGCTAAGGGGAGGGCTGTTAGACCGGAAACAAAGCAAGAGGTGAAAGTGAGAAAGTTCAATATCTTCTGTAACCGGAAGGAGTCTACAGAAGGGTCAACGTGACTGATGATGCCAGGAGGCTGTGTTAGAGCCACCCGGAGCTATCTGTTGTTTTGACAATAAATCATCCTTTTTCATTAACTATGCTTACTGTGTGATTAAGCTGGGGACTGGACTCCTGACAGATGGCCAGTGGTTGAGGATTATAGGGGCTGTAGCCTAACCACATCTGAAGGGTGGTGGGCTTCCCATTCCTGCCCTTCTCTAGCATCACACTTTTCTTGACCACTGTTCTTTGACCTCAGGTTCCCAGGTGTTGCTGGATTTACAGATGTATAATCCCTAATCCTGTGCACAGCCACCCCAATCCAAAAACCATAGGGTTGCCATATTTGAAGAAGTAAAAATCCAGACTTTTTTGAGCTTTTGGGGAGGTGATCACCCTGCAAGTCACCCGCTCACTTGCCCGCCCCCCCCAAAAAAAACTTCAGGATGTATGGCAACCCTAGTCATTTAGCCCAACATTGAAGTCCAGGTATGCTTAGAGGATTTTGGATACCAAATAAACAGAATCCAGCTCTCAAAGATACATTGTAAAAAGGTCACTGTGTTCTATAGGGTTCACATCATTGGAAAGATGAGTCAAGAAGAAACAGTATTCAAATGAGTAAATAATGAGAAAGATGTTCATAATTTCATTTGCTGTTAAAGAGTTATGTGATTCTGGCTCGGTCAAGTGACCTTTATCAAGCGAGGGATTTTTTAATCCCTCTTCATCATCTCTGATCCATGGCGAATGAGCATCCTAGAGAGGTACCCAGGGAGAGCTCAAAAAGGGGCTGCATCAGGCAGCATCCAGCAACCAATTAAGCTAATGATTCAGAGGAAGTGTGAGGCTGAAAAGGGTAGGATGCTGAGTTTGCAAGAAGCCCTTAATTGGGGACTTTTTCACAGCAGGCTGTGGCAAGGCGGGGAACCAAGATGCAAAGATGAGATTTCAAGTAACGGAAAACTGCAACTAATCCAGAATGCGGCAGCTAGACTGGTGACTGGGGGCGGCCGCCGAGACCACATAACACCGGACTTCAAAGACCTACATTGGCTCCCAGTACGTTTCCGAGCACAATTCAAAGTGTTGGTGCTGACCTTTAAAGCCCTAAACGGCCTCGGTCCAGTATACCTGAAGGAGCGTCTCCACCCCCATCGCTCTACCCGGACACTGAGGTCCAGCACCGAGGGCCTTCTGGCGGTTCCCTCATTGCAAGAAGCAAAACTACAGGGAACCAGGCAGAGGGCCTTCTCGGTAGTGGCGCCCGCCCTGTGGAACGCCCTCCCATCAGATGTCAAAGTGATAAACAACTACTTGACATTCAGAAGACATCTGAAGGCAGCCCTGTTCAGGGAAGTTTTTAATGTGTGACATTTTAGTGTATTTTTGGTCTCCGTGGAAGCCGCCCAGAGTGGCTGGGGAAACCCAACCAGATGGTCGGGGTACAAATAATAAAGGTAAAGGTACCCCTGCCCGTACGGGCCAGTCTTGCCAGACTCTAGGGTTGTGTGCTCATCTCACTCTAGAGGCCGGGAGCCAGCGCTGTCCGCAGACACTTCCGGGTCACGTGGCCAGTGTGACAAGCTCCATCTGGCAAGCCAGCGCAGCACACGGAACGCCGTTTACCTTCCCGCTGGTAAGCGGTCCCTATTTATCTACTTGCACCCAGGGGTGCTTTCGAACTGCTAGGTTGGCAGGCGCTGGGACCGAACGACGGGAGCGCACCCCGCCGCGGGGATTCGAACCGCCGACCATGCGATCGGCAAGTCCTAGGCACTGAGGTTTTACCCACAGTGCCACCCACTTCCCTAATTATTATTATTAGATGAACTGCAGATCAATCCTGCGGTTGGAAATCTTATGGATCTGAGCCCTGCCCCTCATCTACCAGTAGAAGCTCAAATCTCTCTCTCTCTCTCTCTCTCTCTCTCTCTCTCTCTCTCTCTCTAACACACACACACCAGTTTGGAAGGAGGTGGGAATGGTTGTTGTTTTTTTAATAAAAAAAATATTTGTATAAGAAGCCACAGTCAATATGCAGCAATCCCCGACCCAGAGATTTAACCAAATATCTATTTAATCACATTTTACTTTTAAGTCATTTCAGGTTGTAATCAAAAGTATCATTCCGTAAGTTGCCATGGGTCTTTGGAGGCCCATAACCATGTTTCTACCGATGTTGCATATGTAATAAAACTATGCAAGGTGGACTGAAAAGTTCGACCCGCGTTGAGGAAGACAGATGTCTGTCTGGAAAGCTAAGTACAGTCATACTTCGGGTTGAAGTAGCTTCAGGATAAGTATTTTTTGGGTTGCGTGCTGTGGCAACCCGGAAGTAACAGAGCGTGTTACTCCCGGGTTTCGCCGCTTGCACATGCGCAGTCAAAATGACGTCACGCGCATGTGCGGAAGCAGCGAATCGCTATCTGTGCATGTGCAGACGTGCAAATGCGGGTTGCGTTTTCTTCTGGATGCAAAAGGGGCTTCGGAACGGATCCCGTTCACATCTAGAGGTACCACTGTAATTGGAAATTAAGAATATGGTGGCATAAGTTTTCTTATGGATTTATGGATGTATGGATGTTCTACCGTTTTTATTATTTTCATATGTGTATGTGTGTGTGTGTTCTTTGTTAGTAAGAAATGGAACAATTTGTAAAATGTAAGAAAACTAATAAAAAGCATGGGGGGGGGGACGTCCGACAATCCCAGACATGGTTTCTCAGTGTATCCATTAATATTAAGCCCCAGAGTTGTGAGATCCTTCTGTGCCTGCTTGCACCCTCTCAACAATATATTCTGGAACATTGGGGGGGGGGGGGGACTCTCACCCCACAAGCCACTTGCAACATATGAAAATAAGATAATTCACTGTAGCATATTGCATCCATAAAACCGCCATCCAAATGATATCTTAACAATATTATGACAGCAACAGATAAACGGCACCAGCGGGTATCGCCAGCCGTGGTGATAGCTCAGTGGATCCTTTCCCATCCTATATCCGGCGATATTGCACCCAGGCGGCCCTTTCCGGATGTATTTCGGCAGATCTGCCAGCCCCTCTCTTTCCAGAAACGAAACACCAATAGTGAATTCTGAATCAGACGCTGCTGTTTGAACAAAGACATCTCAGCAGGGTGATGTAACTGGCATCCCGGGGAGGCGAAGGCAGGTGGGCGGAGACAACTGTTTCAATGAGAAACTTGTCAAAGCAGTTATAAATTTTCTCAGGTGGGAGAAGAGACAAGAGGTGGCGGATGGGTTGATTGACAGGCGCTCCCCTCCCCAGCTGGCGCCATTAATGGCAGCAGTGGGTAGAGACAGATGCGATCCTGGGGGAGGGAAAGGAGGCTGAAACGAGCAGGAAGGTAGTCACAGGTGTCACAGAATCGTAGAATTGGAAGGGATCTCAAGGGTCATCTAGTCCTACCACCAAATAAGCCAAACAAGCTATAGTTTATGGTCCCACTCTCTTGGGGCCCCCAAATAAATTTAAAGAGAGAGAGAGAGCCAGTGGAGGTGTAGTGGTTAAGAGCGGTAGTCTCATAATCTGGGGAACCGGGTTCGCGTCTCCGCTCCTCCACATGCAGCTGCTGGGTGACCTTGGGCCAGTCACACTTCTCTGAAGTCTCTCAGCCCCACTCACCTCACAGAGTGTTTGTTGTGGGGGAGGAAGGGAAAGGAGAATGTTAGCCGCTTTGAGACTCCTTAAAGGGAGTGAAAGGCGGGATATCAAATCCAAACTCTTCTTCTTCTTCTTCTAAAGGCAAAAAAACACTGGATGTACATTTCCGAAATATAAGATAAAAATAAAATAAAACCTACATACAGCGTCACTGTTTTGTGTTGTGTAGGCTCCTATGAGATAAGTCATGGGCCCTGCCTGCTAGCCTGCTCCCTAAAATATCACTGGTTTGCTCATTTCTATATACAGTGGTACCTCAGGTTACAGACACTTCAGGTTACAGAAACTTCAGGTTACAGGCTCTGCTAACCCAGAAATATTACCTCGGGTTAAGAACTTTGCTTCAGGAGGAGAACAGAAATCGCGCAGCAGAGGCCCCATTAGCTAAAGTGGTGCTTCAGGTTAAGAATTGTTTCAGGTTAAGAACGAACCTCTGGAATGAATTAAGTTCTTAACCCGAGGTACCACTGTATAGGGTGCCTACATTCTACATAGACTGTTATGTGCAAATGGCTTTAGATACCTATTAGGTCCATAAATTACCATATAGCATATATTCAACACAAAAAAACAGCGACAATTTGTTGTTGACAAAGGACGGCTGGACATATAAAGGGCCCCATTACCTTCAGTAGTTTAGGGCCGCATCAAACCTAAATCCAGTCCTGTCTAGTCCTATGCTGGTATCTCATCTAACAGGTGACCATCCAACTCTCTGTCCAATGATGACATGGAAAAGGCCCAGTCTACTCTAACTGGCCGCAAGAATGTAAGTAGAACCTGCTGGAACAGGCCAATGGCTCACCTAGTCCAGTATCGTGCTCTCACAGGGACCACCTAGATTCCTGTGGGGAACCAGCGAGCAAAATTAAAGAACAGGTGCCCTCTCCTCTACTGTGGTTTCCAGCATCTGGTATTCAGAAGCATTGTTGCCTCCAACCAGAGAGGTGTGGCAGGGGGTACATTCATCCCCAGGACATAAGGTACCCCAGGGATGCGGGTGGCACTGTGGTCTAAACCACTGAGCCTCTTGGGCTTGCTGATTGGAAGGTCGGCGGTTCAAATCCCTGTGACGGAGTGAGCTCCCGTTGCTCTGTCTCAGCTCCTGCCAACCTAGCAGTTCGAAAGCACACCAGTGCAAGTAGATAAATAGGTACCACTGCGGTGGGAAGGTAAACGGCGTTTCCATGTGCTCTGGTTTCCGTCACGGTGTTTCGTTGCGCCAGAAGCGGTTTAGTCCTACTGGCCACATGACCCGGAAAGCTGTCTGTGGACAAACACCTGCTCCCTCGGCCTGAAAGCAAGATGAGCGTTGCAACCCCATAGTTGCCTTTGGCTGGACTTAACCGTCCAGGGGTCCTTTACCTTTACCTTTTACCTATGGCTCCTCACCCCCTTCTGTGTAACAGCTTTTCAGCTATTTAAAGAGTGCTATCCTGGCTTCTTTTAATCTTCTCTAAGGACTTGGTGCCCCCTTTCATAACTACATGCAGCCCCAGTAGACAGGGACACTTTGTCTGGGTGTAACCAGACCAAAAATCAAAAGACTTGCTCATCCCTACCGATAGGTGAGATGGCCCCCTTCTTCGCATCTCCTTCAAAGTACTCAAGGCACACACTGTGGATGGTTTTGAAAAAAACTCTTTGAACTAATGATCCCAGGCTGTGATCTCTTGAGATTCCGTGCATCTGTTGTCTAACAGAGCTGAGCTGCAATGTTTGCCCAACACGCTTTGATACATTCAGCCGCGTCAAGCACATTCCCTTTTCTTCTCCCCACTCTAATGATGATAATGAGAGGAGATAATGATGGCGCTCACTTAGCAGCGGAGGAGCTGAGCAGCTTGCGAAGCGAGCGAGGAGAGCCTTGCCCCCAAACCGAACACCTTCCCAAGCGAAGGAAGAAGAAGCACCGGGTGAAAATGAGGGCAGGAGGGGTAGGATTGCCCAAAGCAGGGCATTTTCAGAGCTTGGTCGCATTCGGATTCAGAGCCCCACATGTGCTGCAGTGTGCGCACTGGGGTTTCATGTGCCCAGGTTCTCAAACACCTTGGTACTCAAACAACTTGGAACCCAAACTGCAAACCCGGAAGTAAGTGTTCTGGTTTGCGAACTTTTTTCGGAAGCCGAATGTGCTCCATTTTGAGTGTTATGCTTCCGGTTTGAGTGCCCCGCTTCCATTTTGAGTGTTACGCTTCTGTTTTGAGTGTTACGATGAGGTCCGTCTGTTCTTGCTATTCATTTTGCATTTTTGTTTTTGTCGCTTTTTCGTTTTGTTTTTGTGACTGTGTGGAACCCAATTCAGCTACTGATTGATTGATTGATTGATTGATTGTGTGACTGCTGTATATTGTTTATTGCTTTCATTTTATGGATCAATGGTCTCGTTAGCTAGTAAATTAATGTTAAATTGCTGTGTCAGGGGTTATTTTTAAAAGTCTGGAATGGATTAATCCATGTTGAATTATTTTCTATGGGAAAGTGCGCCTTGGTTTTGGAAGGCTTTGGTTTCTGAACAGACTTCTGGAGCAGATTAAGTTTGAGAACTATGGTACCACTGTACTTCAATATGAGAGATGCAAAAATAATTCACATGTGGATCTTCTCCAGGTAACAATAAGGTCCAGAGAGCCATTCCAGGTGGCAGAGTTCCGTGTGCTCAGAACCAGTCCTTGGACTTGAGGTCAGGGGTGATATCACAGGTGTCTGGAGGGAGCCAGAGTGTGACAGCAATAATTCACACTGTGTGAGAGAACTTAATGCATTATTAGAAGAAACCGCCTTGTAAACCGCCCTAAGATCTTCAGGTGATGGGTGGTACATAAATTTAATAAATAAATAAGAGACAGGATCTGCTCAGGAGTGCCAGGCTTAATGAGGACAGCAACTCTTCTTCGGTAGGTCTTGCCCCTATGAGGCCTTCCCACAGCTGCCTAAGTCTCCTCTCCTGAGTCTTCCCAAACAATCAGATACTATGCCAGAGTATCTGCCTTTGCACCTCCCACTTCATACCTCTCAAGGTCCTGGGAGACCAGGGGGGAGAGGAGCTTGTCGCAACAGTAGGGAGAGACACCTGTGATTCTTAACCAGCCTGACTCATCTCTGCCTCTTGGTCTCCTTCCTCTCCTGATTCTGATTCCAAGCGTCCCTATTTTCATTGGAGAAATGTTGGAGGGTATGGAGTTTTCTGACCCCTGAGCCGTCTGAAGGCAATCCTGTATAGGGAAGTTTTTAAAAAATGTTTAATGTTTCGCTATGTTTTTATACATAGTGGAAGCTGTCCAGACTGGTTGGGGCAACCCAATAAGATGTGTGGTATATAAATAGTAAAATTATCATGGAATGGGACGTCCCTATTTTCAATGGAGAAATGTTGGAGGGTATGGTCTCTTCCTCCCTCAGTTCCTTCCCATGCAATCTGAAGCTCCTTCATGTTGCCTATCTCTGCTCCTCCCTCTTCACACCTCTTCTGATCCTGGGAGACCAAGGAGGAGGGAAGCTGATCGCAGCAGGATGGGAGACAGCCTGACTTCCTCACTAGCCTGACTCACTGCTGTCTCTTGGGGCCCTCCTCTCCAGCCTCCTCTTCTGCCTCAGAGTCTGGACTGCTCTCTGCCACAGCCTCTTCCTGCTCACTAAACCTTGTTACCTCTTCAGTTTCCAGCACCTCCACCCCTCAGTCTTCTCCCTCTTCTCCCCCTGACCATTCATCACTGTCTCACCACCAATCCCCAGGCTCTGAACCTTCTTCCCTTGGGGGCTCCCCAGCTGGTGCCTCCCACCATTCCTCTGTGTCCAGCCAGTTCATGACATCAGGACAAGAGTCTTGGCCTATTGCTGTTCCCCACTGAATTCCCAACAAATTTTGAGCGTCCAATACTGTAGAGTATTGCCTTCCTGTATTACTAGAATATTGCCTTCCTGTATTCCCTTCCTGTGTTGCCTTCCTGTTGAATTCTTAGAGATCCTGCGTAGGTGGTATTTCTGCACATTGCCTTCCAAGCAACCCTGGCACAGATAGCGCGGAATCTCTAAGTGATGTCATGACCTTCCTATCTAACTATATACATCCCCTGTTTATCACCACAGACTGGAAGAATGTTAAGTGCACTCTATATAATCTCTGAGTACCATCGTATCAATCATAGATTACTATGCTCCTGTACTCTCTCTATCTAGTGATATGTAATGTCTTCATGTAACCCCTCGTATGTGTATGCAATACTGTAATGCCTGTACGCACCCCACGTGTAACCAATCAGCACCAAGCATATCTGAGGAAATTGGGGTAATATACAATAAAAGGGACTCTCCGAGACTTGGTCTGGGAGATGCCTCCCACATGACACAACTACTCGTCTGTCGCCTATGATTTCAACCCAACACAATACCAAGAACAAAATAAGAGCCCTGCTAGACCAGGTCATTGACCTGTCTAGTGCAGCATCCTGTTCTCACAGTGGCTGGCCAGTTGCCTGTAGGAATGCAAGCACAACAATTCTCCCCTCCTGTGGTTTCCAGCAACTGGTATTTAGAAGAATTGCAGCCTCCACTGTGGAGGCTGAGCATAGTCATCACCTGCCTAAGCATAGTCATCACCTTCCTGCATTACATGGGAGCAATGCTATATTTCTCGAGGTGGGCAAAGGTAATTACACATTGTGCATCAGATGTGTGCTGCTAGCACAACCACTCATATTCTGTATGGTCAACTACTTAACTACCTATCCATCACTTATCCCTCCCATTTAGCAGCAATCAATAGGAGGAGGAGCTACCCCCTGCTGCCTGTATACCTGAAGGAGCGTCTCCACCCCCATTGTTCAGCCTGGACACTGAGGTCCAGCTCCAAGGGCCTTCTGGTGGTTCCCTCACTGCGAGAAGCCAAGTTACAGGGAACCAGGCAGAGGGCCTTCTCAGTAGTGGCGCCCGCCCTGTGGAACGCCCTCCCATCAGATGTCAAAGCAATAAACAACTACCTGACTTTTAGAAGACATCTGAAGGCAGCCCTGTTTAGGGAAGTTTTTAATGTTTGATGTTTTATTGTGTTTTTAATATACTGTTTGGAGCCTCCCAGAGTGGCTGGGGAAACCCAGCCAGATGGGCGGAGTATAAATAAATTATTATTATTATTATTATTATTATTATTATTATTATTATTATTACTATTACTATTATTACTATTATTACTATTATTACTATTATTACTATTTACTGCTGCTGCTACTACTACCTGTCACCAACAGGATCATTTATATAATGTTAAAAATTAAAATGCGTTTGAAACTGGAAGGGGTTGGAAAAGGTGGGAGGAATAAACAAAGGCTGCTGGTGATCTGGACAAGTTCTCAGACCATACTGTAATAACCCTTCCCAAGGGTAGAATCGCACACATTTCCCCATCACTTGATGAATGCAGCCATCAAGTGATAATGCACCTATCTGAAAAGGCCGTTGTGGTTGATGGCTGAACCACACTTCTGCAGCACTCCATTCCTCCAATGAAATGGGTCCATTTAGCAAAGGCATAAAGAAGGCTGATCGCCGAAGAATTGATGCTTTTGAATTATGGTGCTGGAGGAGACTCTTGAGAGTCCCATGGACTGCAAGAAGATCAAACCTATCCATTCTGAAGGAAATCAGCCCTGAGTGCTCACTGGAAGGACAGATCCTGAAGCTGAGGCTCCAATACTTTGGCCACCGCATGAGAAGAGAAGACTCCCTGGAAAAGACCCTGATGTTGGGAAAGATGGAGGGCACAAGGAGAAGGGGACGACAGAGGGCGAGATGGTTGGACAGTGTTATAGAAGATACGAACATGAGTTTGACCAAACTGCGGGAGGCAGTGGAAGTCAGGAGTGCCTGGCGTGCTCTGGTCCATGGGATCACGAAGAGTCGGACACGACTAAACGACTGAATGACTAAACAACAACAAACATACATTTAGAACAACGAGTTTTATCCACACTGCAGCCACATTCACACGATACATTTCAAGCACTGTGATACCACTTTAAACAGTCACAGCTTCTCCCAAAGAATTCTGGAGACTATAATTAGTTAACAACAACAACAACAACAACAACATCAACAACAATAATAATAACAATAACAATAATAATATTTTTTTATTTATATCTCGCCCTCCCCAGCCAAAGCCAGGCTCAGGGCGGCTAACAACAATAACACAACATTCTAAAATCGTTTCATTATAAAATGAATTCAAATCAGATTTATGGCAACCATTGGGCTAGAGTTCTGTGAAGATTGCCAAAGGAGGGAGTCAGGCTGTGTCCTGGCCAAAGGCTTGGTGGAACAGCTCTGTCTTGCAGGCCCTGCAGAAAGATGTCAAGTCCCGGGTATTCAGAGTTGTTAGATAGCCCCCTATTCCCATCCCAGATCTATGATTCCCAGATTTCCTAAGAAGACGGATTGATTGTTAAAGCGTGTTCTCCTTCATGGAGAGCATGTGTTGCGGTGGGGGCCTCCAGGACACTCCAAAGTTGGAGGGCTGGCTAATTGTTCGTTGGCCACTGATGCGATTGGGGCTTCCCTTGTTGTTGGGAAGAAGTTAATGTTGCCATTTATTGATTGACAGCCAGAAATACTAAAACTCCTTGCACGAGGCTAGGGCTTCCTCTTTTCGCCCGTGCATCGGATTGCCCGTCCCTCCCTCCCTTGAATTAGGGTTGTTCGCTTTGACCTTGCTATGCCTGTCATGGGGTCGTCTGCTTTGGAGCGGGGGCCTGGTAGGAATTTGTCCATCTGGCTGATTGGCTGGGGCCATTTGGTTTTGCCTACTGCGTAGCAAATCGTCACAACTTGTAAGGTTGCGGTTAGGCATTGGTTTATGGTTTGGTTGGTTGAGGGGCATGGATTGGCTGTGCCTGCCCCTCTAATGCTGCTGCTGCAAGGGATTCCGTTAAAGGAATTGGGAGCTAACTATTGCTTGTCCACTCTGTCAAGGGGGCTCGGGCCATAGCAATGAGCTCCTGGTTGCATTTGGGGTGAGGGCAGGTTCCCTGCTCCGCATAACCCCCAAGTGTATTCCCCCATTCTGACTTTCGCATCGTGCGGAATGTCAGTCTGTCCCCCATGGTGGGGGCAGATAGTCGCAACCAATGCCTACGCAACCACTCACAAATTTGTATTTTAATAAAGTTGTGGCCAAAAATTATGCCAAAAATCTTAAACAAAAATTTCTGTGTGATGTGTGAGTTATTTGGGGTGGACCTGGGGACCTCGACACGCAAAGCACTCCAGGAACTGTAGTTCTGTGCAGGGATTAGGGGTCTCTCAGAAACTCTCAGCACTCTTAGCAAACTACAGTTTGCAGAATTCTTTGGGAGAAGCCAGGGCGGATGAATGTGGTTATTGCAGATAGTAATCTTGTGCGGCTTGAAGCAATTGGATGCATAGAAGCTGACTCCTTTTGAAATAAAAATGATTCAGACCCATAAATGTGATTCAGAGCTTGACTAACCAGAACTTATTCAAAACAGGTACAAAAACAAAACAGCTATACATCGAAATAGTTCCATAAGACATGTGCTTATCAAAGCATAGGCTCAGCATCTAGAATCAAAGGCATCTCTCTTCTTATAGCCTCCACCAGTCTGCACTGCAGCCTGAGGCTGTTTCTCCTAGAGAGGGATCATTAGCACATCCTTCTCTGACAAAAGATAAAGGCAACTCCCTTCAAAATGGTGATTTGCAATTGAATATCTTAAATCATGTGACCTAAGGTTAAACACTCAGGTGAAAGAGCAGAGAACATCAACAGTTAAGTATTAACCTGCTAAATACCCAGTGAGCTTCAGTATTCCACAATGGAATTTTCCGATGTTAAAACCCTTCAGAAATATACATATATTCTCTATTTCAGAGTGCAATTCAGCAATTATACTTAACACTGGTATGGTACTGCTTTAAATGTACAGTGCAGATAGGGCCTGAGTTTCGGTTATGGTCGGGTTGCAATAGGTGGATTAATCTTTTTCTGGTCTGTGCCATCTCCAGCCAAAGTCAGTTTTGCAAAATTTGGAGACATGCAGAATCTTACATCCAAATCCCTGCATTGGTGCAGGAGATGCAAAATAGGTTCATCTAAAAATGTAGACTCTTGGGAGAAAAGCAATGACAAACCTAGACAGCATCTTAAAAAGTAGAGACATCACCTTGCCAACAAAGGTCCATATAGTAAAAGCTATGGTTTTCCCAGTAGTGATGTATGGAGGTGAGAGCTGGACCATAAAGAAGGCTGATTGCCGAAGAATTGATGCTTTTGAATTATGGTGCTGGAGGAGACTCTTGGGAGTCCCATGGACTGCAAGAAGATCAAACCTATCCATTCCGAAGGAAATCAGCCCTGAGTGCTCCCTGGAAGGACAGATCGTGAAGCTGAGGCTCCAATACTTTGGCTACCTCATGAGAAGAGAAGACTCCCTGGAAAAGACCCTGATGTTGGGAAAGATGGAGGGCACAAGGAGAAGGGGATGACAGAGGACGAGGTGGTTGGACAGTGTTCTCAAAGCTACCAGAATGAGTTTGACCAAACTGGGGGAAGCAGTGGAAGACAGAAGTGCCTGGTGTGCTCTGGTCCACGGGGTCACGAAGAGTCGGACATGACTAAATGACTAAGCAACAACAACAAAAATGTAGACATTTCTCCTCCATCTTCCCGTAGAGCGGGTCTGTTGAAATCCACGGGACCTAAGTTAATTGTGACTCGCTTATGGTTTCAATGAGTCTGCTCTAAGCATGACTAATTAAGATAACGTTAAGCCACCTCCAAGTCCTTCCAGCCATCAGCAGTGGGTCCTTCAGGGCATCCTTATTCACAAGCACGGCCACGTGCCCTTTATTCTCCTGTAATTTAAAGATCAGTGTAAGAACGATGCTTTGAAAAACAAGAAAGTACCAGCCATTTCAGCATTAACGAGAGAACAAAGAGAGGCACAGCGGGGCTATCTCTTAGCAGATTTCGATATAAAAACCAGTGCAAACAAACTTCAAAGTGCTTTCAATTTCATGCGCGCAATTCTCCCGCTCTCCCAAGGAGATGCACACACACTCCAAAAACCCATTTCGTCTTCCACCTCTGTGAAGCTCTCTATTTATTTTCGAGACGTCCTTGTCATTTTCACGCTCCGCATGTGACACAGGGAAGCCAATTTCCCTCTCTTCTTCCCGACGTCAGTGGAAGCCGTCGGCTCCCGTTCTCTAAGTGGTGATAAAAGAGAAACTTGGGTTAATACCCTGCCATTATACTGATGCTGAAATATGAGTGCATCTCCTCTCCACCCAAATGAAATATGGAGTTTTCCATTTGGGTTTTGTTCTTGTTGCAGGGATTTATGTATAGGTTGGGGGGGGGGTGGAGTTGCCCCTCCAGCAGATATCATGCACATGCAGCCCACTACCAAAATCAGCACAATCACTTTTGCGACTTCTGTTATTTGTCCCCACAAAACACTTCATCACAGTTTCTTCCTATCTATTCAAAGGGCCTCTGCTGCAGAATACCAAATATAACAATTCACTGATAAATGTATCTATGTGCTGGCTCACTGGGAAAACTTCAGAAATTCATATAGACATGTGAGCTCAGCTACTCAGCAGCCCCTCTGCCTGAGTGATAATTCCTGGCATCCTGATACCTGAGTGCCAGACAGGTAGCCATTCCAGAAATAACAAACCCAGATGAAGATAAAAGGGTGTGATTGACTTGGCTGGGAAACAGGGAAATGTAAATATCTGTTTTGTTAAACTTGATGGGTGTTTGGTGAAGGGCAAAGAGAACCATGGGGCAGGGTCCAGGATGCTCAGATTACTGCCACCAGACCTCCCCTTTCATGATGTAACCATGATGCATTAGTGATGTTGTTTGGGGGGGGTGTAACATGAGGATTATGGGACGCGGTGGAGCTGTGGGTTAAACCACAGAGCCTAGCACTTGGCGATCAGTAGGTCACCAGTTTGAATGCCCGTGACGGGGTGAACTCCCATTGCTCGGTCCCTGCTCCTGCCAACCTAGCAGTTCGAAAGCACACCAGTGCAAACAGATAAATAGGTACCGCTGCGGCTGGAAGGTAAATGCCATTTCTGTGCGCTGCTCTGGTTCGTCAGAAGCGGCTTAGTCATGCTGGCCCCATGACCTGGAAGCTGTCTGCGGACAAATGCCGGCTCCCTCAGCCAATAAAGCGAGATGAACCCCAGAGTCGGTCACGACTGGACCTAATGGTCAGGGGTCCCCTTTACCCTTTACGCCTAACATGGGGATTAGCAGCTAATAAAAGTTTGGGAGCTCTTTTGTTCAGGGCTTCCATCTTGTTCCACCTTGTGGCAGGTGGGAGTCCTGTCGCAACAGTCTTCAATAAAGACCAAGCCTACTGGCTGTTGTTTTGCTCTGGTATTCCTGGCTGGTGTCCTTGTTTTTTGCCCAAGGGAGCCCTCAGATTACTCGGTTAACATTATCTCGGCTTCTCCTATGCTCGCCAGCCCCCCCCCCGGTGTGTGTGTGGGGGGGGTTGTTGTAGTGTGAGAGGCAGTGGAGGGCTGCGGGGTTATCATAGCGGCGCAGTGTAGCTGTAGGGCTGGAATAGATAGGGGGAGCATGGGTTTGGCATAGGGTTAGCACGACGTGGCTTTGGGGCTGGAGCGGATATTTGGGGGACGTGGATATGGAGTTGGCATGGCGGTGTCACAATGTGGCCATTTGGCTGGGGGCGTAGTGGTTAAGAGCAGTGGACTCATAATCTGGGGAACCGGGTTCGCATCTCCGCTCCTCCACATGAAGCTGCTGGGTGACCTTGGGCTAATCATACTTCTCTGAAGTCTCTCAGCCTCATTCACCTCACAGAGTGTTTGTTGTGGGGGAGGAAGGGAAAGGAGAATGTTAGCTGCTTTGAGACTCCTTCGGGTAGTGATAAAGCGGGATAGCAAATCCAAATGTGTTGAGGGAGGGGGTTATTGGGCTACTGTATTTATTTTGGTTAAGTATTTTGTGGTTTTATCTTCTGATTTTATTCTATAAACTGCCCTGAGACCTGTGGGTATAGGGCAGAATATAAATTCAAGAAGAAGAGGAAGAGGAAGAGGAAGAGGAAGAAGAAGAAGAAGAAGTAGAGAAGAAGAAGAAGTAGAGAAGAAGAAGAAGAAGAAGAAGAAGAAGAAGAAGAAGAAGAAGAAGAAGAAGAAGAAGAAGAAGAAGAAGAGGAAGAAGAGAAGAAGAAGAAGAAGAAGAAGAAGAAGAAGAAGAAGAAGAGGAAGAAGAAGAAGAGGAAGAGGAAGAAGAGAAGAAGAAGAAGAAGAAGAAGAAGAAGAAGAAGAAGAAGAAGAAGAAGAAGTTGCTAACTTTCTATTGTCTGTATCCATCATCATCATCATCATTTACTGTGAGAACAGGCTGTTGGAGTAGATGGGCCTTTGGTTTGATCCAGCAGCAAGGCCTGTCTTATATATTTCTTCTGTTCAGGGCTGACAGAGCCATTCTTTTCCTTTGGCAAGGAAAACGACAAGTGTTCTGAGTGCCTCTCCCTCTGTTTGTTTTCCAAATGCACTGAGCAATAGCCGAGGAAAAAAAACAAAATCTCTTTCAGCTCTTGCACAGCTATCTTTTCTGATCTCTCTCTCTCTCTGGCTCCGATCAGAGAATTTGGAAGGAAACAAAAAAGAAAAGCCAAAACCTTCCGCAGTCAAGCAGAGTGAAATAGCTCTAATAAATAAAAATTGCTGCTTGTTTGCGTTTGGCTGTTCATCTCATGCATACGAAATAGAATTGGAAGGGAATCGTTGGCCCTGCATCGTAAAAAGAAGAGAGGAGAGGAGGACGGATGAAAGGAAAGGAATTCTGTGTGAATTATTGTGTGAGGATGAAAATATGATCTGCAAATATAAAACTGGAAAAATAGTCCATGAACAATACAGTGGTACTTCAGGTTACATACACTTCAGGTTACAGATGCTTCAGGTTACAGACTCTGCTAACCAAGAAATAGTACCTCAGGTTAAGAATTTTACCTCAGGATGACAACAGAAATCGTGTGGCAGCAGCAGGAGGCCCCATTAGCTAAAGTGGTACCTCAGGTTAAGAACAGTTTCAGGTTAAGAACGGACCTCCAGAACGAATTAAGTTCTTAACCCGAGGTACCACTGTAATAATAATAATAATAATAATAATAATAATAATAATAATAATAATAATAATAATAGAAGAAGAAGAAGAAAGGGAGAGGGGGAAGCCCCTGAAACAGATACAAAGCATCAAAACCGCCAAAGGATGCTAAGAAGGGGAGGCTAAACATCGAACAAGCTGACAGAAAGGAGCTTATTCCTGCCTGCGATGCTGAAGTCACTTAATTCAGATGGACAAGGAGCACCGAGTCCAACAGCTGAATGGTAAACGAATTCAGGACGGCAGTGTTAATATCAGCAACGTAGGGAATACAAGTTGTCTCCCTCCCCAGGCTCCACACAGCGGCTGCTGGCAGAGTGTCTATTAGCCACGTCTAGCGCCGACGCCTGCCGCATACGAAAGCAGCTTGCTGAGCTTAGCCAGCTGCCTCTTGTCAGACAACGGTTTTGCACGAAGGAGTCAGGATGGAGGAAACAGGAGGCCCTGGGCTTTCTGGCTCTCTCACACTGGGACGTTGTGACTCAGGGCTCCCCCAAATTATGAGATTTTTGTTTGTTTGTTTATGCTGGTTTTCTAGCCGAGTTGCAAGGAATCGTAGAATTGCAGAGTTGACCCCAAGGGTCTTCTAGTCCACGGCACGAATCACAGCAAAAGAATCCCCGACAGATGGTGTGACAATCACACAGGGTCCCCGGACGTTTAACGGTCCATCGATCCCTGTGACACCACGGTGCTTGCTTCCCCACTGCCACCAACCAGTTAAAGGTAAAAGGTAAAGGTACCCCTGCCCGTACGGGCCAGTCTTGACAGACTCTAGGGTTGTGCGCCCATCTCACTCAAAGAGGCCGAGGGCCAGCGCTGTCCGAAGACACTTCCAGGTCACGTGGCCAGCGTGACAAGCTGCATCTGGCGCGCCAGAGCCGCACATGGAAACGCCGTTTACCTTCCCGCTAGTAAGCGGTCCCTATTTATCTACTTGCACCAGGGAGTGCTTTCGAACTGCTAGGTTGGCAGGTGCTGGGACCGAACAACGGGAGCGCACCCCGCCGCGGGGATGCGAACCACCGACCTTTCAATCGGCAAGCCCTAGGCACAGGCTTTAACCCACAGCGCCACCCGCTGCCACCAACCAGTTACTCTCTGGTAAAACACTGAGTCCAGTCAGTTGTTAAAAGTGAACAAAAAACCCACAAGTTTATTTTACAAACATTAACAAGTTTATGGTTTCTCAGATAATATTCCTGTCAGTATCTTAACTTTAGTTTCTTTACCGGCCTATACCTTCCTAATACCTTCTGACTGATCCAAGATTTAGAACCTCAAAGCCAAAGTGAGAGCATTTGGGTCAAAATTAAGGGAGAGAAGAATAATAGTGACCTCATTGTGGGAGTTTACTATAGATCCCCAAGCCAAACGGAGGACATAGATGATGCCTTCCTGGAACAGATGGCCAAGCATGCAAAAGGAAGGGAGATAGTAGTAATGGGGGACTTCAATTACCCAGATATTTGTTGGATGTCAAACTCAGCCAAGAGCATAAGGTCAAACAGATTCCTCACTGGCCTTGCAGACAACTTCATTGTCCAGAAAGTGGGAGAAGCAACAAGAGGAACAGCCATTTTAGATCTGGTCCTAACCAATGTCGATGACCTGGTTAATGGGGTAGAAGTGGAAGGATCATTAGGCGCAAGTGATCATGCTCTTCTGAAGTTTACTATACAACGGAAAGGAGCAGCCAAGCATACTAGGACTCAATTTCTTGACTTTAAGAAAGCCGACTTCATAAAACTTAGGGAAGTGCTGGGTGAGATCCCATGGACAGTAATACTAAAAGGAAAGGGAGTTCATGATGGCTGGGAGTTTGTTAAGAGGGAGATAGTAAAAGCACAACTTCAGGCAATACCAATGAGACGGAAACATGGAAGGTGCCTAAAGAAGCCAGGGTGGCTATCTAAAGAACTTTTAACTGAGTTAAGATTAAAAAAGGATGTGTACAAAAAATGGAAAAGGGGGGAAACCACCAAAGAGGAATTCAAACAAATAGTCAGCACGTGTAGACACAAAGTCAGAAAAGCTAAAGCACAGAATGAACTCAGGCTTGCTAGAGAGGTTAAAAGCAACAAAAAAGGCTTCTATGGGTATGTTCGTAGCAAAAGGAAGTACAAAGAAACAGTGGGGTCACTCAGAGGAGAAGATGGTGAAATGCAAACAGGGGACACAGAAAGGGCTGAACTCCTCAATGCCTTCTTTGCCTCAGTCTTCTCCGATAAAGAAAACAATGCCCGACCTGAAGAATTTGGAGGAAATGATTCAGCAGAGGAAACACAGCCCAGAATAACTAAGGAGATAGTACAAGAATACTTGGCTAGTTTAGATGTATTCAAGTCTCCAGGGCCAGATGAACTGCATCCAAGAGTATTAAAAGAACTGGCAGATGTGATCTCAGAACCACTGGCAGTCATCTTTGAGAATTCCTGGAGAACAGGCGAAGTCCCGGCAGACTGGAGGAGGGCAAATGTTGTCCCTATTTTCAAAAAGGGGAAAAGAGAGGACCCAAATAATTACCGCCCAGTCAGTCTGACATCAATACCAGGGAAGATTCTGGAGCAGATCATTAAGCAAACAATCTGTGAGCACCTAGAAAGGAATGCTGTGATCACCAATAGTCAGCATGGATTTCTGAAAAATAAGTCATGTCAGACTAACCTGATCTCATTTTTTGACAGAATTACAAGCCTGCTAGATGAAGGGAACTCAGTGGATGTAGTCTACCTTGATTTCAGCAAGGCATTTGACAAGGTGCCCCATGATATTCTTGTAAAGAAGCTGGTAAAATGCGGTCTTGACTATGCTACCACTCAGTGGATTTGTAACTGGCTGACTGACCGGACCCAAAGGGTGCTCATCAATGGTTCCTCTTCATCCTGGAGAAGAGTGACTAGTGGGGTGCCACAGGGTTCTGTCTTGGGCCCGGTCTTATTCAACATCTTTATCAACGACTTGGATGATGGACTCAAGGGCATCCTGATCAAATTTGCAGATGACACCAAACTGGGAGGGGTGGCTAACACCCCAGAAGACAGGATCACACTTCAAAACGACCTTGACAGATTAGAGAACTGGGCCAAAACAAACAAGATGAATTTTAACAGGGAGAAATGTAAAGTATTGCACTTGGGCAAAAAAAATGAGAGGCACAAATACAAGATGGGTGACACCTGGCTTGAGAGCAGTACATGTGAAAAGGATCTAGGAGTCTTGGTTGACCACAAACTTAACATGAGCCAACAGTGTGACGCGGCAGCTAAAAAAGCCAATGCAATTCTGGGCTGCATCAATAGGAGTATAGCATCTAGATCAAGGGAAGTTATAGTGCCACTGTATTCTGCTCTGGTCAGACCTCACCTGGAGTACTGTGTCCAGTTCTGGGCACCACAGTTCAAGAAGGACACTGACAAACTAGAACGTGTACAGAGGAGGGCAACCAAAATGGTCAAAGGCCTGGAAACAATGCCTTATGAGGATCGGCTAAGGGAGCTGGGCATGTTTAGCCTGGAGAAGAGGAGGTTAAGGGGTGATATGATAGCCATGTTCAAATATATAAAAGGATGTCACATAGAGGAGGGAGAAAGGTTGTTTTCTGCTGCTCCAGAGAAGCGGACACGGAGCAATGGATACAAACTACAAGAAAGAAGATTCCACCTAAACATTAGGAAGAACTTCCTGACAGTAAGAGCTGTTTGACAGTGGAATTTGCTGCCAAGGAGTGTGGTGGAGTCTCCTTCTTTGGAGGTCTTCAAGCAGAGGCTTGACAACCATATGTCAGGAGTGCTCTGATGGTGTTTCCTGCTTGGCAGGGGGTTGGACTCGATGGCCCTTGTGGTCTCTTCCAACTCTATGATTCTATGATTCTATGATTCTATGACTGATTATCTCAACTGTTTGATTGACTCCTCTTAACAAATTCTCTCTCACACACACACCAGACTAGCCCAACCCACAGACGTATCTTCTCTGTCTCTTCTAACTCCAGATTGTCTTCTCAACAACTCTAACTCCCTAAAAACCTCTGTGCTTGAAACTTATACCCAGTTAACTCTGCCCCCTGGGTTCCCATTGGTTAGTCATTTTACAATTGGTTAACCCTTTCCCTATGAGCCCAGTATGATGTCACACACATACACACATAGGAGGGCAAACGCCACAGATGGCCATCCAAATTCTGTTTATAAACCTCTAAGGAAGTAAAGTCCACCATCTTCCCGGGGAGTCCGTTCCACTGCCAAACAGCTCTTACCATCAGAAAGTTCTTCCTTACCATCAGTCAGTACCTCCCTTGTGGGCATTTGATTTCATTGGTTCACATCCGACCAGCAGCGGAGGAAGCCTCTCAGGCACCCAAGGGTGGGGCAAACCGCTCATAGGGTCGAGGTGGGGCACAGTGTCAGGAGTGCGTGTAGGAGCCATGCCCTGTGACTGGTAGGGCCTCGCAGGACTGGGGCCTTCCTGAGTTTGGCCTGGAAGGGCAAGGCGTGGTCACACAGGTGAGGCTTGACAGAAGACTCATAGCACCTGGTGTCAAGGGCCGGGAGGGGTATATAAGACCAGCATTTCCCTCTGACTCTTTGGCACAGCCAGTGGCATAGCGTGGGGGGTGCAGGGGGGGCTGGCCGCACCGGGCGCAACATCGGGGGGGGGCGCTCGCACTCGCAGCTCTCTGCCCCTACCTGGCTCACTCACTCTCTCTCACTGCAGTGCTGGCTGTGCGAATCTGATCCGAGCCGCCGGGTCGCCGCCCACTGTGGAGGGGAGGGTGCCAGGCGTGCGGTGCGGAGAGAGAGCGAGGGACTATCTGGGGGAGGGACAGTGCAGCGGGGGGGGCGCAAATTACTTGCCTTGCCCAGGGTTAGGGGGCGCAAATTACTTGCCTTGCCCCGGGTGCTGACAACCCACGCTACACCACTGGGCACAGCAACACGCTACCCACCTAGCTGTGCTTTGTCTTCCTGACTCCTGGTATCCTGACTCTTGGACCCTTGGCTTCTTGACTCCTGGTTTCCTGACCCTCGGACTCTTGGCTTCCTGACTCCTGGTTTCCTGATTCGTAGACCCTTGGCTTCCTGACCCCTGGAATGCTGACCCTGGACTTCTGATTCCTGCTTCCTGATCTCTAACCCGGTCCTGACGTACCAAGCCGGGACTCCGACTGCCTGTAACCCGGACCATGATACACAGCACATAGGGAGGAGAGGGGCGTGTGGCACCCATAGGGACGGGATGGGGCACGCGGCACCCTTAGGGAGGGAGGGGATGCACAGCAACCATAGGGACGGGGCGTGCTACGGGGCCTCAGCTGCCCTACAGCTGAAAAAAGAAAAGGTCATTAGGGCTTCTTCAAAGAAACTTGGAAGGGAAGGGAAATTTGTGTGAAAGAAAGCTGGGGGGGATTGGAAAAGTGAGGGTGGGTCAATGGGGGTCAATGGGGGGGAGATCGCTGAAATACAGATGCTGAAGGGGCAGTATAATTATGTTTTAACGATGCACCACTCCAGCTGATTCATACCGTGATGCGAAGGACAAGCTGTTCCAGGAAATGAAATACTGGTGCGTATCAGAGAGCTTATCTCGAGGAAGAGACTGACATGTCAACCGTCGCCCAAATCTGAGCCTAAAATAGAAGATGGGATCAAGGGGAGAAGGACTTTAGGGTTTCTAGACTGTGACTGCGATGGAGATGTTACAGTGCTTCCGGATCTCCCTTTCCTCCCATTGTGCATTTGTGTGATTTGTTCTCAGAATGGTGGTTGTACACAATCCTGCTTTCAATATTGTTTACAACTCAGTTTGCATAGTGGAATCAGGCATGATTGAGGGCAAGGGGGGGACCTCCCAGAAACAATTTGCTTCTGACTTCCCCAGCATCACTTGAAACACAATAGAGTAAAAAACAAACAAACATGGAGGACAAGACAATCAGTGAGTACTAGTCACAATGCGTTTCTTCTACCTGTACTGTCTGAGGCACTTTCAGACCCTCCAAGTGTTCCTATTGTCCAAGGGTGTCCCTGATTTAGAAAAGCCATCCCAGTTGTTTCTGATTTGATCCCAGAATGTCCCACTTTTCCTTAGGGTGTTCCTAAAGGTCCATATAGTTAAAGCTATGGTTTTCCCAGTAGAGATGTATGGAAGTGAGAGCTGGACCATAAAGAAGGCTGATCGCCGAAGAATGGATGCTTTTGAATTATGGTGCTGGAGGAGACCCTTGAGAGTCCCATGGACTGCAAGAAGATCACACCTATCCATTCTGAAGGAAATAAGCCCTGAGTACTCACTGGAAGGACAGATCCTGAAGCTGAGGCTCCAATACTTTGGCCACGTTGTGAGAAGAGAAGACTCCCTGGAAAAGACCCTGATGTTGGAAAGATGGAGGGCACAAGGAGAAGGGGACGACAGAGGACGAGATGGTGGGACAGTGTTCTCGAAGCTACCAGCATGAGTCTGACCAAACTGCGGGAGGCAGTGGAAGACAGAAGTGCCTGGCGTGCTCTGGTCCAGGGGGTCATGAAGAGTCGGACACGACTAAACAATTAAACAACAACATTGTCATGGGAGAAATGTTGGAGGGTATGGAGTTATCTGAACCCCTAGGCTGTATGAAGGCAATCCTGTATAGGGAAGTTTTTTTTGGGGGGGGGGATTTCTTTAATGTTTTATTATGTTTTTATATATGTTGGAAGCTGCCCAGAGTGGAAGGGGCAACCCAGTCAGATGTTGGGTATAAATAGTAAAATGGAACAAGGCTCATCTTTTATTTTTCATTGTGATATAAATATGAAGAAATGATATAAGTCCATATTTGGCCCTCATGTCTCTACCCTCAGTGATTTATCTAACCCCTTTCATGTGTGTGAGTGTCTGGGTGTGTTTAATTCACAGTTGTAGGCCTAACAGGTCTTGTTGGCCTCAAAATGGAGACCTCTCATGAGGGGAGGGTTAGAATTCCACTCAAGTGTATTTAGAATTTCCTCTCTCGTGTATTTTATCCATTTTTGACCCCCACCCCATGTGATTAAAGACACCTCTGGCTTCATTAAAGAGGGGCAGAAAGACTTGGTGTTGATAAGCAGATAAAGGCGCTCTGACAGAAACTGAGTGTTCCACAACAAGAAATTTCACCAGGAAGGCAGATGTTGTTGTTGTTTAGTCATGTCCGACATCAGGGTCTTTTCCAGGGAGTCTTCTCTTCTCATGAGGTGGCCAAAGTACTGGAGCCTCAGCTTCAGGATCTGTCCTTCCAGTGAGCACTCAGGGCTGATTTCCTTCAAAATGCTTTTCTCCCAAGAAGCAGGCGTCTTTTAATTTCGTGACTGCTGTCACCATCTGCAGTGATCATGGATCCCAAGAAAGTAAAATCTCTCACTGCCTCCATTTCTTCCCCTTCTATTTGCCAGGAGGTGATAGGCCCAGTGGCCATGATCTTCGTTTTTTTTGATGTTGAGCTTTAGACCATATTTTGCGCTCTCCTCTTTCACCCTCATTAAGAGGTCCTTTAATTCCTCCTCACCTTCTGCCATCAAAGTTGTGTCATCTCGGAAGGCAGATAAAGACTTTCAAACGGTCCTTCTCTGAGTGTAGCAGAGGTGTGCCCTGCAGCCCTGTTCATGATCAATTCAAGGTGAGAACAAAAGCAGGAATATTGAAAGAAGGAGAGATGCATCTCCTCCTTTGATGCAGCCGTCTGAATCTTTAATTCAAATGCCAGTGGCAAACCAGAGGAACAAAGAAGCAAAGCATGACTGATCTGGTTCAAACACAAGTCTATGATCTACACTAGCCTTCACATGAAGGTACACTCCAGGTTTCTGTTTATTTATTAAATGCATTTATTACCTGCCCTTCTCCATATGGTTCCTGGGTGACTTACATAATACTAAAACAATAAAATGCAATACAACTGAAGTCAGGACTAGCACCAATTCTCTTAGAGCTTTCGCAAAAATATGCACCTGATGATGCCTTCTGAATATGCTCAGAGTTCATGTAAAGGCAGGCGATTTCAGTCTAGGGGCCACCACAGAGGAGGCCCTCTCTCATGTCATCACCCCATGGGACATGTTGTTGTGCTACATCTTACATCATCCCTGACCATTGGCCACGCTGACCGGGGCTGATGGGAGTTGAAGCTCAACGGACAGCTGCATATTCCTGCATTGCAGGGCATTGAACCAGATGGTCCTCACGGTCCCTCCCAAACTCTACAATTCCATGTTTCTAAGGTTCTATAATTTCTGAAAGACACCAGGCTGAAGAAAGCTGGTCTAGGCATCTACGAACCATGGCGGCTATGCTCAATCTCCACTGCGAGAGGCCGTATGCCTCTGAGTACCAGTTGCTGGGAATCACAGATGGGAAGAGTGCTGTTACACCTTGGGGAGAATGGACCTTTAAGGTTTTAAAATGAAGCGGGATGTATGCATACTGATGTTCCTTCAAGCATATTGAGATCCCACCTCTGTTTGGTCCTTCACTGGCTCCCAGCGTGGTCCTTCATTGGCTCCCAACATGTTTCCAAGTGCAGTTCAAAGTGTTGCTGCTGACCTTTAAAGCCCTAAATGGCTTTGGCCCTTCGGATATTTTTCACTCCCTCCCATTGCAAGAATCTCCTGACAATGTTTTCAGAGAGGAGGGGGCAGAAACTGCTCTTCGCTTCTTCCGCTGCTGCCTGACTTTGTGGTAGTCTGAGTGTTATCTCTGCAGTGGCGTAGCGTGGGTTGTCAGCACCCGGGGCAAGGCAAGTAATTTGTGCCCCCTAACCCAGGGCAAGGCAAGTAATTTGCGCCCCCCCCCGCTGCACTGTCCCTCCCCCAGATAGTCCCTCGCTCTCTCTCCACACCACACCACACCGCACCGCACACCTGGCACCCTCCCCTCCACAGTGGGCGGCGACCCGGCGGCTCGGATCGGATTCGCACAGCCAGCACTGCAGTGAGAGAGAGTGGGTGAGCCAGGTAAGGGCAGAGAGCTGCGAGCGCGAGCGCACCCCCCCAGATGTTGCGCTCGGTGCGGCCGGCCCCCCCTGCACCCCCACGCTACGCCACTGTATCTCTGTAGTGATTAGATGGCTGAATGAGAGCGGTAACACTCATGCAGTCCAGTTACCTCTTATAGTTTTCAGATTGCAGTAGCTTTTAGAAAATAAAGAAGTTATGCTTCACAGCAATCTTCCATGTTGTTCATACTCTGCTGAGTTTGGACAGTTGTGGGCCAAGTGCACTTAGACCTGCTTTCCAGGAGCGGAAGTGCTCCCCAGTCGTCTAGCCCAGTCGGGGCAGAAGAAGTTGTTGAGCCCAGTCGTTGGCATCGGCTCAAAGGCGTACTGACAGGCCCTGCATATCTGAAGGAGCATCTCCATCCCCATTGTTTAGCCCAGACACAGAGATCCAGTAGTGAGGGCCTACTGGCGGTTCCCTCACTGCAAGGTTATGGGGAACCAGGCAGAGGGCCTTCTCAGCAGTGGCTCCCACCCTATGGAACACCCTCCCATTAGATGTCAAGGAAATAAACAACTACCTGACTTTTGAAGACATCTGAAGGCAGCCCAGGGTATTTGATGTCTTGCTGTGCTTTAACGTGTTGGAAGCAGCCCAGGGTGGCTAGAGCAACTCAGTCAGATGGGTGGCATATACACTTCTCCTTCTTCTTCTTCTTCTTCTTCTTCTTCTTCTTCTTCTTCTTCTTCTTCTTCTTTCTGTTGACACGCAACACCAGAGTTTGCTGTTACATGGACTGAAAGATGAGCTTTTTTCTGGTTTAACCCCAAAATCCATCCAAAATGTCACCAAAGGAACAGAATTTAAGGAGGATTGAAAAATGTTTGCCGGTTATTGAAAAAATGATTGTAAACATGTTAAAACACCTTAGAGTAAGAACAGCAGTCAAACTTCCATTTGAAAATATTGTGGAGAAGATAAGGCACAGAGTAACTATAATATCCAGCATTTTTTGGAAAATTATGGAAACCATGGAGGGGTGGAGTGGAAACATTAATTGATTGTTAATTGGAAAATGTTGTATTCTGTTCTTTTGAAATATATAAATACAAAAATAAAAATGGGTGGGGGTGGGGGTGGAGAGAATGAAATTTCGCCAAGGGAGAAATGCTCACATTTGCTTCCATTTTAACTGAGATTGGGTGAAGTAAAGGTATCCGAAGCGTAGTTTTGGTGGTGCTCTCATGGGCCATTGATATTGTTCATTATCCAAGCTCATAAAGGTAAAGGGACCCCTGACCATTAGGTCCAGTCGTGACCGACTCTGGGGTTGCGGTGCTCATCTCGCTTTATTGGCTGAGGGAGCCAGCATACAGCTTCCGGGTCATATGGCCAGCATGACTAAGCCGCTTCTGGCGAACCAGAGCAGCGCACGGAAATGCCGTTTACCTTTCTGCCGGAGCGGTACCTATTTATCTACTTGCACTTTTTACGTGCTTTAGAACTGCTAGGTTGGCAGGAGCAGGGACCAAGCAACGGGAGCTCACCCCATTGCGGGGATTAGAACCACCGACCTTCTGATCGGCAAGTCCTAGGCTCTGTGGTTTAACCCACAGCGCCACCCGCATCCTTTCCAAGCTCATACATCTGAGGAATAGGTCCACCCGCTTTCTTTGCATTTTTGCAGATATCGCCTCTGTTTCCCATAAAAGGATGCAACTTCTAGGAAAACCATGGAACATTTAATGGCTCTCCTTGGGGAGCAAAGACTGTGCCTTGAATGAATTACTCCAATTATCACGGATTCTTGGAAGCTCGTGGTGACAGCTAGGAAGTGACAACGTATTTCTGTGCACCATAATTCCAAGACTGCTATATACCCTGTGTAATTTTGAGACTCAATCTTCTCCGCAGAAAATGTCAGGCACAGATGATTTTAGAATTTCCATCCCAACCTTTCAACCCCTTACAAGGTCCCTAAGGTGGCTACTACATAAAAAAAAAGTATAAAAACAAAGCATTTAAAACCTTAACACAGCAGCATGGGGATAGGGTAGAAAACAATGGAGACGTTTTCTAGCCATAGCAGGAAACTTAAACAACTTAATTAGTACGGTGAATATAGTTGCCTTCTGACTTATGGAGGGGTTATGTTTGTGGATACCATGGGCATACATTAGGGTTGCCATACATATGGGAAAACCCAGACATGTCCTCTTTTGCGGGGCCAACATGCCCATCTGGCTAAATGCTTACATTTTAAAGGAAATGTTTGGGGGGGGGTTGGGGGGGCTGCAGCTTGGGCTTGGGCTGCTCTGCACACAGTGCTGGATTTACATATAAGCTAAACAAGCTATAGCTTAGGGCCCCACTCTCTTGGGGCCCCCAAAAAAAATTAAAGGAAAAAAACTGGATGCACCTTTCCAAAATATAAGATAAAAAACAAATAAAATGAAACCTACATACAGAAACAGTGTTTTGTGTTGTGATGATTCCTATGACGCTGCTGCCCACCTAGCAGTTCGAAAGCACATCAAAGTGCAAGTAGATAAATAGGTATCACTCCAGCGGGAAGGTAAACGGCGTTTCCGTGCGCTGCTCTGGTTCACCAGAAGCGGCTTAGTCATGCTGGCCACATGACCCGGAAGCTGTACGCCGGCTCCCTTGGCCAATAAAGCGAGATGAGCGCTGCAATCCCAGAGTCGGTCACAACTGGACCTAATGGTCAGGGGTCCCTTTACCTTTTTAGACTCCTATGATGTAAATAATGAATCCAGCCTTCTCCCTAAAATATCACTGGTTTGCTCATTTCTATATCAATTACTTTGATAAAATGCATATTTTGTTATGTGCAAATGGCTTTAGATACCTATTAGGTCCATAAATTTCCATATAGCATATATTCAACACACAAAAAACCCGCGACAATTTGTTGTTGACAAAGGACAGCTGGACATATAAAGGGCCCCATTACCTTCAGTAGCTTAGGGCCTCGTCAAACCTAAATCCGGCCCTGTGACTGCATGCCATGGCTGCTGCCAGACTAAGCTGGGAAAAGAGGCCTGCAAGCATGGTGTTGACAGCCCCCCCGCCAAGCCCATGCCCATGCCCCTCTTTTTCTGGCTCGGGCTGGCAGCAGCTTGGGATATCCTCTTTTTTCGATCTTCATGATATGGCGACCCTAGACGTTAAACCATGTATAGTGGGAACAGCATCTTAAATGCCTTTAAACACCCTCTTAAACCTCTGGAAACTTTTTTTTTGGGGGGGGGCAGGGCTTTAAAAATCCACCAAACTCCACCACACTTGCTCCCTCCAAACCTCATTTCTTGAAGGTCGGTGCAAAGGCTCCTGGGATTGCTAGCCGCTCCCTATTCGTGACATTTTTATGTTCTTTTCAGACAGTTTTTGCCTTTCTCGTGTCATTTCCAGGTTTGAAACAAATTATTTGATTATTTCCCGGCACTGTGCATATATGCAGTCACGCAGAAGTTAATGGCACAGAAGTGGGGCATTGCCAGTACAAATGAAAGTATTTGTTGTTCTTCTAAACCTTGAAAAGAGGGGTCAACACAAATTGGGAGTCTAACACAAAGGTGGGGTGAGGGGTGGTGGATGGTGATGGGAAAAGGAATTATCTGTGGGACTGAATGTAGGTATGTTTGTATATATTTAAGGATTGTATGAAATGTATGTTTGCATGCTTGTATATTCGCAATATGTGTGTATTTTATAATAAAAAAGAAAAAAGAAAAGAAAAGCGGGGTCAATTGAATCTTTTTTCTTGTAGGTGAACAACCTAGGTGCCAACACTGAGAAAAGCCCATTTCCAATATGGCGGTTAGCCTCTTAGAACTGATGTTTCCTCTAGGAACGCCCCACCCATCTTGGAGGAAAACTAGTCTAGGATGCTTTACCCATCTTGGAAACATATGCGCCAGAAGTAGAAGAGGAGCAATGAGGAAGGAGACAGACACAGTGGAGGAAGAAAGCGCAAGAACAATGTCAACCTGGCTGCCCTGCCCAAATTTTGCTTAAACAGACATCTCCTCCTGCCTCCTGGTCTGCCCTGCCCTAAGGCTAATATATAATCTTTAAGACTTTTGGATGTTCCTTGTGGCCGCAGGGTGACCGAAAGGCCAGGAGGAATTTACTAATAACAATGTTATGTCTCCACATTACCACCGCCCCAATTCCAAATTCTTGACAACTGCCTGAATCTGCTTCCATGGCAACCCCTAAAAATATTGCTCCCTTCTAAAAATAAGGTCCTGTTCCTCGTTGCCTGCTCTGCGCAGGGCAGCCTGTTTCGCAAACAGCCCTCTTGCCAGCTGCTTTGAAACACGAGATCCGGCAACTCGTGTCATTGGAAAAAGGTGAAATTTAAATCCCGTCTCTGACAAGCTCATCCAGAGAAATGTCTAATCACCGTGCAGCCTCCTATTTCTGTCATACGAGACTAGACAGCCTGTCGCAGTACAAACCCAACAGGTGTACATAATTGGATGTGTGCTGCTTAAAACCTGTGCAACGTTCTATAGCAAAGCGGAGCTACTTCCTCCTTAATGGTCTACTGAGTCAAACCACATTCTGTCAGGGACCCAGCATTTTCGTGGCTGAAAATGATGATGATGATATTCTGCCCATCTGACTGGGCACTCTGGGCAGCTTCCTACAAAATATCAAAAACTCAATAAAAAATCAAACATTAAAAACTTTCCAATACAGGCTGCCTTCAGATGTCTTCTAAAGGTTGTACAGTGGACGCTCTGGTTGTGAACATGATCTGTGCAGGAGGCACGTTCGCAACCCACAGCATTCGCAACCCGCAGTGCCTCATTTGCACATTCGCGGGTTGCGATTCGGCACTTCTGTGCATGTGCAACCACTGAAGCTGGAAGTAACCCATTCCAGTACTTCCAGGTTTTGGCACGTCCATAACCCGAAAAAATGCAACCTGAAGCGTCTGCAACCGGAGGTATGACTATATAGTTACTTACCTCCTTGACATCTGATGAGAGGGCATTCCACAGAGTGGGCACCTCTGCCTGGTTCCCTGTAACCTCACTTCTCTCAGTGAGGGAAATATCAGAAGGCCCTCGGATCTGGACCTCGGTGTCTGAATGATGGGTATGGAGACGTTCCTTCAGGTATACAGGGCCAAAGCCATTTAGGGCTTTAAAGGTCAGCAGCAACGCTTTGAATTGTGAATTGAATTTGAATTGAATTGTGCTTAGAAGCTTACAGGGAGCCAACGTAGGTCTTTCAGGACCAGTGTTATATGGTCCTGGTGGCTCCTCCCAGTCACCAATCTAGCTGCTGCATTCTGGATTAGTTGTAGTTTCTGAGTCACCTTCAAAGGTAATAATGAAGTAATCCAAGCAGGAGATAACCAGAGCATGTACCACTCTGGCGAGACTGAAACCAGGTAGAGTTTCAGCTGACGTACCAGATGGAGCTGGGAGACAGCTGCTCTGGACACAGAATGGTCCTGCGCCTCCATGGACAGCTGTGAGTCCAAAATTACCCCCAGGCTGTGCACCTGGTCTTTCAGGGGCACAGTTACCCCATTCAGGACCAGGGAGTAAAAGCCAGTAAATTCAGCCACCATCCATCCATTCCTGTCCCCGCCCCCAGCCCAGCCCCCAAACAAGCAAAAGAAAATCTGCTCTGGCATCTGTCAGATCCAGTGTACCACCCTACTGCATACAAGTTTCTTGCTACTACTGTTGAAGTTGGAAGGATCAAACAAAAAAGGAGAGTCATGCTCTTCGTTGGCTTCCTTGCAGTCTTCCTGGAAACAATTGCCTGCCCACTGTTGGAAGCAGTATACTGGGGTAGATGGGCTTTCTGGTTGACTCTCCAGGTTTCTTCTTATGTTCTGGTGCTCAAGCAGCGATCGTTGACACGCAGACATTTTTATCTGTGACATGTTGTTTGCTGTGCCCTCTCTTTGTCCATTCAAAATGGCTCTAGCGTAATAAACGAACAAATGTTAAAAATGAGAAGTGCCTTAACATCATTGCCACATTCAGATATGGGGAAAAAACACCCTAAAAACTAACGAGCCACATGGAGATTGTTGTTGTGAAGCTTTGCCTCATGACACGTGGTCCCAACATACCCATCTCATCTTCCCATAATGACATGAAAATGCTTTACGGAAACACATTGAAATGACACTTGTTAAAATGAGATGATGTATGAGTTCTTTTAGAAAGCAAACAAAACCCAGGAATGCTTTAAAATGTCACATTGCTCCATTGAAATCTTGCCGTCATGTTGTTTGCATATCATTTCGAAAACCTTCCTTTCCTTGGTGCTTCAAATATTCCGGCGACGTTCTATCAAAACCGTTCGTCTGTTTAGCACAACATGTTGCTAACCCCCAATTTCCTTCTCCCTTTTCAGCCCTGCGTTCGCCGCAAACATTTGCCAAGTTTTGCCAGAATGAAAAGCTACCAGAAGAAAGGAAAACAAGAAAAGGCAGCTTTAAATCACCAGCCATTGTGTTTGCTGGGGAAAAGGGAGATTGGTAGTGATTATGACATGTGGACCTATTCTTATTTATCATCGAGCTGCCAGACTCTTAAAGGAAAGGGTGAAAGAAATGAATGTTGTTGCTGTTGTGATTGTGGAAGGAAGCAATCTCATTTCAATCCATTCACAAGAACATAAAAAAGGCCTGCTGGATCAGGCCAGTGGCCCATCTAGTCCTGCATCCTGTTTTCACAGTAACCAACCAGAGACCTATTAGAAACCTGCAAGTGGGATTCAAGAGCAAGAGCACCCTCTTCTTCTTTGTTGTTTAGTCGTTTAGTCGAGTCCGACTCTTCGTGACCCCATGGACCAGAGCACGCCAAGCACTTCTGTCCTCCACTGCCTCCTGCAGTTTGGTCAAACTCATGCTGGTAGCTTCGAGAACACTGTCCAACCATCTCATCCTCTGCCGTCCCCTTCTCCTTGTGCCCTCCATCTTTCCCAACATCAGGGTCTTTTCCAGGGAGTCTTCTCTTCTCATGAGGTGGCCAAAGTATTGGAGCCTCAGCTTCAGGATCTGTCCTTCCAGTGAGCACTCAGGGCTGATTTCCTTCAGAATGGAGAGGTTTGATCTTCTTGTAGTCCATGGGACTCTCAAGAGTCTCCTCCAGCACCAGAATTCAAAAGCATCCATTCTTCGGCAATCAGCCTTCTTTATGGTCCAGCTGTCACTTCCATACATCACTACTGGGAAAACCATAGCTTTAACTATACGGACCCTTGTTGGCAAGGTGATGTCTCTGCTTTTTAAGGTGCTGTCTAGGTTTGTCATTGTTTTTCTCCCAAGAAGCAGGCGTCTTTTAATTTCGTGGCTGCTGTCACCATCTGCAGTGATCATGGAGCCCAAGAAAGTAAAATCTCTCACTGCCTCCATTTCTTCCCCTTCTATTTGCCAGGAGGTGATGGGACCAGTGGCCATGATCTTCATCAGAGACCTATTAGAAACCTGCAACCGGGATTCAAGAGCAAGAGAACCCTCTCCTTCTTTAGTTTCCAGCAACCGATATTCAGAAGCATTGCTGTTGCCAATTGTGGAAGCAGAGCATAGTCACCATGGCTAGTAGCCATTGATAGCCCCTTCCTCCATGCATTTGTCTCACGCATTTTTCAAACCAGTAAGGCTGCTGGCCATCGCTGTCTTCTGTGGGGGTGAGAGAGGCTGCAACTCTGGCGGAAGTGAGCAAATCAGAAATTTATTTAGAGGAGAGCGCGACCTTCTTCATGGTTCTGAACTTCCACTGCTAAAGTGAGGACCATTCTAGATCATCTGGTCTTCTATAAAAAGGGGGGGGGGAGAAGGAGGAGAAAACCCAGTGGCTGGGGAAACCCAGCCAGATGGGCGGGGTATATTATTATTATTATTATTATTATTATTATTATTATTATTATACCTCAGGTTACATATGCTTCAGGTTACAGACTGCTAACCCAGAAATAGTACCTCAGGTTAAGAACTTTACTTCAGGATGAGCACAGAAATCGTGCTCCAGCGGCGCGGCAGCAGCGGGAGGCCACATTAAAGTAGTGCTTCAGGTTAAGAACAGTTTCAGGTTAAGAACGGACCTCCAGAACGAATTAAGTACTTAACCCGAGGTACCACTGTATTATTATAGTGGATTGGAGATCAGAACAAATCCAGTAGATTTGTCTGTTCAGGGAGTCCCATATACCAAACACACTGATCAATGTTTATTTATCCACATCAGGAAATAGCAGGTTGTCTTCGGATGCTATAACTTCTACCCTTCAAAATCTCCCCCTCCTCTCTTGCTTCAAAATTGCACAGTTCAATACAAACCCAGCAAAATGTCATTATCCCTCTCCTTAAACCGCGCACACAACCTGCTCTAATGTCCGAGGCTCAGGTACAAAACCCAGAGCCCTGCCAATGGATTGCTAGAGAGAAGCAGGCTCGCAGCTTAGCTTTGTCACTAAGGCAACTGTTGGTGGGGTGGAGGGGGGGAAGCGTCTGGAATTTGTACCAAGCCACGCTGGCATTGTGGCTCTACAGCTGCCTCCCTTGCATGAATCCCCCCTTCAAATCTAAGCCCAGCTTCCCGGCTGTGAAATTATTCATACCTTCTGGGATTATGGAGAAGTCTCATGCTCTCTGGTGTGTCAAAAAGAGGGGGGGAAGCAAGTTTTCTTCCTGTAATAAAACCTGCGACCTGCCTCCCCAATCCAAGACCTTGTTTTGTGATTATATGGTCATGAATAAATGAAAGCCTGTGTGAGTTGACGGCCTACCCTGCCGCCTGCTTTTCCAGCAAAACACAAGCCAGGAGCTACACAACTCAGCGGAGACAGTGTGAAACAATTACTGTCCTGGTCCCTGGGGAACGGACACCGCCAGTTCGACTGATTATATACATTGCCATTGCACGGTGCTTCTGCTGATGATTTAATGAGTTTGCAACTTTGCCTCTTAGCTTGCAGTCATTTGCAAAGTTATGTGTTTGCTTTCCTATTTCACGGACAAGGCTTTATGTTGTCTACAGTTGCATGAAAATGTTTCCGCATGTCCTTTCTCCTAAGGGGATGCTTCTGTTCAGGGTTCCAGCCAAGCCTTTCTTCCCAGTGAATAATGTTACTCCCCTTCCTTCAACTCGCTATGGTTCGTATGCATAACAAGTAGCCACCGACTGATCCGTGGGAGGGTATATTTACTGCAGATATTAATATTATGCAGCTTGAAGCAGTAGGATAAATAAAAACGGACTCCTCTTGGAATAAACATTGTCCAGACCCATAAAAATGATCCAAAAGCTTTACTAAGCAGAGCTTTCTTCATGACAGACACAACAGCAAAGAATGATACGTCCAAATAGTTGTAAAGTATTGTGTGCATGTCCAGCACAGGTTCATCTTCTTACACATTCAAAATAATTCCAGAGCTAAAATCAAAGGTCTGTCTCTCCCCACACAGACTTTGTTAGCCTGGAGCTGTTTTCTCTTCAGAAAACACCTCCTTATCACATCCTTTGTTCTCTGTGGCTTAAAAAAATAGACTCAAAGGCCAACTCCCCAAGATGGTGATTTGCAGCTGGATAACCCTCTCACATGATCTAAAGTTAAACACCATTTGAGAGCTAGCAGAGAACCTCCTAAGTATAAGTATCAACCCATTCAGGTGCCCAGAGAGCTCTTTGTAGCCCAATGGAATTTTCCAATATCAAACCTTTAGCAAAACGCATTCAAACACATGCACAGTTATTTTCCATTTCAACGGGCAATTAAACAATTGTACTTAACAATATTGTGGGTCATGCATGGTTGGACAGTAGGCTAGAAGTGGCCCAAGGCAGGCTGTCTCAAGATATGGCAAAGAGAGATTTCCAAATTCTTATGGGAAGGGAAGAGACCCAGAATTAAACATCTGATTTTAATACCTATAAAGAACAGAGGAGGCTTCTCCCTACCTGATCTGAAACTATATTATGAGGCAGCCTGCCTCACATGGTTAAAGCACTGGTACAAACTGCAGGACCTGGACCTCCTGGATTTGGAGGGCTTTGACAATCGATGGGGATGGCATGCTTACCTTATATATGGAAAAGCCAAAATCCATAAAAACTTCACAAACCACATAATTAGGAAGTCACTTTTTGCAGTCTGGGAGAAATATTAGGAACTGTTGGAGCCCAAAGTTCCGTGGTGGACCTCCCCAATTGAAGCTTCCATGGTGAAAAGGAAAAATACAGAAATCTGGCCAACATATAAAACTCTTTTAAATTAAGAAGATAACCAATTAAAATTAAAAAGTTTTGAGGAATCGAGAGAGTATGTCTCAGATTGGTTCCAATACCATCAGGTACATGAAAATTTCAAATCTGATAAATAAAAGGGTTTTGTAATAGAAATCTCATGATTTGAAGCCCAGCTAGAAAATTCTAAAAGAAAAACCCTCTCCAAAGCATACCAACTCCTCCTTGACTGGGAAGTCAAGAAGCAGGAGGTCCCAGTGGCCATGGTTAAGTGGTCAAAAGACTTTGGGTATCCAATAACCAGGCCACAGTGGGAAAATTTGTGGAAGAATAATCGGAAATTCACGAAACTGTTATGTCTTAAAAGAAAACTTCCCAAAAATGCAACACCAATAGTATCTAACACCTTGGAAACTGTCAAAGATGTACAAAAGTGTCCCAAGTAACTGCTGGAGGTATGGAGATAAATCAGGCACCTTTTATCACATGTGGTGGCTATGCAATAATAATAATAATAATCCAGGCATTTTGGGAGAGGATCCACTTAGAAATACAAAAAATGACAAAGATTTCCGTTAAGAGAAAACCAGAAGCTTATCTTCTGGGGATCACAGATTTGGATATCCTGCAAAAAATGAAGAGTATATTTTTATATTCCACAGTGGCAGCAAGAGTTCTTATCACTACAAAGTGGAAGAGTGATGAAATCCCCTCTATCCATGAGTGGATCCAAAAGCTAACAGATTATGTGGCATTAGATAGTTTATCAGAAAAAACAAAAAAAACAAACTGAAACAGGAATTTATCTCAAAACGGCAAGTCTTCAAAATTTAATCGAAAAACAATTACAGTCATTTAAAGTCTGTCGCAGCATATGAATAACTTTAGTAGTCGATTTAAGAAATATATGAAACTTAAGATAAATCAATAATTAATTTAAGATAAAAATGTGTATTGGCAACAAAAAATAGATAATAGAAATAAGGAATGGATGGGAGGTCGGGTCTATAGTCTAAGGACTGCTTTTTGCTTTATTGATTTGTAATTAATATTGTATTTATCACTGTTTTGTTTGTATTTTTTGTTTTCTTTTTCCCTTTTTTGGGTATATCAATAATAATAATAATAATAATAATGATGATGATGATGATGATGATGATGGAAGTGGCCCAAGGGATGCAGATTGTGTGCTTCTGAATTAAAGACAGAAAACAATGGTATCTTGCTTGGAGACTATGGGTGTGTGTTTTAGGACACATTGGTGAAGGGATGATGGGACACACCCTTCTTTTGATAGGAAACGCCCTGTGTGGGGAAGGGAATGAGGGGGTCAAGGAGAGTCCATTGGAGGGGAGTGAGAAACATTTCTATTTTCAGCTGAGGAATGTTGGAGGGTATGTACATTTCCAAGCACAATTCAAAGTGTTGGCGCTGACCTTTAAAGCCCTAAATGGCCTCGGTCCAATATACCTGAAGGAGCATCTCTACCCCCATCGTTTAGCCTGGACACTGAGGTCCAGCTCTGAGGGCCTTCTGGCGGTTCCCTCACTGTGAGAAGCCAAGTTACAGGGAACCAGGCAGAGGGCCTTCTCGGTAGTGGTGCCCTCCCTGTGGAATGCCCTCCCACCAGATGTCAAAGGGAACAACAACTACCAAACTTTTAGAAGACATCTGAAGGCAGCCCTGTTTAGGGACGCTTGTAATGTTTGATGCATTACTGTATTTTAATATTTTGTTGGAAGCCGCCCAGAGTGGTTGGGGAAGCCTAGCCAGATGGGCAGGGCATAAATAAATTGTTGTTGTTGTTGTTGTTTAAAACTAGCTGTTCTAAAACAAACACACTTCGTAAGATTCCACATCTTGGAAGACTTTCAGAAAGAAAGAAAGAAAGAAAGAAAGAAAGAAAGAAAGAAAGAAAGAAAGGAAGGAAGGAAGGAAGGAAGGAAGGAAGGAAGGAAGGAAGGAAGGAAGGAAGGAAGAAAGGCAGGCAGGCAGGCAGGCAGGCAGGCAGGCATTTATAGCATTTATAGCAGGTAACCCTGTACCTTGTTTGGTCTGCATTTAAGAGTTAGAACTGCTTTCCAGTTTTCCAGACTTTTCCCAGCACTCTCCATCCATCCCCCACCGAGTTTCTTTTCCTGGGGAAAGCTTGTTAACAAAATCTCTCTCTTTTTTAAGTTTCTGTAAATGACTAACCCCAGGCATCCAACTTTTATTATCGGGCTCTGCTCTCTATAATCTTCTTCCCCCACTCCAGACAACGGCATGCTGCTTTATGTGTTGAGAAGCTAAAAATGGTGCCATCCTCTCCGGAAACCGTGGCTCAGGGATGGCTCAGCCGAGACTCTGCTCCTCCAAGTCTGATTCTGTTCATTACCATTTGGAAAAGGGTAGATAGGGGACCTGAAAGGAAGATTGGGGAACTGACTGAGGAACAATGCGAAAGAATGAGGAAGGTGTTTTTGGAAGGGAAGACCTCCAGAGTACCTGTGCCCTAGTTCTCAAAGCATGTATTAATGAAATGCAGGGAAAGGAGCAAGGCAACAGCAAATCACACTGTGCAAGATGGAGTCAACTCTGAATGAATGAATTTTATTATTACGGTCACAGACCAGTTCCGGCTCACTTACAGTATCAGGAAAATCATAAAACACATCAGGAATACATTGAATTGCAATGGGGTGTAACAGAAACAATTCAGATATAGCGGCAGTTAAAAATATATATTAAATCTTGTTCACTAAAATATAACCTAAAATTGTCATTTGAAACCTTAATCATTTTGGTAGTACAGCTTGTTCCCTAAGTTTGATGGCAGTCACACAGAAATTAGCCACCCTTAGTGTGATCTCTATATCCTTGTCCTCTACCAGGAATTTGAGACATGGAAGTTCGGACTCATTTGGAGATTTCTGTATAAGAGGAGTGATAAATACCGACTGTATATCTCCGTAGAAACAACAGCATAACAAGACATGAGAGACAGTTTCTACCTCCATCAAGCCGCAGGGGCAGACTTGTTTCATGTATGGTTTACCCTCGAATCTGCCCTGCAATAAGGCAGATGGCAGCATATTGAATCTAGCGAGGGTAAATGGAAGTCAACTCTTTATTAGCAAGAACAGGACCTTGCATAGGAGTGTCAGGAATAACGAGCACAGCAACTGATCTTTGGTAGATCTTGCCCCCATGAAGCTGTTGCGGAGACTGAAGGTCTCCCTTCCCACAGCTGCCTAGGTTAGGTTATCTCCTCTCTGGGTTTCCCCCCAAGCAATCTGAGACTGCTCCTGCATGCAGCTAACTTCTCCTCCACCCTCTTCATCCCTCTTCTGGTTCTGGGAGTCCAATGAGGAGAGGAGCTCATCACAGCAAGAGGAGACACGCATGCCTCTTCACCAACCAGACTCATCTCTGTCTCTTGGCCTCTCCTGCTTCAGCTTCTGCCCATGATTAGATATAATTCCCCTGTTCAGGGAAGTTTTTTTTTGAGCTGCAAAAACAAACCCTGATTCTTATACCACCACCACTAAGCTCCACCTCATCTTATAGAATAGAACAGGGATGTCCAACACGTCGATCTCAATCTACTGGTCGATCCCTGTGAGGTTTTGGTAGATCGCGGTTGATCGCTGGCCCCCTTCTGGCCCCACCCCCTCTCCCTGTTCTGGCCTCTATTGTTACAGAAGCAAAATTTGACCTTCTCCTGTTAGGCAAAGACCACAAGTCAACCCAGATTGTCGCCAGATTCTGCGCACAGATCTGTAGGCACAGACCACCCCCCAATTCAATCTAGTTTGTTAAGAAAATCCCCAAACTCGGATCCACGGGCGACTCTGGGTCATTTCTCTAAGGTAGTCTATCTTAAAGTTTTTATGTGTTTATATGCCTATCGCATTTTTAAACTTAAAATCCATTGTTGTGTATTGTTTTAAATGTTTGTTTTGTTATTGTGGTTGTAGTTCCATTTGTGTTTCACAAGCTGGTATCTGACCGTAATAAATTTCATGCTCATGTTACAGAATGGAAGCCGGAGTTTAGAAGCGGAGGCTGTTATCTGGCCAGCGATCGTAAGGTTAGCGGCTCCTTCCTATATATTTTCAAATATATAAAAGGATGTCACATAGAGGAGGGAGAAAGGTTGTTTTCTGCTGCTCCAGAGAAGCGGACACGGAGCAATGGATCCAAACTACAAGAAAGAAGATTCCACCTAAACATTAGGAAGCACTTCCTGACAGTAAGAGCTGTTTGACAGTGGAATTTGCTGCCAAGGAGTGTGGTGGAGTCTCCTTCTTTGGAGGTCTTTAAGCAGAGGCTTGACAGCCATATGTCAGGAGTGCTCTGATGGTGTTTCCTGCTTGGCAGGGGGTTGGACTTGATGGCCCTTGTGCAGTGGCGTAGCGTGGGTTGTCAGCACCCGGGGCAAGGCAAGTAATTTGCACCCCCTAACCCGTGGATTTGCGCCCCCTAACCCTAACCCCCAGATGTTGCGCCCGGTGCGGCCGGGCCCCCCTGCACCCCCCACGCTACGCCACTGCCCTTGTGGTCTCTTCCAACTCTATGATTCTATGATTCTATGATTCTATGATTCCTTCTGTTCCTCCCTCCCTCAGAAGAGCTGCAAAAAAGTCCCTAACCCCCCCCCAAAAGGGGCATTTTCCCTCCCCCGAAAAAGTTCAACAACTTTGACCTGCACCCCTAAAAAACAGGGGTAGATCACTACCAGATTTTAATTTTGAAAGTAGATTGCAGTCTCTCAGGAGTTGGCCACCCCTGGAATAGAACCATGGAAGGGACACCAAGGGCCATCTAGTCCAACCGATAGGAATCTCATAAGGCTTCTCTTCCAATCACCTTTAGCATATGAACTCTGTTCCCTGTATATCAGTCTTTGAGCCTCTGGGAAGAACTTGGCAACCCAATCTGAAGAGCATCTCAGATGAGGTTGCAAGGGCTTGTGTCCTCCCACCCTAACTTCGCCCTGACAGATCCCTCTGTTGCCTGTTTTCCCTCTTAACTCGCTGTGTGTCAGCTTTGCACCCTGAGTCAAACGAGGAGCTCATCTGGGCACTGTTTCTCTCCGCCGCCTCTCAAATGAGGGCACCAATAAGTTAATTGCCAGGTTAATGCTGTGCAAATGCATGTTATTTCACAACTGCGCTGAGGTAACTGCATGTGACACGCTAGTCATTAGGCAGTAATTTGTGGTGCTTCTCTCACGTCATTTCCTGGACGGCCATGCAATTAATCTGTGCCAGAATCTATGTTCAGCAGAGTTGCCATCCACAGCCGTGTTGCTCCCGCTGTTAAAATATTAAGGGTTTCTTTTTTCTTTCCTGCAGGCCCTTCTCCCCCTTTCACCAATCCCTTCTTCCTGTGTCTCAAGATCTAATAGGGAATGTTAATCTTCTTGCAACTTCTGTGAAACTTCAGGATGCTGTCCTTTGTTTTAGAATAACAAAATCCTCCATCATCCCTGCTGATTCCCAGCATCGAGTCACTGTGTGGGAGAAGGAAAAAAGTAAGGCTCAGGACCACAATACCTAAAGGACTGCCTCTCTCCACATGAACCAACCTGGACCCTGAGATCATCTTCTGAGGCCCTTCTTCATGTGGTTCCTCCACAAGAGGTCCAGAGGGTGGCAACATGAGAACGGGGCCTTTTCTGCACTGGCTCCCCATTTGTGGAATGCTCTCCCCAGTGAGGTTCGCATGGCGCCTTCATTATACACCTCTAGGTGCCAGACGAAAACACAGGAAGAACTGTGAGGGGAGAGACTCCATCAGGCAAGGCCTCCTTCCACCTGCCAGTTTCTGCTTCTCAATTTGTATTGTATTATTTTATGTATTGTGGCTTGCCGTTGTTTTATTGATTATAGTTTATAAATTATTTGTTGTAACTATTGAGTGGATTTCTGTTTAACTTTTATATGTTGTTATTATTTAATACTATTATAATGATTGCTGAATGTTAATTTTTCGATGTAGGTTGCCTATTTTGAAGTTTTGTTATCGCATTTTTGTATTGCATTCGCTTGTTATAAGATGTACATTTTTTGTTTCTTCAGCTTGTAAACCTCCATGAGTATTCTAAAATAGAAAGACGGTGTACAAATTAAAAATGATGATGATGATGATTCCTCTTCAACCAGGCCTTTGCATGACTGATGTCTGATGCTCTTTTAAATGTGTTGTGGGAGAGGAGAATTACTGGTTTGTTTTTGTTCTTATTTTTAGTATGCATTTTGTGTTTTTGTACTGTGATTTTATGTTGTGACTGCCCTGAGACCTGCAGGTGTTGTTGTTGTTTAGTCATTTAGTTGTGTCCGACTCTTCGTGACCCCATGGACCAGAGCACGCCAGGCACTCCTGTCTTCCACTGCCTCCCGCAGTTTGGTCAAACTCATGCTGGTAGCTTCGAGAACACTGTCCAACCATCTCATCCTCTGTCGTCCCCTTCTCCTTGTGCCCTCCATCTTTCCCAACATCAGGGTCTTTTCCAGGGAGTCTTCTCTTCTCATGAGGTGGCCAAAGTATTGGAGCCTCAGCTTCACGATCTGTCCTTCCAGTGAGCACTCAGGGCTGATTTCCTTAAGAATGGATAGGTTTGATCTTCTTGCAGTCCATGGGACTCTCAAGAGTCTCCTCCAGCCCCATAATTCAAAAGCATCAATTCTGCATTATATACTGCCCTACACCTGCAGGTGTAGGGCAGTATACAAATTTAATAAATAATAATAATAACAACAACAAATGAGGTGGATATTGGGGGGGGGGCTAACACATCCCCCTACTCAGTCACGGCAGCAGCAAAATACATCATATATATATTTATTTGTTCCCCACATTTTTTCCCTCCAAGTGCTGGTTTTGACCTTTAAAGCCCTATGTGGCCTAGGACCCATGTACCTATGGGACCGCCTCTCCTGTTATGCCCCATGGAGGACCTTAAGGTCCACAAATAACAACACTTTCGAGGTCCTGAGCCTCAAGGAGGTTAGATTGGTTTCAACTAGGGCCAGGGCCTTTTCAGTACTGGCCCCGACTTGGTGGAACACTCTATCACAAGAGACCAGGGCCCTGCGGGACTTGACATCTTTCCGCAGGGCCTGCAAGACAGAGCTGTTCCGCCTGGCCTTTGGTTTGGACTTGGTCTGGTCTGACCCATATGTTTCCCTCCCCTTTATGGTCTGGATTTATTAGCTACTTTAAAATGAGGCTGCATTTTAAATTACATTTTAACCTGTATTTTAAATTGTTTTCCCCCCTTTTCCTCCCCTATTACGTTTTACTGTGATTTTATTGGTGTTAGCCACCCTGAGCCCGGCTCTGGCTGGGGAGGACGGGGTATCTGCTCCATCAGATACCTTGGTCCCAAGTCGCCAAGGGCTTGATTCGTAAGCTGCAATGAGTCACAGCTGAGCATCTCAATCAACTCCATCTTGCTTAGTCCTGCACAATGCTCGCTGAACTGAGGTTATGCTGATCATAGTTCTCCTGAGACGAACCCTTAGGTGGGTTGCCTAGTCTGACTGGAGCATAATCCTGTGGTTTTCGTTCACGGCAGAGATTCATTAGATCATCGCCACGACACCTGACCAATTAAAAGAGACAGGAGCCAGTCCACAGAGAAATAACCTGGCCTGGAGGAAAGTATTATTTACCTTTCTCAGCGCTATGCAAACAAGAATTAAAGTGCACCGATGTTCCCAGGAACACTGCAGTGCCAATTAGAAAAGCTTTAAAGAATAATAAGTGAGCACCTGCACCATCAGGGACGTGGGTGGCGCTGTGGGTAAAAGCCTCAGAGCCTAGGGCTTGCCGATCGAAAGGTCGGCGGTTCGAATCCCCGCGGCGGGGTGCGCTCCCATTGCTCGGTCCCACCGCCTGCCAACCTAGCAGTTCGAAAGACCCCCGGGTGCAAATAGATAAATAGGGACCGCTTACTAGTGGGAAGGTACACGGCGTTCCGTGTGCGGCTCTGGCTTGCCAGAGCAGCGATGTCACGCTGGCCATATGACCCGGAAGTGTCTGCGGACAGCGCTGGCCCCCGGCCTCTTGAGTGAGATGCGTGCACAACCCTAGAGTCTGTCAAGACTGGCCCGTACGGGCAGGGGTACCTTTACCTTTACCTTACCTGCACCATCAAGTCCCTTCATATCAGCATTCACAAGCATCAGTGTTCTCAAGCCTGCATCCCAGCCTGGAAAGGATCTTGATGTCAAGAATGTATCTCTGTACTTTTCCAGCAGCTTTCCCTAGGGCAGATTCCTGCTACAACCTGATGATGAGCACAAGGACACATTCCAGAATCCTCTGCACAGAGAAATGCGAGGTTTTCGCCTAAGGTGCTAAAATACTTCAGACGTTTGTTGTAGACTTTTTCCAGTTCCACGGACAGCACCAGATTCAGGGCAGTATGGGAGTTTTCCTTGCACAGGGGCACTGAGCCGAGGGGGAGGACAACAACAACAACAACAACAACAACAACAACAACAACAACTTTTATCTGTAAGCTGCCTTGTGTCCCTGTCAGGGGGAAATGGGGTAGTAGTAGTAGTAATAATATTATGGGAATGTTCAGGGAGGCAGGAGAGGCTATATTGTTTATTAATATCCTTGCATTAGCAAGTTCCTTAGCAGAGTTTACATTCCCCTTTTAAACGGACAGCAGATAGCTGGTTGCAGGCTTGTGTAAGCCTCTCACTATTAGGTTCCTGGTAAGCTCCCTTATATCCCTCTTAAAAGAATAAACACGCCACAATCTTGTGTAAAGTATATAAAAGATGTTTACTCAAATCATCAGTTCACAGTTGGATCCCTGAAGGCAGACTTAGTTATAAAGTATATACATGTGGGTCTATCCCATATGGGAATAGTCCCTTTGTTGACAGAACAGAGCATCCCTAGCTAAAAAGCTTCTGATCCAACGATGGAGCAAGTCAAAGAGAGAAAGATGGCTGCGTGTCTTGTCCTTCTGTTACCTGGACAGGTAAGGTCATGCCCACCTCTAGTCACATGCAAAGGAAGAATGCTCCAGCTCAGGAGGAAACAGGAAGTTTCCTTGCATGTCCACTCTAGGAAAACAAGGAATGTTGTACTTGACTGCTACTTATGTATCACATCCCACAAATATTTTGGTTGCCCTTTCCTAAACTTTTTCCAACACCACATTATCCTTCTTGAGGTCAGGTTTTCAGACCACACCCATGCCAGTCGGCATTGTATATCACCTGTTTCTTCCTTCAAGGTGAGCCAAAGGTTAGGGCTGTCAGACATCCGGGATTTTCTGAAAATCTGCCAAAATGTCCGGCAAACCATGTTGGAAGTGTAGATTTTCTGGTGAATCAACAGCTTTGGCCAACGAAAGCTCAACAACTTTTGCATCCAGATTTTCACTTTATGAAATATGGCCACCCTAGCATTGGTATTGCCCATGGTATTAATGGCTGTTTCAGTAATTCTGGACCACTGTACAGTTGCTCTTCCGGTATTTGTATGTATGTTGTATATACACAACATCCTTGCACATTTCACTCGGAAGAATGACGACTTTCATATCAAGCCAGTCAAAAGCGCATTTGTTTGATTAAAGAAATAACTCAAAGATGAGACAGAGAATTAAAAATGTGAAATTTATATGTTGTAGATTAGTTGGAATGACTTTGGGGGTGACAACTGAGGCTCACGTTGGATGAGAGAAGGAACACACTCGTTCTGTGGATAGAATGAGCATAATTGGCTTTTTCCAAGGGTTAAAATGCAGATTTCTCCCACCATGTTATCCATCTTATAGCAAGCGTGGCGAATAATAATTTATTATTTATACCCCGCCCATCTGGCTGGGCCTCCCCAGCCACTCTGGGCGGCTCCCCCAAAAATATTAGAATACTGTAATACATCAAACATTAAAAGCTTCCCTAAACAGGGCTGCCTTCAGATGTCTTCTAAAAGTCTGGTAGTTGTTGTTCTCTTTGACATGTGGTGGGAGGGCCTTTCACAGGGAGGGCGCCACTACCGAGAAGGCCCTCTGCCTGGTTCCCTGTAACTTGGTTTATTGCAGGGAGGGAACCACCAGAAGGCCCTCGGTGCTGGACCTCAGTGTCCGGGTAGAACGATGGGGGTGGAGACGCTCCTTCAGATATACTGGACCGAGGCTGTTTAGAGCTTTAAAGGTCAGCACCAACACTTTGAATTGTGCTCGGAAACATACTGGGAGCCAATGTAGGTCTTTCAAGACCGGTGTTATATGGTCTCAGCGGCCGCTCCCAGTCACCAGTCTAGCTGCCGCATTCTGGATTAGTTGTAGTTTCCAGGTCACCTTCAAAGGTAGCCCCACATAGAGCGCATTGCAGTAGTCCAAGCGGGAGATAACCAGAGCATGCACCACTCTGGCAAGGCAGTCCGCGGGCAGATAGGGTCTCAGCCTACGTACCAGATGGAGCTGGTAAACAGCTGCCCTGGACACAGATTTGACCTGTGCCTCCATGGACAGCTGTGAGTCCAAAATGACTCCCAGGCTGCGCACCTGGTCCTTCAGGGGCACAGTTACTCCATTCAGGACCAGGGAATCCTCCATACTTGCCCGCCTCCTGTTCCCCAAAAACAGTACTTCTGTCTTGTCAGGATTCAACCTAAATCTGTTAGCCACCATCCATCCTCCAACCGCCTCCAGACACTCACACAGGGCCTTCACCGCCTTCACTGGTTCTGATTTAAAAGAGAGGTAGAGCTGGGTATCATCCACATACTGATGAACACCCAGCCCAAACCTCCTGATGATCTCTCCCAGCGGCTGCATGTAAATGTTGAAAAGCATGGGGGAGAGGACAGAACCCTGAGGCACCCCACAAGTGAGAGCCCAGGGGTCTGAACACTCATCCCTTCAGCTCACCAGCCAATCTTGGTCTGGCAGGGGGTCCAAACCCTGTCTACTATCAATCACATCAAAGGCAGAAAGGCAGAAAGGCAGATTTCAATTCTGCATTGGCTGCAGGTGCCTGTTGCCGGCAGGCAGCAAAAGAAAGCAGCCTCATGTTTTTTTCAGGCATTGCTGTACACAAGAAAAGCCCCTCTTGCTGATGCTCTGCAAAAAGACTCTGCTTTTTGCAGACATAGGGTGTGAGAGGGACTTCTCTCTTTCACAGTGATGCCTGTAAAATGCAAACTTCTTTCTATCTTCACCATCACCAGTTGATGGATAAGCAAGTGATGGATGTGGCTTGGTAGAGGGACCAGATGGAGAGACCAGGAAGGCTGAGGTTCCCAGAACTGTCTGCGCACTTGAACATGGAACATAATACACAATTAATCCATTGGCAGGTAATGATGTGCATTGAACGTGCAGCAGTGATTCAGTTTGGTGGCTCGCAGAGAGCTTTTGAATAGGGAATGCGGCGAGTAATTAAACTAGCTGCAGGCAGATTATGTTCAACAACAGTTCAGATACGCATGATGAAAGCTGCTTATCTGCTTTCGATGAAAGTCGGTGGAGGGATTGCTCAGGTATATCTCAGGAAAACGGGCTGCAGTAAATGCAAGCAGACCATCTCTCTGAGCAGGGCTGTTTTAAGCATATGTGGCGCCGGGGTGCAAAGATCTGTCCGGTGCCCCTCCCCCAGGTTGCCCAGGCCCACAGGAGGGCGGAGCTGGCCGGCCACCTCAGCATCTTGCTGGCTCAGTCGCCCCCAAACTCGCGGCACAGAGCTGTCCACAGCAGAAGAGCTCACTGCGGCACTCTGACCGACAGGCGGGTTCTTCCCTGAACTCAACTCTCAGGCCCCGGACTCTCAGCCTGGCGCCGCTGACAGCCCGGCACCCGGGTGCCCCTAGCACCTATTGGTAATATGGCCCTGTCTCTGAGTAAGTCAGAAATTGCAAGGCAGATGAATGGGAATTCCAAAGCCTGCACCCAAATCCTGCTGTGACAATACATAGTTACTCCTTCAGCAGATCTTATTTCTGAATTATGTCCCTGCTGAAATACACCTGGATATAATGGTCAGGGGTCCCTTTACCTTTATCTTTAGCCTATCGGTTATTGTAATTATCTTTTGAATGTTTTTAAATTACTTTTTTTTTTAATTGATAACTTCAATGTTTTTTGGGGGGAGGGTTGTTTTTGTAAACTGCTGAGAGACTTTATTGCAATCAAGTGATATATACATTATCTTTAATAAATGATTTCATACCGTTGATTACTTGGAATTAACTTCCCACTCTTTTTTAAAAAAGACAATATATCTCTTTTTTTTAAAAAAATGCAGAAAGCCTAATAAATAAACCAAACACTAAAGCAGATTCTGATAATGTGAAGATTAAAATGGATGGGTCATAAATAACTCTTCTCACACCCATACACACAGAGATTTTTTTTATTATGAAAGGTAGGAGAAATAATTTTGCCAGCATTCGTGATGGTTTTAAATAGCGTATTCATCTATATTTTAATACCTCCGCGTTGGGTGTTAGCAGAAATAAATAGGAAGAAGATAGACTAGCATAGCTTTACTTCCATTTGTATTTGTCCTTTTCTAATGCAGGGTTTGCCAGGATCCAGTCCAACTGTGCTCTGCCATAACTTTTGTGATCTTATATAGCCAATCTTGACTCTGCACCATTGGTTGTGACTCTGCCCTTCCAGTAAGGTAAAAGGTAGAGGACCCCTGGATGGTTAAGTCCAGTCAAAGGTGACTCTGGGGTTGTGGCACTCATCTCACTTTCAGGCCAAGGGAGCTGGCGTTTGTCCACAGACAGCTCTCCAGGTCATGTGGCCAGCAGAACTAAACCGCTACTGGCACAATGGGACACCGTGACGGAAACCAGAGTGCACGGAAACGCTGTTTACCTTCCCACCACAGCGTTACCTATTTATCTACTTGCACTGGTGTGCTTTCGAACTGCTAGGTTGGCAGGAGCTGGGGCAGAGCAATGGGAGCTCACCCCGTCGCGGGGATTCGAACCGCCGACCTTCTGATCAGCAAGCCCAAGAGGCTCGGTGGTTTAGACCACAGCGCCACCCACTGCCCTTCAACGCAGCCTCTCTTAGGACAGGCCTAGGCCTAGGAGAAAGCTCCATTCAGAGCAGTCCATGGTGCTGCAGGCGGACCAGTGATCTGCATCAGTTCAACAGCTCTGTGTGTTTGGATGCCTCATTCCCGTGAGCGAATCATTCCTCCCAATTAGAGTGTAAAACATGAATTCATTGATAAGACAGCAGTACTGGGGGGGGGGGGTGATGACATTAAAAAAAAAGGCATCTCCTTGCAACTCTTTCTATGGGAATTAATTTGATGCGGAAGCCAGGATTATCGTTCAGGCAATGGGAGTACACCTGAGTGCTGTTTGTTTCATGGCCTAATTTTATTATTTTCAGATCAGCCATTTAATGCTCAGCTGGCGGTCGTATTTCGTTATGGCCTTGGTGGCATTTCATAACATTTTGCAGAGATGAATGATGATAGTGCCTCTTGCAAGAAAACAAACACTGGAGAGAGAGAGAGAGAGAACGCTGTCTTCCTTCAGCCAAACTGTTGTCACTTTGTGATTACACTGGTGAAGTTATTGCTTTTAAATGTGGGGATTGACCAGAGGATGTGGTTGATTGTATACACTATACACACAGCAAAAAAAAGGTTAAATAAATAAACAAATTCCAGAATGCTCTGCCAATAGAGATTCATCAGGTGCCTTCTGTTCTGAGTTTTAAGCTCCCCCTGAAAACCTTTTTTTTTATTATTCTGGCAGGCCTAGGAAGGCAATAAAGAAGACATCCACAACGGTTAATTGATGCCTGTTTTTAGCTTTTTATATGGTTTTTTATTGTACAGCCTTATGTTTTATTGCTGTAAACCACTTTAACATACACAGACACACATATAATGACATACTGGTATATATTTTATAAATAAACTGATATAATAATAATAATAATAATAATAATAATAATAATAATAATATAAAATTATTTGTACCCAGCCTATCTGACTGGGTTGCCTCAGCCACTCTGGGTGGCTTCCAAAACATATATAAACATAATTAAACATTAAACATTAAAAAGCTCCCCTATATAGGACTGACCTGCTGGCAGCCTGATGGGCCCTGCTGAGGGCTCTGTTTTTGTTTTAAATTGCTTTTATTTTTTATCTATGTCATTTTAAACTGTGATTGATATTAATGCTGTATTCTTAGTTTTTGTTTTAGATTTTATTATTTATGTGGAAATTGTTTCCCATTTGGCTGTGTACTTTCTGATGTGTTTTATTTGTTGTTTCTTACTTTTGTTATGTTGGTAATTATGTAAATCTTGTCATGTTGGAAGCCGCCTTGAGCACTGTTTTAACTATGGAAAGGTGGCATACAAATAAAATGATGTTGCCTTCAGATGTCTTCTAAAGGTTGCATGGTTTCTCATCTCCTTGATATCTGATAGACATGAATGGGGCTCAGACTTACTACTTTTTCTGGAGTTCTCATGAAGCCTGCAGTCACTCTTGAGAAGCAGAACGAGTGTTTGGTTTAGAAGATGTAAAGTTCTCTAGGGGTTGATCAAGGAACCTCTCCAATTTCTCCCCTTAGGGTTAGGGTTAGGGTAAGGGTTTGGGCAGGGGTCAGCAACCTTTTTCAGCCGTGGGCTGGTCCACCGTCCCTCAGACCTTGTGGAAGGCCTGACTATATTTTGGAAAAAGAAGAAGAAGAATGAATTCCTATGCCCCACAAATAACCAGGAGATGCATTTTAAACAAAAGCACACATTCTACTCATGTAAAAACACGCTGATTCCTAGACCACCTGTGGGCCAGATTGAGAAGGCGATTGGGCTGCATCTGGCCCCCCGGCCTTAGGTTGCCTACCCCTGGGTTAGGGTTAGGTTAAGTGTTAGGTTAAGGGTTAGGGCTAGGGTTAGGGTTAGGGTAAAGATTAGGACTAGGGTAAGGGTTAGGGTTACCTTCATGAACATCTACATTTGGGGACATGGCTTGCACAGAAGCCTAATGGTAGCTTGATTCAGCATCATGCTCACGCTAATTTATCATATCCATGAGGCTAATTTATAGTTGAATGACTGCTAAATATAAGCATTTTTTTTTAATAAATATTTTATTGGATTTTACAACAAACACAAAACAACAAAAGATAAAAGACAACACAGCAAAAAGAAGAAAAAATAGAAAAGAAAAACACAGCGACATAACAGCAAAAAATGTAAAAAAGAGAAAAATAAAAATATTAAAAACAATTTTTGTCTCCTTGTATTCTTTACATTAACTTGTTTCTCCGACCTCCCCAGACCTCCCTTCTCTGTATTCCAGATCGTATATTCTGTCAGCAAATTCCTTCCCTCTGTCATAATTTGATTTTATCATAATCTTAATATCTTAATATAATTACATTTCCTTATATCTTAAAATATATAGATCTTTATCTTTACCCTTTTTTACTAATAACCTTTTACATTCAATCTGGTGTCATCAAACATTCATTATCTTATAGTGTTTCTGTAAATAGTCTTTAAATTTCCTCCAATCTTCCTTCACCGTCTCTGAAGGAATAAATATAAATATAAGCATTCACATCCTCAAATTTTTCTTCAGACAGGTAACGTTGTGGTGGACGTGGTGCCATAAAATATGGTGTCCTAAGCAAGATTTACAAGAAGCATTGGGAACTGATTGCTGCTTGATGAGATTAGTGATGAGGACATGGTGTCTGGCCCCGCACGTCAGAAAAGAGTGAAACAGCTGAGAGGTTTAAGTGAGGAGGGAGAAATGGAGGCATTCATAAACAAATTAAGGAAGGCTTTAGCAGCAGACTGGGCTGCAGCGTTACAGTCTTTAGAAGCTAAAATAGAAACTTTATTAAAGAGCATAGTCTAGAGGTCTCGCATACCGCAAATGAAGCCCTTAATATGAGTTCATCTAGTCAATCAGGATTGCAACTACTTGCGAAAGGCAAATGAAGACCTTGAACTAAAGTGGGAGCAACATTCAAATTGGGATAGAAGGGAACATTTTCATCTTTGCAGAGTTCCAGAACTGGAGGAAGGGGAAGACATGGTTGATTTAATAGTGGAATGGATAAAAAACTTAAATATAAATGCCTCTCTTTCTCTGGCTAATATAGTGAGAGCACACAGAATTACATCTGCATTAAAAAAAAATGCACCTGCAGTACTTAGAGACATTACCTGGTGATAAGAGAATAGATGATGTAAGGAGGGAGACCAAGATAGGACAAGAGGTAGAAAGGGAACACCTAGCTACTTTAAATGAATTCAAATCTCCAGGGCCTGGTACCCTCCAAGGATATCAAAGGAGCTTGCGGATGTAATCTTTGAGCCTTGAGAATTCTTGAAGAACAGGTGAGGTCCCTGCAGACTGGAGGTGGGCTAATGTTGTCCCCATCTTCAAAAAGAGGGGAAAGAAGACCTAGGTAACTAATGACAGGTGAGCTTGACACTAATATGAGGAAAGATCCTAGAAGAGATAATTCAACTGTTGGTCTGTGAGCACTTAGAAAAGGATGCTGTGATTACAAAGACCCAGCATGGGTTTTTCAAAAATAAGTCATGTCAAACAAATCTCAATCTCTCTCTCTCTCTCTCGGATGGAGTTACAAGCTTGGTGGATCAGGGGAATGCTGTGGACATAGTGTATCTTGATTTCAGTAAGGCTTTTAACAAAGTCCCCAATGATGTTCTTGCGAGGAAGCTGGTAAAAAATAGGTTGAACAAGGTAACTGTTTGGTGGATTTGTGGCTGGTTGGCTGCCCGGACGCAAAGAGTACTCATTAATGGTTCCCCGACAAGTGGAGTGCCACAGGGTTCTGTCCTGGGCCCCTGGTTGTTCAACATCTTTATCAATAACCTGGATGAAGGAATTGAGCGGATGCTTATCAAATTTGCAGGTGACAATGATCTGAGTCAGTATAAGACAGCTGCTTATGTTACTGGGGACTCTGTGTTGACAACATTCACCCCAGATCTGAAATTGGGTATAGTCGTGTCCTGGACCTCTTAGAAGTTGGCACCCCCCATTTCTCCCTCCTCCCCAGTTTTGAATGTGGCTCTGATTGTGAGCCTTCCTCTTTCCCCATGCAAAACCGAGCTTCGCTTCAGCCCAATGCATACAGAACTCTCTCCCTTCAGTCTTTGATCTCAACTGCTGTTGCCTTTGGAAATAATTTCAGCTTTGACTCCCATGTCTATTCACTACTTTGATAAAAAGAGCAAGTGAAAGTGAGGGAGAGAGGGAGGGGGACAACAGCCCACGCTGACAATGGGAGTCCTGCATCTTGGAGCCCAATGGAACAAAGGAACTAAGTGGCCCAAATTATGTAAAATTGTATTTGATTTTTCTGTCAGAGACATATATCCGAGGCTGCCCAATTTTCCTTTCTGTCTGTTGCATTGATTACTATAGTAACAACATCGGACTCTCTAATTTGCTTGATTGCAGGCTGAGAGTTGGAGGAACAACAGATTGGTGAACTGTTCAGAAAGGAAATAGAAGGCCATTTCTATTATTTATTTTTTGAGATGTCCACAAGGAACATTCGGTCTTCTTGGAATCACAAGAAAAAGGTGAAGATCCCTAATGTTCGCCAATTTTGCAATGGGGAAAACATATTTTCTTATATTTGCTCCCTTCCTCCACTTCCTTTGAATGCCTATTTTCCTTTCTCCTTAAAAATAGCTTCTTCTTTGTCGCCTTTCACATCAGCCCTGCAATCCATATACGCTTCAAACCAACCCAGGAGTGGAGCTGCTATGAATAGGCTCTTGCAGGAACCCAAAGGACTAGAGGCTTAGCCAATCAGTTGTGCCAGGATAGAAAACCAACATTTCTATTGGAGGGAAGTTACTAGTAGGGTTGAACCTCCTTGCTTCCTCCCACCCCAAACTGTCATGTGACAAAGGTATATGACAGCAGAAGCAGTAAAGGACGCAGTAAAGCAGTCTAGAAAAGTCGAGAAATGCTGTAAAGCTGCACAATCACTCAGCGTGCTGAATCACTGTGACTCATTGAAGGAATGACCACCGGGTGTGGAGCACACTTCCACCCGCAGACAAGCCACAGCTGTCTGAACATCATGCCCTCTATCTAACCTTTGGCTTTCTCAGTGGTCTGCCGCACCCTGTCTGTAACCTTTGTCTCCCTCGTCATACATTGTGCAAGGGGAAAGTGACACGGAGTTATCTGTTTGTTTCTGCAATAAATCCTCCTTTTTTAATTAACGACGCTTACTGTGCTATCAATGGGACGCGGGTGGCGCTGTGGGTTAAACCACAGAGCCTAGGACTTGCCGATCGGAAGATCGGCGGTTCGAATCCCCGCGACAGGGTGAGCTCCCGTTGCTCGGTCCCAGCTCCTGCCCACCTAGCAGTTCGAAAGCACGTCAAAGTGCAAGTAGATAAATAGGTACCGCTCCAGCGGGAAGGTAAACGGCATTTCCATGCGCTGCTCTGGTTTGCCAGATGCGGCTTAGTCATGCTGGCCACATGACCCAGAAGCTGTACGCCGGCTCCCACGGCCAATAAAGCGAGATGAGCGGTGTTATGTACTGAAGTTCTCACCCTGGGCCAGCAGGGGAATACTGTAGATAGTTTTCACTCAGGTCCACTCAGGCGGGAAACCCTGGGTTGTTGTTGCTACAATGTTGACAGCCGGCTGCCTATAAAAGCAGGCCGACTGAGCTGTTTGCTGTTCAGTTCTGTTCCAGCTTACAAAATAAAGAGCTGCTTTGGAGAAATCGCTGTGTCGTCTGCCATGTCTACCCACTATTTAACAAGCGCCACAGCCCCAGAGTCGGTCATGACTGGACCTAATGGTCAGGGGTCCCTTTACCTTTACCTTATTGTGCTATCAAGCTGGGAACACTCAGCCAGAGTGCCCTAGAACTGAAGAATTGGAAGGGACTCTGATGATCATCAAGTCCAACCCCCCTGCAATACAGCACTATGAAGCTGTCCCATACGGGGATTGAACCTGCAGCCTTTGCATTATCAGCACCATGCCCTAACCAACTGAGCTATCCAGGTTCGCTGCATTCTGGGATGATGCACCCCCCAAGGTGCAATGCACATTCTTGTTCTTTATTGTTCAGCATGCCTCTGTGCTTAAAAGAGCATCATGTGGGAGTTCCTTTGTCGTTTTAAAGAAAACCGACACCATTAAAAAACGCTCGTCGTTAATCTAATTAATTTCCTCCTTAACGACGATTCGTTCTCAGCTACACACAGTTGCAAGTCTCCCCGGAGTATTCCGAATATGTGTAAACGAAATCTTAATTCCATTTGCTTGCATTATGCATAAATGGAATAATCACCCTTTGTTTCCAGAGAAACTATCGAGGGAGCAGATCTCGAGCAATTTTTAAAATTAAAAGATATACATATATGTATAAAGAAGGTCTTTTGCATCAGACACTGATAGCATACTGTTCTCTGCTCACACCCCCTCTTGTCAAGTTGACAGATGAAATAGACAGGCTCAGGATAATCATTTCCACAGTGATTAACCAGGCTAGCAAGGTGTTATTCATTCAAGTCAGGAAAAATCATTTCTACAGAAAGCATGCTCCATGGTGGCTTGGGGTATCAACCCCACTGTGCTGCTGCAGTTGTTAATTCAGTTTATGAGTTTATTTACTGGGTTTTTTTTATTGGTTGCTTGTTTACCAAGGTAAGCTCAAAGCAGATTACAATATTTAAAAACAAACAAACACACATATTGAAACCTGCATTAATGAACAAAGAAAAATATAAAAGAATTGTTTAGTCATTTAGTCGTGTCCGACTCTTCGTGACCCCATGGACCAGAGCACGCCAGGCACTTCTGTCTTCTACTGCCTCCCACAGTTTGGTCAAACTCATGCTGGTCGCTTTGCGAACACTATCCAACCATCTCGTCCTCTGTCCTCCCCTTCTCCTTGTGCCCTCCATCTTTCCCAACATCAGGGTCTCTTCCAGGGACTCTTCTCTTCTCATGGGGTGGCCAAAGTATTGGAGCCTCAGCTTCACGATCTGTCCTTCCAGTGAGCACTCAGGGCTGATTTCCTTCAGAATGGATGGGTTTGATCTTCTTGCAGTCCATGGGACTCTCAAGAGTCTCCTCCAGCACCATAATTCAAAAGCATCCATTCTTCAGCGATCAGTCTTCTTTATGGTCCAGCTCTCACTTCCATACATCACTACTGGGAAAACCATAGCTTTAACTATACGGACCTTTGTTGGCAAGGTGATGTCTCTACTTTTTAAGATGCTGTCTAAAAGAATATCCTTTATAATTTATACTTTATAAAAGAATATCCTTTTTTTTTTTAAAAAGGCACCTAAATCCATGTAATGATGGTTGCAGGTGAGCCTTCTTGGGGAAAACCTTCTACAAGTAGGGAACCACCACTGAAATGGCCCATTTTTGTGTTGTATCCCATGAAAGTCTCAAAGTGACTGACAAGTGACTTAGGTGCATAGGTACAAAGGAAGATGGCTTTTACCAAATCAGAACATTGGTCCATCTATCTCAGTAATGTCAGCACCAGGGATGGGAAACCTGCATCCCCCCCAGATGTTGTTGAACTCCAGCTCCCATTAGCCCCAGCAGACATGGCCAGTGGTCAAGGATGATGGCACTTGCAGTCCAGCAACATCTCAAGGGCCAGGAGTTTCCAACTCTTGGTCTACCATGAATGGTGGGAGCTCTCCAGGGTTTCAGACAGAGGACATGCCCAGCCCTACCTGCCAGGGATTGAACCTGGGTGTCTGGAGTGGGTCCGCAATAAATCACACAGAGTCAGTGAAGTTAACTCTTTATTAGAAGAAACAAGGACAGCTCAGGGGTGCCAGGCCTAATGAGCACAGCAACTCTTCTCAATGGTCCTGCCTCTAGGAGGCAGTTGTGGACAGAGTAGATAAACTAATAGAATCACAGAGTTGGAAGAGACCCTAAAAGTCATCTAGTCCAGCCCCCTGGATTGCAAGAATCCTAGCTCAAGAATCCCTGACAATTAACCACCCAACTTCTGTTGAAAATCCTCCAACGGAGGAGAGTCCACCACCTTCCATGGAAGTCTATTCTTCTGTTGAATGGCTTTTATTGTTGTTGTTGTTTAGTCGTTCAGTCGTGTCCGACTCTTCGTGACCCCATGGACCAGAGCACGCCAGGCACTTCTGTCTTCCACTGCAACCCGCAGTTTGGTCAGATTCATGTTTGTAGCTTCAATAACACTGTCTAACCATCTCGTCCCCTGTCGTCCCCTTCTCCTTGTGCCCTCCATCTTTCCCAACATCAGGGTCTTTTCCAGGGAGTCTTCTTTTCTCATGAGGTGGCCAAAGTATTGGAGCCTCAGCTTCACGATCTGTCCTTCCAGTGAGCACTCAGGGCTGATTTCCTTATGAATGGATAGGTTTGATCTTCTTGCAGTCCATGGGACTCTCTCCTCCAGCACCATAATTCAAAAGCATCAATTCTTCGGCAATCAGCCTTCTTTATGGTCCAGCTCTCACTTCCATACATCACTACTGGGAAAACCATAGCTTTAACTATACGGACCTTTGTTGGCAAGGTGATGTCTCTACTTTTTAAAATGCTATCTAGGTTTGCCATTGCTTTTCTCCCAAGAAGCAGGCGTCTCTTAATTTCGTGGCTGCTGTCACCATCTGCAGTGATCATGGAGCCCAAGAAAGTAAAATCTCTCACTGCCTCCATTTCCTCCCCTTCTATTTGCCAGGAGGTGATGGGACCAGTGGCCATGATCTTCGTTTTTTTGCTGTTGAGCTTCAGACCATATTTTGTGCTCTCCTCTTTCACCCTCAATAAAAGGTTTTTTAATTCCTCCTCACTTTCTGCCATCAAGGTTGTGTCATCTGCATATCTGAGGCTGTTGATATTTCTTCCAGCAATCTTAATTCCGGCTAGGGATTCATCCAGCCCAGCCTTTCGCATGATGAATTCTGCATATATGTTAAATAAGCAGGGAGACAAAATACAGCCTTGTCGTACTCCTTTCCCAATTTTGAACCAATCAGTTGTTCCATATCCAGTTCTAACTGTAGCTTCTTGTCCCACATAGAGATTTCTCAGGAGACAGATGAGGTGATCAGGCACTCCCATTTCTTTAAGAACTTGCCATAGTTTGCTGTGATCGACACAGTCAAAGGCTTTTGCATAGTCAATGAAGCAGAAGTAGATGTCTTTCTGGAACTCTCTAGCTTTCTCCATAATCCAGCGCATGTTTGCAATTTGGTCTCTGGTTCCCCTGCCTCTTCTAAATCCAGCTTGCACTTCTGGGAGTTCTCGGTCCACATACTGCTTGAGCCTTCCTTGAAGAATTTTAAGCATAACCTTGCTAGCGTGTGAAATGAGTGCAATTGTGCGGTAGTTGGAGCATTCTTTAGCACTGCCCTTCTTTGGGATTGGGATGTAGACTGACCTTCTCCAATCTTCTGGCCACTGCTGAGTTTTCCAAACTTGCTGGCATATTGAGTGTAGCACCTTAACAGCATCATCTTTAAAAATTTTAAATAGTTCAGCTGGAATATCATCACTTCCACTGGCCTTGTTATTTGCAATGCTTTCTAAGGCCCATTTGACTTCACTCTCCAGGATGTCTGGCTCAAGGTCAGCAACCACACTACCTGGGGTGTATGAGACATCCATATCTTTCTGGTATAATTCCTCTGTGTATTCTTGCCACCTCTTCTTGATGTCTTCTGCTTCTGTTAGGTCCTTACCACTTTTGTCCTTTATTATGGTAATCTTTGAACGAAATGTTCCTTTCATATCTCCAATTTTCTTGAACAGATCTCTGGTTCTTCCCATTCTGTTGTTTTCCTCTATTTCTTTGCATTGCTCATTTAAGAAGGCCTTCTTGTCTCTCCTTGCTATTTTTTGGAATTCTGCATTCAATTTCCTGTATCTTTCTCTATCTCCCTCGCATTTTGCTTGCCTTCTCTCCTCCGCTATTTGTAAGGCCTCATTGGACAGCCACTTTGCTTTCTTGCATTTCCTTTTCATTGGGATGGTTTTCGTTGCTGCCTCCTGTATAATGTTTCGAGCCTCCATCCATAGTTCTTCAGGCACTCTGTCCAGCAATTCTAAATCCTTAAACCTGTTCCTCACTTCCACTGTGTATTCATAAGGGATTTGGTTTAGATTGTATCTTACCGGCCCAGTGGTTTTTCCTACTTTCTTCAGTTTAAGCTTGAATTTTGCTATAAGAAGCTGATGATCTGAGCCACAGTCAGCTCCAGGTCTTGTTTTTGCTGACTGTATAGAGCTTCTCCATCTTTGGCTGCAGAGAATATAATCAATCTGATTTCGGTGCTGCCCATCTGGTGATGTCCATGTGTAGAGTCGTCTCTTGTGTTGTTGGAAAAGAGTGTTTGTGATGACCAGCTTGTTCTCTTGACAGAACTCTATTAGCCTTTGCCCTGCTTCGTTTTGAATTCCAAGACCAAATTTGCCAGTTGTTCCTTTTATCTCTTGATTCCCTACTTTAGCATTCCAATCCCCTATAATGAGAAGAACATCCTTCTTTGGTGTCACTTCTATAAGGTGTTGTAAGTCTTCATAGAATTGGTCAATTTCAGTTTCTTCAGCACCAGTAGTAGGTGCATAAACTTGGATTACTGTGATGTTAAAAGGTCTGCCTTGGATTCGTATCGAGATCAATCTATCATTTTTGAGATTGCATCCCAGTACAGCTTTCGCCACTCTTTTGTTGACTATGAGGGCCACTCCATTTCTTTTACGGGTTTCTTGCCCACAGTAGTAGATATGATAGTCATCCGAACTGAATTCGCCCATTCCCGTCCATTTTAGTTCACTGATGCCCAGGATGTCAATGTTTATTCTTGCCATCTCATTTTTGACCACATCCAACTTACCCAGGTTCATGGTTCTTACATTCCAGGTTCCTATGCAATATTTTTCTTTACAGCATTGGACTTTCCTTTCGCTTCCATGCATATCCGCAACTGAGCGTCCTTTCGGCTTTGGCCCAGCTGCTTCATCAGCTCTGGATCTACTTGTACCTGTCCTCCGCTCTTCCCCAGTAGCATGTTGGACGCCTTCCGACCTGAGGGGCTCATCTTCCAGCGTCATAACTTTTATATGCCTGTTGTCTTTGTCCATGGAGTTTTCTTGGCAGGGATACTGGAGTGGCTTGCCGGTTCCTGCTCCAGGTGGATCACGTTTGGTCAAAACTCTCCACTATGACCTGTTCATCTTGGGTGCCCTGCTCGGCATAGTTCATAGCTTCTCTGAGTTCTTCAAGCCCCTTCGCCACGGCAAGGCAGTGATCCATGAAGGGGGGCTTTTATTAGTTTTTCCTAATATTTATTCAGAATTGCATTTCTTGTCATTTGAATCCCTTGGTTCGAGTCCTGACCTCTGAAGTTGCAGAAAACCAGCTCGCTCCATCTTCCATGTGACAGCCGTTCAGGTAGTTGAAGATGGCTGAGCTAAAGGATCATGAGCTGGGTGGAGCATCACTGTAAGACAACTTCATGGACACTGAAGTCTAATACCAAATATATTGATCTGACAATCTGGACCATTGGCCAGTCAGCTCCATCTTCAATGCCAAGGATAGACAATGTGGCGCCTTCCAGATATTGGTGGACTACATCTCCCATCTTCCCTGACCACTAGCCATCCTGACTGGGCCTGGCAGAAGTCGGAATCCCAACATCTGGTGGCACAGGTCAGAGGCAGCCAAGGTGGTACGCTACAGATGTTACTGGACCACAATTCCCATCACCCTTGACGATTGACCATGCTGGCTGGGACTGATGGGACTTGGAGTCCCTCAGTGTCTGGAGGAGACCACCTTGGACACTTCTGTTCTGCACTAACATATGCCGAGGGCTGTTACTAGGGTAACTTTTGCCGCGCAAGTTCATTCCGGCTCAGTTGACAGCTTGAAATCTTGTTGATATTCTATTATCAGGTTCCTAATGAGCATGTAAAGGAGGTTGTACACTGAGATTGCATTACACCAGAGACTCACCCCTGTAGACTCGCTTTCGCTTTATAATTCTATTTCCCCACATTATAGCACTCGATGGGTATCAGAATACCACTTACACTTTTACAAGACACAATAAAGCTTGTAGGAAATCTAATTGGTTTTTCTTGCAAATCTGTGCTCCTCCCCCCACCCCCATCTTGTAAACACCGCATATACATTTAACGAAGTGCCATTCAGGACCTGCACGGCTGAGATCTTAATGGCAGGTCTTGTGTAGCATCCCAGTGTTTAAAAACATATTAATAATGTCCCTTTGACATGAGGGCATCCCACCAGGATTCTAAACAGGAGGCTTGCTTGCAAGGCAGCGGATCACAAGAGAGGGTTTTCCTTTGTGATGCCCTCTGTGTTGGTTTCTGCCGAGGCTGCAATATATGCATTAAGAACCCCTTGGAAAAGAATTGCTCCCTCTAGGTTTAATTATATGGGAGACTGGCTAAGCATATTTCATGGTTCCTAGGCTACATAAAGAAACAGGGCTAGATTAGCCAGTAAACCAGGAATGCTGCAGCACAGAGCGTCTAGGCTTGCAGCATTTTTGAAGATTTCAGCCATACTCTCCTTGGTTGTGATGGGGAAATAAAACATACTTTTCAGATGGCTAGCTTTGTTTTTCCCGAAGTTATTACTATTTTGTCCGGCCTTTCAAATAAATATATCTCTCCCCCTCACATCACGCTAGGACTTGCAGACATCTGATGAAGATTCACAACAGAGAAAACAAAGGACTTCTTCACACAGCACAGAGTTATACTAGAGAACTCCCTTCAATGGGAGATTGAGATGGCAACCAACTTGGAGGGCTTCAAAATATGATCAGACAAATTCATGGAGGGGAGGGCTATTAACGATGACTACTAGTCATCCTAGAAATGGAGGCAGTGAGAGATTTTATTTTCTTGGGCTCCATGATCACTGCAGATGGTGACAGCCATCACGAAATTAAAAGACGCCTGCTTCTTGGGAGAAAGGCGATGGCAAACCTAGACAGCATCTTAAAAAGCAGGGACATCACCTTGCCAACAAAGGTCCGTATCGTTAAAGCTATGGTTTTCCCAGTAGTGATGTATGGAAGTGAGAGCTGGACCACAAAGAAGGCTGATTGCCAGAGAATTGATGCTTTTGAATTATGGTGCTAGAGGAGACTCTTGAGAGTCCCATGGACTGCAAGAAGATCAAACCTATCAATTCTGAAGGAAATCAGCCCTGAGTGCTCACTGGAAGGACAGATCCTGCAGCTGAGGCTCCAATACTTTGGCCACCTCATAAAAAGAGAAGACTCCCTGGAAAAGACACTGATGTTGGGAAAGATGGAGGGCACAAGGAGAAGGGGACGACAGAGGACGAGATGGTTGGACAGTGTTCTCGAAGCTACCAGCATGAGTTTGACCAAACTGCGGGAGGCAGTGGAAGACAGGAGTGCCTGGCGTGCTCTGGTCCATGGGGTCACGAAGAGTCGGACACGACTAAATGACTAAACAACAACAACAACAAGCTGTCCATCTGGGTGGGTTTCCCCAGCCACTCTGGGGAGCTCCCAACAGAATATTAAAACCACGATAAAATATCAAACATCAAAAACTTCCCTATACAGGGCTGCCTTCGGATGTCTTCTAAAAGTCTGATAGTTGTTTATTTCTTTGACATCTGATGGGAGGGTGTTCCACAGGGTGGGTGCCACTATCCCTGTGAGGGAACCGCCAGAAGGCCCTCGGCGCTGGATCTGTATCCAGGCAGAAGGAGATGGAGATGCTCCTTTAGGGCATTGGCCCTTTATATGGAGTGGGGCTTGAATTTGTGGATTTGTGAGATGATTTGTGAAATGGCATATAAATATATTGTGCCCCTATCAGTTCCTCATAGCATAACCAGAACCAAAGCTGGATGATAACTCGTAACAGAAAGACCCCATCTTTGACCCTGGTCATTGGAGAGACCGACAATTAAAAAAAAACCACCATTGCATTTTATTGCATTTACATCGCACCTTCGTTCCTCCAAGAAGCTCAAGGTGCTATACATAGGTCACCTCATTTTATTCTCACAACAACCATGGGATGTAGAGTGAGTGACTGGCCCAAGGTCACCCAGTGAACATCCTGTGGGGATTTGAATTCTGATCTCCCAGGTTTTAGACCAAAACTCTAATCACTATACCACATTGGCTCCAATGGTCCCTACTTGGAACTGATGCAAATTCAGGGGACCCAACTTTTCCTGATTGGCTTCAGCTGATCCTAGCTTGAGATCTTCCCTAATCAGCCCCAGGAGCAGAGATAATGGAACGTTGAAGCTAGTCAAAAGACATCTTGTCCCATTTGGCAGACCTAGATTTCACATGACGATGTATGTTTTGACTCCACAGAGTGGGAAGTGATGGAGACAGGATGTTTGTGTTTCTGTGTTCCATGAAGTGGGACTATTGTCCTTTGTTCTTTTTCTCTTTGCTGCCTGATGCTAGAGAGAGAGGGAGCCATGTTGCAGTGCTCCGTGCGTGTCTATATGTCAATAAAGTAGATTAGCCAAAATGCTGAGTTGCTGAGGTCTGTTACGCATGATGCGCAAACTCTGCAGATCCCTAAGTGTGCCAGTGTCACTTGGCATTGATCGCTGTGATGTTTGGTCTGAAGATAGCTTTTGAAGCTCCAAAATGAAAGACCAGGAGGGAGAGAACATGCCAGTCAGGCATGTGTCTCTGCCAGGGTCCTACTCGAGTGTAGGATGAGCTCCTGACACATATTGTATGGCTCAGCGCACTGTGGCTATGGCTGGACAGCTCCTTCAGTCTTGTGGACTAGAAACCTTGATTACCAACCGGTTAGATAACTTTGCAACCTTGCTGGTAAGGTATGAGCTTAAGTCAGGTGGAAGTGGAGGTGAGAATGGAGTGAAATGTGGCAGCCGGTAGAAACATGGTAAGGATTTATCCAGATTCCTGGAATTTGAATTATGCAAAGGCAGGCGTTTGCAATTCATTTAACCCAGAGCACAATCCACCAGGACTTTCTCCTGAGCTCGCTGCATTGAGATGAATGAGAGCAGCAGAAAAACACGACACCTGGGACCTAACTGAAAATATAGTGGATGTAAACAACAGGACAAATATTGAGAATTAGGAAAATAGCTCATAGCAATGCAGCAAGCCTGGCGTTCATCTCTGTGTAAATGTCGGTAGTACAGTTGAGCAAATGAAATTAAATCCAGGCAAAGCAGATGCAGATGATGCATTAATAAAGATAACATTTGCCAGGAGGACCCAGTCATTTCCCCTATTACAATCTTTATGTATAACTTTGTGAAATCATTGCCGACCTCCACCTGAATGCATCTCCCACCACACCCACACACAAAAACACCCACACCCACAATTCAAATGTTGTATTGTGGAACGTAAAATCTCCATAGGGATCCAGTGGCCCCAGTGGATCCTGCCGCCTGAGGCAGTCATCTCGCCTTGCCTCATGGGTGAAACAATGTAGGGAAGGAGACTAGAAAGGGTTTTGGTGTAACCTAGCAAAACTCTACTTCTGCCGAAAAGAACCAGAAGCAAAATAAATCTGCCCTCTTTCCTTGACGTTGGTTTTAATGCGATGTTCATTTGCATGAACAAGACAGCAGATTTTAATGAAAACCCCAATTATCTCCCCTCCCCCCCCGCCAACTGTTTTCAGTACAATTTTGTTGGTGCTGTTGGTTTGGAATTAAAAGTAAATAAATGAAAAAGCTGATAAAGGCTACAGAGCCATTTGCTTTTTAAAAATGACTTTTCAAGCAACAACCCACAAATTAGTGAGCCCGGAATATGCGGTGTTGTTATATGCAATTAATCGATGTTTTTTAAGCTGCACAGCCCTACCAGATTAATCAGTGCTCTTTAGCCATGTGCTCGTGCCAGACCCTCAAAATTGCATAAAATCTCAGACGTCTGTAAAAATGGTAATGGGTACCCAGACACAGGGGTCACGGTTTCCTTTTGTGTTGGTCTGGCTGATGGGTGATTCCAGAGGCATTGGCGACGAAGTGTGGAAGAGAAAAGGGCCGGCTATGTCAAGTGTTTTATCTTTTAATTGAGCTCCATGGCTCTCTCTGTTTTTGGAGGGGGGGGGGGAACATCAGCGAAAGCATCTTTTAGAGTAGGAAAAGTAGCAGATACGGGCAGCTGAAGGTATCAGAGGGCTGGAGCATTTTCCAAATGAGAAAAGGTTGCAAATAATTGGGGCTTTCGAGTGCAGCAAAATAGCAAATGCTGGAAATATGAGAATGGTCCGTACAATTAGGCACAGTGTAGAGAAAATGGATAGAGAGACATTTCTCTCATAAGATTAGAACTCAGGGCCATCCATTTCTGTTGCAGGATGGAAGATTCCGGGCAGGCAAAAGGAAGGTGGTATTTGACCCCTACTATGCTGGCAAAAGGGACGCAGGTGGCGCTGTGGGTTAAACCACAGAGCCTAGGACTTGCCGATCAGAAGGTCGCGGTTCGAATCCCCGCGACGGGGTGAGCTCCCGTTGCTCGGTCCCTGCTCCTGCCAACCTAGCAGTTCGGAAGCACGTCAAAGTGCAAGTAGATAAATAGGTATCACTCCAGCGGGAAGGTAAACGGCGTTTCCGTGCGCTGCTCTGGTTTGCCAGATGCGACTTAGTCATGCTGGCCACATGACCCGGAAGCTGTATGCCAGCTCCCTCGGCCAGTAAAGCGAGATGAGCAACCCCAGAGTCGTCCACGACTGGACCTAATGGTGAAGGGTCCCTTTACCTTTACCTATGCTGGCAAAAATATATAAGTCCAAATACCTGCTGGAAGTGTAAAGAAAAAGAAATTAACTTTCATCATATGTGGTGAGTTTGTAAGGTAACAAAAGCTTTCTGGGAGGTGATATATAATGAAGAAGAAGAGTTTGGATTTGATATCCCGCTTTATCACTACCCGAAGGAGTCTCAAAGCGGCTAACATTCTCCTTTTCCTTCCTCCCCCACACCAAACACTCTGTGGGGTGAGTGGGGCTGAGAGACTTCAGAGAAGTGTGACTAGCCCAAGGTCACCCAGCATGTGGTCACTCCGCTGCATGTGGAGGAGCGGAGACGCGAACCCGGTTCACCAGATTACGATTCCACCACTCTTCACCACTACACCACACTGGCTCTTCAGTAGCTCAGGGCCTCATCAAACCTAAATCCGGCCCTGCTGATGAGCTTATATCTGGGTTGTGGGCTTCCCAGAGGCACTCTGGTTGACAATTGTGGAGAGACAGGCTGCCAGACTAGAATCATAGAATTGTAGAGCTGAAATGGAACCTGAGGGTCACCAAATCCAACCCCCTGCCGTAGAGGAATCTCAACTAAAGCATCCATGACAAATGGCCATCCAGCCTCTGCTTAAAAACCTCCAAGGAAGGAGAGTCCATCATCTCCTGAGGGAGTTTGTTCCACTTTCCAACAGCTCATACCATCATAAAGCTGTTCCTGATTTTGGGCCTCTGTTGGGCCTCCATTGGATAACAACCATTCCTAGACCTGTCCTTCATGCATGTGCCTGTTTCTGAACACATAGCTTTTGCATCTGCATCAAAGTTTCACTTGTCCTCCCAAATCTCTCTTTGTTGTTGTTTAGTTGTGTCCGACTCTTCATGACCCCATGGACCAGAGCACGCCAAGCACTCCTGTCTTCCACTGCCTCCCGCAGTTTGGTCAAACTCATGCTGGTAGCTTCGAGAACACTGTCCAACCATCTCGTCCTCTGTCGTCCCCTTCTCCTTCTGCCCTCCATCTTTCCCAACATCAGGGTCTTTTCCAGGGAGTCTTCTCTTCTCATGAGGTGGCCAAAGTATTGGAGCCTCAGCTTCAGGATCTGTCCTTCCAGTGAGCACTCAGGGCTGATTTCCTTCAGAATGGATAGGTTTGATCTTCTTGTAGACCATGGGATTCTCAAGAGTCTCCTCCAGCACCATAATTCAAAAGCATGAATTCTTTGGCAATCAGCCTTCTTTATGGTCCAGCTCTCACTTCTATCTAGATCTCTCTAGTTTCATCTAAACTCTTTTTGACTTCCTTCAAAATTCCTCAGATGTCTTGCCTGAATGGGAGAAATCTCTTGGTGGCCACTTTCAGTATCAGTTGTAATACATGTGCAGACTGGAAGAAATGATGTATCTAAATATGGTAAGTATTGCAAATAACATGCTAGATACTCTGGAGAGACAGTCCCACAACTTGACAGTCCCTGTAACTTGACTGCAATCTGGTTTCTCCATCGGCTGATGTTTCCGCTCACTTCCAGTGGGTGTTCTGGTCACGAAAACACAGTTACTCTTTTGCATCTGCATCCCATACACTGAGGTACAGAGTGAATCATCACAGGTGTGTTGAGAAGCTCAGTGTGAGCTCAAGAGATCTCATCAATATGAGAGCAATACTGCTCTCTACATGTGTCTTGCTTTGCCAACTGAAGAATCATTGAATATTCAAGTTCTTGCGGAACAGGATGACGTTCAGGAAGGTGAGAAGAATTAAGTGAAGAGGTTGTCAATCTCGAACTCTCTGGGTGGAATAATGCATTGCAAGGAACTCAGGGCAGCTAAAAACAAAAGGCATGTGAAATGTTCTCCTACGTTCAATGTCTGGAACGATGCACTCTATGACCTGACATCAGGAGATGATTCTAGCAGTGCCATAACTAGCAATGTAATTGGGTGATGTGGACGGAGGGGGAATCACAGTCCTTGAGAATGGACAAAACACCTTCTGTCTACCTTCTAAGAACATACAAAGAATTCTGCTAGCCCAGGTCAGCATTCTGTTACCACAACTGCCAACCACACATCTATGGAAAGTCTTCAAGCAGGAGCTAAACAGCAGCATTCTCCTGCGCCTCTTTCAGAGGCATGCTGCCCAGTAGCGTAGCATGGGTTGCCAGTGCCTGGGGTAATAATAATAATAATAATAATAATAATAATAATAATAATAATTTATTTATACCCTGCCCATCTGGCTGGGGAAACCCAGCCACTCTGGGCAGCTTCCAACAAAATATTGAAATACAATAGTCCTTCAGATATTAAAAGCTTCCCTAAACAGGGCTGCCTTCAGATGTCTCCTAAAAGTCTAGTAGTTGGTTTTTTCCTTTGACATCTGGTGGGAGGGCATTCTACAGGGCAGGCGCCACTACCGAGAAGGCCCTCTGCCTGGTTCCCTGTAACTTTGCTTCTCGCAGTGAGGGAACCGCCAGAAGACCAGAAAATCGCTCGCCAGCAGTGCGGCGGCAGAGGGAGGCCCCATTAGCTAAAGTGGTAACTCAGGTTAAGAACAGTTTCAGGTTAAGAACGGACCTGTGGAACGAATTAAGTTCTTAACCCGAGGTATCACTGTAGAAGGAAATATATGGGGAGGAAAGGCACCCCTTGTCTCAGACGGGAGGGCCAGAGGAGACACAATGTCTCCTACCCCTGCTTCCTTGTGGTTATATACATATACATATACTGTGGTTATATACATATACTGCGCAGAACTCTATTTCCGCATTAGCCACGTCCCCATACTTATTCGGGACTGGGTTCAGAGCAGGTGATGTTCCCGAGGTACAGCCAGAGTGGGTCAGCAGTTCCCTCCCCACAGATCAGAGCCATGGGGCAGATCAAGGTGTGCCTGTGTTTGGGCATAGCCCTAGTTAACACTGACTCCCTTTCCAGGACATGATGTGAGGAGAGGAGAGGTTATAACTGTACCAGCCCTGTGTTTTTTGATGTGCTCTATTCCATCCATCCTCTATTCCGGAATTAAGATTGCCGGAAGAAATATCAACAACCTCAGATATGCAGATGGCACAACCTTGATGGCAGAAAGTGAGGAGGAATTAAAGAACCTTTTAATGAGTGTGAAAGAGGAGACTGCAAAATATGGTCTGAAGCTCAACATCAAAAAAACGAAGATCATGGCCACTGGTCCCATCACCTCCTGGCAAAGAGAAGGGGAAGAAATGGTGGCAGTGAGAGATTTTACTTTCTTGGGCTCCATGATCACTGCAGATGGTGACAGCAGTCACGAAATTAAAAGACGCCTGCTTCTTGGGAGAAAAGCAATGACAAACCTAGACAGCATCTTAAAAAGCAGAGAGGTCACCTTGCCAACAAAGGTCTGTATAGTTAAAGCTATGGTTTTCCCAGTAGTGATGTAATGAAGTGAGAGCTGGACCATAAAGAAGGCTGATCACCGAAGAATTGATGCTTTTGAATTATGGTACTGGAGGAGACTCTTGAGAGTCCCATGGACTGCAAGAAGATCAAACCTCTCCATTCTGAAGGAAATCAGCCCTGAGTGCTCACTGGAAGGACAGATCCTGAAGCTGAGACTCCAAGACTTTGGCCATCTCATGAGAAGAGAAGACTGCCTGGAAAAGACCCTGATGTTGGGAAAGATGGAGGGCACAAGGAGAAGGGGATGACAGAGGACGAGATGGTTGGACAGTGTTCTCGAAGCTACCAGCATGAGTTTGACCAAACTGCGGGAGGCAGTGGAAGACAGGAATGCCTGGAGTGCTCTGGTCCATGGGGTCATGAAGAGTCGGACACGACTAAACAACAACATTCCCTCCTGATGTTACAGAGCATCACATCTCCAAACATTTTGGGGTGAATGGCTTGATGTTCCTTTCCCCAATTCTCTCTCCCCATCACTTCTTGCCTCCCTTAATAGGCCTAATTTCCTGAATGCACTCCACACCCCCAGCCTTGTTGTTCAGTAGCAAACTAAGTAGCTTTTAACTTCAGGCTGGATATTAATTTTACCTCTCTGAGCTTTAAGAGCTTTGGGGAGTGTGGGGTGGGGTTGGGAGAGTAGCTTTTAATAAAGGGGAAAGCATTGGAATGGCAATCATTTCACTTTTCTCCCTGCCTCTTCAGCGGCTGCAGAGAGCGCTATTTAATTAGATTAATTCACAACTCATATGCAGAAAGCTTTTCTCCCCTTCCTATTTTTCCAACCTCTCAAAGCACCTGAAAGGTATTCAGCCACCTTTGCTCAAGAGCTGCCTGTGAGCAACAAGTACCCTCATTTACTCTTTCGGTAACAAGGCAGCCGGCCAATGAGGACAGAGCTATATGCCCAATTACTCCAGAAGAGGGGAAATGGATCGCATTCATGCAAAGAGGACAGAGATGCACACACGGAAATTGAACACGCTAATGGATGGGTGGGTGCAAATGCAGACACAATCACGATAATTTAAACACCGCGCAGCACACAATAGTGGAGATGATCTCCAAAGTCCCTGCTCAGTCTGCAGTCTGCGTCTCACTGTGGATGCGTAACTTCTTCTTCTTTTTAATAATAATATTTTATTAAAGTTTTCACAAAAGAGAAAAAGAAAAATACAAAAATGATAAAGAAAAGCAATTAAAAACAATTCAATTTTTCGTAATATATCTTGCATTTGCTTGTTTCCCGGACCTCCCCACACATCCCCTCTTTGTATTCCAATTCAAATTATTTATTCAGCAAATCCTTTCCCTCTACCTTATCCTTATCTTGGTCTTAATATATTATGCCTTTAAGTTTTCACCTGTTAACTTTCCATTTTTACACATTCTTTCGTACCATTGTTACTAAAATCCCCTTAACCTCAATCCAACATCATTCTAACATTCATTAATTTTATAATATTTCTGTAAATAGTCTTTAAATTTCTTCCAATCTTCCTCCACCAACTCTTCTCCCTGGTTTTGGATTCTGCCGGTCATTTCCGCCAATTCCATATAGTCCATTACCTTCATCTGCCATTCTTCCAAAGTGGGTAGCACTTGTGTCTTCCTGTGGATGCGTAACTTCAGGGCCCCTCCAGCTCTCCCGACTTAGAATTATTGACCTGCAAACTGGACTCATACCAGACAGCCTTTCAAACAAAGGATGCCTTTGTGAGCAGAGGACATCCTCTGTAAAGTAGGACACTTGGGCACTGCAGGAGGCAGTGGGATCATAAGGTAGATCTAGGCCAGGCTATGTTTTTAGGGGGGTGCACTCCTCCTGGCACAGGGACTCGGGTGGCGCTGTGGTCTAAACCACTGAGCCTCTTGGGCTTGCCGATCGGAAGGTCAGTGGTTTGAATCCCAGCGACGGGGTGAGCTCCGGTTGCTCTGTCCCAGCTCCTGCCAACCTAGCAGTTCGAAAGCGCACCAGTGTGAGTAGATAAATAGGTACTGCTGCGGCGGGAAGGTAAATGGTGTTTCCGTGTGCTCTGGTTTCCATCATGGTGCTCCGTTGCACCAGAAGCGGTTTAGGCTTGCTGGCCACATGACCCAGAAAGCTGTCTGTGGACAAACGCCGGCTCCCTTGGCCTGAAAGCGAGACAAGTGCTGCAACTGCATAGTTGCCTTTGACTGGACTTAACTGTCCACACATCCTTTTTTTTTTACCTTGTGGCTAGTTGCCACTGATAGTGTTCTCCTCCATGAAATTGTCTAATCCTCCTTTTAAAATCTCCGTGTTGGGGGCCACCACTGCCTCCTGCACTGTCCTTCCTTTTGTCTTCCAATGTTCTAATGTTCAGGAGAAAGGGAAGAAAACCTCTCTTGTCCATTTTGCCTCATCAAGCATCATTTTGCACACAAACACACACCCACACACCCAATAATATAGACAAAACCATTTGCAAACATAGTCGTGCTTAGCTTGAGGCATTTTGCGCCTTCAGAGCATAACCATGGCTCAATTTAATCTCAGTCATCATTATCATCATCATCATCATCATCGTAGTAGTAGTAGTAATAGTAATTTTATATCCCACCCATCTTGCTGGGTTTCCCCTGCCACTCTGGGCACCTTACAGCATGTATAAGAACACAACAAAACATCAAACATTAAAAAACAAAATGTCCTATACAAGCAACAAACAAACCAATAAATCAATCGAAACCAATAATAACAACAATAGCAGTAATAATAAGCAGTTTGCAGTTATACCCAAAATAAAATAACCTCCAACCCCAACTAAACATTTAACCAACATCAGCCTGACAAAAACAAAACAGAGGAACCAAAATTAGAACTATTTTCAAACCATTTTAGCCAGTTGTATGACTGAGAAAGTAATGGGGGGGGGGGGATTTCTAGATCTGAATAACAAATGACCTGACTTGTTGCATCCAGTGACCCTCTGATCCATACTTGGTGCATATATCTTCCCCCCACTATAATATGCGCCTCCAACGTTATGCAGACATTAGCCACTGCAGAAACGATAACTCTCAAATTTAGAGTATTTCAAGGAAAAGAAACGCCTGAACATTTCTACGCTGCATGGTGGGGCTTTATCAGCCACAAAAGAAATCTGGAACTTATAATATAAATGATTCTGATACTTAAACACACACATATCCATACTGAGGCGACCGTTTTGACCTGTATATCTGTTGCTTTAGGAGTTGTTGCGTATCGGGTTCTTTGAGATATACAAGGCTAAATAAACAAAGATTATAAAATACAGTGGACACTCAGGTTGCGAACGTGATCCGTGAGGGATGCACATTCGCAACCTGCAGCTTCGCATCTGTGCCCGTGCGGGTTGCGTTTGGCGCTTCTGCGCATGCACAAAGTGCGATTTAGACCTTCTGCATGTGCGCAACTGCCGAAACCCGGAAGTAACGCAACCTGAAGCGTCTGTAACCCAAGGTATGGCTGTAAGATGAAAAGTGGAACCTAAGCTATGCACACATGGTGGCATATCTTAGCCTTCTGAAATGTGAAATGCCTCTCTCTGATACTAATATTGCTGTCGTTTTGACTAGTGACTGGGTAGACGACTGGTAGTCAGTGGCGTAGCGTGGGGGGTGCAGGGGGGGCCGGCCGCACCGGGCGCAACATCTGGGGGTTAGGGTTAGGGGGCGCAAATCCACGGGTTAGGGGGTGCAAATTACTTGCCTTGCCCCGGGTGCTGACAACGCACGCTACGCCACTGCTGGTAGTTGCTCGAATCCTCTCACAGTCTCAAGTGGTACAGTCATCTGCAGCTGATGTACTGCAGCACAACCACAAAGCCAACCTCCCCATGTCCAGCACAGCCGTAGTTTACCTGGATGAAGCAGAGGTGGGGTGGGGTGGCAAGTTTGGAGCTGGTGGTATGGGCAGAGTGGCTCAACCACTCCCTAATATCCAGAAGCTGCCTGCAAAAGAGAGAAGGAATCTTCTCCACATGAAAAAGAAGAACCCCGTTTCGCAGAAAACTTTTTTATGTAGGAAGCATTTCAGATCTTTTATTGAGATTGCCATGACAACGGCACTCCGAGCTTGGTCATCCTTATTTTATGGGCAGAAAGCAAAGGATTTCTTTGCCCTGGCTCTTTTCCTCAGCTGGATTCTAGAACATGCTGGAGAGAGAGAGCTCAGACTCCAGATTTTAGATGCTGTGCCCTCATTAAGAACTCCCCTCTCCCTCGCTTCCAGGAAGGCGATAAATATCTCGTGGAAGAGATTCCAGCTTTGACAGATGCATCTCGTGCCCAGAATTCCTTCTGGATATGTGGGGCCAAAAGCCTCATCCTATCCACCAAGCCTTTCAGCTGCATACCCTCCAACATTTCTCTGATCAAAATAGAGACATCCCGTTCCATAGCCTTTAACATTTCTCTGATTCAAATACAATGGCACCACTGGTTGCGAACAGGATCCATTCCGGAGGCCGGTTCGCAACCTGAAAAGAATGCAACCCACGTCTGCGCATGCACAGGTCACAATTCGCTGCTTCTGCACATGCGCGAGCGGCGAAACTCAGAAGTAACCCATTCCCTTACTTCCAGGTCACCACGGGACACAATCTGAAAACATGCAACCTGAAACAAACGTAACATGAGGTATGGCTGTAGAGATTTCCCCCCTCCAACATTTCTCCAGCGAAAATAGGGATGTCCTAACGAAAAGCGGGAGGGACGCGGGTGGCGCTGTGGGTAAAACCTCAGTGCCTAGGACTTGCCGATCGTCAGGTTGGCGGTTCGAATCCCCGCAGCGGGGTGCACTCCCGTTGTTCAGTCCCAGCGCCTGCCAACCTAGCAGTTCAAAAGCACCTCCGGGTGCAAGTAGATAAATAGGGACCGCTTACCAGAGGGAAGGTAAACGGCGTTCCGTGTGCTGCGCTGGCTCGCCAGATGCAGCTTGTCATGCTGGCCACGTGACCAGGAAGTGTCTGCTGACAGTGCTGGCTCCTGGCCTCTAGAGTGAGATGAGCGCACAACCCTAGCGTCTGGCAAGACTGGCCCGTACGGGCAGGGGTACCTTTACCTTCACCTTTAACGAAAAGCGGGACATTCCGGGATCTAATAATAATAATAATAATAATAATAATAATAATAATAATAATAATCTGTTATTTATAGCCCGTCCATCTGGCTGGGTTTCCCCAACCACTCTGGGCGGCTTCCAACAAAAGATTAAAAGTACATTAAAACATCTGAATATGAGACCAGGATGGCTTCTGTAAATCCGGAACTGTCCCTGGAAAATAGGGGAACCTGGAGGGTCCGGCAACTGTAGAATTGGAAGGAACCCAGAGGGTGAAATATACTCGGACTCAAGTGTGGATTTCATGCTCTTCATTCAGCTCATAGTAGTGAGGAATGGAAGTTCCCACGAAATGTCTGCTTTAGGTACATTATTTACACAATGGGTCCCACGTGATTGGCTAATTCTGGGATTTTCCTGTAGGCCAATCAGGTTGCGGATTCACTTCCACCTGGAGATGGATTGGGTGCTTCCTGTGGACCAATCAGACTGCTGTATTCTGGAGCCTATTGTTCTAGGACCAATCAGACTGCTGCATTTTGGATCCTAGTCAACTCAGTACATAACAGAGGGTCATCTAATTCAACCCCCTGGAATGCAGGAATCACAACTAACTTTTTAAGTTCTCCAACCTCATCCCCATATAAAATGGGGCTTATCGACACTGGTGTTTCCTCCACAATTTCTAGGCATGGTCCACATTCTTTTCTTCACCACAGAGCTTTCTCGGTGAAAACCGGTTCTTTCCTGCTGAATTGGAGCAAACCCAAATCCATCTGATATGCAGGCTGAGACCCTACCTGCCCACACACTGTCTTGCCAGAGTGGTGTATGCTCTAGTTATCTCCTGCTTGGACTACTGCAATGTGCTCTACGTGGGACTACCTTTGAAGGTGACTCGGAAACTGCAATTAATCCAGAATGTGGCAGCTAGACTGGTGACTGGGAGCAGCCACCGAGATCACATAACACCGGTCTTGAAAGACTTACATTGGCTCCCAGTATGTTTCCGAGCACAATTCAAAGTGTTGGTGCTGCCCTTGAAAGCCCTAAACGGCCTTGGTCCAGTAGACCTGAAGGAGTGTCTCCACCCCCATCATCTAGCCCAGACACCAAGGTCCAGCTCTGAGGGCCTTCTGAGGGTTCCCTCACTGTGAGAAGCAAAGTTACAGGTAACCAGGCAGAGGGCCTTCTCGGTATTGGCACCCACCCTGTGGAACGCCCTCCCATCAGACGTCAAGGAGATAAACAGCGAACTAGCCTTTAGAAGACATCTGAAGACAGCCCTGTTTAGGGAAGTTTTAAATGTTTGATGTATTATCGTGTTTTTAATATGCTGTTGAGAGCCACCCAGACTGACTGGGGAAACCCAGTCAGATGGGCGGGGTATAAATAATAAACTTGCTCTTTAAAACCGAAGCACAACAAATAATAATAATATATTTGTTGTGCTTCGGTTTTAAAGAGCAAGTTGTCACTGGGAAACTTGGACGGGGGCGGGGGGGAGAGCTGTCTGACATGGAGCTTTAAATCTGTGCCTGGAAAGGGTGAAGTAAAGGATAAGTGTGGATAAGCTCAGATCTAAAGGCAGATGCAGAGAGATCCTCCAGAAATGGCTGAACTACAGCTCCCATAAGCCCCAGGAAGCATGGACAATGGGCAGGAATCATGGGAGTTGTAGTTCAGTAACATCTGGAGGGCCAAATAGGACTTTAAACAATACAGGAGATGGTATACCTCCAGCACTAAAGCATTTTAAGCTTTTTCAATTTCAAAAAAGAGATAAAGGAGGAGATGCAGAAAAAAGATGATACCCCAAGCTTGATATTCATACGTCCCTGGGATCCCCAATGGATTATTGTTCAATCCATCCATGCAGCAAATCATGAGTCTGACTCGTGCCGTTTTCTCTTTAAATTTCTCCCCGCAGAAGCTATTCACCAGCCAGCTGCCCTCACGCTGGGAGACTGAGCTGCAGAGGCAGTCAAAACATCTCAGCGGAAAAAACCCAGCAGTCTGGCTTCCAGAGACTGCCTGCCACCTTGTGGCTGAGAGACTGGATAGCTGCTCAGCTCTCAGGTGATTTTGCTTCCAAACCAACAAATGGCTTCTGAAGGAAGAAGGCTTTCAGTGGACCAGTAACGCGAAATCTCCAGCAGGGCCGGCCCTTCCATTAAGGTAAAGGTAAAGGTACCCCTGCCCGTACGGGCCAGTCTTGACAGACTCTAGGGTTGTGCGTCCATCTCACTCAAGAGGCCAGGGGCCAGCGCTGTCCGGAGACACTTCCGGGTCACGTGGCCAGCGTGACATCACTGCTCTGGCGAGCCAGAGCCGCACACGGAAACGCCGTTTACCTTCCCGCTAGTAAGCGGTCCCTATTTATCTACTTGCCCCCGGGGGTGCTTTCGAACTGCTAGGTTGGCAGGCGCTGGGACCGAACAGCGGGAGCGCACCCTGCCGCGGGGATTCGAACCGCCGACCTTTCGATCGGCAAGCCCTAGGCACTGAGGCTTTAACCCACAGTGCCACCCGCGTCCCAGGCCCTTCCATTAGGCTATGTGGAAAAGCTGCCTCGGGTGGCAGATGCTGGAGAGGAGGGCGCAGGCAGCAGGGTGAGGTGTTGGAGAGCATCATAGGTGGTGTGCCACATTTCCAGCAGCTTCCCCTAAGCTCACCTGCTGCACGCTGGTGTGGTAGTGGGTGCTCACAGAAGGCAACGAGGAATGCTGGAGAATTCTGGCAAAAGCAGAAATAGGAACAGAGTTTGCTGCTGTTCGCTTGTTCAATCCATGTTCAAGACAGGATTCAATTCAACGAATATGAGCTCAGTATTGTTAGTTTGTGAGCGCAGGTAAACAGGAATATGTTGTTGTTGTATAGTCATTTAGTCGTGTCCAATTCTTCGTGTCCCCATGGACCAGAGCACACCAGGCACTCCTGTCTTCCACTGCCTCCCGCAGTTTGGTCAAACTCATGCTGGTAGCTTTGAGAACACTCTCCAACCACCTCTCGTCCTCTGTCGTCCCCTTCTCCTTGTGCCCTCCATCTTTCCCAACATCAGGGTCTTTTCCAGGGAGTCTTCTCTTCTCATGAGGTGGCCAAAGTATTGGAGCCTCAGCTTCATGATCTGTCCTTCCAGTGAGCACTCAGGGCTGATTTCCTTCAGAATGGATAGGTTTGACCTTCTTGCAGTCCATGGGACTCTCAAGAGTCTCCTCCAGCACCAGAATTCAAAAGCATCAATTCTTTGGTGATCAGCCTTCTTTATGGTCCAGCTCTCACTTCCATACATCACTACTGGGGAAACCATAGCTATAGACTGATCTATTAACAGGTTTAAGGGATGACTGCCCTGGTGGGACACAATATTCAGATGGAGGAATGGGAAAGACTATGGAAGAATGAGAATGCGCTCTGGGAAGACGGATGCCAGTGCCATTTATACTCCACCTTTCCTCCAAGGAGCTCAAGGTAGCATGCATACTTTCCCTCCCCATTTTACCTGGTGAGGTAGGCTGAGAGCGAGGGACTGGCCCAGGATCACCCAGTGAGCTTCATGGCTGAGGGGGGATTTGAAGGACCAGGTGAGCAGCCTGGGAGTCATTTTAGACTCACAGCTGTCTATGGAGGCACAGGTCAATTCTGTGTCCAGGGCAGCGGTGTACCAGCTCTGTCTGGTACGCAGGCTGAGACCCCACCTGCCCGTGGACTGTCTCGCAAGAGTGGTGCATGCTCTAGTTATCTCCCGCTTGGACTACTGTGCTCTACATGGGGCTACCTTTGAAGGTGACCCGGAAACTGCAATTAATCCAGAATGCGGCAGCTAGACTGGTGACTGGGAGCGGCCTCCGAGACCACATAACACCAGTCTTGAAAGATCTACATTGGCTCCCAGTGCGTTTCTGAGCACAATTCAAAGTGTTGGTGCTGACTTTTAAAGCCCTAAACAGCCTCAGTCCTGTATACCTGAAGGAGCATCTCCACCCCCATCGTTCAGCCCGGACACTGAGGTCCAGCACCGAGGGCCTTCTGGCAGTTCCCTTGCTGAGAGAAGCGAAGTTACAGGGATCCAGGCAGAGGACCTTCTTGGTAGTGGCACCCACCCTGTGGAACGCCCTCCTAGCAGATGTCAAGGAAATAAACCACTATCTGACTTTTAAAAGACACCTGAAGGCGGCCCTGTTTAGGGCAGTTTTTAATGTTTGGTGCTGTATTGTTTTTAATATTTGGTTGGAAGCTGCCCAGAGCGGCTGGGGAAACCCAGCCAGATGGGCGGGGTATAAATAATAAATTATATTATTATTATATAAGCCTGGTCTTCCATGTCCCATTCCACTATATCACACTGGCTCTGACCCCACAGGCATAGGTTGAGAAGGAGGTATCTGAGTCCAGGGGAGATGGGAAGCATAGGCAACTGCTTCACACCATCTGACCATTGGTCCACCTACCTCAGTATTGTCTATCTGACTGGGAGCAGATTTCCAGCATTTCAGTTTTCCCTACATTTATCTGAAAATACTGGGTATCAGACCTGTGACTTTCTGCCTGCTCTACCACTAGAACTGCATGATGCAACAGTCAACAAGGAACATTGCCTGCAAAGAATTTGCCTCCCACCGACTGAAGACATTTCCAAGAACTGCAAGCTAGATGTCATGTGAAGTCCGCCGTTCCACTTGATTGAAGAGGTACAATTACATTGTTGGGTGGAGGGCATGTCCCAAGTCCAGCGCTCACGTGCCCGAGGTTCCTATTATGAGGCACTCAAGAATGAAATTACCATCCAATTATTCCGGGGAGCATAACACATTTAATCAAGAGCTATTCTCCAATCCAAATCACACAGCCCTTGAAAGCTTGATCTGGAGTCGTTTGTGGGGGGAGAAGATGGGCTATTTGATGAAAATTGTCACATAATTTAAAGGTCTGAGACCAATTACAGATACTTTGCCAGAGGAGAAGTGGCAGTGGGGTAGAGATTTCTATTCCGTGTCAAAGCAAAGTTCATTAAACGCTATTTCTCGGGATGGCCAGAGGGGCTTACGATCCTTGGGGTTATTTATTTCTTAATTTTATTACATTTGCATTCCATTCTTTTCCCCTCCAGGGTGGGTTGAATATAGCATGCATGGTGTTTGCCTAACATCTTAGACTCAAGGAAATACTGGGGTTTGCTGATGGAATTGCAACAACTGACTCCTGGCCATATCCTAGACCCGGCATCCCCAAACTCAGCCCTCCAGCTGCTTTGGGACTACAGCTCCCATCACCCCTAGCTAACAGGACCAGTAGTCAGGGATGATGGGGATTGTAGTCCCAAAACAGCTGGAGGGCCGAGTTTAGGGATGCCTGCCCTAGACCAGTGTTTCCCAAACTTGGGTCCTCAGCTGTTGTTGGACTACAACTCCCATCATCCCTGACCACTGGTCCTGCTATCTAGAAATGATGGGAGCTGTAGTCTGAAACATCTGGAGGGCACCAGGTTAAGAATGTAAGGTGAGTCTGCTGGATCATGACCCATCCAGAAGTCTGGGAGTTGTAATTTGTTAAGGGTGCTGAGTGTTGTTAGGAGAACCCTATTACCTTCCTGGAGCTACAATTTCCAGAGTGGCATCAGTGCGTCTTTCCAGGGAACTCTGGGAATTGTAGCTTTGGGAAGGGGAAAGGTTCCCTCCCTGCGAGAAGTGAGGTTACAGGGAACCAGGCAGAGGGCCTTCTCAGTGGTGGCACCCGCCCTGTGGAACGCCCTCCCATCAGATGTCAAGGAGATAAACAACTATCTGACTTTTAGAAGACATCTGAAGGCAGCCCTGTTTAGGGAAGTTTTTAATGTTTAATCATGTATTGTGTTTTTAATATTCAATTGGGAGCCGCCCAGAGTAGCTGGGGAAACCCAGCCAGATGGGCAGAGTATAAATAATAAATTATGATTATGATTATTGCCTAACCGCTCTCAGCAACAAACCACAGCTCCCAGATTTCTTCTGAGGAAGCTATGACCGTATAAATTAGCATTATGCATTGCAGAGGATTGGACCAGATGATATCTAGGATCTTTTCCAACTCTACAATTCTATGATTCTATGACGGTATGATATTTTAAACATATGGTGTGAATGTAGCCTTAAATGACAACACTTAACAAATGTCTTTTTCTTAGTGCGGTCAAGATTCACCCACACACTGCGCAAATATAGAATTATACAGCTGCATCTTTCCTCCACTTTTATGTATAAATTTAGACAAATAAATTTTGCAGATAATGTAGATTACACTGTGGTAGTAGGGCCAGGGCGGGAGAGTGGCAGAGCTCTGTCTAGTCAAGTTGTATGGGATCAGTTTCAACCCGTAGGCTCTGAGGATGTGGACCTACTGCTTGGACAAGTGAAAGTGACCACCCATCTCCTTGATCCTTGCCCATCGCTCATAAAAGTGAGCCAGGCAGGGTTAGGCAATGGGCTCCATGGGCTGGTGAATGCTTCCCTCTGTGAGGGAGTCTTACCAGACCCACTTGAAGAAGCTGTTATTAAGCTGCTTTAAATATTTGGTTTTCTAAAAAACCACCATCTTTGGATCTGGCCGTTATGGCTAATTATCGCCCAGTCTCAAATCTTCCATTCCTGGGCAAGGTGATTGAGCAGGTGGTCTCTGAACATCTCCAGGCACACCTGGAGAATGCAGACCATTTGGATCCCTTCCAGTTGGGATTCAGGCCCCATCATGGGGCTGAAACCACGTTGGTTGTGCTGGTCGATGATCTCCAGCAGGCCACAGACAGAGCCATGTATGTGGACCAGTGGAAACAAGGAGTTGTCCGGAGTGGTCCCTGCTGGGTATGGGATTCAGTTTACCACAGCAAAAGAAAGTGTAGTAGAGATTGTTTGACTTAGTAAATGCCATCATGCACAATATAGATGTGACCAAACAGTTTTCTAAGTTCCTAAACTTTCCCAGTAGTGATGTATGGAAGTGAGAGCTGGATCATAAAGAAGGCTGTTCACTGAAGAATTGATGCTTTTGAATTATGGTGCTGGAGGAGACTCTTGAAAGTCCCATGGACTGCAAGAAGATCAAACGTATCCATTCTGAAGGAAATCAGCCCTGAGTGCTCACTTGAAGGACAGATTGTGAAGCTGAGGCTCCAATACTTTGGCCACCTCATGAGAAGAGAAGACTCCCTGGAAAAGACCCTGATGCTGGGAAAGATGGAAGGCACAAGGAGAAGGGGACAACAGAGGACAAGATGGTTGGACAGTGTTCTCGAAGCTACCAGCATGAGTTTGACCAAGCTGCGGGAGGCAGTAGAAGACAGGAGTGCCTGGTGTGCTCTGGTCCATGGGGTCACAAAGAGTCGGACACAACTAAACAACAACAACAAACACAAAACACAGTATATACAAACAGTTCCTTGAGGAAGTCTTCTCTCTCTCTGAGCCCAGAGAGGGCTTTCTCTTTCAAAGCCATTGCTTAGGCAAAGCTCACAAAGCAAGTATAAAGTCCACTTGCCAAAGTCCTGCACCACACAGATCTCCAAGTCAAGTTCTCCAGTGGTCTTCCGATTCTCCAGCTTCTCTCCATCTCCACACTTCGTGTTATGTACTGAAGTTCTCACCCTGGGCCAGCAGGGGGATACTGTAGATAGTTCAGGTCCACATATGCAAATAAGGGATCAAAAGTGACGTTCAGTGATTGGATAGTTACAGAAAGTTGCTACAGTTACGTTGTACTGGAGCTCTATATAAGCAGGCTTGCTGAACCCTTGAGTTCTGTTCTGTTCTGGCCTGTGAATAAACAAGAGCTGATTGAAGAATCGCTGTGTCGTCTGATATGTTCACCCACAACTTAACACTTTGTCTTCACACGTCTCCAGAATTTCTGCCTCAAAGGAATGCTGTGAAGTGAGCCCCTTACACAGGCCAGCAATACTTGCCAGGCAGCCCAGCAACAGAGATCAGGAATCTTGTACTGAGAGAGCAGCGCCACTCTGCTACTGGCTGGTGATGCCATCATGCTGAATCTTTTCGCTATAATGGCATAATAAGCTATAATGATAATGTCTCATCTCCTGTCAATTTGCTGGGTTTTAAATAGTTGCCGTGCTTTCATTTCACTTATTTCTTGCATGGTTGTTTTTGTATTTTATCTATTATAAGCCACCTTGAAAGGCAGCCTAAAAATACATTCATATATAAATACAATTATTTGCCTCCACTGAAATGCCGCAATTACTGTTTGTTTTTCTTTAATGCAGTTTTAGATCAGATTATCCAATGACATGCAAACATCCATAGGCAACATGTTTGCTTTCTGCCTTGAATTCACTTAACTCAGCAGAACATGTTGGCAGATTCTGCGGTTTCACCTTTTCCAACTGTGGCCGGTGTTTAGTTCAGCTTAATTTGTTGTATGTTCACTGATGTAATTGCTGGCAGCTGTATCTAACTTCCACATCGCTATTGATTTAAGGTTTGTCTTAATCTACAGTTTGTAGATAAAGATTTGAATTTACTGTGCTCGGGGCCCACTTTGCGGTTCTTTTTGTAATGAAAAATGGGCTGGAAATATTTTTCAATGAATATTCAATTATTATCATTTTAAAATAATTTGGGAGTGTCAGCTTAGGTTTTATGTAGCCTGAAAGGCTACGTTCTACCTATCCTGTCACAAGCAAGATGCTTCTGTCAATCAGTCACTGGGAATCGCAGAAGGATCCAGTGCTCTTTTACTCTGGCTTCTGGTTATTTTGAATTTGAATTCTGGTGCTGGAGGAGACTCTTGAGAGTCCCATGGACTGCAAGAAGATCAAACCTCTCCATTCTTAAGGAAATCAGCCCTAAGTGCTCACTGGAAGGACAGATCGTGAAGCTGAGGCTCCAATACTTTGGCCACCTCATGAGAAGAGAAGACTCCCTGGAAAAGACCCTGATGTTGGGAAAGATGGAGGGCACAAGGAGAAGGGGACGACAGAGGGCGAGATGGTTGGATAGTGTTTGCGAAGCTACCAGCATGAGTTTGGCCAAACTGTGGGAGGCAGTGGAAGACAGGAGTGCCTGGCGTGCTCTGGTCCATGGGGTCACGAAGAGTCGGACACGACTAAACGACTAAACAACTGGTTATGGGCTTCCAATAAGCATCTTGTTGGTCACTGTGGCAATATGATGTTGGACTAAATGGACCATTGGCCTGATCTAAGAAGGCTCCTCTGGTGTTCTTAACCAAACAGGCAGGTGTGGAGGACTCCCTGGTCCTGAATGGGGTAACTGATGTTGGGAAAGCTGGAGGACACAAGGAGAAGGGGACGACAGAGGACAAGATGGTGGGACAGTGTTCTCGAAGCTACCGGCATGAGTTTGAGCAAACTGTGGGAGGCAGTGGAAGACAGAAGTACCTGGCGTGCTCTGGTCCAGGGGGTCATGAAGAGTCGGACACGACTAAATGACTAAATGTTTAACAACAATTAAACATTAAACGCTTCCCTAAACATGGCTGCCTTCAGATGTCTTCTAAAAGTCTGGTAGTTGTTTTTGGTAGTCTGGTAGTTGGATGTCTCAAAGGGTTATATTCTGCCCATGATTTGCAATGGCAGTGACTAAAGCATAGCCGAAATGCTCTGGCTCTTTCATTCCTGAGGAATAAAGCAGCTTTTTTTCTACTTCCTGGTGTGACAAGTTCTTTATTAGGCACAAGTTTTAAAGGTATACACACATATTTTTAATGGGCACATGTCAAAATGTTGCATTCCTCTCAAGAGCGGACGCCAGGTCTATACGAGTGGTGAACACGTACGCAGGTTCAGACATGCACCTTGTAACAACAAACACACACGAAATTGTGAAAGCAAATTCATTTGGTATGGTTCTTTTGTTTCAAAGCAGACATATAAAGTAAGGGTTAGTACTTTCGCACAATTTCCAATCAATTCTTGATGCAAACTTATCCAACCTTGTCCACGTTTACTCACAGGACCCCTTGAGTTCAACAGACCCTAGGCTACGATCCTAAACACATTTATTCAGGAGTAGGCTCCATTGAGCAGAGGTGGGCTTACTCATGGGTAAATAGCACCCAGAGGATTGGGTTCCATGGCTGCTGAATCATATGCTAGCTTGCTCAGAGGCCAGACCACACTGAAGTCAAAACGAATTTAGCGGGGCGAAACAGAAGCAGAAATTGTCCGCGATGATATATCTGCGGTGATTCAAATATTCACATCAAATTTGTGTTCCGGGAGCCTCAGCGACACATTTCCAAATCTGGATTGTTTTAAACAATGCAGACAACGTCAGGCTGTTAGCCTTATCGCATCATGGGGAGAGAAGTAATCATACTGAAGCTGGATAATTTCTGTTGTCTGGGTTTAAAAACTCAATTAATTGCCTGGGGGGTTTTCATATGACAAGCCCTCTGAATTAATTCTGTTCCTTACAGATCGCACATTACATAAGGCCCTCAGCTAGGGGGAAACTCCTTCCTCTGGAGACATTTACATTTACATGATAAATCGAATGCTCCCCGCCACTTAAATGTGCGGTATATTTTCCCCCCAGGTGATCTCGGCTGAAAACCCTCAACCTTCCCTGCGCATATTAACCCGAAACGCCCTCCTAATTATGATTAACGATCATGTTCCCTCCTCCAGATGTCTGGAGGGAACTGTAAGGGGTGGCGTTGCTATGGCAACATCGAGTCCATTCCCATGGAGTCCATTTCATGAAGCAGTCCTCTCCTGAAGATTAAGGCTTATTCCGCACTTCACAGAGGGCGAAACAGCCAATGTTGACCCAGGCAGAAACTGGGTAAGTGGAAAGCTGTGAGAAATGTCCTTGAAATGTCCCATCCGAACTGGATGCGGTGGCCTCAATTCCACAATTTGACTTCTGGAATCTTGTTGCAATTCCGATAGTAAAGCATTCGTAGGGATGAGCCGAAAATCCACGTTGAGCCAAAATGGCCTCCCAGAATTCAATGCACCATTTGTGGGTGACAAAATGAAACAAATTTGTGGAGGTGAAAATCAGCAAGGGCCACCAACCCTAGTGGCTATGGTCTGCTTCCACGGCTGGAGGCAGAATGACTCTGAATTCCAGTTGCCGGAATGTCCACAGGACAGGACATTTGATGTTCTCAAACTCCAATTCCCATCAGCCCCAGGCAGCATTCCCAATGGTCAGGGGCGAGGGGTTTTGTAGTCCCTCAACATCTAGAAACGTGCTTCCCAAACTTAGGTCTCCAGCTGTTTTGGGACTACAACTCCCATCATCCCTAGCTTGCAAGACCAGAAGCATTCCAGGGGGTGGGGGTGGTCCACTCCAGGTACCATTCCAAAGGGGGGGGTGTGACAAAATGCCGACCCCTGATCGGTGACACCCCCTGGGGCGTGCGCCACGCCCCCTGGGACAAGCGCCGCTCCAGATACCGGAGCAGGTTCCTTTGCCTCTGAGCAAGACGAGTGGTCAGGGATGATGGGGATTGTAGTCCAAAAGCAACTGCAGACCCAAGTTTGTGAAACGCTGGCCTAGCGGGTTCCATGCCCCTCATCCCTGTGTTAGAGTCCTGGCTGGCGGTGACTCTACCAGCCCACAAATGGACTGGTGTGACCATGTGACAAGATGAGCAACCTCTTCCCTTATATCAAGGAGAATCAGGACATACATTTGAGGGTTGGGGAATAGTCAACATGGAGTCCAACTCCCATTAGCCACAAACAGCAGGGCCAATAGCTAGGGGTGATGGGAGTTGTAGTTCATCTCTAGAGGCCCATCTTGACTACCACTTTCACATCGCAATAGGGCACAGCTAATCTATTTTTATTTTAGTTTTTGTTCTGGGGTAAGTTTCCATATTGTGATTAGGAAGTATCATGGCAACACCATGAGTTACTATGGCTTTATCAAATTGTATTAATTGTTTGGATGAATCTGGTGTTGTAGATAAATAGGTACCACTCCAGCGGGAAGGTAAACAGCATTTCCATGCGCTTCTCTGGTTTTGCCAGAAGTGGTTAAGTCATGCTGGCCACATGACCCGGAAGCTGTCAGTAGACAAACGTCGGCTCCCTCAGCCTATAGAGCGAGATGAGCACGCAACCCCAGAGTCATCCGCGACTGGACCTAATGGTCAGGGGGTACCTTTACCTTTACCTTTACCTGTGCTTGATATTCTAGCAATTGCAATGTTTGGGACGTTTGTGTGTTTTCAAGGTTTTTGTGATTATTGGGAGCCTCCCTGAGCTCAACATTTGTCGCTGGAAAAGCAGAATACAAATATTAAATCAAATCCAAGTCAATAATCTGCTCCCTGATCTTGCCAATGGTTGAATTTTGCTTGCAAAGCAGGGGCTTGAGCCATAGTCTATTCCACAAAGCAAAACGAAGCAGCTGAAATAAGCAGAATGCAGCACTCTGTATACCACAATTTGAGGAGCGGGGGGAGGAACAAGGGAGATTTCTTAACCATCATTTCCATTTCAGAGGCAGGTGCAAGAGATCCAAAATCTGAGAAATGAGAAGGTCATAATGGTCTATGCTGAAGCCACAATCTTTAAGCAATGGAGGTGCTTGGTTTGGAGAACTAACTCTCAGCTTAGTGATGAATCTGGGTGACAGCATCTTCCAAAACTCTACATTGCTTTCTTCTGGTCCTTCCTGTTTCCTTTCACCTTATCAGTCACCCCTAACACACCGAGGTTGTCATCTTGATGCCAGAACTCGATGGCATGGTCCACCTTGTCCTCTTCCTCCAAATCGGCATAACTCCATAGCTGTTGCCACGCCATTTCCTACAAATTTCTGCCTGTACCTTTAAAAATCAAAGAGCTGCCATTACCAGAAAGCTGCCATTTCAGTTCTCAGACACAGTCAGAGTAAAAGTGCAAAGCTCTTGTTATATGTCAAGCACAGAAGGAATAAACCTAAAACCTTTGGATTATTCTTAGCTATTTTGCACTTCGACTGAAATTTGTCAGTGCCAACAAATGCAAAAGTTTAGGTGTCAACTGTTGGCATCAGAAAACACAGTGGACACTTTTTTGCGGGGGGACTTTATGGTTTTTCTAGTGTTGCATCATTATTATTTTCTTAGTTTTGCTGTTTAACGTCTACCTACCTTAGAGACAGGGACGCGGGTGGCGCTGTGGTCTAAACCACAGAGCCTAGGGCTTGCCGATCAGAAGGTCGGCTGTTCGAATCCCCGCAACAGGGCGAGCTCCTGTTGTTCAGTCCCAGCTTCTGCCAACCTAGCAGTTTGAAAGCACATCATGTGCAAGTAGATAAATAGATACCGCTCTGGCGGGAAGGTAAACGGCATTTCCGTGTGCTGCTCTGGTTTGCCAGAAGTGGCTTAGTCATGCTGGCCACATGACCCGGAAGCTGTCTGCAGACAAACGCCGGCTCCCTCAGCCTATAGAGCGAGATGAGCACTGCAACCCCAGAGTCATCCACGACTGGACCTAACAGTCAGGGGTACCTTTACCTTTACCTTTGAGACTGTTGTGATATTAAGCAGCATATAAATATATAGAAGGAAATACAGTGGTGCCTCGCAAGACGAAAAGAATCCGTTCTGCGAGTCTCTTCGTCTTGCGGTTTTTTTCATCTTGAGAAGCAAGCCCATTAGCGGCTTAGCGGATTAGCGCTATTAGCGGCTTAGCGGGCTTAGCGGATCAGCTGATAAGCGGCTTAGCGGATCAGCTGTTAAGCGGCTTAGCGGCTTGGGAAAAAAGGGGGGGGGAGGAAAAAAACCCCGCAGGAACTCGCAAGACATTTTTGTCTTGCGAAGCAAGCCCATAGGAAATTCGTTTTGCGAAGCACCTCCAAAACGGATAATCCTTTCGTCTAGCGGGTTTTCCGTCTTGCGATGCATTCGTCGTGCGGGGCACCACTGTAAGCAGAAGCTTCCATAGCACCAGGTCATCTTATTGATTGATTGATTGATTGATTGATTGATTGACTGACTGACTGATTGAATCACAGAATCATAAAATCACAGAGTTGGAAGGGCCGTCACTTGAAAGATGGAGCAATCCTGTTTTCTCCTGCTCTGGAGGGCAGGATCCAAACCAATGGCTTCAAGTTACAAGGACAGAGATTCCGACTAAACATTAGGAGGAACTATTCAACAGTGGAAGGGACTCCTTCAGAAGGTGGTAGACTCTCCTTCCTTGAAGGTTTTTAAGCAGAGGTTGGGTAGCCATCTGTCAGGGATGCTTTAGATGAGATTCCTGCATTGCAGGGGGTGGACTAGATGACCCCAGGGGTCCCTTTCAACTCTACAATTCTATGATTCTATGGCCCTGCTGATGTTGGAGGCTGGGGGAAGCAATAATTTGTGTAACCACAAGAGGGCCACATCCTCACGAAGATGAGAATAAGGAAGAGTTTATACCAGGCTTCCTCAAACTCGGCCCTCCAGATGTTTTGAGACCACAATTCCCATCACCCCTGACCACTGGTCCTGCTAGCTAGGGATCATGGGAGTTGTAGGCCAAAAACATCTGGAGGGCCGAGTTTGAGAAAGCCTGGTTTATACTCTCTGCTTCTGTGTCTTGTTGTACTTAGGATTGCCTGGCAAGATTTTGAATCACTCAACTTCGTTTTCTGTTGTGGTCGTGGGAATCGCAAGCCTTTGCTTCCTTGAAAACAAGTTGGTGGAGGAAGATTGGAAGAAGTTTAAAGACTATTTACAGAACTATTATAAAATTGGATTGAGGTTAAGGGGCTTTTAGTAACAACGGTACGAAGGAATATGTAAAAATGGAATGTTAACGGGTGAAAACTTAAAGGCATAATATATTAAGACTAAGATAAGGATAAGGTAGAGGGAAAGGATTTGCTGAATAAATAAATTGAATTGGAATACAAAGAGGGGAGGTGTGGGGAGGTCTGAGAAACAAGCAAATGCAAGACATATTATGAAAATCAAATTGTTTTTTTAACTGTTTTTCTTTATCATTTTTGTATTTTTCTTTCTTTCTTTTCTTTAGTGAAAATCAATAAAATATTACTTAAAAAAAAAAAAAAGAAAACGCAGCCAAGGGAAAAATAATGCAAAGTCCCTGACCCCAGCCCTCCTTACCTCTTGATTTAGGAAGCAGTACAGAACAGCAACAATGAAGCCCTGCATAACAAGGAGGAAAAGCACACAAGTTAAATAACTAAACCGGCAGCTGGAGAAACTCAGGTTTGCGGGCCAATTGGATTCCTCTAGACCTCTCTACCTGGTTCCTGGGATTCTCTATTGGCCATGCCTCCTCCCCAAAACCACACCACAGTCCATCTCCCACACCCTCCTCCGGTCCCCCTCCCTTAAGATGTAATATGCTCACTTCCTCCTGGAGCCGGATTGGGCGGTTCCTGCAGACCAATCAGATTGCTGCCTTCTAGGATCCTACCTGCCTATTGTTCTAGGATCCAAGCTCAGTACATAACAGTCTGGTTCCCTGTAACCTCACTTCTCACAAAGAGGGAACGGCCAGAAGGCCCTCGGCGCTGGACCTCAGTGTCTGGGCTGAACGATGGAGGTGGAGACGCTCCTTCGGGTCTACTGGGCCAAGGCCGTTTAGGGCTTTAAAGGTCAGCACCAACACTTTGAATTGTGCTCGGAAATGTCCTGGGAGCCATTGTAGGACAGGTGTTATATGGTGCTAACTAGGCTTTGAGAAGGAGGACTCTAGGTCCCTGTCAGAGCCCTCACACCTCCTTCCTGAAGCAATAGCTTACTAGGCTTTGGGAAGGAGACAGGAAGTCGCTCCTTTGGCTCATCTGTGTGGTGTAGTGGTTAAGAGCGGTAGTCACGTAATCTGGGGAACCGGGTTCGCGTCTCCGCTCCTCCACATGCAGCTGCTGGGTGACCTTGGGCCAGTCACAGTCTCTCAGCCCCACTCACCTCACAGAGTGTTTGTTGTGGGGGAGGAAGGGAAAGGAGAATGTTAGCCGCTTTGAGACTCCTTTGAGTGATAAAGCGGGATATCAAATCCAAACCCTTCTTCTTCTACCAGAAAATATGGCTGGGGCTGATGGCAGTTGAAGAGAGAAAGGTACCTCAACCCTGATTTAGATGATACCCTGTATTGTGTGAGCAATTCAGTCTGAGAGCAGCAGCAGTGAGCTAACTTGTGGTTATAAACCAAGATGAGACTCCTAACTCTAAGATTAGGAGGCCCTGACACTATAGAAGCATCAGAAACACCCATGCTGTTACACGGTTTAATCTCTGCAACAAAACAAAAAATCCTACACTAGCACTATATAAATCTTTACTTATCAGGAAGAAATACGATTTTACTACATTAGAATATGAAAGACAGAGATGGAGTAAAGAGCTAGGAGTATAGATAACAAATGATGTACGGGAGACAAGTATAAAATCAATAGAAAAAGCCTCTATGGATTTAAGGCTTAGACTTATTCAACAGAAGATAGTATTTAGAGTCAACTGGACTCCAGCAAGATTATATTAGAAGAAAATAACAAGTGCAGATAATTGCTGGAGCTGTGGGAGTAGAAATGCGAGCTTCATACGTATGTTGATTAACCGCCCGACGATCAGACCATTCTGGAGCAAGGTGAGGGTATTTATAGCAAACGTAATAAAAAGAAACTGTTATTTAGGGGAACCGAATTTAATTCTAAAATATATTCCGGAAACTTGGAAGATCTTGAGGGGCCAAAAAAAGTGGTGGTTTTGCGCTATATTAGAAGCAAAAAAAAAACTTGTTTTGATGAATTGGAAGAGTCGCAAAAAGATTCCACTGAGCACATGGATTGATAATATGGATAGATTAGCTACGTACAAAAGAGTTGCTTGCCGACGCAAAATAAGAATGGATAAATACAAAGAAATTTGGAACGAATATCTAAGTGACAAGGTGGGTGACAGTGGGAAATAGAGGGGAGAGAGAGTGGTGATAAACAAGGAGTAGGCATAGGGATATTACTGTATCTAAATTTGTGTTATTATTGTTATTATAGTTTGTTGTTGTACGTGTCTTTTTAGTCTGGTGTTTGTACTGACTGGAAAAAGTGAATGAATGAATGAATAAATAAATAAATAAATAAATACAACAACTTAGCAGTGGCAAAACACACTTGTAAAATCTGATTGATCCCTTAAGTCCATACTTCACCTGGAATGATCCGATGCAGAGCTCCAGGGAGAGGCGAACCCCCACGTTGGCGTAATCGGGAAGAAAATTGAAGATGATGTAATGCGTCCCAAACAGAGGAATGAGGAGCAGAGTCGACTTACAGAGGCGTCTGGGTTTGGGAGGAGAAATCGGGAGAAAAACACGGTCATGACACCCTGGCTTACAGAAAACGGGCACAAGATGGCACTCCCAGCATCTCAGTTGATCTAAAGTGACAGTCAGGGCCCACTGGAACTGGCAAAGCAGAAAATGAGGGAAGCCGCCAAATGGTGGAATTTGAGCCAATAGAAGAGAGAGCAAATGGATCCTAGCTTTGTCCCCACCACCTATCTGTTGATGGAAGGCAGCGCTAATGAAATATACTCGGAGTCGAGAGTGGATTTCATGCTCTTTATTCAGCTCATAGTGGTGAGGAATGGAAGTTCCCCCAGAATGTCTGCTTTATATACATTATTTACACAATGGGCCCCACGTGATTGGAGATTCCAGGATTTTCCTGTAGGCCAATCAGGTTGCGGATTCACTTCCACCTGGAGCTGGGTTGGGTGGCTCCTGTGGACCAATCAGACTGCTGCATTCTGGGTCCTATTGTTCTAGGACCAATCAGACTGCTGCATTCTGAATGCTATTGTTCTAGGACCAATCAGACTGCTGCATTTTGGATCCTATTCAACTCAGTACATAACAGCTAACAAGGAGGTGCAGCCATTGGCACCTCCTGTGCTGGTTGCAAGTAAAGAGGCAGGTGGGTGTGACGTTAACATATGAGAGTGCTGGAGGTGAAATAGTTAAACAGGTTACCCAATCAGAACCCAGGGGGTGGAGTCAGAGGGACTATAAAACCGGCTCTGGGAGGGGCGAAGTGGGGAGTTCGTTGGGAGTTGGGTGGTTGGTTGGAGTGGGAATGAATTGGGATAGAGTCTGTGGGTAGGCTGAGTGAGTGTAGCGAAATAAGCTGAGTCAGGAACAGTTAGGGGCTAGGAAGACAGGTAAATCTCTGAGAGGTGGTTTAGTGAGTGAGAGCAGGTAGCGGAAGTTATAGGTCTGGATAGGCACCCCATGATGGTAATTGACCAATACCATTTATGAAACCACACGCTTGTTAAACTGCAATAAATAAACAGAGGTTTATGTTCCAATTTAACCCTGATTGGACTCAGTATTGTACCAGGTAGGGCCTGGGTGGTGGCAGCGAGAAATAAAGTGGTGGTACAGGGATAAAGAGACGGTGAAACGTCTGGGGACCTTATGTGATCGCCACAGTGGGGACTGGCTGAATTTGGTGGATCAGTGCCCCATTCCCTCATACTCTGTGGCCAGGAATCCTGTACATTTGCTAAAGGAACTCCATTTCATCCTAAGCTTTCTACCACTCAGGCAGAGGGAGAGGTCTGGAAAAGGACCACACTATTGGCCGAGAGACTAGAAACATTTGGCTTCTCCTCTCCTCGAACTGTTTATGCTCCAGTTTTATTACTAAGAACTAAGTGCCAGGGTTTGCTTGCTTTTCCTCCTCCCTCCTCCTCCCTTTTTTCCTTTTGTGCTGTGCCTCTTAGATCACAAGCCTGGGAGCAGACACTGCCTCATTACTGAAATGTACAAGCCATTCTAGGAGCCTTTTTAGCCAAAGAGTAGGGTTGTTGTTTTTAATGCCGGAAATAAATAAAATAGTACATAAACAATCATTCCCATGGTGTCACACCCCACTCCAGATGTTCTAGAATTAAGGAATGAAAAAGAAACATTCCACTACCTTCACCCTATTCCAAATTCATGTGAACCTCAGATCTTTCTCTAAGCCCTCTGCTCAAAAATATGTTCACACTATGCAGCCTGCCAGCACTTCATGCTGGCTCGTTCCACTCAATTCACCTGTACTGAGATGAGTTGTTGAAACTGATTTGTCCCGGGTCCAGTTTTTTCAGCAGGATTCTGATGATGTTGATAAAAAGAATGAAGTTGACCTGTCCCAGATGTAGGGAGGAGAGAGGGGAAGAGGGAAAAAGAGAGCACAGTTAATGTTAACACAATAAAAAATTTTATTGATTGATGGATTGATTGGCCGCCCTTCACCAGATTTAAAATATAGCCTCAAAAATGTTCTGGATGGAGAAATGATCTTGAGCACTGGGGTCTGCTTTGGGGAAATGGGAGAGAATATTCTGGAAAACAAACTTGTTTCCTTTCTTTTATTTTCAGATATATTTACAGTGGTACCGCTGGATGTGAACGGGATTCATTCCAGAGCCCCGTTCGCATCCTGAAAGGAACGTAAGACGCGATTGCGCATCTGCACCTGTGCGGGTCGCGTTTGGCCACTTCATTGCATCATTTTGAGCATCTGCGCATGCGCGAGCGGCGAAACCCGGAAGTACCGTGTTCTGTTACTTCCAGGTCACCACGGAGCGCAACCTGAAAATGCTCAACCTGAAGCGTATTCATCCTGAGGTATGACTGTATTGATACTTGCCCAAAGATATACAAAAGTTCATACCCAATACAAGCACACTTTTTCTATGGGAGTTAAAAAGAAAAGAAAAAATCTCAGAAAACCCTCTTCCGAGAAGGTTTGGCTTACTCTGCAATAAACCACGACATTAACAACAACAACCAAATAACCACTAGAACCACCAGATAAAACTAAGCTGTAGGCAAGATTTAAAAAGGCCTTGATCAACAGAGACTGGGATGAAGCGTTAGCAGTCTTTGACTTTCTCTCTCTCTCTCTCTCTCTCTCTCTCTCTCCCTTAACACACACACACACACACACACACACACACAGTTATGAAAGCCAGAACATCCCACCATTCAAGTGTAAAGGTAAAAGGTAAAGGGACCCCTGACCATTAGGTCCAGTCGTGGCCGACTCTGGGGTTGCGGCGCTCATCTCGCTTTATTGGCCGAGGGAGCCAGAGTACAGCTTCCGGGTCATGTGGCCAGCATGACTAAGCCGCTTCTGGTGAACCAGAGCAGCGCACGGAAACGCCGTTTACCTTCCCGCCGGAGCGGTACCTATTTATCTACTTGCACTTTGATGTGCTTTCGAACTGTTAGGTGGGCAGGGGCAGGGATCGAGCAACAGGAGCTCACCCCGTCACGGGGATTCGAACCGCTGACCTTCTGATCGGCAAGTCCTAGGCTCTGTGGTTTAACCCACAGCACCACCCGTGTTCCCATTCAAGTGTACAAAAAGGCAAATAGGATACATACCCCAACAGAAAAGATAATGGGTCCTTTGATTAGCCACCAGTAAGGAGAACCTTGGTTTGCGTCCCAGCAACTGGAAAGAACATGCAATGGTTAATGCAAATGAATGTGCAATCTGAATATTGTATGACTGAATTATTTATCCTTCCTCTTGTGCCTCCCTCTCCATTGGTATTGGTGGAGTGGGGGGGTGGTCCTACTATTTTACAGAGACAGCTGCCTCAGGTGACAGATGCTGGCAGCAATGAAATGTGGGAAGACAGTGCTAGTATGTGCAACACAGCTGACCTGTGGCACCCTCTAAACAAGGCAGTCTTCAATTGCTTTGTCTCATTTTTGCATCACTTTACAATCTCTTTTGTTTAAAAAGTCCTCCCCAAAAATTTGCCAGCATTTTATCGTGTATTTTTAAAAACTGTTTTGCCCAAATCAGGGATGTCCCTGGAAAATAGGTACACTTGGAGGGTCTGAGACGAGAAATGCCATAAGGGACTTCCGGTGTGGTGTGGTGGTTAAGAGCGGCGGACTCGTAATCTGGGGAACCGGGTTCGCTTCCCCGCTCTTCCACATGCAGCTGCTGGGTGACCTTGGGCTAGTCACACTTCTTTGAAGTCTCTCAGCCCCACTCACCTCACAGAGTGTTTGTTGTGGGGGAGGAAGGGAAAGGAGAATGTTAGCCGCTTTGAGACTCCTTTGGGTAGTGATAAAGCGGGATATCAAATCGAAACTCTTCTTCTTCTTCTTTACCTGAGCAATAATGATCTTCCAGGCAATTTTTTTGGATTTTTGTGTGTGTTAAGCATCAGCCCAACACTAATTTGACCACTTTAAGCCTGCACATCTTGAGATACACACACACACTACAATCCAAACACAGGTCAACAGCCACCACTTGCAACGTTTGCAATAGCAGGTTGACCACCGAAAAGCAGATGAGCAACTCCAAGGTGAGTAACCATGCATGGCTCATTGATCCATTGCTTGGTGGGCCAGTATTTCTGGAAGCCTGGATTACTTTCTTGCTTCCTGTGCCTTCCCCCCGCCCTCATTTTTATGAATCTGAACACAGGACATGACTCACGAAATGTCTTCGAAATGCACCTTGACTAATATCCACAGTATGGTAAAAAACGTTGGAACACCTGTAGGATTGAAAACAGAGGACATGGTGATTTTTATGGATGCAATCAACCCCCATAATTTTCCAAAACCAACCACCTACTTGTTAAGGGGACAGATCCTTGATCTGTGTCTCTAGAGCAGGTGTGATGAACCTTTGGCTCTCCAAATGTTGCTGTACTGCAATTCCCATCATCCCTGGCCATGCTTGCTGGGGGCTGATGGGAGTTGTAGTCTAGCAACATCCAGACAGCGGTGGTGCATATGCCTGTGCTGCCCAGGGTGGGCACACTCCCGAGGGGGGGGGGCATGACATGCTCCTGACGGGGAGTGTGGTGCGGAGGGTGCCCTCCCAGGCACGGGACAGCCGCTCGGGTGCCTAGTGTTGGGATTCCATTCCACCCTTTGCTGAAGACATGGGATTGCTACATGTCACATGTCTGTTTACATTCCAGCACAGATTGCTGGCGTGAGAGGAACTTCCGCTCTGTGTGGCTTTTGTTTTCTGTCTCTTTCCAAGAAGACGGCAAGGAGAGATGCCATGTTTTCTTTGCCCTGATTTATGTATAATAAATGCGTAGTTTAGTATGTGTCTACAGCCTCAAGCCTCTTCTGTTGTGCAGTTTACACTGCTGAGTAAAGTGTGCTCAAGTCTGCAAGCTCTGCATGTTGGAGCAGAGGTTGATGGATCTCCGCAGTGGTTGGGCTGAGGGGCGACGCTCCAGCCGGGGCCGAGCCAACTGGCCTTTTTGACCCCCGATTCTGACATTGAGGTTATGGGCCCAGATCTGAGGCTTTACACTGGAGTAGGACTGCTGTTGGCTGCTGCGGCGTTCCGGGGATTTATGAGGTAATGTGCAGCGTGCACAGGATCAGAGTTCAAGGGCAAATTCCAGCCAGGCAAAAGCACTTGGGGGTGAAGCAGAGTTAGTGAGGGGAGTGGTCTGGAGAAACGTCTAGGGGCCAGACTTGGGGTGGCTTGGAGAGCAGCATTTGGCTTGCCAGCCTGAGGTCCACCACTGCTGCAAGTCCTCCTCACTTACCCCAGCCAAACAGCATGAGCCACCAGTAATATTTTCTTCCATGGGGAAAGGACGACAGCAGCAGGCAGTTGAGGTAGAGAGCTTCCACCAACAGCCACATGAAGTTAGCCATTGTGAAATATTGACAGAAAACCACCGAGATCTTGCATTCGGTCTAAAGAACACAGAAAGTGAATCTTCAATGAACACCTTCATTTGTAGGGCATTGCTTTGGTTTTTTTTGGTTGTGTGTGTGTGTCTGTTGTTATTCTTACTATTATTTCTTCGATTTGCATACTGCCCCTCATCAAAGATCTCATGGCAGCACAGAAATACAAAACAGAAACACAAAAGACATAATATGAACAAGAACAAACCAAACCCATTACCCTTCTATAGGTGCCCTGACATATTGCACAAACTACCCCTGAGTTTCAGGGGAGCTTCAGAAGGAAATTATGGAGAGGGTAGAAACATTCATTCAAATCTGAAAGCAAAGGAAAAAACCTCCAGGTATTATGGACTACAACTCCCATAATCCATGGCCATTGTCTGTGCTTGCTGGGGCTGATGGCAGTTGGAGTACATTTGGACACAGGTTCCTCACCCCAGTTCTAACAGCATCCATGTGTAGGATTTGTAGATTTGGGACATATCCGTTTCTCATTTTTCAAATTCTCCACATTTTGCAGCAATTTGTGAATTTTATTTTTAAAAGATTCGTCAGCCTAACCTTACTGTATGCTTGTGAAACATGGACCACTTATAAACGCCATCTCCAACTCCTCAAAAGATTCCATCAACGGTGTCTCCAAAAAAAAAAACACATCACTTGGGAAGACAGGCGAACTAATATCAGTGTAATAAAAGAGGCAAAGATCATCAGGGTCAAAGCAACGATTCTTCAACATCAACTTCGTTGGACTGGTCATGTTGTGTGGATGCCTGATGATCGTCTTCCAAAGCAACTACTCTATTCTGGACTTTAAAAATGGAAAGCGTAATGCTGGTGGTCAACAAAAGAGGTATAGAGACTCTATCAAGGCAAATCTTTAAAAATGTAGTATAAACACTGACAACTAGGAAACACTTGCCTGTGAACGCTCCAATTGGAGAACAGCCTTTACCAAAGGTGTCACATGCTTTGAAGACACTCGAACTCAGGACGAAAGGGAGAAACTTGCTAAGAGGAAGGCACGCTTGGCAAATCGACACCGTGATCAACTCCCACCCGGAAACCAATGTCCCCACTGTGGAAGGACGTGTGGAACCAGAATTGGCCTCCACAGTCACTTACAGACTCATTGTTAAAACCGTGTTTATGGAAGACAATCTTACTGGGCTACAAGTGATCACCAAAAAAGAAGAAGAGTGCAATTTTCTTTCACCAATGCACACGTTTCCACAAGTAGTTTCCCCTAATATAATGCATTTTGTATGTTATTTTTACGAATAAGTTCCTTTTTTATGTTTGCTTCCTCCCAGTGCTATTTTTCTAGATAAAGAAGTTCCAGAACTCACCATGAACGCCTCCCTTGTTTTCTTAGAACGGCAATGGTGCCCAACCTGAGAGGTGCTGGAACAGAGTTCTGGTGAGTTCCAGCTGAAAAAAAGCCTTACTTCCCCTGATATGTGCATTTTTGTAAACGTTGTTTGCAGTTGGAGGCAAGAAAGCTTCCAAATTTGCTGGAAACCAAAAGAGGTGAGGGCTGCTTGTGGGTTTCCACAGGCATCTGGTGAGCACAGGATGCTGGACTAAATGGACCGCTGGCCTCATCCTCCAGGCTCTTATGTTCTTATGTTTGGAGAACTACACCACAAAATTCAGATAAGTGTGAATTTTGAAAACTAGCTGTATTTCGGTTTGCATTTTATCATCATTATCGTTATTATTAAATTTATACTCCAACCTTTTCCCTCAAGTTAGTTTACAGATTAAAAAATGAAAACAGCTAAAAACAAAATGTTTTGGAAAATTCTGATTTGATAGATTCAGCATTAAATGAGTGTTGAGTTGCTCTTTTCCTCCCATCCCTCTCAGGGACTTGTTATACCCAGAGAAGTGGTGGTGAGTCAGGGACATTCAGACTCGGCAACCAATTCATGAAATTGAGCTGCTGTGTTCCTAAGGCCTGACACCCAGCCATGGCTGTGAAGATTGTATTCTTGTTAATAAAAAGTTAACTCCGACTTTGAATGGTGTGATTTACTGCTGGCTCACTTTGTGACAGACTCTGTCTCCAGCTGAAAGCAGAATGCCAGATTACACGAAGCTTTGTTCTGCTAGAACCAGGCAGTTGGTGTGCCCCCCCTTTAAGTTCTTCAGAAGGTTCCCAGGCTACAATTTGTGCTTTAGGAGGAGCAGCAAGCAGAAGAAAGCAGCCCTGGTACCCTTGTGGCCATGACACACACAGATGAAAACCAGAGATAGAAGCAAGTCACACTTTTTTTACACCTTACCGTGGAAAAGCTACAATAATCAACATCTTCTGTTTTGAAAAGAACCTCATCCTTGACGAAGACGGCAATGGTCTTCAGGATGAAGGTGAAAAAGAGATGGACATGGATGTAGTTTCTGGGGCAACGGAGCCTCCTGCAGGAGCAGAACATGGAACCATAAGAGGCTGAGAGCAGAAGCTAAGAGACCGTCAGTGTCAATCCTACTTAAGTAGTAGTAATAGTCGTCATCATCAAAATTTTATTATTTATACCCAGACATTCTGGCTGGCTTCCAATGCATATAAAAACACCAAACATTAAAAAACTTCCTGATACAGGGCTGCCTTCAGATCTCTTCTAAAATGTATGTAGCTCCTTGACATCTGATGAGAGGGTGTTCCACAGGGCGGGCACCACCACCGAGAAGGTCGTCTGCCTGGTTCCCTGTAACTTCACTTCTCACAGTGAGGGAACCGCCAGAAGGCCCTCGGAGCTGGACCTCAGTGTCCGGGCAGGACAAGGGGGTGGGGACGGTCCTTCAAGTATACTGGGACAGAGACCATTCAGAGTTTTAAAGGTCAGCGTCAACACTTTGCTCGGAAGCATACTGGGAACCAATGTAGATCCTTTAGGACTGGTGTTATATGGTTCTGACAGCCACTTGCTGTCACCAGTCTAGTTGATGTGATAAAAGATAGCTCAGTGTTCAGGCAGAAATGGAATCCCTTTGGAGGAAGGGGTTCTCCTAAAGTCATATACCTCTCGTGATTCACCCCTCCCTCAGCACAGCATGCTACCTGTCAGGTTCCCATGAACATACCTGAATGTGATGAGGACCATGATGGCCATAGCAAGGGAGGTGGTGGAGATACTGTAGCCCACAGTGTAGATGGTTTTGACGGTTGTCAGGTAGGCATGCTGAAATGGAAGGAGAACAAGGGCATCAACAGGATGAATCTTATTACAGAAAAGTATTGGATAGCCGTTACCAGACGAACCCAAAATATTGAACCATTTGAAAGATGCCGTACTAGAGGAGGACTTGGCAGTAACGCTGAACTATCTCCTGCAAAATAAAAATGGCTAAATCATGGGGGGGGGGGGAGAGAGCCACCAGCAGCAGCCCCAGTCTCAGAATGGTTTGAAAGAATATGGGATATTGTAAAGTCAATTGAATACATGTCCTACAATAGAGCAACGAATGTACAAAGAAAGAGATTCTTGCAAAGAGGGGCACCATGGGTTATGATCTGGGAGGATAAATGCCCTGTGGTCTGTTATGCAATGGTCTGAGAACCTCACTGGCCTGGCTGCATTTGAACGTCAGTTTCATGTGGATATCTGGACATCTGGAGGCCATACGTTAACTTATATGTTTGACTTAAAGTATATGTATTGGTAGTGTGCGGGTGGCACTGTGGTTTAAACCACTGAGCCTCTTGGGCTTGCTGATCGGAAGGTCGGTGGTTCGAATCCATGCAGTAGGGTGAGCTCCCATTGCTCTGTCCCAGCTCCTGCCAACCTAGCAGTTCGAAAGCACACCAGTGCAAGTAGATAAATGGATACTGCTGCGGCGGGAAGGTAAACGACATTTCCATGCGCTCTGGATTCTGTCACGGTGTCCCATTTGTGCCAGAAGTGGTTTAGTCATGCTGGCCACATGACCCAGAAAGGTGTCTGTGGACAAACACCAGATCCCTCGGCCTGAAAAGCGAGATGAGCGCCACACCCCATAGTTGCCTTTGACTGGACTTAATCGTCCAGGGGTCCTTTACCTTTACTTACAAGTATTGGTGGCTTCTGTGCCCACTGATGGTGGGGTTTTGTTATTTCTTATTTGTTTAATGCATTTCTATTCAACTCTTAAGCCAGGAAGGTTCCCACAGTGACTTCCATACATCCAATTAAAGCAGGATTGTCCCTGCCCACAGGCTTACAATCAGAAGAAACACAACACACTGGTTTCCCAGGGTAAGAGGCTGGGAGGAGAAAGGAAAAATACCAGGTGAGAGCTGGGAGGAGCAAAGTAAGAATTACTTTGAAGAGACGACTCCATATTGGACTTATTTTGTTTGAATTTTCGTAACCGCTATTTTATTGTATTATGGAAAACTTTAATAAAAATTGAATTACCAAAGGAACATGATAACACAAGGGGAAAGAGGAACGGGAGTGGTGGTGAATGAAAACCCAGGCACCAATTCTTAAACAGTTATTATTAGTACTATCTGTAAATTATTTCTCTCCCTCTCTCTCTCTCTCTCTCTCTCTCTCACACACACACACACACACACACTTCTTTCCCCTTCTCTTTCTTTTTGCGAACTTTGTAAGTATTTTCTTTTTAAGAAAGAAAATATATGCTTTTAAATAACTAGCAATTCTCTGTGGGCTTTAGCTACTGTTCCAAAACACTATCCGCTTCCCGTTGAATTGAAATATTGCAAATAGAAAGCAGGTTTGACGCTTAATGGTCAATTATAAGCAAATGGCAGACAACAATAACACGTGTGAGCCACAACAATAATTCAGATTTCCATTCTACTGCTTGGAATAAGATGTGCACTTTTGAACAGGGAACACAGTGTGCCTTTCAGACCACTGTGGATAATCTTTCCTTTGTGGTTGTTTGTTTGTTTACTGCCGCCATCCCACTCTTTGGCCCCGGAGGGTTGCCAGCAAACAATTAAATACTGAAACTACTAGGTTAAAAAAAAAGCAAAAACAACAACCCACATGAACAGAGCATATAATTATAAAATAGTGGAACGGTAAAAACAAATACCATAGGATCATAGAATTGTAGAGTTGGACGGGACCATGAGGGTCATTGAATCAAACTCCTGCAATGCAGGAATCTTTTGCCCAACGTGGGGCTTGAACCCACAATTCTCATGCTATAAATAACTGAACAATCTGGGACAAGCAAGCATAATGTAATGGTTCTAGGGATTGCTTGTGCGTAAGTTGCCTTTACTCATGGCTAGGTTGCATGGCTGAACCCTTTCTGACCGGACAGCCTCTATTTCGTGGCTGCCTCAGTCGCTGGCAGAATCCGTCAGTGGGTGTTTCTTAAACCGCTTCCAACATAAAAGCTGCTTGACGCCCAGTCTCCTCCCCCGTTGCCTGCGCGAAAGCTTTCTGCACAGGGTGGGTGTGGGCAAAGGAGCACTTGTCCCCTCTCCGCTGGTCTCCTGCGAAGAGTCCTGGAGCCACCTCTCCGCTTCCTCTATCTCCTCCCCTTCTCCACTGGTGTTACGCTGATTTCCTTCCCCAGCGGATGGGCTATCCCTCCTCCTACTGGGGCCCTCTCCACCATCATCCGGGAGCCCTCTCACTGCCTCCCGCTCCGATGGCAGTTCCCTGACACATAAGCTCCTGAAATTCTTCAGGTATAGATTCCAACAAATCTTCAGAAATATTGTGTGCTCTACAGTGAACAACCAAACGGTTTTGAACCTCAGCATCCCTCCCTGCAGCCTGCTTCGAAAACAGCAATTATTAGAGATAGTTTTTTAGTCTTTGAAACCTCAGAGGAGGCAGGAACACCACTGAGCTCATAACCTAGAAGCCTTGGAGCCAACCCTCTCAGCATCAGCAAGCGCCAGGGGGTCCCCAAGAGGGTTGCTAGGCAACAGGGCTTTCCTTCCCAAACAGAGATCTGCCACTATTAGCAAATGTGTAGCAGTGGGCCAAACCTCTGAAGAGAAGCAGGAGATTGGCAGATGAAAGATATAAAAGAAGCATGAAGACCAGTCTTCCACAGGACAGGAAACGTATGGTGCTTTGTTCCACAAAAATATAAAACATGGCTGGCGAAACCTGTGGCCCTCCAGGTGTCACAATAACCCCAGCTCATGTGGATTATGGTCAAGGATGAGAAAACCTGCAATATCTGGATGGCAACAGCTTCCCAACCCTGGTACAAAACCAAGGAAGTGGCCCAGACTTTGTGGGATGTAACGTCACTGGAGCAGTCAAATACAACATTTCCTGTTTGGCCAGAGTGGACACACAGGGGAGTGTTGCTCCAGCCAGGAGGACCTCCTGTCTCACCTGGTCTGGAGCATCCTCCCCCTGCGTGTGACTGGGTAGGTGGGCGTTACGCTGGCAGACCCTACAAAAGGGCCAGTCACACAGCCATCTTCCCTTCTTCCTTCTCTCTCTTGACTCTTCCTGGTGTTCTTATGCTGTCTGCTGGTCCTCAGCCAGCAGCACATGGGCTCATTCACCACATGAGTTGAACCCACACTCTCTTCTGTAACTACAAGCTAAAGCCTGCCTTCAGGGGTCTTGCTGTGAACTGAATGTAAGTAAACTTCTTATTACTTTTAAAAGAAGACTGTTGTGTCATTGTTGTTTTAAAGAGGGAGTTAAAGGGAGTTAAAGGAGTTAAAGGGAGTAAAAGGAGTTAAAGTTAAAGGGAAAGTTTAAGGGACGTGGGTGGCACTGTGGGTTAAACTACAGAGCCTAGGGCTTGCCGATCAGAAGGTCAGCGGTTCAAATCCCCGTGATGGGGCGAGCTCCCGTTGCTCGGTCCCTGCTCCTGCCAACCTAGCAGTTCGAAAGCACGTCAAGTGCAAGTAGACAGATAGGTACCGCTCCTGCGGGCAGGTAAACGGCATTTCCATGCACTGCTCTGGTTCTCCAGAAGTGCCTGAGTCATGCTGGCCACATGACCCAGAAGCTGTCCGCTGGCTCCCTCAGCCAATAAAGCAAGATGAGCACCACAACCCCAGAGTTGTCCGCAACTGGACCTAATGGTCAGGGGTCCCTTTACCTTAAAGGGGAAATTACAAGGAACAAATCCAATCTGTACAAGCCAGACTGGATTGCTTAACTCAAGAGATTCTAACAAATCTACCAACTAGCTTCCTGCAATGTACAGGGAATGTGCTCTGCTACTAGCTCACTAGCATGAGTGAGGAAGGATAATATTTAATCAGTATATCCTCTCCTACTATCCACAACATTCCCACGGACTTGAGGCTGGTAGAGCTGGGAATGGTTCACACCAGCAAGGCCTTTGATGTTTACAACAGAGCAGAACAGGGAGCTGTCCGCCGGTTCCCTGACACCAGTGGTGCTGAAGCTGAGTAGTAGCCCTTGTAGGGCTACTCAGAATATGTTGGGAACTTAGACCAGAGGCCTGGGCTAGGGAGAAGGCAGGGTGGTGCCATTCTAGACTCTTGAGTCAGAAGCCAAACTAAGCATCCCTTTTGAATGGTAGCAATCTAATGCCAAAGCAGTGTAGTGGCTAGATCAGGAGAGGGGGACTTATGGACCTCCATATGTACTTGGACTTCGGTTCTCAACAGGCCTAGCTGGCATGCCCAGTAGTCAGGGATGATGGGAGTCCAACAGCATTGGGAGAGCTTCAAAGTCACACTCAACTATGAACCTAAGCCAATTTCTCTCTCTCTCTCTGTCAAACTATGTACAGTGGTACCTTGGGTTAAGTACTTAATTCATTCTGGAGGTCTGTTCTTAACCTGAAACTGTTCTTAACCTGAAGCACCACTTTAGCTAATGAGGCCTCCTGCCGCTGCTGCCACTGCACCGCCGGAGCATGATTTCTGTTCTCATCCTGAAGCAAAGTTCTTAACCTGAAGCACTATTTCTGGGTTAGCGGAGTCTGTAACCTGAAGCGTATGTAACCTGAAGCATATGTAACCCGAGGTATCGAACCCTATTCTGAATTTCTTGGAAGAAATGGGGGGATGTAAGACGCCTTCATGGATCACTGCCTTGTCATGGCGAAGGGGCTTGGATAACTCCAAGACACTATGAGCTATGCCGTGCAGGGCCACCCAAGACAGGCAGGTCATAGCCAAGAGTTTAGACTAAATGTGATCCACCTGCAGAAGGAACTGGCAAACCACTCCAGTATTTTGCCAAGAAAACTCCATGGACATAAAAAAGAAGCTTTGAGAAGAAAGCGGGAGTTTTCAAGGCAAGCTGTGGTTCATGTTGTCACGGAGAGACGAACAAGACTAAGATGACTAAACAACAACAAAGAAATACGTTAAGTGTGGTACCCAAATAGTAGGAGGAAGAGTCCTTCCCTGACTTGAAAGGTGTGCCAGTCGAAGAGATTGTGATGGCCTGGGACTTGGGTTCGGACTCAGAACCAGAGGAGACTCAGTCTGCACCAGATCCTTTGCCTCAGGCATCATCTGAACCAAGTCTGGGGCCTGATCCTGAAGAGTCCCAGTCTGCACAGGTTCCCCTGCGACAAACACCAGCTGGGCCAAGTCAGGGGCCTGAGCCTGCCCTGTCTCCAGATGCAGGGATTACCTCCAGCTGCGCCATCACTTACAGCTGCTCCACTACCAGTTGGGTCAGGGGAGGCTGAGGCAGCCTCTGGGTCTAGTAACCCACCAGCATCTCCCGAGCTGCAGAGACTAAGCTCTGAGAGAAGGAGAGACCCGAGTACTCGCAGGAGGAGTGCTCGCCTTCGGGTGAAACAGGGAGGTGAGTCGCCGGGGGATCAGGACCAGCCGCTACCCAGACAAAGATAAAAGGCTGTCGGACCCCGCCCCAGGTTGCAGGAGCAACATTGCTGTATGCTAGATCCTGCCTGAGATCCTGTACCTGTCCTTGCCTGGTTTCCTGCCTCGTGTCCTGCCTTGGCCCTGTCTGACTGACTCCAAGTGGAACCTCTGGATTCTGGTCCGGTCCTGGACCGCGTTTCACGGGTTACCCCCAGGGCCAGCACAGAGATCCCCTATCAGCAAAAAAACTTGAACTGCAGAGTTAATTCAATGCCAACTTTTTGAGGCACCATTCCTTGCCATCCATCATGCTCTGCCTAATCGCAGGAAGCATTGATCTCCTGAAGAAGTTGCCCCCTTCCACCTCGCCTTCCCCCTGCCTCCCAAATACCAGGGAGTATCATTCTGAGGTACTTATTCAGCTCTACCCACCTCAGAAAGAGTAACCTCATCTTCCACTGGACATGCTGTGGAATAGGGAGGAAATGGTTCGGACCAGCCCTGAGCCGTGCAGCTTCTTTTCACTGAGCCTGTGAACAACAAGGGGGAAAGAAGTCAGAAATGTAAGATGAATTTATTATTTCAGTCACAGACCAGTTCCAGCTCACATACAATATCAAGGAAGTCATAAAACACAATAGGGATACATCTGAATTTGCAATTGGGTATAACAGGGACAAGACAGATATAGCAGCAGTTAAAAATATATGTTAAATCTTAATCACTAAAATATAACCTAAAAATTTTCATTTAAGGCCTTAAGTCAATCAATCAATCAATCAGTTTATTACAGTCATAGACCAGCAGTCAGAGAATAGAATATTAAGTGGATAAAAAAAACAAAAACTGATAATTAAAACAGATAAAATCTAAAAACAAATAAAACATTCAGTAAAAACAACTGTAAGAGCATAAGAACTAAAAGACTCACAGTTAAAACAACTGTAAGAGGCGGCAGAGTAGAAGCCTCTGAAATAGAGGGCATTCACAGTATTACAAACTGATATGCAAATATGGTTAAAACAGACAATTAAAACAATGTACAACAATAAATTTAGACACACTGTGCAACAATAAACTATCCCAGGGAGTTGACTCAGAGTCACCCATGGAACCGGGTTTGGGGATTTTCATGCCGGACTATTTTGAGTTGGGCGATGGTCTGCGTCTACAGATTTGCACACATAATCTGGCGACCATCCAGGTCTTCTTCTGATCTTTGCCTAACAGCAAAAGGTCAAATTTTTGCTTTTGCGGGAGGTCGGCTAGCCTCACCAGCAGGGGATCAATGAACTTACTGCGTGCCTCTTCGTAAAAGGGACATTTAAAGAACAAGTGTTCTGGGCTTCCTATCTCTCCCAATGGACAGGTGCAAAGTCTCTGGGCATAGGGGACTTTTCTGAAGGTTCCATCCAGGACCGGCGAGGGAAGAGCTGCGCTTCTGGTGAGTTTAAAGGCCCTTCTTGCATTTCTAGATACAAGAAAGAAGAGATATGCTGCCGGTGCAGCTATGTATCTCTCGATTTCTCCAATTTTATAGTCGAGGCACCTTGAGCAGTCCTGTTCTCTCTCGGTATCTAATATTCTTTGCCTGACCGTGGCACACTGAGACAGTCAGTGTGGTGTAGTGGTTAAGAGCGGTGGACTCGTAATCTGGGGAACCGGGTTCGCATCTCCGCTCGTCCACATGCAGCTGCTGGTCACACTTCTTTGAAGTCTCTCAGCCTCACTCACCCCACAGAGTGTTTGTTGTGGGGGAGGAAGGGAAGGGAGAATGTTAGCCGCTTTGAGACTCCTTAAAGGGAGTGAAAGGCGGGGTATCAAATCCAAACTCCTCCTCTTCTTCTTCTTCTTCTTCTTCTTCTTCTTCTTTTGCCTGGTCCAGGCCCAGACTTAGAAGGGCTTGAGGGGCAAAACCCAGCTTCTGGAGGGTGTTCAGAACTGCAGTCTGCCAGCCTGACTGGAATTGGTCACAGAGGACCAGTGGGGCTATCCCTCAGGGGAGCAGATTCAATGTCAGCCATTTGTATATTGATGTTAAGCAAATGCTAGCCTCCACTCTCATCCAACTGAAAATGGCCAAAACCCCAGGCTCAGACAGCATTGTGCCAGAAATGATTTAAGGCCTTAGTCATTATGGTAGCACAGCTTGTTCCCTAAGTTTTATGGCAGTCGCACAGAATTTGGCCACCCTTAGCGTGATCTCTGGATCCTTGTCCTCTACCAGAGATTTTAGGCATTGAAGTTAGGACCCATTTGGAGATTTTTGTATAGCAGGGATGATAAGTGCCAAGCGTATATCCCCATAGAAATGACAGTGTAACAAGGCATGAGAGACAGTTTCTTCCTCCATCAAGCCGGACTGACTGAACCCAAAGGGTGCTCATCAATGGTTCCTCTTCATCCTGGAGAAGAGTGACTAGTGGGGTGCCACAGGGTTCTGTCTTGGGCCCGGTCTTATTCAACATCTTTATCAATGACTTGGATGATGGACTCAAGGGCATCCTGATCAAATTTGCAGATGACACCAAACTGGGAGGGGTGGCTAACACCCCAGAGGACAGGATCACACTTCAAAACGACCTTGACAGATTAGAGAACTGGGCCAAAACAAAAAAGATGAATTTTAACAGGGAGAAATGTAAAGTATTGCACTTGAGCAAAAAAAATGAGAGGCACAAATACAAGATGGGTGACACCTGGCTTGAGAGCAGTACATGTGAAAAGGATCTAGGAGTCTTGGTTGACCACAAACTTGACATGAGCCAACAGTGTGACGCGGCAGCTAAAAAAGCCAATGCAATTCTGGGCTGCATCAATAGGAGTATAGCATCTAGATCAAGGGAAGTAATAGTGCCACTGTATTCTGCTCTGGTCAGACCTCACCTGGAGTACTGTGTCCAGTTCTGGGCACCACAGTTCAAGAAGGACACTGACAAACTGGAACGTGTCCAGAGGAGGGCAACCAAAATGGTCAAAGGCCTGGAAACGATGCCTTATGAGGAACGGCTAAGGGAGCTGGGCATGTTTAGCCTGGAGAAGAGGAGGTTAAGGGGTGATATGATAGCCATGTTCAAATATAGAAAAGGATGTCACATAGAGGAGGGAGAAAGGTTGTTTTCTGCTGCTCCAGAGAAGCGGACACGGAGCAATGGATCCAAACTACAAGAAAGAAGATTCCACCTAAACATTAGGAAGAACTTCCTGACAGTAAGAGCTGTCCGACAGTGGAATTTGCTGCCAAGGAGTGTGGTGGAGTCTCCTTCTTTGGAGGTCTTTAAGCAGAGGCTTGACAACCATATGTCAGGAGTGCTCTGATGGTGTTTCCTGCTTGGCAGGGGGTTGGACTCGATGGCCCTTGTGGTCTCTTCCAACTCTATGATTCTATGATTCTATTATTCTAAGCCACAGGGGCAGACTCGTTCCGTGTATGGTTTACCCTCGAATCAGCCCTGCAGTAAGGCAGATGGCAGAATGTTGAATCTTGTGAGGGTAAACGACCGTCTGTATTTAGGTATTTGTAATTTTGGCAAATATATTGCTGAGGTGAACCCTCTCCCATTATCTTTCATTGCTGGGTGTTTGTTCATCTCTCTCACGTGACATTGCAGTTCCACATCCCAAATTCATTGGCATATTATTGCTCTAGCTTTCTCATAACCAACAGCTATCAGGGCCTGTGGGGAAAACCCCAAGCCTCTTAGCTTTTTGTACAGTGTAGCTTTCCATTTGGATTGGTAGGAATCCAGTAGGGTTACGGGAGCCAACCTGACAGGGGAAAATGTAAAATGGGATTCTCTCAGTTCTAAACTGCCTCTTCTGAGTCCTGTTCTCTTGCAAACTCTGTGTCTCTGCTGCTCATTACAACACTTGAGACACCCCTACCATTTACTGTATTTTTTGCTCCATAAGATGCACCTGACCATAAGACACACCTAGTTTTTAGGGGAGGAAAGGGGGAAAGCCCCGTTTTTGGGGGGATCAGCTCAAAGTTGTTGAACTTACTTTGCAAAGGGAAAAAATCATGTTTTTATGGGGTTCAACTCATAGTTCTGCAGCCTCTTTAGGAAAGGAGAGTAGTTTCTACAGTTTCCAGACAGATCTAACCAGCCAGTCACATGTTGCTGGGGGAACAAACAGCCTCCATCTGCAGAACATTCAACAATGGAGGCCTGGGCAAGGCGACGGGGCCAGAAAGGGAGCCAGCTATCAACCACACATTCGCTCCATAAGACGCACAGACATTTCCCCTTACTTTTTAGGAGGAAAAAAGTGTGTCTTATGGAGTGAAAAATACGGTATGTCACTTCTGCGAAAAACCAGAAGTTTCACTGGAGACGGTGTTCTTTGAAACATTGGGGGGAATTACCGAAAAAGATACCTCAGGTAACAATATGCAAAGGGTTAAGCACAATTGTAAATAATGCCTAGGAACAAATCAACATAATGAGGGTCATGGCAAGCTACAGCGCCCTCACCTGGATGCTTTGTGAAGTGGAGAAGGATGCCCGGGCAGGTAAAGGTGAGGGTTTGTCCAGCATTTGTATCCGGCCAGCACAGGAGTTGGTCCCATATTCTCTTGCAACCTTTCAAAGGGAGGGGAAAAGGCACTTTGAAATCTCACATCTTTTCGCCATGCTTGGAAATGGGAATGCAAAAGCAAATAGGATTATCCCAGTTCCCAAAGGCTGATTTCTAACCTCTGGAGCTCCTTCAATATCATGGCTATAATATTCCTAAATCCATTAGAAGGCATCTCAACCAAAATGTCTCAAAATAGCATGCTTTCAAGGACCCAGAAGTTATTGTCAGGCTAGACGTTGGCGATGGGGACAGGACCACGGGGGGGGGGGGGGGAGAAAAAGCTCTTGGTATTAGTTAAGCTGTCCATATACAGTGGTACCTCTGGTTGCGAACTGGATCTGTTCCAGAGCCCCATTTGCAATCTGAGCAGAACGCACCCCGTGCATGCGCGAGTCGCAATTCGCCGCTTCTGCGCATGCGCATGACATCATTTTGAGCATCTGTGCATGCGCGAGCAGCGAAGCCCAGAATTAACCCTTTCCGGTACATCCGGGTTGCCGCGGGACGCAACCTGAAAACGCTCAACCTGAAGCAAACGCAACATGAGGTATGACTTTAAGAGGGAATATGGGAGGAGCTAAGAGCCATTCAAATGAGACACTTTCAGATGCTTTAGGTTTAGGGAAATTCTTCCCAGGGAGGTTTGGTGAAACCTGTAAGCACATGAAATGCTCTGTTTGAATGTCTGCTAGCTGCTCCCTCATTCCTTCTTAGAACTTGTCAAATGCAGACGTCATCGGATGGAGTGTCTCCAGCTGCCTTTTCTTCCATTTCCCCTTTTTAAGTTAAACTATAGTGATGGCCACCAAGCTGGATGGCTTTTGAAGATGTTGAGACAAACTCACAGAGGGTAAGCTTATCAATGTCTACTAGCCAGGATGGCTGTGATTGTCTCCATGGTTGGAGGCATCTCTGCTTCTGAATGCCAACTGGAATACTGCTGGAAACCATGTAAGGAGAGAGTGCTCAAGTCCAGCAAGCATCTGTTTGGCCACACTGTGAGAACAGGATACTGGCCTCCTCTTTTTTCCTTATGTTTGGGTTTTTAAATATCTAGGCTTGATGGAGAACTCTGCAGAACTAGGAAGCTTGTACACTATTTTGTGGCATTTTGGTTGGCCTAAAATCAAGGGTTTGCTCTAATATCGAGATTGGGATTTCCCTTATGAAATCCCGGCTTTACCTTTACATTTTGTGCGACTGGTGTAATGTACTCACTGAAGTTCACCCTAACCAGTAACCAGGCAGCCTCATTCTGCACCCTTTGAAACACCCAAACTATATTAAAGGGTTTTCCCACACCAAGTGAAAGTTAGTAATCAAACTGCAAAGTGAATGAAGGTAACACCAGGCTCCAGGACAGTCACCTAAGCAAAATACAGGCCACACACTGTGGCCCAACACCTTAATGCTGACTAGGTAAAGGGACCCCTGACCATTAGGTCCAGTCGTGAATGACTCTGGGGTTGCAGCACTCATCTCGCTTTACTGGCCGAGGGAGCCGACGTACAGCTTCCAGGTCATGTGGCCAGCAAGACTAAGCCGCTTCTGGCAAACCAGAGCAGCACACGGAAACGCCGTTTACCTTCCCGCTGGAGTGGTACCTATTTATCTACTTGCACTTTGACGTGCTTTCGAATTGCTAGGTGGGCAGGAGCAGGACCAAGCAATGGGAGCTCACCCCATTGCAGGGATTCGAACCACCGACCTTCTGATCAGCAAGCCCGAGGCTCTGTGGTTTAACCCACAGCGCCACCCACGTCCCTTAACACTGACTACATCTCTCTAAAATAAATACATGCGGGCTACCTGCACACCCCTCTCTGCCCTCCATTCCTGCAAGTGAAAGACATAATCAGTGTTTGAGGACTTGTTGTTTCAGCCAAACAAAGGACACTGTCACAAGAGACTAAGGCCCTGTGGGACTTGACATCTTTCTGCAAGACAGAGCTGTTCCACCAGGCCTTTGGCCAAGGCACAGCCTGACCCCCTCCTTTGGCAATCCTCACAGAACTCTAGCCCAATGGTTGCCATTAATCTGATTTGAATTGATTTTATAATGAAATGATTTTAGAATGTTGCATCATTTTAATGTTGTTAGCTGCTCAGAGCCTGGCTTCAGCTGGAGAGGGAAGGATATAAATAAATTATTATTATTATGTGAAGCAGAAGTGGTGAGGGGCACGGCTTGGGGCGCGCGTCAAGAGCTAGATTGGAGGTCTGGGGGTCCCAAGGCATGAAACTCCCCAACCTTGAGATATCCAATGCCTCTCCAGAGATCCAAACACTTCTCCTTCTAAGGTACCTGCTGTTTCATTCATGTGCTGCCGAATCTCCTTGAGGCATTCACTCTCATTTTTCTTCCATTCTGTTAAAGCTTCGCATTCTGCTTGAGACATTCCAAGACCCTGGAAACAGGGGAGAAATAAGAGCCTGGGCACATTGATACAACCTCACCTTCTTTCCCTCCCTGTACCCCCTTCAAAAAAACTCCTCCTTATAGTACACTCCTAACCACAGTCCCATCTGCACCTGTGCTGGTCCCGGGGGGAGGTTACCGTGGGGCGAGGTCCAGGACCTGAGTTGAGGGTCGGTAGACAGTCCTCCACGGGCGAAGCGGGGTCCAAAGCGAGGAGCCAGGCAAGGACAGGAACTCTGGAGGAACAGGACTGGGTGCTGGCTGAAACAGCTCTTCAACGACGTTGCTCCCACAACCTGGGACCGGGCTGACTGGCCTTTATCTTCTCTGAGGCCAGGGGCTGTCCCGACCCCCAGGAGACCCGCCTCTCCTGGCCTTAAGGCGAGCACTCCTCCTGGGAGAAGCCAGTTCCCTCCACCTCTCTGCCCTGAGCCTCTGCAGTTCAGGAGAGGCTGGAGGGTTACTGGACCCAGGGGGAGACTCACCTGTAGGCACTGTGTCCTCAACCACCTCCGGAGCCAGAGTGGATTCACCTGGTGCCTGCTCCTGAGGATCCGGCACAGGTGCAGGCACTTCAGAATCAAGGCCCTGCCCCAGTTCAGCTGGCCCTGGAGGCGGGGACTCCTGTGCAGGCTGGGATTCCTCCGGTTCACCCTCTGCATTGGATTCCCAGGCCATCACAGCACCATACATCTAAAGTATTATGACACCACTTTAAACAATCATGGCTGCCCCCGGCAAAGAATCCTGGGAACTGTAGTTTGCTAAAGACGACGGTGAGAGTTATTAGGAGATCCCATTCGCCTCCTAAACCTACAATTCCCAAAGTGTTCTATCAGTCCATCCCTCTTCCATGGTAACTCTGGAAATTGTAGCCCTGTGAGGCAAATAACAGTCCCCTAACAACTTTCAGCATCCTTAGGAAACTACAGTTCCCATGATTCATTGGGAGGGGACCTATGGCTGTTTAAAGTGGCACGATAGTGCTTTACATGTATAGTGCCCACGTCTACTCAAATGCCCGTCCTACTGAATACATTGGGACTTACTCTCAGGGACGTAGGGTGAGGATTGCAGCCTTTGTTGTTTGTGATGCTATTAACATTTGAGTGATGTATTCCTCCCCTCTTCTTCCTTGCACATCCTACATCAGTTCACTACGTCAATCATCATTCAGTTGTTGAAAACGGTGTGACATGTAATAGTTATTACTGAATAAATGACTCAACATTAAGTATATCTGGTGCTCGGAAAAAGGGGAAAATGTCATAGAATCATAGAACTGTAGAGTTGGAAGGGAAACTGAGGCTCATCTAGTCCAACTGCCAGGGCCGGCTTACCCATAGGCGCTAGGGGTGCGGGGCACCTGGGCACCCGGGCGCCGGGGTCACAGGCGCCAGGCCAAGAGTCAGGGACAGAGATTTGGAGTCCGGGGATGAAGAGCCAGGCCAGCCGACAGCCACTGCCGAGAGGAGCAGAGCTCATTGGAGTGCCACAGGTTTTTCTGCTGCGGGCACTAAGGTGGCAGGCCAGCTTTGCCCTCCTGCATGCCTGGGATTGGTGGGCTGTCGAGAGGCACACACACACTGCTCACATGAAGCGCGCAGCTTCTGTCCCAATCCTCTGTGGGGATTGCTCTCCTCCCTCCACCCACAGCAGAATGGGCGAGAGTTGCAGCCCCCCCCCCTAAAAAAGCTGGACAACTCTGAGCTGCCCCCTTGAAAAGCTCAAAAACTTTGGCCTGCCCCCTGTGGGATGTAAGAAGCAGGTGCAGTCAAACACAACATGGCTAGAGTAGACATGAAGGTTATCTCAGTCCTCTAGCCGGAACTTCCTGCTTTCCAGGACTGAGACGAAACTTCCTATGTTTAACTTGAGATGGGTATGGCCTCTCCTGAAGTAGGAAGAACCAGAACCACAGACCAGAACCACAGACTGGCGACCATCTTGTCTCTTCTTGTCTCTGTTGATGCCATCTTAATAACAGCACTACTAAAATGCACCGTTGACTCCAGGCCAAGTGAAGAAAAGGGGGGATAGTCACCACATTTAAAATATGTTATAACCTTTTAAGTCTGCCTTCTGGGAACCTTTGTGTGAACAGATGATTACTTGTGAGTAAACGTTTTATACTTTACAGAAGACTATGTAGCGTCTTATTTTAGGAGGAATTAAACGGGGGAAATACCAGGAAATATTTACAGAGACTCTAGCAAGTCTGAGCAAGCTATCTGCTGTGCGTGCGTTTAAAAAAAGAGGGATGTTAACTCTGCTGATTTTGTTGAACTTGTAAAGACAAGTTGGGATAGGTTATCTTAGACAATATATCCTCCCTCGCACCCCTAAACATTCCCACACCCCCCCAATTGAGGGCGCTGGGCAGTTTTTTGCACCCCAGCACCACATATGCTAAAGACAGCCCTTCCAACCGCTTACAGTGCAGGAATATGTAGCTGACCCATACGGGGACTGAACCTGCAACCTTGCTGTTATCAGCACCAGGCTCTAAAGAATTGAGCTATGCAACCTCTCCTTCCTGGAGACCACCGCCTTTTAGGAACACAAAGGATGCTGCCTTATGCAGAATCAAAACAGTACTCCATCAAGCCCAGCATTATCTACTGTGATGGCCTGGGACTCGGGCTCAGACTCGGAGCCAGAGGAGACTAAGTCTGCACCTGATCCTTTGCCTCAGGCATCATCTGAACCAAGTCTGGGGCCTGATCCTGAAGAGTCCCAGTCTGCACAGGTTCCCCTGCAACAAGCACCAGCTGGGCTGAGTTAGGGGCCTGAGCCTGCCCTGGCTCCAGAGGCGGGGATTACCTCGTTGCCTTCAGCCAGGCCATCACTTACAGCTGCTCCACTACCGGTTGGGTCAGGGGAGGCGAGGTGGCCCCTGGGTCTAGTAACCCACCGAGATCTCTTGAGCTGCAGAGACTAAAGTCTGAGAGAAGGAGAGACCTGAGTACTCGCAGGAGGAGTGCTCGCCTTCAGGCAAGACAGGGAGGTGAGTCACCGGGGGATCAGGACCAGCTGCTACCTCAACAAAGATAAAAGGCTGTCAGACCCCGCCCCAGGTTGTGGGAGCAACATAGCTGTATGCCAGATCCTGCCTGAGATCCTGTACCTGTCCTTACCTGGTCTCCTGCCTCGTCTCCTGCCTTGGTCCTGTCGAACTGACTCCCAGCAGAACCTTTGGATTCTGGACTGGTCCTGGACCGCGTTTCATGGGTTACCCCCGGACCCAGCACATCTACAGTGACTGACAGAGGCTCCCCAACTTTGACTGGCATTGCAAGAGATTGAACCTGGGACCTGAGATGTTCTGCCTATGACCTTTCCTCAATTGTCAGCCTGATGCAGCTTTCGCCATTTTTACCCCTTGCAAATTTGGGAAAGCTTTGTAAGGCTGGCCTTCCATCCCTTAGCGAACAAGTAAATTAGCACCACCAGGGGCTCTTTGCTAATTCCACTTTTGGACCACCTGATTTTCTGTGAATCACAGCCAATTTAAAACCTAGACATGCATATACAGAGGATGTTATATATTATTTTGCTTTTTAAAAGGGCAAAGAGATCTTCCTCCAAATGTACTGAGCCATCTACAGATGACAATACAGTGGTACCTCGGGTTACAGACGCTTTAGGTTACATATGCTTCAGGTTACAGACTCCGTTAACCCAGAAATAGTACCTCGAGTTAAGAACCTTGCTTCAGGATGAGAACAGAAATCGCGCAGCGGGAGGCTCCATTAGCTAAAGTGGTGCTTCAGGTTAAGAACAGTTTCAGGTTAAGAGCGGACCTCCAGAACGAATTAAGTTCTTAACCCAAGGTACCACTGTATAACACCGGTCCTGAAAGACCTACATTGGCTCCCAGTACATTTCTGAGCATAATTCAAAGTGTTGGTGCTGACCTTTAAAGCCCTAAATAGCCTAGGCCCAGTATACCTGAAGGAGCATCTCCACCCCCATCATTCAGCCCGGACACTGAGGTTCAGCTCCCAGGGCCTCCTGGCAGTTCCCTCCCTGTGAGAAATGAGGTTACAGGGAACCAGGCAGAGGGCCTTCTCAGTAGTGGCACCCACCCTGTGGAACACCCTTCAGATGTCAAGGAAATAAACAACTACCTGACTTTCAGAAGACATCTGAAGGCAGCTCTGTTTAGGGAAGTTGGTAATGTTTGATGTTTTATTGTATTTTTAATATTTTGTTGGAAGCCGCCCAGAGTGGCTGGGGAAGCCCAGCCAGATGGGCGGGGTATAAATAAATAAATAAATAAATAAATAAATAAATAAATAATAATAATAATTCCCCCCTTGCATTCTGGGATTCAGCACATGGCTACAAACCTTCCTTTTGGCCTCTGCTCCTGATTCTTTTGACTAGTCATGGCTCAATGCTACAACCCATTGATTTGTTCTTGTTTAGGGGCGGGAGAGAATGAGACCCAGAACAATCAAAACACGGTGAAATCGACCTACTTGACAGGTGGCCTAGCTGATGCTGCTCAGCTCATTTCCACACCAGCGGGATAAATATTCAGCAAGGTTTCCAGATCTCTGGATCATATATTTTTTTTCGGGTCACAAAGAGTGCAGAAGGCAATGATTCCCTAATGCATGCGCTATTCATATTCACAGCCTTCTTCATTAATGAAGAGGCCTCCAGCCCAAAACATGGCTGGAGATGGCAAATACTTCACCCTCTGCAAGTCTTCTATTTGCCACACTCCTCTCATTTCTGTAAGAAAGTAAAAATAGCCTGCTTCTCCCCCCCCCCCTCCACACACTGTCCCAAGAGCCTGTGCTGTACTAAACCTTTTGGGTGCCTCTAGATTAGGGATGGGGAGAATTTCACAACCGATCCCTTTTTCCAGGGAACTCTGGGAACTGTAGTTCCGTGAGAGGGGAAAGGGTACCACTCCAGTGGGAAGGTAAACGGAGTTTCTGTACACTGCTCTGGTTTGCCAGGAGCGGCTTAGTCATGACCCAGAACCTGTCTGTGGACAAACACCGGCTCCCTTGGCCTATAGAGCGAGATGAGTGCCGCAACCCCAGAGTCATCCACGACTGGACCCAAAAGTCAGGGGTACCTTGGTTTACGAACTTATTCCGTTCTGGAAGTCCGCTCTTAAACCAAAGCGTTCTTAAACCAAGGCGTGCTTTCCCATAGCAGTGGGGGACTCAATTTACAAATGGAACACACTCTGCCTTGGAAGCAGAACATGTTCTGCTTCCAAGGCAAAGTTCACAAACCAAAACACTGACTTCTGGGTTTGCAGCGTTCTTAATCCAAGTTGTTCATAAACTAAGCTGTTCTTAAACCAAGGTACCATTGTATAGCCAGAGCAGAGGTTCCCAACACTATGACTAACTGGGGGTGGGGTGGGGAGCTTAAACCCTCAAAAAATCCTCCCTGGATTTGGAGGTGTTTGATAACAATGGCTAACACCCCCTTTAATGGATTTGCTCATCAATGCGGTTGGTGGGACAACTTCAGATGGGCTTGGAGGCGATGGGTTATCAGGACTCACTTCAGTCTAGCTTCAGGCAAAATCACTGGATTCAAACTGGGAGCCAATTTTTTTGGAAAGATGGATCGTCCCAGCACTTGAGAAAAACATTGCATGAATTAAGCATTTAGTTTATATGCTGAACTGAAACTTTGGGACTCTCTTGGGCATCTTTCAGATTTTGCTTCCGAAACAAAGCTCTGAGGCTCACTCTGAATGAAGTCAGACCTCAAGCTTTGGCAGTGGGTTTTAAATGGCAACTTGCCACTGTGAATATTTTCACAACCATCACAAACACCCTCCCCTTCAATCCTCAATTTATACACAGCTGCAAATCTTGGGAACACTCTGAAATTAGGAGAATCTGTATCTGGAGTTTTTGCAAGCTAACTGACTGGAGAATTTCTTTCTCCCAGATTTGCCACAGATGGAAATGGTGATGGCAGAGTGGAAAGCGTAGGTGGATTTTGTAGACAGGCTTGGCAACTTCCCCGATTACTTGATTTATATTTCAAATAATGTACAAGTGACCTTTAGCAGAATACCAGAAGGGGTGAGGTAGTTGGAAGGGCAGCCTGGTACATAGTCAAACCATCAGTCCACCCAGTTCTGAATTGTGTACACTGACTGGCAGCAGCCCTTGAGGGTTTGGGGCATCTCCATGCCTATCCGTAGATGCCGGGACCACTCAGCAAGACACTTTAAGCAATACTCAAGGCGACAAACCAACAGATCACACAGAGTTGCCACTATGTCCCCACACAATGTTTCCCAAGCTCTGTCCCATCATTGTATCAGAAGAAGCCCTTAAATTTCCTCATTTATTCCTCTTATCCTTAGTGCTTCTGAGAAACACAACTGCATCTCTCTAAATCAGAGTTTGCGTTCACAGGAAACATTCGCAGGTAAGCGATGCAATTTGACAGTCAAAAGAAATCCCTGTTCCTCTGCCCTTCTCTGATCACCTTCTGCCAAGTCAACGCCAAAAGGAAGAAAGATTGATGCGATATCAAACAGGGATCTGATCTGAGCAGAAGTGGACAGATGCACGGGAACAACGACAACAAGACTTTTGGACTGTTTACTTACAAGAGACGGCAGAGTCAGCAGGAAGAACATCCATATAGTTCCCGAGTTCATATTGCAGGAGTTAGAGAGGCACCCCCACTTCCGAGCATCCCTCTCTCCTCTCTCCTCCCTACTGCCTGTTACTGATCTGAAGCACACAAATGACCAACAGAACCGGTGAATATGTGTAGTGGAAGTGAGGAGGGGGAGTGGTGGAGAGAGAGAGAGAGAGAGACTCAATATTATTAGCAACTCTCCTGGCTGTGATTGATTTGCCTTCCACCTGTGTGCATTCGGAGAACTCTGCCAATTACTGCCAACGGGAGCTGGCAGGTCCCTCAAAAATGCAACGCAAACAGCGACAACACAAAAGATGTGCACAGACCTGCTCAAGTTGACTGCTTTCATGCAAATCAATGCAACTTGCACATGCAGGAAACATATGAATTGGGAAGGTGGGTGTTCCAAGCAAGGAGCTGGATTGTTTGGAGCTATGGGTGAAGGCAGAAGGAAAGCAAATTTCCCCAACCTGATACTGTGGGCTGCTGCTTTGGACTACAACTCCCATCACCCATGACCGTCGGCTATGTTGGATGGGCCTGATGGAAGTTGGAGTCCAACAACTGGGCTGCATCAATAGGAGTATAGCATCTAGATCAAGGGAAGTAATAGTGCCACTGTATTCTGCTCTGGTCAGACCTCACCTGGAGTACTGTGTCCAGTTCTGGGCACCACAGTTCAAGAAGGACACTGACAAACTGGAACGTGTCCAGAGGAGGGCAACCAAAATGGTCAAAGGCCTGGAAACGATGCCTTATGAGGAACGGCTAAGGGAGCTGGGCATGTTTAGCCTGGAGAAGAGGAGGTTAAGGGGTGATATGATAGCCATGTTCAAATATATAAAAGGATGTCACATAGAGGAGGGAGAAAGGTTGTTTTCTTCTGCTCCAGAGAAGTGGACACGGAGCAATGGATCCAAACTACAAGAAAGAAGATTCCACCTAAACATTAGGTAGAACTTCCTGACAGTAAGAGCTGTTCGACAGTGGAATTTGCTGCCAAGGAGTGTGGTGGAGTCTCCTTCTTTGGAGGTCTTTAAGCAGAGGCTTGACAACCATATGTCAGGAGTGCTCTGATGGTGTTTCCTGCTTGGCAGGGGGTTGGACTCGATGGCCCTTGTGGTCTCTTCCAACTCTATGATTCTGTGAACTTTGGGAGAGCATCAGGTTGTGTCTCTGGACTCAGTCTCCCATCCCTGGGCACTGGAACATAGGAAGCCAACCGTGGTCCATGTGACCCAGTAGTGTCTGCACTGACTAACAGCAGCACTCCAGGGTTTCAGATATCGGATATTCCCAGGGCTACCTGAAGATGCTGTGGTTTGAACCTGGGACCTTCTGCAGGCGAAGCTGGTGCTCTGTCATTGAGCCATGGCTCTTCCCAACCTGGGTGCCCTCCTGTCATCATTGAGGTTGAGGACTACAACTCCTGTCATCCTGAAGGAGTGTCTGCGCACTCATCATTCAGCCTGGACACTGAGGTCCAGCTCTGAGGGCCTTCAGGTGGGTCCCTTATTGTGAAAAGTGATGTTACAAGGAACCAGGCAGAAGGCCTTCTCGGTGGTGGCACCTTCCCCTGGGGAACACCCTCCCATCAGGTGTCAAGGAAATAAATAAATTGAAATACTTTATTGTCACTTGTACAACTTGTATACAGTGAGATTACACAATCACCCCCCACTTAGCTCTATTCGTCTTAATTCCCCTTGTTTACTGACACACACACACACCAAACCCGAAAGTCAGTTGGTCTCTTGTTATCTTTTCATTCAGCAGCCTAACAGCCCATGGATAGAAGCTGTTCTTTACCCTGTTGGTGCGGCTAATCATGCTTCTATATCTTCTGCCTGAAGGCAGGAGATCAAGAAGGCCAGGGTGTGAATCATCCCTGAGAATTTTCCTCACTCTCCTGAGGCAACGTTCTTCCGCTATTTCATCCAGCGGATTCACGGGACAGCCCATAATATCTTGTGCTGTATTCACCACCCTCTGTAGGCACTTCCTATCAGTTGATGTCAAAATAACAATGCAACTTTAAGAAGACATCTGAAAGCAGCTCTGTATCAGGAAGTTATTAATATCTGGTGTTTTATTATGCTTTTATGTGTGCTGGAAGCTACTCCGAGCAGCTGGGGAAACCCAGCAGGATGGGCAGAATATTATTATTATTAATTATTATTATTATTATTATTATTATCCTTGACCATTGGCCATGCTGGCTGGGGCTGATGGAAGTTGCAGTCCAACAACTTCTGTAATTCAACAGGTTCTGTTGCTGGACTGCAGATGATAATAATAATAATAATAATAATAATAATAATAATAATTTATTATTTGTACCCCGCCCATCTGGCTGGGTTTCCCCAGCCACTCTGGGTGGCTTCCACAGAGACCAAAAATACACTAAAATGTCACACATTAAAAACTTCCCTGAACAGGGCTGCCTTCAGATGTCTTCTGAATGTCAGGTAGTTGTTTATCGCGCCACCACCGAGAAGGCCCTCTGCCTGGTTCCCTGTAGCTTTGCTTCTCGCAGTGAGGGAAACGCCAGAAGGCCCTCGGCGCTGGACCTCAGCGTCCGGGCAGAACGATGGGTGTGGAGATCCCATCAGTCCTAATTTTTGGCCATGCTTCTTGGGGATGAAGGCAGTTTCATATAGTCATCTGAATTTTTATGGCAGGGAGAAGCCATAGTTCATCACTCACCTGTCTGCTGAAAGACCTGGCTTATTGTGGCTGAAATGGCCAGATAAAGATCAATTCACTGCCTGCAGCTGCACACCAGAAAGTGCAATGGCCCTTAGTGCAATGACAACACCCTACAATGATGGATTCTCTGGGTCACAAAGCACAGTCAGATTGCAACGGGGAGCGGGGAGCGCCCTCCCACCTCTGAGTGTGCAGGAAGAGTAAATGGAGGCAATGAATTCATTTTAATTACGCATAAAATGGGCAGGTGGGTTTTGATGAGTAGTGGAGTTGATTCGAGGAAATGTTGAATAGGAAGCTTTAAATCGCACTAAGTAGGAGGTAGCTACGTTCAAGTGAGTGAGTGAGATATAGAGCTAAGAGGAGCTGTTTTTCTGCCCTAGTTAGAAATGTTTTCTCTCCTCCCACCCCCCATGTTATTTTATGGGGAGAACTGGGCTCCATCCTAGGGGATTTCCCTAATTGCATCCTTTCCCCTCTTCCCGCGCCCCAATCCATGCATCTGAATTGAATGAAGAGGGAGATCAATAATGTCTGTTTCAGCAGCAATATTACAAAAGGCCCATTTTTGTAAGATCATGAATTTAAGCCGTACTTTAACTTTTCACGGTCGGAATTTGGGGGTGGGGGGTGGAAGTGTGACTTATATTCAGGCCAATACAGTATGGTGTTATTTACACATAGATACAACCTGAGCATCAAAAAAACGAAGATCATGGCCACTGGTCCCATTACCTCCTGGCAAATAGAAGGGGAAGAGATGGAGGCAGTGAGAGATTTTACTTTCTTGGGCTCCATGATCACTGCAGATGGTGACAGCAGCCACAAAATTAAAAGACACCTGCTTCTTGGGAGAAAAGCAATGACAAATCTAGACAGCATCTTAAAAAGCAGAGACATCACCTTGCCAACAAAGGTCCGTATAGTTAAAGCTATGGTTTTCCCAGTAGTGATGTATGGAAGTGAGAGCTGGACCATGAAGAAGGCTGATCGCTGAAGAATGGATGCTTTTGAATTCTGGTGCTGGAGGAGACTCTTGAGAGTCCCATGGACTGCAAGAAGATCAAACCTATCCATTCTGAAGGAAATCAGCCCTGAGTGCTCGCTGGAAGGACAGATCCTGAAGCTGAGACTCCAATACTTTGGTCACCTCATGAGAAGAGAAGTCTCCCTGGAAAAGACCCTGATGTTGGGAAAGATGGAGGGCACAAGGAGAAGGGGACAGCAGAGGACGAGATGGTTGGACAGTGTTCTCCAAGCTACCAGCATGTGTTTGACCAAACTGCGGGAGGCAGTGGAAGACAGGAGTGCCTGGCGTGCTCTGGTCCATGGGGTCACGAAGAGTCAGGCACGACTAAATGACTAAACAACAACAACAACAACCTGAGCATAAGATGGAAGAGCTCGCAGCTTCGACACACCCAAAATGATCTTCCTTCTTCATTCATTCAGCCCAGAGCAAGCATGTCTTTTTGCCTCCAGCTGCCAGCCTGCTTCCTGCTTCCTTACTCTCACATCTCTGGACTCTGCCCCCTTCCCCTGGGAGACTTTGTCTCGACTGAATTCTCAGTTGCCAGCACTGGCTTTCCATAGTCTAGGGCAAACACTTCTTGAATTTAACAGCCAAGTGGGTATTTTCCTTCCAAATAAACCACAACAATATAAAGCAGAGGGTCTTATTTTGCACACTACTCCATTTCTGGGCAAGAACATATTTTTGTGAGCCAGTGGTGGTATGATGGTTGGGGTGTCAAATCAGGATCTTGAAGACCCAGGTTCGAATCCCCCACTCGGCCATGAAGCTTGCTGGGTGACCTTGGGCCAGTCACTGTTAGGATTTCATCTTACACTTGAGTAGGAACCTGGCAGAGACACATGCCCGACTGGCATGTTCTCTCCCTCCTTGTCGATCGTTTGGGAGCTTCTAAAGCTTTCTTCTGCCCGAACATCACAGCGACTGATACCAACAGACACTGGCACACTTAGGGATCCGCAGAGTCTGCGCACTTCGCGTGACAGACCTCAGCAACTCAGCATTTTGGCTAATCTATTTTATTTACGGATGGGACATGGGTGGCACTGTGGGTTAAACCACAGAGCCTAGGACTTGACGATCAGAAGGTCAGTGGTTTGAATCCCAATGACGGGGTGAGCTCCGGTTGCTCGGTCCCTGCTCCTGCCAACCTAGCAATCCAAAAGCACGTCAAAGTGCAAGTAGATAAATAGGTACCACTCCGGCGGGAAGGTAAATGGCATTTCTGTGTGCTGCTCTGGTTCGCTGGTTCGCTGGCCACATGACCTGGAAGCTGTATGCCGGCTCCCTCGGCCAATAAAGCGAGATGAGCACTGCAACCCCAGAGTCGTCCTAATGGTCAGGGGTCCCTTTACTTTATTTACATATAAACACACATGGAGCACTGCAACATGGCTCCCTCTCTCTCTAGCATCAGACAGCAAAGAGAAAAAGAACAAAGGACAATAGTCCCACTTCACGGAACCCAGTAGCACAAACATCCTGTCTCCGTCACATCCCACTCAGTGGAGACAAAACATACACCGTCATGTGAAAGACAGCAATCCCATGACTGCAATCACGGAGCAGGAATTCTAACAGTCACTGCCTCACTGTCTACCTCATGGGGTTTGTTGTGGGGATTAAATGAGGGTGTGAACCGCCACCTTGAGCTCCTTGGAGGAAAAGGTGAAATATAAATGCAATAAATACAAAAAAATAAAATATGAACACATATTTCACCATGACAAGGTAAGCTTGAAACACTTCACTCGCTGAAGTTCTAAATGACTTCTGTAATTGCCCTGAGAATTAGGCAGAAACATTGAAGCCTCTCTCCCGGAGGAAGAAAACTTTTAAGAAACTGATTTTGACACTAAGCTGCATAGCTTGCATAGAACATGGACTCTGAAAATGGGATTGTTTACAGGAGCTGTAGCTCATGGATCCCATCAATATGGAAATTAACAGCGCTGACACTAAACTGGCCTATTTATATCTTCCACGCAGGAGGAACATTTTTGCATAGAAACCAGTAACCAGAAGAGCTCACTCCCATTGTAGCAACTTAGCCTCTGGCCTTGGACGTATCAAAAACAACCGTAATCAACGCACCTCAGTGTAGCCAGCAAAGTACATAGATTAATCTGTTTGTGAATGAAGGGACTTAAAAAAAGGAAAGGAAAAAAGCAAATAGCAGCTAACCAGGTAATTTGAAACAGTTCCATGGCTGCCAGGGACCAAATCCATCCCAAGTTCTGTTGCTGCATACAAAACAGTTCCTTAAGATTCATTGCAACGAGCAAACTTCAATCAAAAGCTCTGACACCTTTCTGAAAGCAAAGGCTGAGCTTTCTCATCTGCCATCCAATTAAACCAAAGCTCAGGAGTTTTGAGAAAGAGCTCCTTGTGTGCAGTTGCTGCCTGTGTGTGTGCCTGGGCATGTGGATGTGTGTGTACCAAGACATATTTGCAAGGAACCTTCGACAGATAGATGTGCATCACAGGGGGCTAGATGATCCTTGGGTTCCCTTCGAAGTCCACAATTCTATGATTCACAAGACCAGCTTAACTCAACAGGCACCTAGACAGCATCTTAAAAAGCAGAGACATCACCTTGCCAACAAAGGTCCGTATAGTTAAAGCTATGGTTTTCCCAGTAGAATCATAGAATCATAGAGTTGGAAGAGACCACAAGGGCCATCGAGTCCAACCCCCTGCCAAGCAGGAAACACCATCAGAGCACTCCTGACATATGGTTGTCAAGCCTCTGCTTAAAGACCTCCAAAGAAGGAGACTCCACCACACTCCTTGGCAGCAAATTCCACTGTCGAACAGCTCTTACTGTCAGGAAGTTCTTCCTAATGTTTAGGTGGATCTTCTTTCTTGTAGTTTGGATCCATTGCTCTGTGTCCGCTTCTCTGGAGCAGCAGAAAACAACCTTTCTCCCTCCTCTATGTGACATCCTTTTATATATTTGAACATGGCTATCGTATCACCCCTTAACCTCCTCTTCTCCAGATGCTCCTTCAGGTATACTGGACCGAGGCCTTTTAGGGCTTTAAAGGTCAGCACCAACACTTTGAATTGTACTTGGAAAAGTTAACCATATTGATTTGTATGCTGTTAGTGGATTCTTGTTGTTGTCTTGTTGGGCTGTGTATGTGATAAAAGGGAGCCATACCGGGGTGGAGGCGTCTTCTATTTGTCCCCGTGTCAGTTTCAGTTTATTGGTTATTTTTTTTCTAATAAGGCTGTTTCCCATACTATTTGGTACCATTGGCCCATGCCTACTCCTGACAGGTTTCTCCAGTGTCTGGCTATGATGTTTCTGGTTGCTCATTTGAGAGACTAATGTCCATTACTCTCAGCACAGAGACTTTTGTAGGCCACAACCTACTTCGTCAGATGCGTAAAGCTGGAATCAGTAGATCAATTCTGGGAACGGATGGAGCGTGAGCTTGCAGGGCACACATTGATAGAGATATTTGTTTGTCTGGCTGACATGATTAGAGGGTTCTTCTTCTGTCAAAAGCACACATCCCCAGAGTTTAGCTCATGTCGTCTACTTGCCGTGACTTTCAGGAGTCTCATCTTTTGTGCTTTTCAGTGGGGGTCAACATCTACTAGCTCATGGGCCCAAGGGATGTAGGCTGCTGTCTTTTTACACTGAGTTAGGCCATTAATCTAGCTAGCTCATTATTGCTGGCACTGACCGGCAGAGTATCAGGAAGGGGATGATTCTCAGTCCTACGTAGGAGCATAGCTGTCAACTTTCAGATTTGAAAATAAGGGATCAGCAGCCTCAAAAATAAGGGATCAGTAGCCTCACCTGTCCCGGGGACAGTCTACGGGATATCTAACAATCCGGGATAGCAGCGGGAAGCAGCGGAAACGGCGCTGGAATAAGGGAATTTCCCGCAAAAAAGGGGAAGGTTGACAGCTATGCTTAGGAGATGCCAAAGATGGAGCCTGGGACCTTCTGCACACAGAGAAAAAGCTCCTGGGAGCAAAAAGGTGTGATGTAGATGCAGTAAATAATATATATATATACAAATACAGTCATACCTTGGATCTCGAACACCTTGCGAGTCGAATGTTTTGGCTCCCGAACGCTGCAAGCCCAGAGGTGAGTGTTCCAGTTCGCAAATGTTATTTGGAAGCCAAACGTCCCGATGCAGCTTCCGCGGCTTACGATTGGCTGCAGGAGTTTCCTGCAGCCAATTGGAAGTCGTGCCTTGGTTTCCGAACATTTTGGAAGTCAAACGGATTTCTGGAACAGATTCCGTTCGACTTACAAGGTACCACTGTACACACAAATGCGAATGCATGTATTTCTTAGAATTCTCACTCCATGATTGCAGTCATGGGATTGTTGTCTTTCACATGACGTTATATGTTTTGACTCCACAGAGTGGGAAGTGACGGAGACAGGATGTTTGTGTTACTGTGCTCCGTGAAGTGGGACTATTGTCCTTTGTTCTTTTTCTCTTTGCTGTCTGATGCTAGAGAGAGAGGGAGCCGTGTTGCAGTGCTCCGTGTGTGTTTACATGTAAATAAAGTAGATTAGCCAAAATGCTGAGTTGTGTGAGGTCTGTCACACAAGCTGCATAGACTCTGCAGATCCCTAATTGTGCCGGTGTCTGTTGACATTGGTCGCTGTGATGTTCGGGCTGAAGAAAGCTTTTGAAGCTCCCAAATGAACGACCAGAAGGGAGAGAACATGCCAGTCGGGAGGGTCCTATTCGAGTGTAGGCTGAGCTCTTGACAGTATTGCCTACTAATCGTACAGTTCAAGAATTGCTCAATAAATTTCAAGTGTAAAAAAGTTGTCAGAGGGACATGCCACAGACCTGTACCACTGAGAGAAGCCTGCTTTTGCATTCGGATATGAACTCTGCGTGGGATGTGGGTGGCGCTGTGGGTTAAACCACAGATCCCAGGGCTTGCCGATCAGAAGGTCGGCGGTTTGAATCCCTGCGACGGGTGAGCTCCTGTTGCTCGGTTCCTGCTTCTGCCAACCTAGCAGTTTGAAAGCACATCAACCTGCAAGTAGATAAATAGGTACTGCTCTGGTGGGAAGGTAAACGGTGTTTCTGTGTGCTGCTCTGGTTCGCCAGAAGTGGCTTAGTCATGCTGGCCACATGACCCGGAAGCTGTACGCCGGCTCCCTCGGCCAATAAAGCGAGATGAGTGCCGCAACCCCAGAGTCGTCCACGACTGGACCTAATGGTCAGGGGTCCCTTTACCTTTACCTTTATGAACTCTGCAAGACAAGGTTTTGAAAGCTTCTGGAACGCTGACTCCATTCATATCCTCCTTGTCGGTTCGTGCTATGAAAGTACAGCTTGGTGTTCTGGCTAATTTGTCCCTAACTGGAGAAGCATGAATATTGCTCTTCCTAGAAAATAGAAGCCTGTGGCCAGGCAATTTATTTTATTAAGTCTTAATTAACCAGACTCGAACTACGTTGGAAACTCGGTGCATGAAATCTCTAGCTGACCATCGAGTTCCATTTCTGTTTTTCAAAAGAAAAGAAAACTGGGGGAGAGAGGAAGCAGAAAAACAAAAGGCTAACGCTACCTCCAGGAAATCCTAATATGTCTCAAATCATTTCGTTATTCCTAATGATACTTGGGAGTGATGACTTGCCGCTAAGCGGAAATGTACCGATCTTGTTTTCAGCTTGGGAGATGAACAACAATATCAGTGGTCCAGGCATTTCTGGTTGGGGACTGAAAAGCCCCAAGTCAAGAGACACTGCCTGCTCTCCCTCTCAAATCTGGAGCAAAACAAGGTTGTGGAGTAAACAAAAGCCAGTTTTATTTATTCTAATTCTTAGAGGGCTGGTGCCAGCCCTGGATTCATACCCTCCAAGTGTCCCTATTTTCCAGGGACAGTTCCGGAATTATAGAATCATCGAATCATCGAATCATCGAATCATCGAATCATCGAATCATCAAATCATCGAATCATCGAATCATAGAGTTGGAAGAGACCACAAGGGCCATCGAGTCCAACCCCCTGCCAAGCAGGAAACACTAACAGAGCACTCCTGACATATGGTTGTCAAGCCTCTGCTTAAAGACCTCCAAAGAAGGAGACTCCACCACACTCCTTGGCAGCAAATTCCACTGTCGAACAGCTCTTACTGTCAGGAAGTTCTTCCTAATGTTTAGGTGGAATCTTCTTTCTTGTAGTTTGTAATAATAATAATAATAATAATTTATTATTTATACCCCGCCCATCTGGCTGGGTTTCCCCAGCCACTCTGGGCGGCTTCCAAAAGAATATTAAAATACTGTAATACATCAAACATTAAAAGCTTCCCTAAACAGGGCTGCCTTCAGATGTCTTCTAAAAGTCTGGTAGTTGTTGTTCTCTTTGACATCTGGTGGGAGGGCGTTCCACAGGGAGGATCCATTGCTCCGTGTCCGCTTCTCTGGAGCAGCAGAAAACAACCTTTCTCCCTCCTCCATGTGACATCCTTTTATATATTTGAACATGGCTATCATATCACCCCTTAACCTCCTCTTCTCCAGGCTAAACATGCCCAGCTCCCTTAGCCGTTCCTCATAAGGCATCGTTTCCAGGCCTTTGACCATTTTGGTTGCCCTCCTCTGGATACGTTCCAGTTTGTCAGTGTCCTTCTTGAACTGTGGTGCCCAGAAATGGACACAGTACTCCAGCTGAGGTCTGACCAGAGCAGAATACAGTGGCACTATTACTTCTACTACTTGCTGGTTTCTGATACCATCCTGGTTTCTGATTTGATTCTGGAATGTTTTCCTTTTTCCTCCCTTCCATGTCTCGGAGAACAATTCAAAGTGGTGAGTGGGTTTAGGTGCAAAAACGGAGAAGAAAGAGAAGCCGTGGGTGAGAAATTGTAATGACCCGGTGACTCACAGCTGCCTGTCTCGTGTCCCCTGCCACTGCCACCAACGCTGCCATTAGCACTTTGGAGGGGGCACAAGAGGATCCCCTTGCAGGAGAGCTGTAGCTCAGGGGTAGAGCCTCTTGCATGGAGAAGTTTCCAGGTTCAATCCCCGGGAAGGACTGGTGATCTTCCCTGCCTGAGATCGTAGAGCACCTCTGCCAGTTAGTGCTGACAGTGCCTCTATTCCAACCATGGAAGGCTTAAAAATGGTATGCCATTTTCAAATGCTGCCCTCACCTGCCGCTGCCACATAGAAATCCTCTGCAAGAAGAAATCTAGTTCCTCAGGAACAAAGTGTTAGGATATATCCGTTCCACCTTAAAAGGGAGCAGGATGTTTGTGTCACAGCCTGCACATTTCCTGTTTCACAGGATGTTTCTGTTGTGTCTTTGCTTTCGTTTTTCTCTCTCTCTCTATGCCGCAGACATTGAAGCAGGCAGTCATGTTTTTCTTTGTTCTGATCAACGCAGAAATAAACTTGTAAATAATGCTGTCCTGAGTGCATTTTCGCTGTGCATTATCTGCTGATAGAGCGTGCACGGCTCTGGAATGTGGCAAGCTAGATCTGGAGCTCGTGTCGCTAATTGCTGATACTGCGTGTCTACGGGAGATCAATGGACGTCTGGAAACGACGTGGAGTCAAGATGGACTTTGTTTCCCTGGCAGTATCCCAACACAAAGATTCGATTGTGGCTCTCAAGGAATTGCTGCACTCCTTTATGCTACACCAGAGGCAGGAGGCACCGTCTTGTTTTCTAGTGTAGAGGGGGCTTTCAGAACTGCATTTCCGCACCTTTCTAAGAAGCCCTACCATTTGGGTGTGTGCATTGTCCCTCACCCAGCTGCATGCAAAGGTCTGGCCTATTTCTTCGCTCTGTAGCCCAGCTGCAACCCTGCTGATTCTGCTGCACTCATTTCTTTTTTCTTTTTTTTAATAATATTTATTAGAAATTTAACAGTTACAGAGGAAAAAGAAAAAGAAAAAAGAGCAATAAAAAGTTTAACAAACAATACATCATAAATAAAAAGAAAAACAAAAAAACAATATATCAAAACAACAGGAAAAACAAAAACATTTAAAAACACATCCAATATTTCCATATCTTTATCTTTCATTTACTTGTTTCCTTGACCTCCTCACACCTCCCTTTTTTGTTCAATTAGCTAATTCAGCAAATCCTTTCCCTCTTTCTCAATTTTTTGTTCTATAATTTATCTTAACACAATCTAACTTTAAATTTTCCACTTTGGCCCATTAACAATCAGTTTCTGCTTAATTCTTTATAATATTTCTACTAAAACCATATAGCTTCATTCCAGCATTCTTCTAACATTCATTAATTTTGCAGTATTTCTGTAAATATACTTTAATTTTTTTTCCAATCTTCTTCCACCGACTCTTCTCCCTGGTCTCGGATTCTGCCAGTCATTTCCGCCAATTCCATATAGTCCATCAGCTTCATCTGCCATTCTTCCAGGGTGGGTAGATCTTGTGTCTTCCAATGCTTTGTGATAAGTATTCTTGCTGCTGTTGTCTGCTGCACTCATTTCTATTGCATGGAGTGGTTCCTTGCCAGGTGTTGTTTCCCCAGAAAAACTGGGGGTTCTTACCCAAGCACCTTGCGGGCTGCGCTGCTCAATCCGTCAGACGCCATTTCTGCAGGCCTAGCCCCGGCCCCGGTAATCTCTCAAGCAGCATTGTTTGGCTTAGACAAAACAACTGGTTCGTTTTTGCCTCTCTCTACTTTCACTGCAGCTGGAGCTGATCTGATTATTCCGTAACAGATGCCCGTCTAGCCTTGCATATTTTTGCCTTGGGACTGATTCATTTCCTTTCCTGGCAGGCTGGATCCATTGCTTAATGTGCTCAGTTCTTGAAGAATTATGATGGGCCTCTCTCCCTCTCTCTCTCTCTCTCTCTCTCTCTCTCTCTCTCTCTCAGACGTCTACTCTGATTTCTCCCTGCTGCCTTGTAAAGCCATTGCTCAGACTTCTCTTATTGACACCAGCGATTCATTGATTCCGTCCCTTCCTGGGTGCTCTTATATTAACAACTGGCGTCAGCACCGTGCCAGAAAAAAAATATCCTGCCTTTTTCTTCCATTCTTCCACAGAGAGCCTCCTTATACTGAATCAGAACCCACTGGTCCTTCCAACTCAGTTTTGTCTACAATTACTGGCAGTGCCTTTCCGGGGCACATGGAGCCCAAATGGAGGTGCTGGGGAAAGAGGGGCAACCAATTTTCAGGCCTAAAAGTGATGGATAAGGGGGGTCACTGGTGCAGCTCAAATTAAGGAGGTGCATTTCAAGATGGGAATTCTCCTGAGTAACAGCCTAGAAGCTCCTGTGCCTGGCTATTGTTGGCTCCACCCCCTATTTATGCAACTGGCTTCACCTCCCAGCAGTGTAAATTGACTAACTGAGGCTGGGCGTGAACCTCCAAAGAATAACACTGAGAGGCAGATCAGCCCATACAACCAGTAAGTTCCCTGGGGTCTGGAGCGCCACATGCAACCCTACAAAGGGCACCCACACTGCAAAGTGTGAGTGCTCATTACGTGGACTGCCTAAGTTATTGAATCGACCTCGGAGCAAGGTCTCTGACCTTTGAACAGAAGGCCAGCTTCTGCCCACAATCACATAGCCATCTCTCTATCCTGATAAGCAAGGGACGATATCAGAGTTCAAGGGCACCTTGCCAGTGAGGGGAGGGTTCTGAGGGCCAGATACAGAGATGTGGAGGACCAAAATGCGATCCTGGGCCAGAGGTTTCCCACTCATGGTCCAAAGGTAGAGTAGAATTGCTGCAATTGTTACAAGGCACAAGGAGGAGGTGTTTCACAGTGTAGCACCCTGCTTGTGGTTAACGCTTAGCTGGAATGAAATATTCAACGCAGCAATAGAGAAATTAAAATAATAATTTATTTGTCAGACAAATAAATGATTGGCACAGTGGTATATTTACCAAAAGCTCTGCACACCCCAGCCCTGGTGACCAGCACTTATATTCCCTCAGCCCAGCCTCCTTACTCCTCCTTTGGCTGCCTCTGTCCAATCAGCCTGGTTGAAATTCCTATTGGCTGTTTGCTAGAACCAATCATAAAAGATACACCCATTTCCTATTACCTTTTATGGGAGACAAAGAGCTATTTTTCCTTCTATCATATATCTTACATTTGCCTTGACAAGGCATCTTAATTACCAGATTACCCTTTGCTCTTTGCTCTTCTGGCCTTCTGCCCTTCTGGCAACAGGGGCAAATGGCTAAAACAGATGGCTCATGGTTTCAAATTTTGTCATATGAACAGAGGTCTTGGGTTCACCTTCTCACACACCATCAATGAAATAAGAATCTAATATAAGAATCTAACATCTCTTACTTTCTACATTCTTTGTATAGTTACATTAAAGTCAGTACATATATATATATATAACATAGATTGATTTTTAGAAGGGAAGAACTTAGTAAAAAAACAAGTTTCTAAAGCAACCCCTTCAATTTACACCCCCCCCCCGCCAGCTGTTGTTGCTATTAGCTCTTTGCCTTTTAACCTTCTCAGGATATCTTAAACCTTGGGAAGATGTTTGATGGGAGGCACTATTTACCAACTCTAATTAGTGTTTTTGCAGCTTGGATTGTATTCTGTAATTCGTATGACCTTTTGCTCCCAGCTTTTGCTCCTTTTTTTACAACTTTGAGGTACTGCAACAAATCAATGAGGGGCCCTGTTCAGGAGAATAAACAAAAAGTTCTCAGCAGCTTTTACTGCCTAGCCTGGAGCAAGCATCTGAAAATATATTTTTAAGCTTATTTTAAAATACAGATCTTTGATCAGATGCCTCAACAGCTCCGGGAAGAGTCTGAAAAGCAATTTGCAGATAAGTTCTCTCCCGCCTGCTTGTTCACATGCTGAAGAATGCAGAGGAAGAAGATAGACATGGACAGCCGAGAGAAACACAGTTAGCTCCATTTCTGGTAACAGAAGCATGCCAGCTCCGAGGAGGTCCTTTCCCATGTGAGACATGGCCTGATGGATGAAGGCAAAATATTATTTATCAGCGTTAGCCTCTACCTTACAATGGCATCTTCCTCCTTCAATGAGCCAAATACTGCAAAGTTTTCCAGTGCGGGGGCAGGAATCATCCAAGCGCAAACTTATTTGAGGCACCACCCAGCGTTTCCGAGTGAGCAACGTAGATATCAAAGAGCAGGGAAGAATCTCAGAACAGCAACAACAACAACCCCCCCCCCTCTCTTTGGATATTGGCATCTAGAAAGGTGTGTGGGCATAATATGGGCACTCTTGAACTTCTGTCCTGTTGAGTCTTTGTAATGTCAAGTGACCGAGTCAAATTCCTCATCCGTTTGGCTTTCCCTTCTTGTGTCTGAGGTGATTTTTCTCCCCTACAAAGAAGGAAAATAAGTTTTCTGTACAGATTAGGAACCAACCCCACAGACCGTCTCTCGAAACAGATGCCAAAGAAAGATTTCAGAAATGGCAGGGATTGGCAACAATTCCTGCCTGGAAGAGAAAAGGGAGCCAAAGGGATTGTTTTTGTCTTGTTTTGTTCCGAAGGCACCAAGATCCCCCTAGGAAGCATTGAGCTTTTTCTACTCCAGAGGAAAGTCAAGGCTGCTTGGTTATTCACACTCTTAGGCCTCAAAAGGGACCTTTTGTGCAGTTTTGGGGGTTTTTTGTTTGCTTTTTTAGAGAAGTTTCTTTCCCAAAGAATTTCTCTTCCACAAAGTAACTGTACTGATTTCAGTTTGGGCAAGTCCCAGAGAAATTAGGCCACAGCCTGGCAGACTGCCCATGGCTTGGCACACTCTGCCATCGGTTCTCCAGGGTTCAGTAAGAGAGGCAAATATTTGGTTGCTGGGGCTTCCTATTACCTTGTACCTGGTTAAAGTTTGTGTGCATTAACTTTAGAATAACAAGCTGGCATGTCGGTCAGATTGCTACAGTTTGTAATGCAACAGGTACCGCCAGTGGCGTAGCGTGGGTTGTCAGCACCCGGGGCAAGGCAAGTAATTTGCGCCCCCCGCTGCACTGTCCTTCCCCCAGATAGTCCCTCGCTCTCTCTCTGCACCGCACTGCATGCCTGGCACCCCCCCCCTCCACAGTGGGTGGCAACCCGGCGGCTCGGATCGGATTCGCACAGCCAGCACTGCAGTGAGAGAGAGTGAGTGAGCCAGGTAGGGGCAGAGAGCTGCGAGTGCGAGCGCCCCCCCCAGATGTTGCGCCCGGTGCGGCCGGCCCCCCCTGCACCCCCCACGCTACGCCACTGGGTACCGCACATAGCTGTCAACTTACAGATTTGAAAATAAGGGGCCAGCAGCCTTGAAAATAAGGGACCAGCAGCCAAAATAAGGGGCCTGCAGCCTCACCTGTTCCAGGCACTCCAGTCTTCCTGTCCTCCTGCAATCTGGTCAAACTCATGCTGGGTAGCTTCGAGAACACTGTCCAACCAACTTTGTAACCAGAGTTTCAACTGAATAGAATCTGAATCACATGCACCACAAGGCCTATGCAGCCTCAACTTAAGATGGCTCCCCGGCCTGGCTTTGCACTTCAAAGTTACAGCAGCATGTGCAACAAAATGGCGTCCAGCATTCAAAAAACCCCTCAGCTTGCATTAACTAGCCACACACAAGGCATGCAAGCTCCACCCCCCAGTCGTTCTTAGACTTCTTATTGGGTGAGCAACACAGCCAAGCAACACAGTTGGAGCCTCCCTCCTCCCTGGCCGGCAGGGAGGGAGGGAGAGGAGCTGCTTCCTTTGAAATTTAAGGGACATCATTTAAGGGACATCATTTAAGGGACATCCATCAATAAGGGACAGCAGTGGGACATGGCGCTGGATTAAGGGACTGTCCCTTCAAATAAGGGACACTTGACAGCTATGGTACCGCGCTGTGAAAGGAAGAACAAAAAACAGGACAGAAGCACTAGCATTATAATTTGTTTGTTGATTATGAAAATATTGATATACCCCTGTATCGTAAATATATATATATGTCACAGTGGTTTACAACAATATAAAAACGTAAAGCCAAGCAATGATACCATACAAAGTTAAAAACAAGTCAAAAGCAAAAAGATATTTTTTTAATTACTTTTTTATTCAAAATTAAAACAAAACATATTACCCAGAAACATATTCTCCTTATTTTACCCCATTTTTCCTCCCTCCCCCCTCCCCCCACAGAACCCACCCACCCCCACCCCCCGACTTCCCTCAGTTCCAGTCTTTGATTTCTCTAAAAATGCTGTTTTCTGCATGTTACACAGTTGTATAGATCCTCAAACTATTTAGCTGATAATTATCAATAAAAAGTTTGTGAATGTTTATTCAAAGCCAGCCAAGGAGTCCAGTTCGCTTTGTTGCGTCTTCAAATACTTTGTAAAGGGGTTCCCATTCATCTTTAAAGTCACAGTTATCCTTGTCCCATTGCTTGTATGTCAGTTTTGACAGTTCTGCAAAAAGATATCTTAAAGTAAACATCAATAAGCCATGTTGGGGGATGCATTCATAGGGCTGGCAGAATGGAAAAGTTTTCAGCAGGCATTTAAAAGTTGGCACAGAAGGCACCCGTTGAATCTCTAGTGGCAGAGAGTTCCACAGGACTGGGCCAATGACGCTAAAGGCGCCATTGCTCATTGTTGTCTAGCAAGCCTCCCCAACCTGAGGAATGACCAAAGACACTCCTGCAGATGATCTCAGACACTTGAGCTGAGGTGTAAGCGTTCAGGTGGTCCCTGAGGCACCCTGGACCTAAGTTGTTTGGTTTGTTAATTAATACAATTAATACCTTGAGCCTGGCTCAATAGTAAATGGGCAGCCAGTTCTGCTGTTTTAACAAAGGGGCCCCACGTTCTCAACCCGAAGCAGAATTCTGTGCCCGTTGGACTTTGCAAACTAGACCCAAGGGCAGCCCCACAAATAGTGCATTACAGTAATCTAGCATCAAGGTTTGATCAGGAAAACTAATGCAGTATTCCTCACGTTTGAATGCACCCCAAAACATCATCAGTCAGCCTGGGAGGGAAGTTTTAAAAGAAACAAACCCTGAACTTCCTCCGATCAGTGGCATAGCGTGGGGGGTGCAGGGGGGACCGGCCACACCGGGCGCAACATCTGGGGGATAGGGTTAGGGGGCGCAAATTACTTGCCTTGCCCCGGGTGCTGACAACCCACGCTACGCCACTGCCTCCGATAGTGCATTTGAGCCAAATTTTCACTACCGCCTCAGTCCCTCATTCTACACCCTTCCCAATTGTACGTGGCCAAAAGATGCATTTTCGGCAGACAGCAGTCAGTGTTCTGCAGCAGTCAGTTCTAAGCAAAGAGGTGCAAACACTTCCCAGAAATAGCCTTGAAAAACTCCACATCTCTGCCAAGCATGTTTTCCTCCATTTTCCCTGTGCCATGAGGGAGCTTTTTGTCTTCCAAATGGCAAAGTGAACGAATAAATCCCTCCTTGTTCCATCTGCATGCATTATAGAAGCTGGTCAGCAAGTATTAAAAAGCCTGTGTGTGTGTGTGTGTGTGTGTATTTCAAGTTAGCAACAAACAGGAATGGAGCAAGAATTCTCTTTGGTCCACGTGTTAATGTGAACTTGCCTAATTCATGCTGCATGAAGCGTATACAGTGGTACCTCAGGTTAAGTACTTAATTCGTTCCGGAGGTCCGTATTTAACCTGAAACTCTTCTTAACCTGAAGCACCACTTTAGCTAATGGGGCCTCCTGCTGCTGCTGCGCCACCGGAGCCCGATTTCTGTTCTCATCCTGAAGCAAAGTTCTTAACCTGAAGCACTATTTCTGGGTTAGCGGAGTCTGTAACCTGAAGCGTATGTAACCCGAGGTACCACTGTATGTGAATTCAAAAATATTGATGGTTTGGCTTCTGCCTGACCTCTAGTGGGTGTTATATCAACCCACCTTCCATCTCTGCTTAATGTGGGGCAGGATGCAAAATATTATGATTTGAAGGGTTTTTTGGGGGGGAGGGGCAGAGTTTTGTTGTTTATAGTTAATAATTGCCAAAAGGTTAGAAAAATAAAAAGGGGAAAGAAAGGAAATGGGAGAGAATGAATCGATGACAAGGACATGTGGGGAACAGAAGAGAACAAAAACAGACAGATCCCTCTATTCCCTGCTGAGAACTTGTTTTTTAAGGTTTTTAAGATCCTGTCTTTAAAATGGCTTCATTTTAAAGTACAGTAGTACCTCGGTTTTCGAGAGCCTCTTTAGTCGAACATTTCGGAACTCGAACACCAAAAACCAGGAAGTAAACGCCTTGGTTTTCGAACAGGCCCTGGAAATTGAAAAGGAAACTCAGCTTCTGTTTTGAGTTTTCCATACTGAGGCTTCAATTTTGAGGCTTCCGCTTTCAGCTTTTGGTTTTCAAACATTTTGGAATTCGAACGGACTTCCGGAATGGATTACATTTGAAAACCAAGGTACCACTGTAGCCCTAATTAAACAAAGTCCTGCCTGCATAATCTCCTTCTCCCTATTCGTTGCTGTGCTGGTCCTGGGGGTAACCCGTGAAACGCAGTCCAGGACTGGTCCAGAATCTGAAGGTTCTGCTGGGAGTCAGTCCGACAGGGCCAAGGCAGGATACGAGGCAGGAAACCAGGCAAGGACAGGTACAGGATCTAGCATACAGCAATGTTGCTTCCGCAACCTGGGGCGGGGTCCGACAGCCTTTTATCTTTGTCGGGGTAGCAGCCGGTCCTGATCCCCCGGCAACTCACCTCCCTGTCTCACCCAAAGGCGAGCACTCCTCCTGCGAGTACTCAGGTCTCTCCTTCTCTCAGACCTTAGTCTTCCAGCTCAGGAGACATCGGTGGGTTACTAGACCCAGGGGCCGCCTCAGCCTCCCCTGACCCAACCGGTAGTGAAACAGCTGTAAGTGATGGCCCAGCTGAAGGCAACGAGGTCATCCCCACATCTGGAGCGAGGGCAGGCTCAGGCCCCTGACTCGGCCCAGCTGGTGTTTGTTGCAGGGGAACCTGTGGAGACTGGGACTCTTCAGGATCAGGCCCCAGACTTGGTTCAGATGATGCCTGAGGCAAAGGATCTGGTGCAGACTGAGTCTCCTCTGGTTCAGAGTCCGAGCCTGAGTCCCAGGCCATTACAGTTGCTGATCTATCCTAGGGCAATCCATGGCCTCTGACTCGGTTCAGGGCACAGGTTGGGCTGGGCCTAGAGTGATCCAGCCTGTACCAGGGCCCAACCAGTGACCTGTGTCTTCCCAGTTGTGCTGCCACACCAGTCACGTGACGTGTGCGAGATCATGGAGTCTCAAAGACACTCTTTTTTTTCAGGGCGAGCATGGTGCCCCAAAACACACATTTTGGGGCACCTCGTGAGATCACAGCCTCGAAGAAAGAGCTTTTTCAAGGTGAGATCTCACTGTGAAATTCCATGAGATCACAGTGCCCAAAATGGCCACCATGCTTTCGCATGATAAAAAAGAGCTGTCCCGGTTTTCCCAGGACACTTGCTGGCTATAGAGGTCCCTTTGCCCTTTGACATTGTTGGTTCCCAATTGCCCTGTAAACTGGAAGCACTGTGATGGTTCAAGCCCAAATCAGCTATGATCCTTTCTCCCAAATTCTGCGCTAACATCGGCACGTATTGTGGCGCTCTGGCCTGTCACAAAATCCATCACTTCCTTGGACTTCCACAATATCCTCTGTAGCTTGCCAGAGATGTGTCTATGTGTGTTCCCCATGCAGGGCCAATTTGGAGATCATTGCACGGCCCAAGATTTCAGAAGAGCGCGCTGAAATTGGAGCTGTGCTGGCCTTTCCCTTCCCATGTTTATAGACTGGAAATTTATCAGAAATACATTTTTCAGACACCATTTCCTGCTTTTCATCTATTCTGGCTGGCAACCGGGTTTATTCGTTGCAATCGCGGAAAGCACGGCTTTGTTTTGTCCTTAGCTGGAAATGATATCAGAAACAAGAATGATAGCAGGTCAAACCAGTACGAAATTTGCAAGACAATCTTTCCAAGAATACAGTAGTACCCCGCAAGATGAATGCATCGCAAGACGGAAAACCCGCTAGACGAAAGGGTTTTCCGTTTTTCGATGCACTTCGCAGGAACAAATTTCCCTATGGGCTTGCTTCGCAAGACAAAAATGTCTTGCGAGTCTTGAGATATTTTTTTCGCTCCCCACCCCCTTTTTCTAAGCCGCTAAACCGCTAATAGCCTTTTAGCAGCTAATCCGATAATCCCTTAAGCCTTTAATAGCCGCTAATAGCCGCTAAACCACTAATAGCGCTAATCCACTAAGCCACTAATAGGGTTGCTTCGCAAGACGAAAAAACTGGTAGACGAAGAGACTCGCGGAACGAATTAATTTCGTCTTGCGAGGCACCACTGTATTATGCTGGGCTGGCATATCTTCAGCACCACATTTTCAATATCCTCCCTCCTTTCTCTGCAGCTGTCAGGACTGCAAACAGAATGCCGTCTTAAGAGTGCTTTAGATATTCTCAGACTAGCTACTAGCTTCTCCAGCTACATAAGCAGGAACTCTCCAAGGTCTTAGCCTGCCAGAGACGCTGTCCCAAAGGCCTTCAATATAAGCCAGATCCAGACATTCCTTTTTGCAGCATCAAGCAAGCTGGGGGAAAAAACATATTTTTTTCCAGCTCCACCTGGGAGTAATACATTACCCACAGATTGCATTTGTCTTGGTGGGTCATGAATAGGGATCTGTCCATTTTGGTTTCCCTCCATTGCACCTTTATCTTCATCTTAAATTCAGTTTTTCACCTTTCCACATCTGTTGGTGCATTTTTTTCCGTAAGGGTCTCCCCATTTGCAGAATGCTTTCCCCAACCTTAGGACGAAAATGTTTTCGTGAATTTTTTGCGTGTTCTTATTTTGTAATTTTTCCCTTCATGGATCACTGCCTTGTCGTGGCGAAGGGGCTTGAATAATTCAGAGAAGCTCTGAGCTATGCCATGCAGGGCCACCCAAGATGGGCAGGTCATAGCCGAGAGTTTAGATTAAATGTGATCCACCTGGAGAAGGAACTGGCAAACCACTCCAGCATTTTGCCAAGAAAACTCCATGGACATAAAAAAAGAAGAAGCTTTGAGAAGAAAAGTGAGAGTTTCCAAGGCATGCTCTGGTTCGTGGGGTCACGGAGAGTTGAACACGACTAAGACGATTAAACAACAAAATTTTGTAACTGAGAGCCAGTGTGGTGTAGTGGTTAAGAGCGGTAGTCTCGTAATCTGGGGAACCGGGTTCGCTTCCCCGCTCCTCCACATGCAGCTGCTGGGTGACCTTGGGCTAGTCACACTTCTCTGAAGTCTCTCAGCCCCACTCACCTCACAGAGTGTTTGTTGTGGGGGAGGAAGGGAAAGGAGAATGTTAGCCACTTTGAGACTCCTGAAGGGGAGTGAAAGGCGGGATATCAAATCCAAACTCCTCCTCCTCTTCTTCTTCTTCTTCTTCTTCTTCTTCTTCTTCTTCTTCTTCTTCTTCTTCTTCTTTATCCTGTGAACCGCCCTGGGATCTTTGGATGAAGGATTGGATGATGATGATGATGATGAAGGACTTGGTCATGTGAAGTCCACCTGGTGGAAACCCTTACACATATGGTTCTCAATTGTAAACTATATGCTGGTCTCCACCAGCAATTTCTAGATCAACTCTGAATCCCAAGATGGAAACCAGAGTCGGAGGTCATACATTTTCTATTACTGGGGAATGATCAGGAGCTCACCAAGTTGGTGGCTAAATATCTCTATTTGGTTTTTTGACGTCGAAATGCACTGCAGACATCTGATCTCCCTGGAGACCTAGAGATGTGACCATAGACTGCTCTGCCTCCTTTCTTTTAGCAAATGTTTTGTGCCACTGGGGAAGTGGTAATTCTGTATTGATTTGTTTTGGATGTACGTATGTGATGCCAATAAAAGGTTTGATGATGCTGATGATAGTCCACATTGTCTACTCTGACTGGAAGTGGATCTCCAAGGTCTCTGGAAGAGGACTTGTCATATTTTCCAACTGATCGTTTTAGCTGGAGTTATCAGGGACTGAAAACTGGGACCTTCTACATGCGCACCTGCCAATGTACCCCATAGAATCGTAGAACTGCAGGAATCTCAGTTAAAGCATCCATGACAGATGGCCACCCAACCTCTATGTCAAAACCTCCAAGGAGGTCTACAACATCCCAAGGGAATGCAATCCAACAGCTCTTACCATCAGAAAGTTCTTCTTGAAATTTAGTCGGAATCTCCTTTTTTGTAACTTGAATCCGTTGATTCGAGTCCTACCCTCCAGAGCACAAGACAATAAGCTTGCTCAATCTTCCATGAGTTCCTCCCTAAACCTCCAACTTTGATTCTTCATGTGTTTAATGAATTCTTAATTTGGTTCTGTTCTGATGAGACCCACACTGGAATTTATATGCAAATCTTGGAGAATCAAACCAAAAGCCATTTTCTCCCCCCCCCCCCGTCTCTTTTCAGTGTCACAATTGTCTTTGTTTCCTCACTTCCTGGTTTTATCTGAGTCCAACACGCAAGGCTGCCAGGGGACAAAGAGAAACATAAGCCCCTTTCCCCCAGACGGCAGTGTTATGAAAGATGATGTTTCGTTTTAACAAAAGAACCGGTGGGCAGCTGTTGCGTATCAGGAAGACAATGGGAGCTTCCTGCCTAGTGGGATTCATTAACATTGTTGTTTTCAGGGCACGCAAGGCTATTATTAGCGCTGTCAAGCCACCATGAAGCTGTTGGGGGGAGACCTGCGCCATCTTACCTACAAAATCGAGCTCAATTCTGCTGCATTTCCAGGAAAAGCCACCTGCGCACAGCTCTGATTGGCTAGCCTCTGTGACATCATAGAGCCATTTCCCCTAGTCCCCTGAGTAAGTTGTCTTTTTTATATTAAAAAAACCTTGTTGAAAAGTTGTACCTGCGCAACAAACTTTACTTGGACTTTTCAATGGTGCCCCCCCCCCCCCCGTGTGTGGAATGCTGTCCCTAGGGAAATGTGCCCCCCCCCCACGACAACGTTGAGACATCTTAGCACACTATGGCCTTTGGTAGTTAAGGTACCCAATTCTGTGTTGCCCATCTTTTGGTGGGGTTGGGTTAGAGCTAGCTGTTGCCTGTCTTATTGTGGCATTGAACTTTTTAGGAATAATAATAATAATAATAATAATGAATTTTATTTATACCCCGCCCTCCCCAGCCAGAGCTGGGCTCAGGGTGGCTAACACCAATAAAATTAAAGTAAAAACATAATGGGGGGGAAGGGGGGCAATTTAAAATACAGGTTAAAATTCAATTTAAAATGCAGCCTCATTTTAAAGTAGCCGATAAATCAAGGCCATAAGGGGAGGGAAACATAAGGGTCAGACTGAGTCCAAACCAAAGGCCAGGCAGAACAGCTCTGTCTTGCAGGCCCTGCGGAAAGATGTCAAGTCCCACAGGGCCCTGGTCTCTTCTGACAGAGCATTCCACCACGTTGGGGCCAGTGATGAAAAGGCCCTGGCCCTAGTTGAAACCAATCTAACCTCCTTGAGGCTCGGGACCTCCAAAGTGTTGTTATTTGTGGACCTTAAGGTCCTCCGCGGGGCATACCAGGAGAGGCGGTCCCGTAGGTACGTGTTTCCTAGGTCTTGTATTGTACTTTCTGATTTTTGTTAAAAATAGGCTTTGTATTTTATAAGTTGCTCTGGGACGGGTCTGCTTCAGCTGCAGGTTTGCACGGAGACTGAGAGACGATCCGTAAAGTTGATTCTTTATTCAAGGAAACAGAATACAAACAGAGAAACTTATGGGCAAGGCTGGCAGGTGCCAGAACCTGCTTCCCCCTATCTCTTCTAGGTAGACGTCCCCGCTTTGTATGCAATCCTGCCTGTGTGTGCTGATTCCTGGATGTTAAGAAGACTGCTTTATGGTGATGCAAGACAGCAATTGGAATGGAGCTCTACGTAAAATACAGTTTGACTCCTGAGGGCTTCCGTACATCGCAACAACGCGGTTCAGCATCTGGTCCAGCATATTGTTCTCAACGTTGCCAACCAGATGCCTGTGGAAACTAAGAAACTGGACACGAATGCAAGGATGCTCTGACTACCTGCGATTCCCAGAACCTGATACTTAGAGGCATATTGTCTCTGACAGTGGAGGTAATAGAGAGAGAGAGAGAGAGAGAGAGAGAGAGAGAGAGAGAGAGAGAGAGAGAGAGAGATTGACAACCTTGTCCTCCATACATTTGTTGAATCCTCTTTTCAAGTCTCTTTCAAAGATGGCCAGTACGGCATCCAGTGGCAGCGAGTTCCAAAGTTTAATTATATTCTGCATGAAGAAGTACTTCCATTTATCTGTCCTGAATCTACCAACATTCAGTTTCATTGCATGTCTGAGAGTTCTAGTGTTGCAAGAGAGAGAGAGAAATATATATATCCATTTTCTCCATGCGTAATTTTATTAAATTCTAGCATGGTTGGCAATCCATCTGTCTTGGGAGACAGTGGAAGTGTAAGGCTTCTTAGATGAAGTCAAGCCATTGGAGAGTTAGCATGTTGGAGAGTTAATAATAATAATAATTTATTATTTATACCCCGCCCATCTGACTGGGTCTCCCCAGCCACTCTGGGCAGCTTCCAACCAAATCTCAAAAACAATACAGCTTTAGACATTAAAAACTTCCCTAAACAGGGCCGCCTTCAGGTTTCTTTTAAAAGTAAAATAGTTGTTTATTGCCTTGACATCTGATGGGAGGGCGTTCCACAGGGCGGGCGCCACCACCGAGAAGGCCCTCTGCCTGGTTCCCTGTAACCTCATTTCTCACAGGGAGGGAACCGCCAGAAGACCCTCGGAGCTGGACCTCAGTGTCCGGGCTGAATGATGGGGGTGGAGATGCTCCTTCAGGTATACTGGACCGAGGCCATTTAGGGCTTGAAAGGTCAGCACCAACACTTTGAATTGTGCTCGGAAACGTACTGGGAGCCTATATATGTGTTGTCTTCTACTATCCCATCTCTTAGTTACCTTTTCTCTGAACTAAAAAAAATCCCAAGGCCGCCATTTTTCCTCCTAGGGGAGCGACTTCCCTATATGGGTGTTGTGACAGTTATGAAGATTTGAGTGTTCGCTAAACTGAGCCAGAAAGGTCAAGTAAATAGTGCCAGAGTTAAACTACACAGAGTTTGAATCAAATTCCCACTTTGCCATATAGCTCAGCTCAATGGGTGACCTATCGCTCCATCTCACCTACCTAACAGGGCTGTTGTGAGAACTGAACTACTCCAGAATGCCTTGGGAAATGGATGTTGCTCTTGAAAGAGAGATAAAGGAAAAATTATCATCGTATCTTTTTCCTGTTTATTGAGGATTTAGGACTGAAGTGGTTTTTTTCCAGTAGGAAGAATCTCCAGAACATTCTTCTAATTTAAATTCATTTGTAGAAATCCAGTTCAGATTATCCCCATCTATTTTTTCCTCCGATATTCCTAATCTGGGATAGGATTGCATTTTTCGTTGCTGGTGGGATGTCATCATGGGGGAGAAAGGTTTCACAGGTCCTTATAATATCAATAGAAACAGTTGGTCCTTTTGAGTATTAATCACCTTCAATTTTAACCTGAGGATTGTCATTTGCCCAGTTTTAATTTTAATTTATTTGAATTAATTTTGGGATGCATTTTAATCGATCAACTGCTTGTTTTTATGCATACTGTATTATTTATATGATGTTAGCCGCTCTGAGCCCGGCTCCAGCCGGGGAGGATGGGGTACAAATAAAAATTTATTTTATTATTATTAAATAAACTTGCAAATCTAATGAGTTCAAGCTAATGCACAACATCGTTGCTATAAAACCCACCCACAAAATTTTGATACTTTACGTTAAGTATCCCTCAAAGCAAACTTCTGAACAATAAAAGAATTTGGAACTTTTTCCTGATTTGAAATTTATGAAAAATTGTGAAAATATTTGATATATTCTTTAGACGTGTATTCTCTGGCCCCATTCTGATGTTTTGGACTACAAATCCCATCATCCACTGCTATGTTGATTGGAGTTGATGACTGATGTCAACCCAAAGCAGGTTGGTGGGGAGCTGATTTATAATATGGGTATGTACAGATACAGTTTACATACATGCAAAACTATAAGGTGTAAACATTTATTGGGAGTCGGTAGCGTTTTTACATGCGGCAGAATTAATGGTGCGTCGCGAAGAGGAATGCGTGTTAACAGACATGAATAAACCTGGGCTGACGTTAATTACATACAATAATGTTTACTGGCACAACCCACCGGGCGATTATCCTGCACAAACCTCATTGGGAATATAGGGGAACTTTGAAAAACCAATTGCGTTAACCCCCGCTAATTTCATTGACGCTTGACTTGGGAATTTCCTGGTAGCTGGTACGCTAGCCTTTGATCTCCAGGGCTATCGGTGGGCCAGGTGACAAAAATTATACCTGGCCCTTGCCAACTTTTCATCAAGGTGTGGCTTTGAAAATAAATAAATTGCCAACAGATGTCTACAAAGGGGAAGAGAAGTCCTTTCAAGTTGTAAGAAATAAGAGATATTCCATACTTTAGCGTTTATGCCTCTCTTTTGGATTTTGTATGCAGCGACATGCATATAATATATAAACACATATTATTTGTAAGTAAGAGTATGCGCCTAAGTAACACCAGGGCTTTTTTTCACCTGGAACTCACCAGAACTCAGTTGGGTGGGTGCCATTGCCATTATAAGAAAACAAGGGAAATGTTCATGATGAGTTCCAGCACCTCTTTTTCTGGAAAAATAGCACTAAATAACACCAACTTCCTTCTGGAGCCTGTTCTTAAATGGGTCTGCATGTGATTTTTAAAAATAACAAACCACTTCTGGTGTCTCAGACACTTTCTAGAGATCGGCACAATCTGTAGAATATGAAAATTGGCCCTCCGTGTTCAAAATCTTCTCACCAGGCACTTCCATTGATTTATTTATTTTTTCATTTCTAGAATTTGGCAGGTGAAATCTCTTCAGATATCCCTTTCTGACTGCCTGTAGGCTGTTCGTGTGGGCTTCATTGCAATATGCCCATCAAACTGCAGGAGAAGCCAGTCCCTTTGGATTAAGAAATCTAAACTTGGACTTCCAGAATCATTACTGCAAATCTTCTCCCTAGCACTTTCACACATATATAGTACAAAATATAGACATCTCCTCCCCCCGCCCCACCAATTTTGTTCTGTCTCACTGTGCAGCCACAGATCTAAAAGTCTGGAAAGAATAGGCACAAAATAAGAGAAGGAAAACTCTAATGACTTATAAAATTTTTGGGAAGAATTGCTTGTTGCTTTACAAAGAGTCTATAATACTGATAAAAATCTTCGGAGATTGGTTTTGTTTGTCTTCTTTTTCTTCCTGTCTCGGTTCGCCTCTATTTTGGTTTCATCTCCACCCTGGAGTCATCGGCATCGAGATCATATTCTTCCACCTGGCCACTGGTCCAGACCTTCATGCGATCGGTTACGTCGCTGCTCCTAGGAGCCAGGATGAAGTCATAGATGAGGGCGGCACTGGCCCCTCCAATCAGCGGGCCAACCCAGAAAATCTGAAATACAAGGTCAATGGAAGACACATTTGACAGAGCAGTTCCCAGAGAAACATTGCCATTTTGCAACCAGTTATTTCAGAGGCATAAGCAACCCCCTAGAGGTCACGGCCCTAAGTTAAATTAGCCTCAACCAGAGCCAGGGCCTTTTCAACCCTGGCTCCAGCCTGGTGGAACGCTCTGCCTCATGAGACCAGGGCCCTGCAGGATCTGATTTCTTTCCGCAGGGCCTGTAAGACAGAGTTGTTCCACCTGGCCTTTGGGTGGAATCAATTTGATTCCCTCCCCCTCTTTCTTTTTTCCTTTCTCCTTCTGTGATGGAACTCCTATTTGGGGACTTAGCTGGCTTTTTTCTGGCCCACGTAGGACCAGTCTGGATAGTTAGCCTTGGTGAAGACATGATGTTTTATCCTCCCAGAAGTTTTTGATTTGAGTTTCCACTGAAAGGAGGCTGCATTTTAATGTTTTAATGTTGTATTTTAATCTTGTTTTTTAAGTTGTATTTCGATCAATTGTTTTATATCAGGTGTTAGCCGCCCTGAGCCTGGTCTTGGCTGGGGAGGGCGGGGTATAAATATTATTATTATTATTATTATTATTATTATTTCCACCCCCTGCCAGTTCATCATTTCCTGGCAGTGAAGAGAGGTCCTCAAAGTGTGTCCACCCAAGAGAAGATTTTTAGAGGAGAAGTTGAATAGTGCTGTAGTCAATAGGTGGTGTAATGTGAGCAGGAACTAAAGTGATTTAGAACTGGTTGTATGCAGGTGATTAGTTCTGGGTGACACCAGCAGGGAAAAGAAGCTAAGAAGATCTACCGTATTTTTCGCACCATTGGGCGCACCGGACCATAGGGTGCACCCAGTTTTTAGGGGGGGGGGATCAAGAAAAAAAATCCCCCCCAGCCCCAAAGAGCAGCGTACAGGCTGCACACAATCTCTCCCTGCCAGAGGGGTTGCGCGCAGCTATGGAACAAGCCAAGGCAGCGAGCGGGATGGATCCCGCTCACTGTTTTGGCTTCCTCCTTAGCCCCGTGCAGCCTCTACCTCCTGGGAGAGGCTGCGTGGGGCTAAAGAATCCATAGCCCCGTGCAGCCTCTCCTTGCCGGAGGGGTTGCGCGCAGCTATGGAAGAAGGCAAGGCAGTGAGTGGGATGGATCCTGCTCGCTGTTTTGGCTTCCCCTTTAGCCCCGTGCAGCCTCTCCTTGCCGGGAGACGCTGCGCAGGGCTAAAGAAGCCATAGCCCCGTGCAGCCTCTCCCTGCCGGAGGGGTTGCGCGTGGCTATGGCACAAGCCTGCATTCGCTCCATAGGACGCACACACATTTCCCCTCAATTTTTGGAGGGGAAAAACTGCGTCCAATAGAGCGAAAAATACGGTAATTAGTTTTAGTTTTACCCATAGCTTGGTAACAGCACCCTGCTAAGTTATTTGCTTCCCTTTTTAATCCAGTCTCTGTGGTTTTTTTTTGTGTTTTTTTTTGTAATATTGCAAACAAACAAACAAACAAACAGGTGTGTCTAGTCCAACCCTCCTCAAATGCAGAAACCACATAGAAATAATCCTTGAGAGATGGTCTTCTAACCTCTCTTTTAAACCTCAATGAAGCCTTCCAAGGCTGTCCATTCTACTGTCTAACAGCCAGAACGTTCTTCCTAATGTTTAGCCAGAATCTCCTTGTAATTTGAATCCACTGGTTCTGGCCCCATCCTCTGGAGAAGCAGAGAGCAAGTCTGCTCCACCTTCAGTGTGAAAGCCCTTCAGATATTTGAAGATGGCTATCATATCTCCTATATGGGCAACCCACAAACAGCAGGCGGAAATGGCAACTGACAGTCGCAACAGAACTCTCCTCTGCTTCCAGCACATACCACAAGTAGCATATACGGTACCTCTGCAAACGGGCACCCATTTCAGTGTTAAGACCTGAAACTTACCCAGTGATTGGTGAAGTTAGTGGTAATCAAAGCGGACCCGAAAGATCTTGCAGGGTTGATTCCACAACCAGTATAGTCAATCTAAGGTGAGTGAGGAGAGAGCAACAATCACAAGGAGGCAGGTTTTCCATCAGGTATCGGCAGTCTGTTGAGGGACCCTGTCTACCTCCCAAATGCAAGTGGGTAGCTAATTCATATCCAGTTGCACGTTGAAACTACTTTTCCACATTTCCAGTGAAAAAAAGATCTCAGGAAGCATCACTCGAAGAGAGCATCTGTCAGGCTTCAGGGAATCAACTTCCTCCCCTGTGGCCGTAAATGAGCAGATCAAATGAAAGGGAATTTTTACCAGTTAATTTCTTTAATAAACAAAGCGAAGGACAAAGGAAAGCATCTAACCAGAATGGCGGTGCTCCCAGTTAAGGTCTCTCCTCCCTCCATCCCTATTAATCTGCGTCACTCCTACATCTTGTAATCTGAGTTTGTAGCCTCTGTGCTTTCTGTTCTGACACTTTCTGAGCTCTCCGGGACTTTGGGGAAGGGTGGTGGATACTACCCAGAGACAGTGAATCTGTTAACTCTCTCTCTCTTCCAGTGTTTCTTCTCCTAGCTATCCCCCATCCAGTATTTCCCAGCTTCTGCCTTCTGAACTATGCCCCTCTGCAAACCACTTTTCCAAATCTATACTGTCCTCCTGCTCCTGGGAAGATTCAGGATCAGAAGGAGAGGGGTGGCTGCCACCATTCTTCCTCAGTGCAGCCCTCCTCAGCACTGTTCCTGACAGCATCCATTGCGGAGGCAGTATACCTCTCTACACCCAATTCTAGGAATCGCAGGTGGGGAGAACACTGTTGTACTCAAGTCCTGCTTATCGACTTCCATGGGCATCTGACTAGCTGTTGTGAGAAGAGGATAGTGGTCTAAGTGGGCTCCTCTTATGAGTTTATGTTTGTCAGGACTCGGATATGGAACAGGAAGAGGTGGGCATCACAGTGTTCTTCAGACCAATAGTCTGACCCAGGTATGAGGTACCTTCTATGCCATTTTATAACTAAACCCAGAGCAGAGGAGTTGTGTGTAGGTGGCAGCACCCATGAGCAAAAGGCCATTCTGGGGAAAGAGACCTTTGGATCACCACCTCCATCCCTGCTGATCCTGGTTCTATATTCTTTACTGCATCCTTTTTTGAATACAACACAATGTGAACCTGTGTCCTGCTTTGCAGAGGACCTCTCATTTGTTAAGTATAATTGTTTAACTGCACACTGAAGTGGAAAACAACTCTGTATAACTCTGTATTTTGTGCTGCTAAATAAACAGCATGGAAACTTCCACTGTAGCTGAACCAAGGAGAATCTAACAGGTAAATGATGAACTGTTGATGTATCTCTGCTACTCTCTCACGTGGTGTTTAACTTAGATCACACACGAGGGGTATTCAGTTGCAAATCTCCATTTTGTGTGAGTTAGTCTTGGTTCAAGCCAACAAAGAGGATGGTGTGCTAAATATCTCTCTTCAGGAGGAAACAGGCTTGAATGCAGGCTGTGTGTGGAGAGACCTAGTTTTGTTTTCAGCTCTGTTTCATCTATCCAAAGCACCTGGCAGCAGACTAAGCTGGCACAGAAGTCTCTGGCAACTTCCCCTATAGCAAGATGCAGTTCATTTCTATTTCACTTCACAACTTAGCATATGCACAACTTAGCATATGCAGGCTTTATGCAAATGGGCAGCTTCTTCTGCCTGTGTGTGTGTGTTATGCATTTGCTCATCCTCGGCAGTTCACAAGCGGATGCCCTAATGTGCTTTGCAGTCCCGGAGACTGCAAAGCATTCCCTGATCCAAGTTTATACTCACAGCAAGAAGATGCCCCAGGGCCACTGAGAGGCCAATGGCCAAAGGTGCCGATCCAGTGACGTCGGTCCTCCTCCTATCTGTCGTGGCAAGCACACAGAGCACCAACTGCAAGGTAGCAATGATCTCGATGCCAAGGCCTTGTCCTGGATTGATTCCATTTGCCAGCTGTGAGAGGGCAAGGCCAAGAGAAGGAGAAGTTACTTCTTACATGCTGAAGGAGGCAATATTCTACCTGCGAATCCTGTATCTGAGATGGAGAATTTCACACAAACAACAGTTCAGTATTAGGGTCTCCTTCACATAAGCATTTTGCCACTTGATGACTCAGAACCCAGAACTCCTCTGTGTGAGCAGGACCAGTCCAAAGTTTAGGAGAAATACAATAAATCTTACGGACAATGGATATTATAGGTTAGAACCTAACAAGGAAAACCTGAAACAAACAAACAAAGTTTCTGTGCAGGCTGTTCAAGCCAACATAATTAAATAAGTCTGCTACCAACATTTCCAAATTGTCTGTTCTTGACTGAAAAACCTATCAGCCACCCAGCCATGGCTGTTTGTGTAGGAAATACAAGGATATGCAAACAGAACTGGGAAGATAAACAGTGGACAGACTAAATTAAAACGATGTAATTTAAAACTCGCAGCACATCATTGTGCCCTTATTTTAATGGCAGTCGCTAGAAACGTTAGCGTGCTTCTGAACTGATGACTGCATTTAGAAATCTGAAGAAGTACAGGATCTGAAGGACAGTCTGAGTTCGAAACTCAAGAAAGCATTCACTCCCTACTTAGGTTTCTCACTCCCTCACTATGTAGACCAGATCAACAATTAGGGATGTGAAAATCTGTTTTGGCTTCTATTGGTTTCTCGTTTTCCCTCTCTTAATTTCAGTTTTCCACATTAGTTTGCTTTAAAGAGAGAGAGAAAACCCTCACGAAAATTCATCAGTATTTTACGGCGAATTTTTCCTACCGTGCACTTTTTTTGTGTGTGTGAGATACACATATAATTTTTTGCAATACAACATGCCCTAATGCAGTGCAATTTATGTACGCTGTTTTCACAGACAGGTGCACACTTCAGCTCAGTGTATGCACTTTTGTAAACCTTACTTGGCTGGAGGACTGCATTGCAAAATTCAGAGAAGCGTTTTACTTTGGGCGTTGCTTCCAGACCTGTGAATTAGGTACGGTCACATTTAAATGAAAACCAAAACAAATTTCCCATCTCTACTTGCAACAAGTGGTGTGGATTGGCATGAGCCTACAGTTTGCACTGTCAAAAGAGGAAAGGTAACAGGTTCGCAGTCCTAGCTGTTGAGAACAGCATCCTGATCAAAGCAGAATTGGGTGATACAAGATAGAAGCATGAACCCAGCCAACCAGATATGAATTGCTGCTGTTGTGGCTTGCACCAACTTGTCCAAGTGCTACCTTTTCCTCGGGAATGTGTTAATTGGAACTAGACATCTGCTCTCTGTTGTGAAAGGTCATCAGTATCTAAGAGGATAAAAGTCAGCAGCAAACATCTAGCCTTCATTTTTCAAAGGGAGGGAATGCCTTCAATGCTCTGGGTACACTAAAGCTATTTCTTGGAAATTTTCAGACTATGCAAACTTATATTCAATGCCCTTTTCTAGATAAATGAGCCCCCACATTGTTAGTGCGTTAATGTCAATTTTCTCCCGCATCTGAGGATAAACACCCTGCTTCTGGTACTCCTTGATTTACTTTGGGAATTATCTCAAATTCTACCAACACTGGAAGAATGGAGAATGAAAATGATGGACTTTGCAGAACTGGATAGAATGACAGGAAGAATTAGGAATCGACGAGATCAGAGATTTATTGAAGAATGGGAAAAATTCTCAGAATATATGAATAATTTAAGTGAAAAACAAATAACGCTTGTAACGTTTAGCGAAGCTTTGTAAAAAAGAAAGTTAAAATTATGGATTTAAAGCAGATTTAATTTAAGAAGTAGATAAGAACTAAGAAATGTGTGGAAAATTGAGAAGGGAAGGAGTACCAGCCAAGTTGAGGGAAGTCAAAAAATGAGAGAATGGTTTTATAAATTGTTTGAATTGTATTAATTTGTCTTATTTGTAAACTGAATAAAAATTATATTTTTTTTAAAAAAGGGAATGATCTCAAATCAAAGCAAATGATCTCAAATCAAATCAAATCAACTTTGGAAAACGCGACGTGGCAAAGCTTGGGAATACACAGCTGTGAATTTGCGCATTTCACTTCGAGAAGTGAGAACAGCAGATGTTCACTGTGTTACGAAGCAATTCTACACATGCAGATTCTTGAAAACAGCAGCAGACCTGTTCTCATGCACCCAGTGTGAAAAATGGCATTGTGTGAATCTGGGAAGCTGTATAGGTGCTTCCTAGGAGATTTGCAGGAAACACCGTAAAGTTATTATTAAAATTAAACCACCCATTTCGTTCCCCTCTTTCTTTTCCAAATCTTCACGGCACAGCAAAGGCCACCACCAGTTACACAACAAGACAATAAGAAGTGGGAAACAGTTCAAGATATTATTAAAACAAGCTGATAGCACCGTCTATCGCTACATCCAGGATTTTATTTTACAAAGACATACATTACAACAACATGTTGAACTTATCTTGTGCCCAGTCTGGGATAGGAAAAGCACAGGAAATCATGATCAGAAAAACTTGAATGCAATCTGTTCTCCAAAAATTGAAGCGCAATTTCCTGGAGATAAATATTTGCTGTGGCTTCAGAGAAGACTTTAATGCATGGCTTTTGGGTAGAATGCTTTGCCTTTCAACATTTGCTGATTTCTTTCATGTTTTCGGATCCACTCATATCTAGAGCCATCATCGTCTCCCACTGCCTCGCTAACAATATCCATACATGCGCTTAGCCAACACATTTGGGGTGAAAAAGCCATCATTTGCAGTCTGCTCACAGAAAGCTAGCCTGTCAGGGGAAACACTAAGGCAGAATCTCTCTCCTGGACATCTAGTTTTTGGTTGTTTTAATACGGAGAAGCACCCCGAGATGTCAGCCTCTAATATAGTATAGAACAGACCCAGGTTTAATACGTCAAAGAAAACTTGGTAATAAAGTCCTGGACCAAGGACATTATCTCCTAATGAAAACTTCAAAATGGCACCCTTTATCTGTCTGTCTGTCTCCCAAAACGACTTACAAAAACAGTCTAAACATTAAAGTCAATTAAAACAGACAAAATCAATAAACACATAAAACCCAATTTATACATGTTCTAGAGATCCTGCATGGGACGCGGGTGGCGCTGTGGGTTAAAGCCTCAGCACCTAGGGCTTGCCGATCAAAAGGTTGGCGGTTCGAATCCCCGCGGCGGGGTGCGCTCCCGTTGTTCGGTCCCAGCGCCTGCCAACCTAGCAGTTCGAAAGCACTCTCGGGTGCAAGTAGATAAATAGGGACCGCTTACTAGCGGGAAGGTAAACGGCGTTTCCGTGTGCGGCTCTGGCTCACCAGAGCAGCGTTGTCATGCTGGCCACATGACCCGGAAGTGTCTTCGGACAGCGCTGGCCCCCGGCCTCTTTGAGTGAGATGGGCGCACAACCCTAGAGTCTGTCAAGACTGGCCTGTACGGGCAGGGGTACCTTTACCTTTACCTTTACAGATCCTGCAGCATGGTGCCCTTCAAATTAAGGACAAAAGGCCTGGATCAAAGGGAAAGCTTTTAACCTGACACTGAAAAATGGTTGAGGATGGTGCCAGAGCATTCCACAAGTGGGGAGCCACCACAGAAAAGGCCCGTTCTCATGTTGCCACTCTCAGGACCTGCCATGGAAGGGGCACGTGCAGAGGAGCCTCAGTTGACCATCTCAGGGTCCCGTTCAATTCATGTGGAGTGAGGTGGTCCTGGAGGCATTGGGGTCCTGAGACACCTGAGGCTTTATAGGTCATAGTCAGGAGTTTTAATTCTGCTCAGAAACTAACCTGACCTTTGTGTTATGGTTGCATAAACAAGCTGTGGTGCATTGTTGATTCCATAACAGGAGACCCACTTCCAGAGTTTTAAGGAAGCGTGAGAGTAATGAAGAGAGAATGTTTCATATCCATTGCTATCTCGCTTACATAAAAAGAAAGAAACAGGAAATTGAACTGGATCAAGGTAAACCAGCCTACATTCTTTCCCAGCAGCTAGATATCCTCTGCCCCTGTTAGATTATCATTGTTATTTTTACAAAGGGTAGCAAATGGGGAGGGGAAGATGGTTGAACACGGCAGGAAAAATGATGCTATTTGTTTGTTATGCAAGAGGATACCATAGTGTGCAAAGCACGGTCCCTTACGATCAAAACAGCCTTTCATTAGGTAACAGGATATCTGCGATTAAATTCGTTTTTGTAGAAACTGGGATTGGCTGGTTCATCACACGCACACAACTGATGGAGAAAACACTATCAAAATCTGCATCAAGAATCTATAACAGAAAGCCCACCCCGGCAATAATTTCAATTGCATGCAAAATATGGCCACGGTGCATTAAAAACTTTGAGTGTACCCATAAAACTTCAGTAAACCATAATGCAAAAGGTTGCAAAAGGAAATGTTTGGACAGGGTTATTAAACGTCTATAAAACTGAGCTCTAGCAGATGTTAAAATCTCCCTCGGCTTGCAAAGCTAGCACGCAATGGAGAAGCCTCTTCTTCTTCTTCCTTTGATGGGTTGCACGTGCAGGAAGGATTTAAGGAGGGACAAGGCTGGCCTAAGACATTTTGGCGCCCGAGCTGGGCCCTAAAATGGCATCCCCACCCTTCCCCACCAGGGAAGAAGGGGTCATGGAAGATCTACATCAGGAATGGGGCAGACAAGTAAGTTTGACACCGGGATATCATTGGATCCTGATGCCTGAAGCAGCCACCTCACCTTGCCTTATGGCTCTGGCCTTATGAATTTGCAATTCCCACATGCAAATCAGAGGTCAAACCATCCCACTAGGACAGTACTACCAACCTTACTGTATGCTTGTGAAACATGGACCACTTATGAACGCCATCTCCAACTCCTAAAAGATTCCATCAACGGTGTCTCCAAAAAATTTTACACATCACTTGGGAAGACAGGTGAACTAATATCAGTGTACTAAAAGAAGCAAAGATCACCAGTGTTGAAGCAATGGTTCTTCAACATCAACTTCGTTGGACTGGTCATGTTGTGCGGATGCCTGATGATTGTCTTCCAAAGCAACTACTCTATTCCGAACTTAAAAATGGAAAGTGTAATGCTGGTGGTCAACAAAAGAGGTTTAAAGACTGTCTCAAGGCAAACAAAAAAAAATGTAGTATAAACACTGACAACTGGGAAACACTGGCCTGCGAGAGCTCCAGTTGGAGAACAGCCTTTACCAAAGGTGTCATGGGCTTTGAAGACACTCGAACTCAGGGCGCAAGGGAGAAACGTGCTACGAGGAAGGCACGCTTGGCAAATCCACACCGTGATCAGCTCCCACCCGGAAACCAATGTCCCCACTGTGGAAGGACGTGTGGATCCAGAATTATGGACTCACTGTTAAGACCGTGTTTATGGAAGACAATCTTACTTGACTATGAATGATCGCCAAAGAAAGAAGAAGGAGAAAGAAGGAGAAAGAAGAAGAGGAACAGGGTCATCTGGGCATCATGAATTCCATACCATCGGCTGGTCCTTTCTCACACACCACATCAAGAGGTCCAATTTCAGCAGAATCAAGGAATTGAACATTTCATGGACTGTACCACTCCAGGCTTGTGGTGGGTGAGGCTGGGTGACAGTCCGCATGGAATCTATTGCTCTGTTTCTGAAGTTGAGCTGTGATTCCCACATTGCAGGGGGCAATTTGGAGTAGTTAACCCTTTGGGTCCCTCCCAATTCTGCGATTCTACGAATGCCATGGTTTCTGCAGCAGAAACAGCACTATCTATACACAGATGTGTCAGCAGACTCAAGCAAACTCTAAAGTTTGCAGAAGTGCAAAATACCTTTAGAGGGTGGAAAAACTGGGGGAAGGGTATCTAAAAACAGCCTAATGAGAACAGAGCATGCTGAGGACATACCGAGTGCTGATCGTTTAGGGACAGGGGTGGAGAAGAGTATCACCCCACTGGAGACCACCCCACAATGCATCACAGCAGGTGCCCCCTTGTTTTGCCCCCAGGGAAATTTTGAGACGCATTTTGACATTCTTCCAAACCCAGAACTACTGACGTTTCTAATTGGGGTTCTGTAAAAGCTTGGAAGGACTTCTCTATTTCATCAACTGATGTTCCTAACTGGATTCCCCAGTAGAGCCCAGTTCATGCAATCAGCAAGAGCAGGAGGTAGAGCTTTCTATCCAAGTTTGCACCACTTCTGGAACGGGGGGGACTTCTTTGCATATGCCCCACAGAGGACCTTAAGGTCCACAAATAACAACACTTTGGAGGTCCCGAGCCGCAAGGTGGTTAGATTGGTCTCAACTAGGGCCAGGGCCTTTTCAGTACTGGCCCCGACTTGGTGGAACGCTCTGTCCCAAGAGACTAGGGCCCTGCGGGACTTGACATCTTTCCGCAGGGCCTGCAAGACAGAGCTGTTCCGCCTGGCCTTTGGTTTGGACTCAGTCTGACCCTTCTGTTTCCCTCCCCTTATGGTTTTGATCTATGGGCTACTATTAAAATGAGCTGCATTTTAAATTGTATTTTAACCTGTATTTTAAATTGGGGTTTTTTCCTATTATGTTTTTACTGTAATTTTACTGGTGTTAGTCGCCCTGAGCCCGGCTCTGGCCGGGGAGGGTGGGGTATAAATAAATTATTATTATTATTATTATTATTATTATTATTATTATTACAGGATGGGGTTTCTTCAGAGAGGCGGGACAAGCAAGCAGCCCCTCATTTTCAGACTAAGGTGCTCCAGTCATTGTCAGAGAGACAGCATGGCTCATTCCTCAGCCAACCTCAACTAACAACAAACTGGCTGATCCCCAATAACTCTAGAGCATGGCAGGAAACCAGGAATCATTTTTGTGTGCCTTAGTTGCAGGTGGGGGTAACAGACTGTAAAGAGAAGAATTATGGTCCCCTTTAGCTTCAAGGAATATAAAAAGAAGAGTATTATGAGCCTAGCAGACAGACAGTGACTATCTGTATTTCTTTGGGTCTCTCATTCATGGTTGCCAGCGCAGAACCATTCCGTTTGCTGAGTTGTCTCGTTTAGAGGATGCCATTGTCTCATCCCTGTGGGAATGCTTTTCATGGAGGGAGGTGAAAGACAGATGGGAATAAATCAGAAAGGCTATGGACATGGCAAACTAAAGGGTGTGAGCGGGTAGGTTTAGCAAGGCAGTTTTCAATAGGATGGGTTACAATAAATAAACCATAGTTTAGAAGTTTACAGTGGAAAAACACAACCACAAAAGGAAAAGTGTTCAAGAAATCAACTGAACTGCATCTCAGGAGAACAATGCAAGGAGTATAGAGAAGGTGTAAGACGAAGGAAACGTAAAGTGGTCCGTGAATTTGTGGGCTAGCAGTTCCAGCTCGATCCTCCCTAAGTTTTCTCTGCAAGGCACTGACAACTCGCCCTGCACAAACACAAGCAGTTTGGAAACAGCAGCAAAGTTTACCGCAAGCGGCTCATTGTTTATATCACGGGTAGGCAAACTAAGGCCCGGGGGCCAGATCCGGCCGGATCTAAATCCAGCACGCAGACGGTCTGGGTATCAGCGTGTTTTTACATGAGTAGAATGTATCCTTTTATTTAAAATGCATCTCTGGGTTATTTGCGGGGCATAGGAATTTGTTCATTTCTTCCCCCCGTAATATAGTCCAGCCCACCACAAGGTCTGAGGGACAGTGGACTGGTCCCCTGCTGAAAAAGTTTGCTGACCCCTGGTTTATATGTACCAAGAGGTGATGCATCATCTGTGTGGCTAGCCGAGTGGGCTCCATGATCACTGCAGATGGTGACAGCAGCCACAAAATTAAGAGACGCCTGCTTCTTGGGAGGAAAGCAATGACAAACCTAGACAGCATTTTAAAAAGTAGAGACATCACCTTGCCAACAAAGGTCCATATAGTAAAAGCTATTGTTTTCCCAGTAGTGATGTATGGAAGTGAGAGCTGGACCATAAAGAAGGCTGAACGCCGAAGAATTGACGCTTTTGAATTATGGTGCTGGAGGAGACTCTTGGGAGTCCCATGGACTGCAAGTAGATCAAACACATCCATTCTTAAGGAAATCAGCCCTGTGCTCACTGGAAGGGCAGATCCTGAAGCTGAAGCTCCAATACTTTGGCCACCTCATGAGAAGAGAAGACTCCCTGGAAAAGACCCTGATGCTGGGAAAGATGGAGGGCACAAGGAGAAGGGGACGACAGAGGACAAGATGGTTAGACAGTGTTCTTGAAGCTACAAACATGAGTCTGACCAAACTGCGGGAGGCAGTGGAAGACAAGAGTGCCTGGCGTGCTCTGGTCCATGGGGTCACGAAGAGTTGGACACGACTAAACGACTAAACAACAACAACAATGGATCCCAGGACACTGTTGGGGAAAGCAAATGTGTTGCATGGGGTTTTGCCTCAACTGAATGAATAGCTGGATCATGGAACAAGCTTCTGTCAAGAAACAGGGCCCTGTGTGGCTGTTATTGGAGAGGATGTTTGAATCACTTGCAGCCACCCTGGAGGGGGTCATGCAAATGAAGTCGTTTGCAATGACTTCAGATCGTCATGAGCAAGTTTAGCCCTCCCCCCCGAAAGGATCCAATTGACGTCTCCCAAATAAACAAATGGTTGCCATGGGCAACGCTACGTTGGGGAAATAGAGGAGGAGGGAGGGAGGGAAGGAACACAAGAAGAGTCTTGCTGTATTGGGCTGAAAAGAGATTGAGTCCAGCATCTTTAGGATCGTAAAAAACTGCCTTAAACTGGGTCAATCCATTTGTCTATCTAGCTCAGGGACATGGGTGGTGCTGTGGTCTAAACCACCGAGCCTCTTGGGCTTGCCAATCAGAAGGTTGGCAGTTCAAATCCCCACGACGGTGGGGTGAGCTCCTGTTGCTCTGTCCCAGCTTCTGCCAACTTAGCAGTTTGAAAGCATGCCAGCACGAGTAGAAAAACAGGTACCACTGCGGCAGGAAGGTAAACGGCGTTTCCGTGTGCTCTGGTTTCTGTCACGGTGTCCCGTTGTGCCAGAAGCGGTTTAGTTATGCTGGCCACATGACCCGGAAAGCTGTCTGTGAACAAATGTTGGCTACCTTGGTCTGAAAGCAGAGATGAGTGCCACACCCCATAGTCAAATTTGACTGGACTTAACCGTCCAGGGGTCCTTTACCTTTACCTTTTACCTTACGGCAGCCTTTCTCAACCTGTGGTTCCCCAGACGATGTTGGACTACAACTCCCATGACTCCTAGCTAGCAAGGCCAGAGCCCAGAGATGATGGGGTTTGTAGTCCAACAACATCTGGGGACCCACAGGTTGAGAACCGCTGCCTTACAGAGACCTAGCTGTCTGTGGACAAACACCGGCTCCCTCAACCTGAAAGCAGAGATGAGCGCTGCACCCCATAGTCAAATTTGACTGGACTTAACCACCCAGGGGTCCTTTTACCTTGCGTATCTAGTTCACTATTCTCTATGCTGACAAGCAACAGCTTTCTCCCCAGTGTTTTAGAGAGATGCTGGAGAATGAAACTGGGATCTCATGCATGCAAGGCAGAGATGCTCTACCAGTGCCAGAGTGTGGCCTCATGGCGCCCAGGGTGTTTGTGCACCAGCATGCCAGTGGTGTGGGGCACGGGGGGGGGGGGGGCGATATGAGGAGGGGGCAGCAGGGCAAGCACTCGCCCTTTCAGTCTGTCCAGATCAGACGGAATCAGTCCAGGTCATGCTGCTTTGCGAGGCTGGGATGTGGTGTTGGATTTGCAAGGCAGTGTGGGGCTGACATGTGGAGCAAAATGCTTCCTTGAAGAAATTTCACCTGGGGCAATGGCCCCCCTAGTTTTTGGAGGAGGAAAACAAGAAAAAAAAATTCTGAATCTCAGAAGCCAGAACAGCAAGAGGAATGGCTGTGCAGTGAAAGCAGCAATCCCTCTTGCTGTTCTGGCTTCTGAGATAGCTGCACAGCCTGCATTCGCCCCATAAGACGCACACACATTTCCCCTTACTTTTTAGGAGGAAAAAAATGAGTCTTATAGAGCAAAAAATACGGTAAGTATTTCTATTGGCCCAGGCTGAATCTCCTGCCAGTGTGTGTGTGTGTTTGGGTGACCCAAAGTTTTACTATTATGAAAGAGGGGAAAGGGGGAAAGTATCATCTGAAGGTGGAAGCCGAAGCATTTTGCCACAGGGAGAAATAAATTAAAACTCTGCTGATCTCAGCAAGATAGGTACAGATGCAACTACTAAAATAGGCACTTACTCAGAAAGCGATTTAAGAACAGCAAAGGGGGAATATGAACCGCTCTCCACCCCCAACTTTTCCTTTTTTTAAACAGAACCACAATGGATTGCGACCAAACCAATGTTAGGGGAATAAATGTCATCACCAAGGACACGGGTGTGGCAAGCGAAGAAACGAAGGGGAACGTATCCAGGGAACTTGCAGATGGAGAAGCCCCATCAATCAGGCTGAACACCCTTGTTTGTCCCAAATTTGCCATGGCACCCTAAGTAACCACAACTGTGTGTGTCATCCGAACGATGGGTTTCAGCTTGCTGCATAAACAATCTTCCTAACATAGCAACGCTTGCCGGGGTTTCCTGTGGCTCTGTGCTGCATTCAAGTCGCTACATCAGTGGCTCATTCTTATCAACAGGGGGGCTTGCCCATTCTTCTGTTTGCCCTGCTGTTTCCCCTGGGAAAACCCACAGATCAGTGCCGAACCAGAACAAACAGCAATCAGGTTTTCCGCGAATTGCTGTTTGTTCCAATTTAGCACTAAAGAGTGAGTTCTCCGAGGGAAAGTGGTGAGGTAAAGGAAAAACACTCAGCCCCATGCTTTCATACCCTCCAACATTTCTCCAATGAAAATAGCGGTGTCCTATTCAATAATAGTAATGTTGATAATAATAATAATAATAATAATAATAATAATAATAATAATACAGTGCTACCTCAGGTTAAGTACTTAATTCATTCCAGAGGTCTGTTCTTAACCTGAAACTGTTCTTAACCTGAAGCACCACTTTAGCTAATGGGGCCTCCTGCTGCTGCTGTGCCGCATGAGCATGATTTCTACTCTCATCCTGAAGCAAAGTTCTTAACCCGAGGTACTATTTCTGGGTTAGCGGAGTCTGTAACCTGAAGCCTATGTAACCTGAAGCATATGTAACCCAAGGTACCCCTGTGATAATCTTTATACCCCATCCATCTGACTGGGTTGCCTCAACCATGCTTGGCGGCTTCCAACATATATAAAAACATAATTAAACATTAAAAAACTTCCCTATACAGGCCTGCCTTCAGATGTCTTCTAAAGGTTGTCTAGCTCCTTATCTCCTTGGTTCAGGGGTTGCATAACTCCATATACGCCAATATTTATCCGATGAAAATAGGGATGTCCTCAGGATAAGCCAGGGATGCAGGTGGCGCTGTGGGTTAAACCACAGAGCCTAGGACTTGCCGATCAGAAGGTCGGTAGTTCGAATCCCCACGACGGGGTGAGCTCCTGTTGCCCGGTCCCTGCTCCTGCCAACCTAGCAGTTCGAAAGCACATCAAAGTGCAAGTAAATAAATAGGTACCGCTCCAGCGGGAAGGTAAACGGAGTTTCCATGCACTGCTCTGGTTTGCCAGAAGTGGCTTTGTCATGCTGGCTACATGACCTGGAAGCTTTACGCCAGCTCCCTCGGCCTGTAAAGCAAGATGAGCACCGCAACCCCAGAGTCGGCCACGACTGGACCTAATGGTTAGGGGTCCCTTTACCTTTACCTTTAAGGAAAAGCCGGACATTCCTGGATCAAGTGAGAAACCAGGACAACTTCTGTAAATCTGGGACTGTCCCTGGAAAATAGAGACACTTGGAGGGTCTGTGTTTTCTGGGTATGGTCCAATTGTGGATGAGGCCTTAGCCTGCTTCCCCCCACCCCACCCCAAACAACAACAAAATCCCTCATACTATTAGCGTTTCCTGACAGTTGAAGGATTCTCCCAAGCCTTTTCTCTTTGCAGCATGCATTGAAAGCACATGACTTCCCACAAAGAATCCTGGGAACTGTAGATTTTTTAAGGGTGCTGGGATTGTCACGCTGTGATTGGCAAACTACACTTCCCAGGCTTCTCCCCCATGTGTTTTAAATGGGCTTTAAGTGTTGGGTGTGCAATTTCCCCCACCTCTTGGCATCTCCCGCTGCGACCTTTTCTTACAAAAGCATTTGAAGTGGGGTGGATGGGTGGGAGACCCAACCCTAAGAGGCCAGATGGAAGAGAGACTTAGCTGGAAGAGGAAACAAGTAGCTTTACTCCATTAACCGTGTTTGCCAGCTTAGGCATCTCAAGGAGCCAAGCCTTTTAAGTGTTGACACATTCCCCGACTTTTAGCTGCTGGCTGAGAACCAGACGCTTTTGCCACTCAGTTCGTTGAGATCTGGATTGAGGCATTTTTTAAAATGCAGTCATTCCAGTAGTAATCCTGCCTTGATATCAAACACTTAGGGAAACACTTAGGGACGGATCTGTTCACCTTTCCCTCGGCCTCTCCATCATCCCTGGCCCAGATTGCTAAGTTAAAACCCTTCCGCTGGCACTTTCAAAGGCTTCCTCTCCTGTTTCGGTCTGGAAGGCAAAGTTTCGTTTGGCAAGCAAGAGTCTCAAGAAGCTTGTCCAGTCCTCCATCACCATCCCTGACAAATCTTTAGCCTGGATCCCAGCTGGGCATGGTTACCTCTTTGGTGGGAGAAAGGTGCTCCTGATCTGTTTAGAATTATAGAATTGTACCTTTGGAAGGGACTCCAGCGGTCATCTAGTCCAGCCCCCTGCAATGCAGGAATCTCAGCTAAAGCATCCATGACAGATGGCCACCCAACCTCTGCTTAAAGACCTCCAAGGAATGACAGTCCCCCCTAAAGGTTAAAAAGGTAAAGGACCCCTTGATGATTAAGTAAACTCAAAGGCGACAATGGGGTTGTGGCGCTCACCTTTCCTTCAGGTCGAGGGAGCCAGCGTTCATCCACAGACAGCTTTCCTGGTCATGTGGTCAGCATGACTAAACCACTTCTGGCACAATGGGACACCGTGATGGAAACCAGAGCGCACGGAAATGCCATTTACCTTCCTGCCAAAACGGTACCTATTTATCTACTTGCACTAGTGTGCTTTCAAACTGCTAGGTTGGCAGGAGCTGGGACAGAGCAACAGGAGCTCACTCTGTCATGGGGATTCGAACTGCCGACCTTCTGATCAGCAAGCCCAAGAGGCCCGCAACCAGGACCATCTATTAAGATGATCCCATTTATCTGCTTGCACTAGTGTGCTTTTGAACTGCTAGGTTGGCAGGAGCTGGGACTGAGCAACGGGAGCTCACTCCGCCGCAGGGATTCGAACCACCGACCTTCTGATCAGCAAGCCCAAGAGGCTCAGTGGTTTAGACCACAGTGCCACCCGTGTCCTACCTAGTCTAGCATCCTGTACTCATAGTGGCCAAGCAGATGCCTGTGGTATTCAGAAGCATTGCTACCTCTGTCCATGGAAGCCCAGCCCAACCATCAAGGCAAGCCGCCACCTGCATCCCTATGACAGTCCCCAGCCTCCCAAGGAATACCATTCCACTGTCAAACAGCTCTTGCAGGAGTTGTTTCGGAACAAGATCATCCTAATTCTCCTTTATTGGAGGTTTTAAAATAGAGGTTGGATGGCCATCTGCAGAGGTAGAGTTAGGACCAGTTCTGCCAACTGGACCCCAAGACAGGGCGTTGTTCTTTCTCATATCCAAAAATGCAAGAAGGGCTTTTACACTTGTCAGAAGCTCAGCTCTGCCCTCGCCGGTCCTGGAAGGATCCAAAGTCCCATATGCTCAGAGACTTTGCGCCTGTTCGTTGGGGGATATAGGAAGCCCAGAGCACTTGTTCTTTAGATGTCCCTTTTATGAAGAGGCACGTAGTGAGACCATTGATCCCCTGCTGGTGAGGCTTACTGACCTCCCAGAAAAGCAAAAAAAATGACCTTCTCCTGTTAGGCAAAGATCATAAGACGACCCGGATGGTCGACAGATTCTGTGTACAGATCTGTAGGCACAGACCATCCCCCAACCTAAACTAGTTCGTTAAGAAAATCCCCAAACTCGGTTCCATGGCTGCAGTAGCTTATCTTAAAGTTTATCTTAATCTCTCTGCAGTAGCTTATCTTAAAGTTTTAAGTGTCTATATGCTTATCACATTTATAAATTTTAAATTTATTGTTGTACATTGTTTTAAATGTTTGTTTTCCTTTTGGGATTGTACCCCCAAGCGTGTTTTATAAGCTGGTCTCCGACGGTAATAAATTATCTATCTATCAGGGTGTTAGAATCATAGAATCATAGAATCATAGAATCATAGAATCATAGAGTTGGAAGAGACCACAAGGGTCATCGAGTCCAACCCCCTGCCAAGCAGGAAACACCATCAGAGCACTCCTGACATATGGTTGTCAAGCCTCTGCTTAAAGACCTCCAAAGAAGGAGACTCCACCACACTCCTTGGCAGCAAATTCCACTGTCGAACAGCTCTTACTGTCAGGAAGTTCTTCCTAATGTTTAGGTGGAATCTTCTTTCTTGTAGTTTGTATCCATTGCTCCGTGTCCGCTTCTCTGGAGCAGCAGAAAACAACCTTTCTCCCTCCTCTATGTGACATCCTTTTATATATTTGAACATGGCTATCATATCACCCCTTAACCTCCTCTTCTCCAGGCTAAACATGCCCAGCTCCCTTAGCCGATCCTCATAAGGCATTGTTTCCAGGCCTTTGACCATTTTGGTTGCCCTCCTCTGTACACGTTCTAGTTTGTCAGTGTCCTTCTTGAACTGTGGTGCCCAGAACTGGACACAGTACTCCAGGTGAGGTCTGACCAGAGCAGAATACAGTGGCACTATAACTTCCCTTGATCTAGATGCTATACTCCTATTGATGCAGCCCAGAATTGCATTGGCTTTTTTAGCTGCCGCGTCACACTGTTGGCTCATGTCAAGTTTGTGGTCAACCAAGACTCCTAGATCCTTTTCACATGTACTGCTCTCAAGCCAGGTGTCACCCATCTTGTATTTGTGCCTCTCATTTTTTTTGCCCAAGTGCAATACTTTACATTTCTCCCTGTTAAAATTCATCTTGTTTGTTTTGGCCCAGTTCTCTAATCTGTCAAGGTCGTTTTGAAGTGTGATCCTGTCTTCTGGGGTGTTAGCCACCCCTCCCAGTTTGGTGTCATCTGCAAATTTGATCAGGATGCCCTTGAGTCCATCATCCAAGTCGTTGATAAAGATGTTGAATAAGACCGGGCCCAAGACAGAACCCTGTGGCACCCCACTAGTCACTCTTCTCCAGGATGAAGAGGAACCATTGATGAGCACCCTTTGGGTCCGGTCAGTCAGCCAGTTACAAATCCACTGAGTGGTAGCATAGTCAAGACCGCATTTTACCAGCTTCTTTACAAGAATATCATGGGGCACCTTGTCAAATGCCTTGCTGAAATCAAGGTAGACTACATCCACTGCGTTCCCTTCATCTACCAGGCTTGTAATTCTGTCAAAAAATGAGATCAGGTTAGTCTGACATGACTTATTTTTCAGAAATCCATGCTGACTATTGGTGATCACAGCATTCCTTTCTAGGTGCTCACAGATTGTTTGCTTAATGATCTGCTCCAGAATCTTCCCTGGTATTGATGTTAGACTGACTGGGCGGTAATTATTTGGGTCCTCTCTTTTCCCCTTTTTGAAAATAGGGACAACATTTGCCCTCCTCCAGTCTGCCGGGACTTCACCTGTTCTCCAGGAATTCTCAAAGATGATTGCCAGTGGTTCTGAGATCACATCTGCCAGTTCTTTTAATACTCTTGGATGCAGTTCATCTGGCCCTGGAGACTTGAATACATCTAAACTAGCCAAGTATTCTTGTACTATCTCCTTAGTTATTCTGGGCTGTGTTTCCTCTGCTGAATCATTTCCTCCAAATTCTTCAGGTCGGGCATTGTTTTCTTTATCGGAGAAGACTGAGGCAAAGAAGGCATTGAGGAGTTCAGCCCTTTCTGTGTCTCCCGTTTGCATTTCACCATCTTCTCCTCTGAGTGACCCCACTGTTTCTTTGTTCTTCCTTTTGCTACGAACATACCCATAAAAGCCTTTTTTGTTGCTTTTAACCTCTCTAGCAAGCCTGAGTTCATTCTGTGCTTTAGCTTTTCTGACTTTGTGTCTACACGTGCTGGCTATTTGTTTGAATTCCTCTTTGGTGGTTTCCCCCCTTTTCCATTTTTTGTACACATCCTTTTTTAATCTTAACTCAGTTAAAAGTTCTTTAGATAGCCACCCTGGCTTCTTTAGGCACCTTCCATGTTTCCGTCTCATTGGTATTGCCTGAAGTTGTGCTTTTACTATCTCCCTCTTAACAAACTCCCAGCCATCATGAACTCCCTTTCCTTTTAGTATTACTGTCCATGGGATCTCACCCAGCACTTCCCTAAGTTTTATGAAGTCGGCTTTCTTAAAGTCAAGAAATTGAGTCCTAGTATGCTTGGCTGCTCCTTTCCGTTGTATAGTAAACTTCAGAAGAGCATGATCACTTGCGCCTAATGATCCTTCCACTTCTACCCCATTAACCAGGTCATCGACATTGGTTAGGACCAGATCTAAAATGGCTGTTCCTCTTGTTGCTTCTCCCACTTTCTGGACAATGAAGTTGTCTGCAAGGCCAGTGAGGAATCTGTTTGACCTTATGCTCTTGGCTGAGTTTGACCTCCAACAAATATCTGGGTAATTGAAGTCCCCCATTACTACTATCTCCCTTCCTTTTGCATGCTTGGCCATCTGTTCCAGGAAGGCATCATCTATGTCCTCCGTTTGGCTTGGGGATCTATAGTAAACTCCCACAATGAGGTCACTATTATTCTTCTCTCCCTTAATTTTGACCCAAATGCTCTCACTTTGGCTTTGAGGTTCTAAATCTTGGATCTCTTCACAGGTATACACATCCCTGACATATAACGCCACTCCTCCTCCTTTCTTGTCTGGTCTGTTTCTCTGAAATAGATTGTATCCCTCCATTTTTACATTCCAATCGTGGGACTTGTCCCACCAGGTTTCAGTGATGCCTATTATGTCATATTTAGTTTGCTGTACCAAGAGCTCAAGCTCATCTTGTTTATTTCCCATGCTTTGTGCATTAGTGTACAGACATTGAAGTCCATTAGTCATTCCCCCGTGTCTCTTATTTAAGGATTTTTTCCTCCCACCACTAGGTCTGCTTGCTGTTTGCTCCATTTGGTCTATGACATTTGGATGATCATCTTCATCAATTAATAGACTCCTACCTTCAGGAGCACTGTCTCCCTCCCCCACATTAGTCAGTTTAAAGCCCTCCTGATGAGGTTTCTTAGTTTTTTGGCAAAAACATTCCTCCCAACCGTTGTGAGGTGCAGCCCATCGCTTGCCAGAAGTCCATCCTCAAGAAACTGCAGTCCGTGATCTAAGAATCCAAACCGTTCCTGTTTACACCATTTGCGAAGCCAGCTGTTTACTTCCACTATTTTCCTCTCTCTCCCTGGGCCACGTCGTTCAACTGGGAGGACAGATGAGATGACGATTTGTGCATTTAATTGCTTCAATTTCCTGCCCAGAGCCTCGTAGTCTCTTTTGATCTTCTGGAGGCTATTGCTTGCAGTGTCATTGGTTCCCACATGAACCAAGAGGAAGGGGTTCGAATCCCCGCAACGGGGTGAGCTCCTGTTGCTCGGTCCCTGCTCCTGCCAACCTAGCAGTTCGAAAGCACGTCAAAGTGCAAGTAGATAAATAGGTACCGCTCTGGCAGGAAGGTAAACAGCGTTTCCGTGTGCTGCTCTGGTTCACCAGAAGCGGCTTAGTCATGCTGGCCACATGACCCAGAAGCTGAACTCTGGCTCCCTCAGCCAATAAAGCGAGATGAGCACCGCAACCCCAGAGTCGGCCACGACTGGACCTAATGGTCAGGGGTCCCTTTACCTTTATCAGGGTGTTGTCACCATGACATAGTGAATTGAACAGAATGGAAGGTAGGAAGTAGGGGCACCAAATTTTGACCTTGCACAGGGTGTTGCTGGAATTTGAAAGCCCAAAGACTGTCATTGCCCTCTCTCCGGGATCCTTTAGCTGTGATTCCTTCACAGACCCACGGGGTTCCTTTCAACTCTTCTACAATTCCATGATTCTACAACCTTAAAGACCGTTTCCCTTCCTAAAACCCAGCCCTCTTCATCGCTAGCTCCAAGGAAACCCTGAAGCAATCACCTTGAATTGAATTTTGTGTTTTACTTAATATACAGGTAGGACGCGCAACGAAGTGTTGCAGTGTGGAATGGTCCTTTTGGGGGATTCTGGCCGCTCTATTCTGTCCCCTTTCCTCCCACTTTTCCATCCTTGCACTCCAAATTTCAATCAACATTGCCACAGCCACTAAGCAATCACTTCTCATTCGGCTGTCGGCTGTTCCTTCCTCTCTCTTTTATGTTTTCTATTCTTCTATTCTTTCTTTCTTTTCTCTTTTTAGCTTTTGCAAACCTTGGGGTTCCGCTGAGCCTGTTGGCGCCTGTCATTTGTATGTGGGCGGTTCTGTTCCTGTTCCTAAATCAACAGCGCTCATCACCTGAACATCACAAATAAAAGGGCACACTGCATCACTTTCTTTTTAGGAAACCAAAAACTTTCTCCAGGCCATCAAGAAACTGATAACTGTATACTATCAATCACAATAATAATAATAAAAGGTCAAAAGCAGTAGCTACATCTGTGATTGGGCATAAAAAGCAAACAACAACAACCAAAAGCAATAATAATAAAAACCCATTGACTTGCAATTGTCAGGCAAAAACTGCTCATAACTCAGTAGGCGCTGAGTAGGCTATGCATATATGTTTGCCATAAAGAAAGTCCCAGGTTTAGGAAGGAATAAGATAGTATATAGGGAAGCGGGTGGCACTGTGGTCTAAACCACAGAGCCTAGGGCTTGCAGATTGGAAGGTCGGCGGTTCGAATCCCCACGACGGGGTGAGCTCCCATTGCTTGGTCCCTGCTCCTGCCAACCTAGCAGTTCAAAAGCACATCAAAGTGCAAGTAGATAAATACTGGAGGGAAGGTAAACAGCGTTTCCGTGCACTGCTCTGGTTCGCCAGAAGCAGCTTAGTCATGTTGGCCACGTGACCTGGAAAAACTGTCTGCGGAAAATGTCGGCTCCCTTGGCCAGTAAAGCGAGATGAGCACGCAACCCCAAAGTCGTCCACGACTGGACTTAATGGTCAGGGTCCCTTTACCTTTACCTTTTTAAGATAGTATATGGAATAAGATTGGGATGGGGGAATAAAATACATGGTAAGAATTTTAAAGTGTGTCCCATAACGGAAGATGGAGAGAAAGCAGAGTCCGAGGACGCAAGCAAATGAGGTGTGCAAACATTACCTCCTTAGGTGGTGATTGTTGTCTTTATGTAGCACCACCAACATGCATGCCCTTTGCAGAGGAAAAGAGGAAAAAGTCTCTGCCCCAAGGATCCTACAATCGATATTTAGCGCAGAGGAAGCAACAGGTGAAGAGAAGAGAATCAGAGGCTGGGCTGCAGAGGGGGAGAATTTATATGTTTGTTTGTTTTCTTGCATTTACATTCCACCTTTTCTTCCAAGGTTGCACACATGGTTCTTCCTCCTCATTTTTAATTCTCACAACAACCCTGTGAGGTTGGTCAGGCTGAGAGGCAGTGACTGGCCCAAGCACCATGGCCAAGTGGGGATTTGAATCCTTGCCTCCCAGGTCTTAGTCCGACTCTCTAACCACTACACCACCACTGCCACTCATGTGTGGTTATTTCAGCTAAATGCCCTTAGGCTTGGTTACAAGTACGGATGCTTGAGGGATTTGATCCTTGCTGAGTCCAATCTGAGTGAAATGATCAGCACCTCCCAGACTTGGAACAAAGACTCTTCCAGCCTTTAGTTCTCCAGACTTCTAGATCAGATAGTGATTGTTCTTTTTGAAAGTCGTCTTGAGAATTCACCAACAAATCTTTCCTAATATACACACTTTTTCCTATGCAATTTCACCTGAGGTACACGCTTCTACAAACCAATACCCCCTAATATACCATATTTTTCGCTCTATAAGATGCACCAGACCACAAGACGCACCTAGTTTTTGGAGGAGGAAAACAAGAAAAAAAAAATATTCTGAATCTCAGAAGCCAGAACAACAAGAGGGATCGCTGCGCAGTGAAAGCAGCAATCCCTCTTGCTGTTCTGGCTTCTGGGATAGCTGCGCAGCCTGCATTCGCTCCATAAGACGCACACACATTTCCCCTTACTTTTTAGGAGGGGAAAAGTGTGTCTTATAGAGCAAAAAATACGGTAATGCATTTCTATATGTTGCTTTTGCTAAGATATGCATATCTATGCACAATTTGCCCCCACTTTTTGGGTAATAATAATAATAATTTATTATTTGTACCCTGCCCATCTGGCTGGGTTTCCCCAGCCACTCTGGGCGGCTTCCATAGAAACAAAAAATACAGTAAAATATGACAGATTAAAAACTTCCCTGAACAGGGTACACGTTATTTGGGTGGGGAACTGATCACAGCATTTGGAGAAGTGCAAATTCCCAAGGCAAGCTGCTTTGCCGGTCAAATACTGCTTCGGAAAGGCAGAATTAGTAGGCTGGCATTGAAACGCAAACATAGCAGATTTATCTCCCTTCCCTAGCTGGGATGTATCAAAGCAGGAGAGCCGAGATAAAAAGCCTTGGGTGTAAGAATGGAGTCTATAGTAGATCCAGGACTGAATTGGAAGTCAAGGCCCACGTGGTGCATGCAAAGAGAGGGGATGAGGGAGATTTTGCCAGCACAGTCCTGGATAGATGTGTGGGAAGGCAATGGAAGACCACAGCGGAGAAGATTTCAGTGGCCCATGAGAGAAAACTGCTGGGTTTTGCATCGGCATGCACCGCAGACCAAGGTGGGTGAGGATTGATAGGAAAGAGATCCCACAGTGCCATAATCCGCTGCTGAGATCTCAGGATGCCACCTTCCTTTGCAGTTTTGGCAGAGATTGGGCACGGCAGGCGTTTCCCATCACTGTACCTCCCTGCCAGGAAAAACTTCAATTATTGCGTTCCTGGCCATCATGCATCAATTAAAGGTGCAATGGTTAGAGGAGAAGGGAACTACGGCCCACCCTGCTGAAAATGAACTAGGCTTCTCCTTATGCAGTAAGGGCATACTGCTGGGCGGGGTAGAAATAATGAAATTATTATTATTATTATTATTATTATTATTATTATTATTATTATTATTATTTTCTTACTGAGTCACCCTGCAAGGCCAAGATTTCTATTACATGCCTACCAATGAACTGACAGGATCCTGGCACTTGGCATCAACCTCACAGAACTTCACAAAGCTCGATCTGTTCCTAGATCCTGTGTGAGGCTCCCTCTCCTATTATAAGCATTAGATCTCAATACTCCCTGCGTCTCCCTCCAACCTCAGCACTTGGAATGTTTGTGAAGATTCCGTAGCATCGCAGCTGCTTAGGCAATGGCTACAGGAGACAGCTTTGGGTTTTTAAATCACATGCCCTTTCTACTTCTCTCTCTCTCTCTCTCTCTCTCTCTCTCTCTCTCTCTCTCTGTGTGTGTGTGTGTGTGTGTGTGTTTCTCTTTCTCTCTTGGTGCTGTCTTCAAGCAGAGTTCCAGAAAATCTACTTCCAGCCTGCTCTGCTATTGTTGCATTTCTTTCCCATGCAGACATTCGCTTCCTCCTATCCCTCCCTTTCCTATAGCACCAGTTCTAGGCTTCATAAACTTCCTCCCCTTTTGCTCTTGCTGAAAAACAACAGCTGCCGCCCTACCCATTTCCATGGAGACCCCTTCCATTTTCCCACCTCTAATGCAAAGCATATGTCAGAGGGAAAGGGAGTATCTCTCTGTGCGTGCTCATTAGACAGTGCATTTATTTTCCCAACCTGGCTGCTGAGAATAGAGGTATATTGCCATTCTAGAAAAAGTGGCTTCATTTTATCTGAGACCTGCTGCATCCACTTAGTGCTGCGTTCAAACAGCTCAGCCGTGCATAATGAGCATGTACCATGGTAAAAAGGTAAAGGCAAAGGGCCCCCAGAGTGGGATGCGGGTGGCGCTGTGGGTTAAACCACAGAGCCTAGGACTTGCCAATCAGAAGGTTGGCGGTTCGAATCCCCGTGATGGGGTGAGCTCCTGTTGCTCGGTCCCAGCTCCTGCCAACCTAGCAGTTCGAAAACACGTCAAAGTGCAAGTAGATAAATAGGTACCACTCCGGCGGGAAGGTAAACGGCATTTCCATGCGCTGCTCTGGTTAGCCAGAAGCGGCTTAGTCATGCTGGCCACATGGCCCGGAAGCTGTATGCCGGCTCCTTTGGCCAATAAAACAAGATGAGTGCCGCAAACCCAGAGTTGGTTGCGACTGGACCTAATGGTCAGGGGTCGCTTTACCTTTAAAGGGCTCCTGGACAGTTAAGTCCAGTCAAAGGCAACTAAGGGGTTGCAGGGCTCATCTCACTGTCAGGTCAAGGGAGCCAGCGTTTGTCCACAGACAGCTTTCCGGGTCATGTGGCCAGCAGGACTAAACCGCTTCTGGTACAACAGAACACCGTGACAGAAACCAGAGCACATGGAAACGCTGTTTACCTTCCCGCCGCAGTGGTACCTATTCATCTACTTGCGCTGATGTGCTTTCAAACTGCTAGGTTGGCAGGAGCTGGGACAGAGCAACGGGTGCTCACACCATTGCGGGGATTCAAACCGCCGACCTTCCAATCGGCAAGCCCAAGAGACTCAGTGGTTTAGTGCACAGCGCCCCCACGTCCTACCATGCACCAAGAACCTCGTTGGGTTGCCATATGTCGTCTTTTCCAGGACACGTCCTTTTTTTCACGGGTAGAGTCACCACAGTTAAAAAGCAGAAGCTGGCAAATGTGTCCTCTTTTTTTCCTCTTCAAAATAAAGGTAAAGGTACCCCTGCCCATACGGGCCAGTCTTGACAGACTCTAGGGTTGTGCGCCCATCTCACTCAAGAGGCCGGGGGCCAGCGCTGTCCGGAGACACTTCCGGGTCACGTGGCCAGCGTGACATCGCTGCTCTGGCGAGCCAGAGCTGCACACAGAAATGCCGTTTACCTTCCCACTAGTAAGCGGTCCCTATTTATCTACTTGCACCCGAGAGTGCTTTCGAACTGCTAGGTTGGCAGGCGCTGGGACCAAACAGCTGGAGCGCACCCCACCGCGGGGATTCAAACCACTGACCTTTCAATCGGCAAGCCCTAGGCGCTGAGGCTTTTACCCACAGCGCCACCCGTGTCCCCCTCTTCAAAATATGGCAACCCTAACTTATGGAACTCACTGGCATCGGATGCTGTAAAGGCCTGCAGCTGCTGAAACGCTAATTCGTGAAAAATACATCTGTGCCCCCTGGACGATTGCCCAGGAGCGAAGGCAACTGCTGGCGGCTGGTGATAATTGAGGCATCCGCCCCACTGAGCTAGTTGTAACTAAGATGGGAGGCCGATGGAGGCTAGCTGAGAGCACCCCATTTTTCTTAATAAGGTTTTCTTCAATGCCTGCAATGGAGACAACAACAACAACAACAACAACAACAACAACAACAATAATATACCTTGCCCATATCAAAGTATTTGCACTCCCTGGGAAGAGCAGTTGGTTTTCGAACCACTCTGGGAACTGTAACTCCCTGAGGAGAATTTGGGGTCTTCTAACAGATCTCAGAGGGACGCGGGTGGCACTGTGGGTTAAACCACAGAGCCTAGGACTTGCCAATCAGAAGGTTGGCGGTTCGAATCCCTGTGACGGGGTGACCTCCCGTTGCTCGGTCCCTGCTCCTGCCCACCTAGCAGTTTGAAAGCACGTCAAAGTGCAAGTAGATAAATAGGTACCGCTCCGGCGGGAAGGTAAACGGCGTTTCCGTGCACTGCTCTGATTCGCCAGAAGTGGCTTAGTCATGCTGGTCACATGACCCGGAAGCTGTACGCCGGTTCCCTCGGCCAATAAAGTGAGATGAGCGCCGCAACCCCAGAGTCAGTCACGACTGGACCTAATGGTCAGGGGTCCCTTTTGTTGGCTTTTACGCAGTGTAGTAGCGCAGAGAGCTTGCTGGGGAGAGCTTGCATTAAAAAGAAGGGACTCAAAAATAACTTAAACAAGGTTTAATAAGAAAAACAAAAACTCCTTAAACACCAAATACATCTACAAACAAACACGACCCAACCACCAACCCATCCCCAGGGTAAATGGCAGAGCTAGGTGCTGCTCCTTATATACTGTGGCCAATTCCCAACACAGCTTAATCAATGCAACTCAGCAGCACCTGCTATGTCTCACAGCTGTAAGGCTGGATCTCGTTAGTTCGCTCTGGCCCTTGCTCCGGCCCCTTAAAGGTATGCACATTGGGTGAAACAATGATGAACCTTTAGATTTAAAGAAACAGTTCAACACCTTTACCTTTATGCTTCTCCCAGAAGACCACTCCCCACCGAAGGTGGTGATCCCTAGGAAAGATCCTATCCTGTATACGGCCTCCCAATGAGGCAAGATCTGTTGGATCTGCTGGATGGTGACATCCTTGGTTTTGAAATGTCTTCCTTTGAATGATCGATGGAAACCCTCATTTAGCTGTTTCTCAAAGACATGTCAAAACTCATTTGTTCCAAGCAAGTGTTGACGTGAGTTCATGGATGAATGGATGCATTTATGTTTTAAGATGCCCTAGATCAGCCATCACAGATACTAATACTAAGCTCTGTTCTCTGAGTGTGAATCCTTATGCAGCAAAAAGAGGTGCCTTGTGTGCACAAGACGAAGGGATCAGAAAGTTTAAGGGATCCTAAGCTTTGCAGGAAAAACAAAGAAACACGCCAATGAAATATGAGTGGCTCAGTGGCTACAGAATGGTGAGTGTCTGTCGGGTGGAGCTGCAAGCATAGAAAACCAGGGAAGCATGGAATAGGGTGGCTTGAACCCTGAACAGAAGCACTTCAGGCTGCAACATTTTGTTGCAGCGGGTTATACAGATCCAAAGGCTTTATTGCTTCTGTTCATTAGTTGCTAAGGCTTTTAGAGAAGCATCCCTCTGTGAGGTGGAGGAGGTGGAAAGAAAAGTATAATTCAAAGTACATTATATTACATAATCTATAACATTTTTAAAAAAGTTGAAAGAGCTAAAACATAGGAATTCCATTTTCAGAGACACTGTAACTCCAGTGCCTGAATGCTTGCAGATTCTACAAACTTGGGTATATCCGCATCTTTCCCCGCCTTGAATTTTCTCAAGACATCTGGCTGGCTCATTTTGGCCAGTTCCACTCCAGCAGTTCTTATATTTTTAAGTTCTTGCAAGTCTGTGGAAACTTTAAGGCTCCGGGGACAGTTAATAATATAGTTCGAAACCGTATAAATATAGAGTGGGTTGCAGGATTGCAGGCGGAGGTCTGTAGAGACCTAGGAGGGAGGGAGGGGATGGAGTAGGGTAACTGAGCTGGGCAACTGGGGGATGGGGAAAGCTGGACCGTTCATATTCAGGTAAGGAGCTGACAGCTTGATGCCGCGAGATAATTGGGCAGGTATTTTCTCTCCTCGGAGAACCACTTTTAGCACTTCTGTCCGTCCCTTCATGCGGGGATAATGCAGTTGGAGAGATTCCTTTGCCCTTCCCCTAATGCAGGGTAATTTTTGTTGAGACCCAGCAGAGTTTCAGCTCCTACAGTCGTTTTAACATGTCACATTTGCAATTTTTATGATGTTCTTTCTAAACCATTTGAAGCCGTAGCCATAGCTACCATTCCCCGAGGTCCCTGGGAAGAGCGGTTGGTTTTTGAACCGTTCTGGGAACTGTAGCTCCCTGAGGAGAATTTGGGGTCTCCTGACAGATCTCAGCACCCTTAATAAACTACTGTTCCCGGAAGACTTTGTGGGGGAGCCAGGCCTGCTTAACGTGAGACTGTCTTAAATATTTGGTGCCGATGGGACCTGGAAAGGGAGGGGGTTATCCTACAGCCCCCTAGGTTTTCACCTCGTGTGACATTTGGAGCTAAGATGGCCGCTCCTCCTGAGGGAAAACATCTGGGAAATGATGAGTCTCGACAAAGTTATCCAGGGATGGCCTCGCCCACACGGGCCACATTCACATGTTACATTTAAAGCACTATGACCCCACTTTAAACAGTCATGGCTTCCCCCAAAGCTGCAGTTGAAGGGTGCTGAGAACTGTTAGGAGACCTCCTATTCCCCTCACAAGTCTACAATTCCCAGAGCGACTTAACAATAAATCGCTCTTCACAGGGGACTCTGGGAAATGAAGTTTTCTGAGGGCAATAAGCAGCCTCTTAACAGCTCCAGCACCTGTAACAAACTGCAGCTCACAGAATTATTCATCAGGAGCCATGAGTGGTTTAAGGGCCTGGTGTGAATTTGCCTCACTCCGGTTCCTTTTTCGCTCCCTGAGTTGGCTTCAGCCCTGTCTCCCATGGGCGGCCGTGACTCCCAGTTTGCATCGCTCAAGAAGAGGAAGATCAAACCAAAATGATAAAGGAGCAGAAAATTCAGGAGAAACGAACCCTCTTAGCACAACCGCTTGGTTTTCGGAGCTTTCTCCATGCTGGGTCTACAGAAGCTGTTCAATCAAATTCCTAAGGAAAAGGTTTTCCTGTTCCATCCTATGTTCCAAATTCTTCATTGCTCTTGGAGGCTGATGTCCCCTCTGTTGAATTACAGATTTGGTGTAGGACATTTAATTATTGGCGTCGGCTAAATTTAAACCCCACCGGTCTACTACCCTTAGTATCGCAAGAATGTCCTGAAAGCACTTGGACTAAAACTGTCAACCCAAAGCTTTACTTTTCTGGTTTATCACCACAACCATTATTAGCACTGGCCTTCAGTAAAGCAAATAATTTAATTAGACACCGCCTATATGATACTGAGCAACAGAATAATTTGGTCACGATAAGGACATTTGGTCCACGGTATGATTATGTCCCACCTTGTCATTTTGACACGTCGGCACGCTATTTGCAAAATACAGACGCGCTCTGACTTACGCGAGATTAAATACACAGTGGTACCTCTGGTTATGTACTTAATTAGTTCCAGAGGTCCGTTCTTAACCTGAAACTGTTCTTAACCTGAGGTACCACTTTAGCTAATGGGGCCTCCAGCTGCTGCTGCACCGCCGCCACACGATTTCTGTTCTCATCCTGAAGCAAAGTTCTTAACCCGAGGTACTATTTCTGGGTCTGTAACCTGAAGCGTCTGTAACCCGAGGTACCACTGTATTGCCTTTTAGCTGTACTTGAGGGTCGATTTCAAAAAATCCTGCTGGAAAAACGGTTATTTCCACGTGGAGATGGCAGTATTGAATCAGTAGCTCATGGGCTTCTAGCTTGCCTTCTTAAAAAGATTTGCAGAGTTATTATCCCTCGATTACTATCCATATCTGGTCACTCAACTATTGCTACTTACTTTTGGCAGATCAAGATAATCAGGTGACAGCAAAATCTGCAATTTTTTTAGCAGGCGCAATTAGAATAGTATCTATTATTTGATTATTGATGTAAACCTCTAGAGCAGGCATAGGCAAACTCGGCCCTCCATATGTTTGGGACTACAACTCCCATCATCCCTAGCGAACAGGACCTGTGGTCAGGGATGATGGGAATTGTAGTCTCAAAACATCTGGAGGGCCGAGTTCGAGGAAGCCTGCTCCAGATGTTTTTGGTCTACAACTTCCACGATCCCTAGCTAGCAGGACCAGTGGTCAGGGATGATTGGAACTGTAGCCTCAAAACATCTGGAGGGCCGAGTTTGCCTATGCCTGCTCTAGAATGTATTTTGCATTGCTATGTTTTCACCTCTGTCTTCAGTACGTTGTATTTTATTTTATTGCTGTGGCTAGCGGCTGGTGCAAATAAAGATTCTTCTGAAAGGGAAAAGCTGTCTCCAAGCTGAGGAATCCCAGAACACCAGAGGTTTTTTTTTATGACGACTCTGGGGAAGCCGTGCTCCCTAGGAAACCAGACCACACATCTTTAATAGCTCTTGTCAGCTCCTCCAACTGTTTTCTGGAGGACACAGCATCCCTTGGCATCGCGACCAGCACGGTCTTTACCTTCTTTTTTTGCTGCGTGGGCCAGTTCTACAGCGGTGGTTTCGGAGAGAGTGAGCAAGCCTCCGTTTTAGAGACTGACTCTGAGCTGTTTCAGGTTAATGGGGGTGGCAGGAGGGGAGGGGAATTGATCTGAACCACATTTAAAGGCAAACCTACCTAAATTGTCACTTTTTTGGGGGGGAATACACAAACCGAAACACAGCCATCCTTCGCAATTAATAATAAATTTTATTTATACCCCGCCCTCCCCAGCCAAGACTGGGCTCAGGGCGGCTAACACCAGGTATAAAAACAATTGATTGAAATACAACTTAAAAAGCAAGATTAAAATACAACATTAAAATGCAGCCTCATTTCAGTAGAACCTCAAATCAAAATACTTTGGGGGGGATGAAAACGTCAAGTCTTCACCAAGGCTAACTATGCAGACTGGTCCTACATGGGCCAGAAAAAAACCAGGGAAGTCCCCAAATAGTTCCATCACAGAAGGAGAAGGGGGGGGAGAGGGGGAGGAAATCAATTCAGGCTTCACCGAATTTTGCAATGCAACCCCCACCCACCCCCAGCAAGTAATACGTACAAAGGTGAATATGCTGAGGGAGAGCAGGCATAACAAATGCGCAGAATAAGGGAAATGTCAGGGGGAAATTGCTTTGCAAAAAATGAATTGCACACAGTAGATAATCAGGAAAGATCTGTACTAAAATGTTTGTGAATTTTCACAGGGACTTATAATGAAATGTTGTAAATTGATGTGGGGCCATGGAGAACTGAAGACAGGGAAAAGGAGAAACCAAAGATTCGCAACTACAGTTCCCATCAGCCCCTGCCAGTATGGTCAATGGTCAAGGGTGATGGGAGTTGAAGTCCATTGACAGATTCACCCTGCCCTACACGGCAGCTCTGGAGAAGCTGCTGCAGTTGGCTATGGGCCGGGCCTTCATTATTCTCGCTGGAAGGTCAGCCTGTCATTTCAGCGGGGTCTGCTTCAAAGTAAGCAGGCTTTCATATTTAGGCCAGCAGTTTAGTGTAGTGGTTAGAGCGTAGGACTAGGACCTAGCCTACCTCACAAGGCTGTTGTGGGGATTCAGTGAGGCAGAACCATGAGCTCAAGGTGAGATGTAAACTTGATTAGGGCCCAGCAGGGATATGATGCTATAACCTTTTAACCCATGTTGTGGTCCCAGACTGTTGTTTGGGTGTTGAAAAGTTTTGTAGGAGCCAACTCCTACGGGCTGAGGTCCCTTCACAGCCGCCCCCCAAAAGATGGGCATTGCCATTCAAATGGTGTGTGTGCATTGCGTCATGGGATTGATTATGTGGGGTGAGGTTTACCTCCCCCCAAAAAAATTTTTAGTCACGTTGACACCCCTGGAAAGTCTTTCACCAGCACCAGAGGTCTTGTTGAGAGTTTAGGGCTAATAATAATAATAATAGTAATAATAATAATATTTTTTTATTTATACCCCGCCCTTCCCGGTTCAGGAAACTGGGCTCAGGGCGGCTAACAACAAATTTAAAACACTTAATTGATGCTACAAAAAATCCCAGCGTAAAATACGGTATAAAGAGTAAATAACAATAAAATCAAGAATCAATTTAGGGGGGAAATCCATCCAAAAAACATTAGATGATCACCAGGGCTAGCTGGCTAAATTAGTCCCACTTGGGCCAGTGAGGAGACCAGGGGAGAACCAGCTGTGGGATCCCAGAGTGGGTAATTTTCACCGAAAGGGGAGGGGAGGGGAGGAAGGGGAACAAAAGATCAGGCCAGGTTCAAATTGAAAGCCAGGTGGAATAGCTCTGTCTTACAGGCCCTGCGGAAGGAAGTTAAATCCTGCAAGGCCCTGGTCTCCTGGGACAGAGCATTCCACCAGGTTGGTGCCATCACTGAGAAGGCCCTGGCCCTGGTGGAGGATAATCCGACTTCCTTAGGGCCCGGGACCTCTAAACTTTGATTATTCAGGGACTTCTCTGCAGGGCATATCAGGAGAGGCGGTCCCGTACGTACGAGGGCCCTAAGCCACAAAGGGCTTGATGAAGAAGATCTCTCAGCCACAGCTGATAAGGCCTTAGAGCTCAGCCCTCATTGCACCCAAAGCAAAAGAATTATCAGTGAAGATTAATTTCCTCCTTAGGATAAAAGCCTGTGCAATTCTGAGGAAAGCAAAACAAGCGCTGATAAGACCAGAAGCTTTTCTGATCTCACCAGTATGGCTCACTTCAGGCTGTGGCTCTGTGGTTAGCAAGTAGAAGGTTCTGGGTTCAGTTCCTGGTATTTCAAGGTAGGGCTGGGTGGGGGCTCCCCATCTTAAATCCCAGAGAGCGCCTGCCAGCCAGTGTAGACTCTACTGAGCTGACTCATTATAACGTAGCTTCCTATGTTCCTGGGCGTTGGCTGGATCTCTTTCTGATTCATCATGGGCATTTGTGGTTACTGTATTTTTTGCTCTATAGGACTCACTTTTTCCCTCCTAAAAAGTACGGGGAAATGTGTGTGTCTTATGGAGCGAATGCAGGCTGTGTAGCTATCCCAGAAGCCAGAACAGCAAGAGGGGTTGCTGCTTTCACTGCGCAGCGATCCCTCTTGCTGTTCTGGCTTCTGAAATTCAGAATATTTTTTTTCTTGTTTTCCTCCTCTAAAAACTAGGTGCGTCTTGTGGTCTGGTGCGTCTTATAGAGCGAAAAATACGGTACCTTCTATTGAGTCAGGCGGTCGTTCCATTAATTTATTTGCTGATTTACTTATACAATTTGCTGGCCGGCCCTTTGTTTTTCCAACTTGGCTTGCAACCCAAGAGAAAACTACTTTTAGAAAACTGACAATAAAGCACGGATAAAAGCAGCAGATGGATAAAAATTCTAGGTGTTGCCTGTTCTAACTGACAGGTGGATGTTTTCCAGGGTCTCCGGGTCAAACTGCACTTCACATTAATTGTGTGGAAGCAATTAATGTGCCTTTTTATTTTTTAAAAAAGTAGACGAGGATGGGGAAGAAATTCAGTTTGGTATTTAAATTCACACTTTCCAAAAGCAATGCCCAAAATGAGACTCGGCTATCCTAAATTTTCCCTTCTCTGAATTTTGCAATGCAATTCCCCCAACAACAAAAATACGTGCAAGAAAATGCACTTATTGGAGAGACACGTTTGTGAAGATGCGTGTATTTGGTGAAAACCACATACAAAAATGCATTAAATTTAGTGGGGTGCAAAAATGTGTAGATTAGGAGGAACGCACACTAAAACGCTGGCAAATTTCCACGAGTGCTTTGGTTTCGTTTTGAACAAAGGACAAAGCAATATAGAAAAGTAGTGAACCAAACGTAAGACCAGAAACAATGAATGGAACTGAAATTAATATTACGATTGTCATTGTTGTCATTTGCATTTATATCCCGCCTTTCTCTCTAAGGACCTCAGGGGGGTGTCCATACTTAGTTGTAGCCCATCGACATCCCCTAGCCTTGCTGTACACCTCCTACGAGGGGCAGGCTCCTTCTGCACACCCTCGCGCCCCCACTGCAATTTCCGGCACCCCTCACTTGAAACCTAGGAGCCCGTCTTCAGTAGCCGCGGAGAAGGAGGGGGCTTGTTTAAGGCAGAGTAAATGTTTAAAAGGTCTGGAGCAGTAATAATAATAATATTTTTTATTTATACCCCGCCCTCCCCAGCCAAGGCTGGGCTCAGGGCAGCTAACAAGCAATAATAAAAACAAGTTGAATGAAGTACTGCTCCGCTGGTGCGCTGGACAAAAGCCAGCTGGTGGGAGTGAGGCGGCTGGGGCGACCAGACACTGCAATTTTCTGGAGAGCTCTCTAAGGCTCTAAAGGGCATGTTTAAGTGGAGTTGGGCGATACTCTTTGTAGGTCTCTCTCTCTCTCTCTCTCTCTCTCTCTTTTAACACACAACATTCCAAGGCAAGCTGCAGCTTAGTGAAAGGTGGCTGAGTGACTAGGGAGAGGGTCTTTAACCCTCCCCCTTGTCCTTTTTCAGCTTAAGGTTCCCCCCCTCCTCCAGCTGCTTTTTGGACCACGGTGGAGATGCAGACAACATGCTGTGACTCTAAAGGTAAAGGTAAAGGGACCCCTGACCGATAGGTCCAGTCATGGCCAACTCTGGGGTTGCGGCCCTCATCTCGCTTTACTGGCCAAGGGAGCAGGCGTACAGCTTCCGGGTCATGTGGCCAGCATGACTAAGCCACTTCTGGCGAACCAGAGCAGTGCACGGAAATGCTGTTTACCTTCCTGCCGGAGTGGTACCTATTTATCTACTTGCACTTTGTGCTTTCAAACTGCTAGATTGGCAGGAGCAGGGACCAAGCAACGGGAGCTCACCCCGTCGAGGGGATTTGAACCGCCAACCTTCTGATTGGCAAGTCCTAGGCTCTGTGGTTTAACCCACAGTGCCACCCGCGTCCCACTTAGCTATGACTCTGGGCCTCTAGAAAAAGCAGCTTCGGGACATGGGCGGGACCCCCTTCTTCTTTCAGCTGCCCCCCCCCCATGGTGGTTGAATGCTGCCTTCCACCCCACACCTTCCACAAGTATTTATGCAAGAAGCAGCTCTTAACTCTCTGAATTTCCAGTCCTAGAACAGTCTTCCCCCCAGCCGGGTGCACTCAGATCAACACTGGACTACAGCTCCCATGGTCCTTGTCCATTGACCATGGGAGTTGTGGTCCAATATCGATCTGAGTGTGTCCATTGACCATGCTGGCTGGTTGTCTCCAACGACAGCAGAGGATGCCAAATTGGAGATGGCTGTCCCCGAATCCAAAGTGGGTATAGGAACCTGTGACCCTACAGATATTGCTGGACTGTAACTGCCGTCAGTCCCAGCCAGCATGGTCAATGGTCAGGGATGATGGGAGTTGTAGTCTGGCAACATCTAGAGGGCATCAGTTTCCCTGTTCTAGGAGACAAGCCCTATCTATTTTGAGAGATGGTTCTAGGAGACGAGCCCTATCTATTTTGAGAGATGGGTCAGCTCTCAGGAGACAACTGTAGCAGTTATCCCTTCTTACCACGCGCAAGGGGTAGAGCATGACCAGTCGGATTGTCTCCAACGAATGTCAATGTTCCTGTGGTTCTCCTTCAGTCCGCAAAGAGCAGGAGATACCTGTACTCAGTGCTCAAATGCCTCTGCAGGTGTGGAGTACAGGTATTATGTAGGCATGTACCCCAGGACCAAACCCACTGCTTCCTCCAATGTTGATCACCTGTTTTGAGTGCCAGCAAAACTGGAGCCAAACCAGAGAGAAGCATGCTCAGAGGAGCCTCAAGGTTTGCAAAAGGGCAGGTGATCTTTTAAAGAATAAAACGAAAACATGGAAAGAGGCCAACTCTCCCCCCACAACAAAAGCAAGGCTAATGAAGATTTGACACGCTCAGGGATCACCAAAAGTCAAGAACTGCTGAGTTGGAAAAGAGCGACGGGAAGCCAAGAAAGTAGAATGAATTGGCTTTAGGCCCTAACAATGGAAAGGCATGACTGGGACTCTGGTTAGGAGCAGTCTAGTTAGGGGTTAAGGATGCACTGCAACTTTCTGTTGCAGCTCCCGCTTGTGGAAACTTGGCAGCATAGGACCGGAGGAACCAGCCGCTGTTGTTACTGTTCTGGGTAAGGAAAAGGGTGCCTTTGGCAGAATTCGCCCTTCAGTGCCACTCTTAAAGATACTTCAGCCCCCTCGAACTCTACCCTGGACAGCCCTACAATGGCTTTGGTGACACTGAATACCTCCAATGTAGTAAGCAACCAGAGAAAAGGATAAGAAATACACAGTTGCTGACGATTACAAGATATGCATGTGGTGGCAAAGGTTAGGGTTGAATCCTTAGCTCTCCAGGAGTTAGTGCTTTTCACCAGTAAATCCATTTGGTCAAAGCCCACGCAAAGCAACGCCTAAGGGGTTTTAGCCAGACTGAAACGAGCAGGTGTCTCCCAGTTCCTGTGCTTTTCAGAATAGCAGCTGACAGGCAGAAAATCAACAGGTGTGGTTTTTCCACCCTGGAATGAAATGCTGAGATGGGGAATTGGTTACCACCAGCAGCTGAAATTTCTACCTGCCAGGAAGCTATTTCCAAGAAAAACCATGGAAATCCTGAACACCTGTAATATGGTCTTCAAGGGGAACTCTCATTTTGCATCCATCCCATCTGACACTCCCATTACATTTGTCTCCATAGCGTGTGTGTGTGTGTGTGTGAGAGAGAGAGAGAGAGAGAGAGAGAGAGAGAGAGAGAGAGAAAGAAAGAAAGAAAGAAAGAAAGAAAGAAAGAAAGAAAGAAAGAAAGAAAGAATCTTAATGGGATTGTCAACCTTCTTCTGGCAGGGCTCTTTGGCCATTCACAGCTGCGTGTGGAAATTCCCACCCAGTGTGACCAGTCACAGAGACAGCCAGCAGAACTGCCAAGTTGGAACCTTCCTGTAAAAGAGAGAATTTCTCAGCTGCTTCTCCCCAGATGCCTTCGTTCTGCAAAACCCATTCGCCTCCCTTTGCATCTAGCCAGAACGCACGGCACCTGCCGAACCCTGTCCTGTTGCAGAGTGGGTAGAAGCGAAAGGGCCCTGCTGGACCAATGAAAATAAAAGCTGGCCACCTTCTGGAACATCTGCTACCTTTACCACCTTACAACTCCAACATCCCTGGAAAGACACCTAGCAACCTCCACACCCTTTTAACAAGTGGCTCTGAAAACCAGTGGCCAAACATCTGGCCTTTTGAGGCTATTGGTTTTCTTGAGGGGTTTTTATTGCCAGTTTTTAAAATTGATTTCTCATCGTTTTTTAACAAACTGTGACCAAATTAGTACAAATTTTATGCAATTTTAAAAGCTGACTTCCCACCCCCCGGTTGATCCTTCTATTTTTCCTCCTTCCTTTGCTGTTCCTAAGTACAATAAGATCTCCAACATTCATTTCAAAACTCCATCCCTTCTCCCTACACATCACCTGTTTAGTTATCAATTTCTGCTATGTCTTTATAACCTGCCCCCCAAGGCAGTTGAGTAGAGCAAATCTCCCTTTGTGGTTTTCTGGAGCCTTAACCTGCAGACAGGCACAGGTACAGAGGAAGAGGAGCAGAGAAGGAAGTTTGGGGTGGGTCGCCTTACCGCATTGAGCCCCAATGAGTTGTCCGCCAGCCCGGACGTGATCCCGGAGAGGATGGCTGTGGCCACGACTGCCCCCAAGCACTGGGCGATAATGTACATGACGGCCCTCAAGATGCTGATCTGGCAGCTGAGCAGGAGGCCCAGAGTCACGGCCGGGTTCAGGTGACAGCCGCTGATGTGCCCCACGCTTTGGGCCATGGTGGCGATAGAGATCCCGAAAGCCAGGGAGACTTTCACGTTGTCTTGGACCCGCGGCACGGTGTCATTGGCGCTGGGGATGGGGAAGTTGATGCCCAGCGCCGCGCCGATGCTGATGAAGATGAAGAGGCTCATGGCGAAGAACTCAGCCACCACCGCCCTCCAGAACTTCTTCTTCTTGAATTCGCTGGCCATCTCTGCCCTGTTCCCTCTTGCCTTCTAGCTCGCAGGCTTCCTTGCTGAAGAGAGAGGAGTCTGAGGGAGGAAGAGAGCGCTCCGGTTATTTATAGGGCTTTGGGTGGTCTGTAGGAGGGAAAGGGGTGTAGTACAAAGGGAGGAAAGGAACATTGACAATTGATGCTGCCTCTGGTACGGATGCAAGGCACCACGAGTTGCCTGCCAATTTGTTTCTTCCCCCCCTCCCTCCTTCCTCCACCAGCTTCCCCCGCCCAGGCAACTTCTCTGCCTTCCTTCACAAACTCTGCTGCGCTCTTGTTCCCAAGTGCTTTTTAAAGGCATTCTCACTGCAAGAGCCGTGGGGAGGGTTTGTCTGCAGAGCTGCTAAGATCTTCGCTGCGCTCTCCAGATAGCGAGGGAGGCAGGAGGCAGACCTGAGTGAAAGCTCTTACCAGGCTTCTGAATCTCTCTCCCCTTCCATCCCTCTTTCCCTGCCTTTCTCTCTGAACTAACTGGGTCTCTTTACATGCTCAGGGGCTATTTATTCTCCCCTTTGGTGAGCAAGGAGGGACAGCAAATTGAATACTAAAAAGAAAAGTTTGATTGCTGCAATAAAAGGGAGTGGAAAAATCCATTTCATATTTTCCACCTGTTATCAACCATAGGAGTCCATTGTGCTCTATGGGGACTGAGCTCTTTCTAAAATTTGGGTTTATGCAGTTTCCAAGGTAAGTGGTTTTACTTATGCTAAAGAGCTGCTAGCAGACATGGCAGTGCCTGCTTGGTTTATTCAAAAAAGGTTGTTACGAATAGCTTCTGATCCCAACTAGGGATGGAAGCATCTGCAAATTTTGGTCCTCCTCCGTTTCTCATTCTCCCAGCCTTAAATTCAGTTCTGCACCAAGTTTGGATATGCTGTTGCTCTTGTTGTTTGTTGCATGTATATCTCACCTGTTTTTCCAAGGAGCCCAAGGTGGCTCTCCTGCCTCATTTAATCCCCACAACAACCCTTTAAGGTAGGATAGACTGAAGGGCAGTGACTGACCAACGGTGACCCAATGAGTTTTATGGTTGAGTCCTGGTCTCCCAGATACACACAGACATGTTTCAAAATCCTCATGAAAATTCACCATCATTTTTTGTGTTCATTTCTCCTAATCAATACATGTTCGCATGCAGTAATGATTGACACAGACTTTTTTGGCAGCATTTCCCTCTAATATCAGACTTTTATGGTACATTGTTTTCCCAAATATGTTTGCTTTTCAAGCACACTTTCCCTTAATAAAATAAAAACGACTTAGAGAATACACAAAGTGTCAAATTTTTTATTTATTTTTTGGCAACCATTCTTTGGTGAGAGAACTGCATTGCAAAATTCAGTCAAGTATGAATTCCGATGGATTGTGTTCTTTCTTGTTTTAGAATGTACAAATTGGATAGAATTGCCTTTGGATGAGAACTGAATTGTACTTTTCCTCATGCCTCACTATGTATGAAACTTTCTATGAAGCTGTGCTAGCTTTAGCCAAACTCATTCCTTCAAATTCCTCACATAGCTGGAGCAGAACCCTTCGAGATCATCTCAAATATTATCTTAAGGAGAAAAGTTGATGACAACTCTAACCTTGTATATGTACATGTATATGTATGTTTCTGAGCACAATTCAAAGTGTCGGTGCTGACCTTTAAAGCCCTAAACGGCCTCGGCCCAGTATACCCGAAGGAGCGTCTCCACCGCCATCGTTCTGCCCGGACACTGAGGTCCAGCTCTGAGAGCCTTCTGGTGGTTCCCTCACTGTGAGAAGTGAGGTTACAGGAAACCAGGCAGTGGGCCTTCTCGGAAGTGGCGCCCGCCCTGTGGAATGCCCTCCCATCAGATGTCAAAGAAATAAACAACTATCGGACTTTTAGAAGACATCTGAAGGCAGCCCTGTGTAGGGAAGTTTTTAATGCTTGATGTTTTATCGTGTTTTTAGTATTCTGTTGGGAGCCGCCCAGAGTGGTTGGGGAAACCCAGCCAGATGGGTGGGGTATAATAAATAAATTGTTGTTGTTGTTGTTGTTGTTGTTATTTCTCCTTACCTTTCTAATTATAGAATGGCTTAGGCTTGCAATCCTATACCTACCTGGGAGCAAGTCCCAGTGAACTCAATGAAGCTTACTTTGCAGTAGACACATACGGCCTTGCACCGTCGGGCTCCCAGGCACTGACCAAACCCATGTCTAACTCCACTTCTCAAAACTGATGCAGGAGACCCTTGCTAATGGGAGGATTAAGAGGCCTGCATTGAGGTTTTCTGGGCATTCACTGGCAAAGATGTATAGAATCCACAAACACACCCTGTGAATCTTAAAAGTTCTTCCCTGAAAGTGTCCTCCCAACTTCCATTGAAATTTCAGCTTCGGCAGCATTCAGTGTCCATACAGCTTACGTTGGATGAGATGAGAGAACATTGGGTTGCTTATTTATTTCACAGATGCAGAAGAGTTGAAATGGACTTCCCCCAGTTTAAATGCCAGCTGATGGAGGAGATCCCCTGCTACAATAAGTGGTGGAGAAAACCGATTGGGCGCCTGGGGCGGAGCCCGTGCTCTGCGCCCAGGGGCAGGGCCAGACATCCACGGGGCGGGGCCAGCTGCCCATGGGGGTGGGGCGAGCCAGGGCAGGATGCTCCGTGGGGCCTCCGAGGAGTCTGCCTGCCTCCTCCCCTTCAGCTGCCCTACAGCTGGGGGGAGGCAGCGGGCGGACCGTTTGGGGCAGCGCGGAGCCTGCGGGCACCCAAGCCACTGCGTCACTCCCAGGAGAGACGCGTGGCTCGGGCGTGGGGCAGGCCCCGCATTGAGTGCCGCCCGGCAGTTTGTCACCCCCTCATCGGCAACACCCAGGGCAGCCCACACACCACGCACCCCCTTCCTCCGCCCATGGCTACAAGATCCCCAATAAAAAAGTACCACATTTTTTGCTCTCTAAGACGCACTTTCCCCCTGCTAAAAAGTAAGGGGAAGTGTGTGTGCGTCTTATGGAGGCTCTGCTCAGCGCTCCCTTTAAAGAGCTGCCCTTCTTCCTCCTCAGGGAAAAGCCCCCAAGAGCCACCCACACGCTCCACGTGCTCTTTAAAGGGAGCGCGGGTCTTGGGCGAGCTGTTGCTGTGTGCAGCCTCTCCCAGGCAGGGGGTGAAGGCTTAGTCGCGCACAGCCTCTCCTGCTCGGGGAGGCTGCTCATGGCTATCCCATAAGACAGGTCAGCCAGCAGGATCGCTGCGCTGCAATCCCGCTGGCTGTCCTGGCTTCTGGGATTCAGAATATTTTTTTTCTTGTTTTCCTCTGCCAAAAACTAGGTGCGTCTTATGGTCTGGTGTGTCTTATAGAACAAAAAATACGGTACTTATCCGTGCGGTGTTTTGTCAAACTATGGAACTCACCGCTGGGGGAGGCAACTTGGGTGGCTTTAAAAGAGTTACAAGAAAGGAGATTTCGGCTAAAGATCAAGAAGTAGTTTCTGACACGCAGAGCTGTCAGTCAGTGGAATAGACTCCCTCGGGAGATGGTGGGGTCTCTTTCATAGGAGCTTTTCCAGCAGAGGTTGGGTGGTCCTCTGTCATGGATCCTTGAGATTCCTGCATTGCAGGGGGTTGAACAAGACGATCCAGCTCTGCAAGTCTATGATTATACAGTCGCACCTTGGATCCTGAATGTCTTGGCTCCTGAACAAATAGGCTCCCGATTGATCGAAAACCGGAAGTGAGTGTTCCGGTTTTTGAACGTTCTTTTGGAAGCCGAACGTCCGACGGGGCTTCTGATTGGCTGCAGGAGCTTCCTGAAGCCAATCAGAAGCTGCGCTTTGGTTTCCAAACGTTTCAGAATTTGAACAGACTTCCAGAATGGATTCCATTCGGCTTCCAAAGTACGACTGTATGATTTTATCCCCAAACCTGGGGCCAAAACACTGGCTGCCTTTACCTGTGCCATGATATATGAACTGCTCCAGAGAATTTGGAAAGAAGAGAGACATGGAATGTTGAACAACATCACTCAAGGCAGGAGGTATGGTGCATGCTTCAGAGAAAGGTGATAAGGAAGCATCAACTTACTGGCACCACTCCAAGACTTTCTCTCTTTTTCTCAGTCTCACCAAGCTGGTACCATGGCCAGAGAAGTGGCCTGGAATGAAGTTGGGTCAGCCATGCTCAACGGAATGAACAAAGTGCTATGTAAACATCTCCCTTGACACTCATGCTAAATAGTATGCACACAGAGACCTAGGGATGCGGGTGGCGCTGTGGTCTAAACCACTGAGCCTCTTGGGTTTGCTGATCAGAAGGTCGGCAGTTCAAATCCCCATGATGGAGTGAGCTCCTGTTGCTCTGTCCCAGCTCCTGCCAACCTAGCAGTTCGAAAGCACGTCAGTGCAAGTAAATAAATAGGTACCACTACGGCGGGAAGGTAAACGGCATTTCCGTGTGCTCTGGCTTCTGTCACGGTGTTCTGTTGCGCCAGAAGTGGTTTAGTCCTGCTGGCCACATGACACGGAAAGTTGTCTGTGGACAAATGCCGGCTCCCTTGGCCTGAAAGCGAGATGAGCGCCAAAAACCCATAGTCGCCTTTGACTGGACTTAACCGTCCAGGGGTCTTTTACCTCGACCTTTTACCTTACTGCAGCCTTTCTCAACCTGCGGTTCGCCAGATGTTGTTGGACTACAACTCCCATCACCCCTAGCTAGGAAGGCCAGAGCCCAGGGATAATGAGAGCTGTAGTCCAACAACATCTGGAGACCCACAGGTTGAGAACTGCTGCCATACAGAGACCTAGCTGCATCTTGTGTGAGCAGGAAACCTCCAAGAAACAGCATGATGAGATCTTAGCACAATCTGAAACAGCAGGAACCAACCTGGGACTAGCATGATCCCAGCCAAAAGTGTCTCACTGCGATTGCAAGATCTCACAATGCTCCTGTACTTATTTACACAGCACATAGTTGAACTGTGGAACTCACTTCCACTGGACACACCAATGGCCACCATGCTAGAAGGCTTTAAAAGAGGATTGGACAAAATCACAGAGGGCTATCTATGGCTCTTGGCCATGATGGTTATACTCTGCCCCAACAGTAAAGGTAAAGGTAAAGGGACCGCTGACCATTAGGTCCAGTCATGACCAACTCTAGGGTTGCAGCGCTCATCTTGCTTTATTGGCCGAAGGAGCCGGCGTACAGCTTCCGGGTTATGTGGCCAGCATGACTAAGCCACTTCTGACGAACCAGAGCAGTGCACGGAAACGCCGTTTACCTTCCCGCTGGAGCGGTACCTATTTATCTACTTGCATTTTGTGCTTTTGAACTGCTAGGTTGGCAGGAGCAGGGACTGAGCAATGGGAGCTCACCCTGTCGCAGGGATTCGAACCGCCGACCTTCTGATCAGCAAGTCCTAGGCTCTGTGGTTTAACCCACAGCGCCACCTGCGTCCCGCCCCAACAGTAGGAGGCAGTAAATGCATCTGAAAAGCAGTTGCTGGAAACCACAGAAGGACAGAGGGCTTTTGTGCTTGAATCCTGATTGCTGGTTTCCCACAGGCATGTAGTTGGCCACTGTGAGAACAGGATGCTGGACTAGACAACAACAACAACAACAACAACAACAACAACAACAACAACAACAACAATTTATTATTTATACCCCGCCCATCTGGCTGGGTTTCCCAAGCCACTCTGGGCGGCTTCCAACAAAATATTAAAATACAGCAATGCATCAAACATTAAAAACTTCCCTAAACAGGGCTGCCTTCAGATGTCTTCTAAAAGTCCGGTAGTTGTTCTTTTCTTTGACATCTAATGGGAGGGCATTCCACAGGGCGGGCGCCACTACCGAGAAGGCTCTCTGCCTGGTTCCCTGTAACTTGGCTTCTCGCAGGGAGGGAACCACCAGAAGGCCCTCGGCGCTGGACCTCAGTGTCCGGACAGAACGATGGGGTAAGAGACGATCCTTCAGGTATACTGGACCGAGACCGTTTAGGGCTTTAAAGGTCAGCACCAACACTTTGAATTGTGCTCGGAAACGTACTGGGAGCCAATGTAGGTCTTTCAAGACCGGTGTTATGTGGCCTCAGCGGCCGCTCCCAGTCACCAGTCTAGCTGCCGCATTCTGGATTAGTTGTAGTCTCTGGGTCACCTTCAAAGGCAGCCCCACATAGAGCGCATTGCAGTAGTCAAAGTGGGAGATGACCAGAGCATGCACCACTCTGGCAAGACAGTCTGCGGGCAGGTAGGGTCTCAGCTTGTGTACCAGATGGAGCTGGTAGACAGCTGCCCTGGACACAGAATTGACCTGCGCCTCCATGGACAGCTGTGAGTCCAAAATGACTCCTAGGCTGCACACCTGGTCCTTCAGGGACAGTGAAGATATTCAGAATAGATTGCCATACAGTTATTTGGATCAAGTCCTTCTGATACAAGAAAAGAAACCGCAACAAAACACCAGATAGAGCAAGAACCTAAGAACAGAAGAAGAAGCTGCTGGATCACACCAATGGCCCACCTAGTCCAGCATCCTGTTCTCACACGGGCCAGCCAGATCCCTGTGGGAAACCAGCAAGGAGACCATGAGCACAAGAGCCCTCTCTCATTCTGTGGTTTTCATCAACTGGCATTCTGATGCAGTGGCGTAGCGTGGGTTGTCAGCACCCGGGGCAAGGCAAGTAATTTGCGCCCCCTAACCCGGGGCAAGGCAAGTAATTTGCAACCCCCCCCCCCCCCCCGCTGCACTGTCCCTTCCCCAGATAGTCCCTCGCTCTCTCTCCGCACCGCACCGCTCGCCTGGCACCCTCCCCTCCACAGTGGGCGGCGACCCGGCGGCTCGGATCGGATTCGCACAGCCAGCACTGCAGTGAGAGAGAGTGAGTGAGCCAGGTAGGGGCAGAGAGCTGCGAGTGCGAGCGCCCACCCCCGATGTTGCACCCGGTGCGGTCGGCCCCCCCTGCACCCCCCACACTACGCCACTGTTCTGATGCATTGCTGCTTCCATCTTTGGAGTGAGTCACTCTTAATGGCCATGGAGATTTAATCCAACCAGTCTGCTTTCCATTCAGGTCTTCACTTGTGAACAATAGGAAACAGCCTTAGGTTGAGACTGACCAACTGCCCACTAGGGGTAAGCAACCTAAGGCCCATGTGCCGGAAGAGACCTATGGAAGCCATCTAACCGGCCCACAAGCCATTCCTGAACTGAGCCGCCCGCTCAACGAGTCCCCGCATGCTGCGCTAAACCGGCACAGAGCACTACGGGGACTCTCTTCTGCGGCTCCAGAAATCTCTTCTGCACATGCCCAGATGCTGGAAAGGGACGCGGGTGGTGCTGTGGGTTAAACCACGGAGCCTTGGGCTTGCCAATTGGAAGGTTGGTGGTTCGAATCCCCGCGACGGGGTAAGCTCCCATTGCTCGGTCCCTGCTCCTGCCAACCTAGCAGTTCGAAAGCACATCAAACTGCAAGTAGATAAATAGGTACCGCTCCAGCGGGAAGGTAAACGGCATTTCCGTGTGCTGCTCTGGTTCTCCAGAAGCGGCTTAGTCATGCTGGCCACATGACCCTGAAGCTGTGCGCCTGCTCCCTTGGCCAGTAAAGCGAGATGAGCGCTGCAACCCCAGAGTCGGCCACAACTGGACCTAATGGTCAGGGGTCCCTTTACCTTTACCTATGTCGGCGGTGCTGGGAATCGCGTCTGCACATGCCCAGATGCCGAAAATCGCTTCTGCGTAGGCACAATTTTCAGCATCTGCTCATGCACAGAAGTGAATTCTGGCACTGTGCTTCGCCGGTCTGGCCCACAGAGGATCTCCGCCGGAGTGATCTGGCCCATGCCCAGTAAGCCTTGCCAACCCCTGGTCTACACTGACTGACAGCGGCTCTCCACAGTTTCAGACATGGAGTCACTCCCAGGAGGTGTTGGGAATCAAACCTGGAACCTTTGGTGTGCAAGATAGAGGCTGTACCGCTGAGCCACGACCCCTTCTCCTGAGCGGTCTGGAGCGGCAAAGGCTATACCACACCAATTCAGGATGCAGGCCAGCTCCACAGTCCTGTCCGCTTTTTCTCCCCTCCTCCTGTTTGTGTTTTTCAGGGAGCCTCTTCCCGATGAAACAAAGCCCTTCTTTGTATTTGGTGACCTTTCTGTTTCCTCTGTCAGTCCTTAGAACAGCTGTTCTCCCCATTTTTCTTCCTCTCCAGCTCCTTCCTCCGTAGAAATTGTTCCCTGCCACCCCACTCCTTGTTCTTTCTTCTCTGTCCCTGCCACACCCCGTCGCCGTAACCCTTTCCCCTCCTGATTTCGCCGGTCCCCCGTTTTCAAGCCTTCCCCTTTAATATTGGGGGTCTGATTCTGGAGTGGACCGATCCCCCGCTATCCTAGAGGCCCACAAGGGAGGGACTCCTCCATCCCCCTTTAGCTCATGAGACACGGTGGCAACTTGAAGGTCCCGCGTTGTGGCAGCATCTCTGGTGGACCATAAGCACACCTGTGAACACAGCAGAGACTAGAGATGCTGGGAGCCACGGGAAAAAGGAAGTTCCCGTGGTTCCCAAAGTACACTGTTGCCCAGGGATACCGAGAAGCATGAGAAATGATCCCCAGATTCCCTGCATGTTGACATCAACTCTCACAGCATCATCTCCTTTGCTTAAGTCTATGTTTCTGGCTGCCTAAATTGGATTTCATTCAACAGACATTGTACCATGGCATGTACAGTGATACCTCGGGTTAAGAACTTAATTCGTTCCGGAGGTCCTTTCTTAACCTGAAACTGTTCTTAATTTGAGGTACCACTTTAGCTAATGGTGCCTCCCGCTGCCGCTGCACCGCCGGAGCACGATTTCTGTTCTCATCCTGAAGCAAAGTTCTTCACCCGAGGTAATATTTCTGGGTCAGCGGAGTCTGTAACCTGAAGTGTCTGTAACCTGAAGCATCTGTAACCCGAGGTACCACTGCATACACAAGGGGCAAATGTCAATTAGATGGTAGGATGATCTACCATCAGGCAGCTAGTTGCCTCTGGTGGAAAAGAAAACTAGTTTTGCTGGCCTTTGGGATGCTTTGCACCTGGAGTTGCTCTGTTGTTGTTGTTTAGTCATTTAGACATGTCCGACTCTTCATGACCCCATGGACCAGAGCACACAAGGCACTCCTGTCTTCCACTGCCTCCCGCAGTTTGGTCAAACTCATGCTGGTAGCTTCAAGAACACTATCCAACCATCTCGTCCTCTGTCGTCCCCTTCTCCTTGTGCCCTCCATCTTTCCCAACATCAGGGTCTTTTCCTGGGAGTCTTCTCTTCTCATGAGGTGGCCAAAGTATTGGAGCCTCAGCTTCAGGATCTGTCCCTCCAGTGAGCACTCAGGGCTGATTTCCTTCAGAATGGAGAGGTTTGATCTTCTTGCAGTCCATGGGACTCTCAAGAGTCTCCTCCAGCACCATAATTCAAAAGCATTCATTCTTTGCCAAATGCCTTCTTTATGGTCCAGCTCTCACTTCCATACATCACTACTGGGAAAACCATAGCTTTAACTATACGGACCTTTGTTGGCAAGGTGATGTCTCTGCTTTTTAAGATGCTGTCTAGGTTTGTCATTACTTTTCTCCCAAGAAGTTGTTCACCTGTTTGTAAATCATAGCAGCTGCTCTCCACTGCCTTTGGAGTGTTGATGGCCTTGTGATCATGTGACTTGCCTTGCCCTCTTGCTGCTGGTCAGCTGACCTTGCCGGCACACCCCAACCGCAACCCCCAACCCACAGTGTGCAGGAAATGTCAGCATTTTAAATGGAGGAGAAAGAGATTACAGGACATATAGTGTGTTGGGCATGGTTCAGAAAAAGATCTGGGTTCTAATCCCCACACAGCTGTGGAAGGAAAAGCCAGAGGCTGAGGTAAGGTTCTGGGGCTGAAATGTGACCTGGAAGAAAAAATGCTTGATTCCTGCTTGAATTTGAGGTTGCAGTTATGGGAAAAACAAGACCTTTTTGTGCGTGTTCTGGTCCATGGGGTCACAAAGAGTCGGACATGACTAAACGACTAAACAACAACAATGCCTCCACTGCAGGCTCAGGTTTTATATATGGGTAAATAAACCATGCATTATAAGGACACAACAATCTCCCCTGTCTCTCATTTCCTTACGCCTTAACTTAAGGAAAACAAAAGAGATTATTGTGCACTTTAGGAAATGTAAATTGAATATTCAGCCACTTATTATTGAGGGGAAGTGCGTGGAACAGGTCTTGGTGTTTCGATTTCTGGGAATGGAGTTGAGAGATGACCTAACCTGGGGAGAAAACAGCAAAGACCTGATGAAGAGAGCACGGCAGAGGTTATGTTTTCTGAGAATCCTCCGGAAAAACTATCTCTCAAAGGACCTGTTGATGGCATTTTACCATTGTACTATGGAGAGTGTATTAACTTATGGTCTGTGTGTGTGGTTTGGGAGCTGCACGGCCAGGGAAAAAACAATGCTGTCCACGGTTGTAAAGACTGCAGAGAGAATAATTGGGTGCACTCTTCCCACCTTAGATCAAATCTATGCTTCCAGGTGCCATAAGAAATCGGCAGAGATAGCACAGGATAGTGCGCACCCCAGAAATGATCTCTTTCAGCTTCTGCCTTCTGGAAGAAGGTACAGGGTTATAAAGACTAGGACTAGCCGCCTGAGAAACAGTTTCTACGCAAATGCAATTCTGGTTCTAAACGCAGCATAAGGAGTCTCTATAGTATATTGCATTTTAAAATGGGGTTTTAGAGTTCTTAGGAATTTTTGAATGTTTTATGTAGATTTTCAGTTTCATTGTTCTGTATGGGACAATGACAATAAAGGTATCGTATATCTAAAAAGGAGGGACGCGGGTGGCGCTGTGGGTTAAAGCCTCAGTGCCTAGGGCTTGCCGATCGAAAGGTCGGCGGTTCGAATCCCCGCGGCGGGGTGCACTCCCGTTGTTCGGTCCCAGCGCCTGCCAACCTAGCAGTTCGAAAGCACGTCAAAGTGCAAGTAGATAAATAGGGACCGCTTACTAGCGGGAAGGTAAACGGTGTTTCCGTGTGCTGCGCTGGCTCGCCAGATGCAGCTTGTCATGCTGGCCACGTGACCCGGAAGTGTCTCCGGACAGCGCTGGCCCCCGGCCTCTTTGAGTGAGATGGGCGCACAACCCTAGAGTCTGTCAAGACTGGCCCGTACGGGCAGGGGTACCTTTACCTTTATATCTAAAAAGAACCATGGGTATATGCTTGGAGCCCTGGGATTTCACATCTCTCAGAGACTGGAGTGGTGTTCAGCTACACCAAACTGACTAGTATTGCCAAAAAGTAGAGAGAGCTGGGCAGGGAAATGGGCTGACTTGACTCAATTTACAAAATAAGTTTCCTAGGATGCCAAAGCTGAGATTTCTTTTATGAACAACTCCCCACCAACACCAACCCGCCCGCCCCCGAAAAACATGCAAAATGTTTCCCTTTTGACATACTATGATCCAAGCAATTGGATTGCCACGACTCTTCATGGGTCGCTTGAACACTTTTGCAAAACGTTTCGAAAGGGTTTTCCTTCCCTACTTTTTGAAATGCTGACATCTACTTTCTCAACAGAGTGGATCAAGGCGGAAACAAAAGCAAGCTCTGGGAACACAAAATCCATTCAAATTCAGCTGGCTTCGGGGTTTTTTAAATAATAGTTGCATATCCTGTTTAGCTTCCATAATGTCTGCTTTTTAAAAAAGCACATAAGATGCAGCTGGATCCACATTCCAGTTCAGCAGAAGAAAACTTTTAAGACTGGGCTGTTGTTGTTCAGGGGAGGATTTCAACACACAGTTAATCTGCCTTTGGACTACTCAGGAACAAAAAGAAGCAACAGGTACCGTATTTTTCGCCCTATAGGACACACTTTTTCCCCTCCAAAAATGAAGCGGAAATCTGGGTGCGTCCTATAGGGCGAATGCAGGCTTTCGCTGAAGCTTGGAGAGCGAGAGGGGTCGGTGCGCACCAACCCCTCTCTCTCTCCAGGCTTCAGGAAGACATCCGCAGCCTAGGCAACCCTGCAGGAGGTCCCGCAGGGCTGTCCAGGCTGCAGATAGCAGCCTGCCTCCTGGAGCGCTGGGCACGCTGAAAGCAGAGCGCCCGGCGCTTCGGGAACACATCCGCAGCCTAGGCAACCCTGCGGGAGTTCCCACAGGGCTGTCTAGGCTGCGGATAGCAGCCTGCCGCCCGGCGCGAGGGACACCCTGAAACAGAGCGGACCTCGCGCCGGGCAGACATCCGCAGCGTGGGGAGCCCTGCAGGAGTTCCCCGCAGGGCTCCCCACGCTGCGGATAGCAGCCTGCTGCCCGGCGCAAGGGGCACCCTGAAGCAGAGTGCCTCGCGCGCCAGGCAGACATCGGCCAGCCCCACAAGCTCGGGGGACAGCAGGGAGGCGCAGCGCCGCCACCCCGCTGTTCCTCGACCTGGTTCGGTTTCCCCAACCTGGTTTTGGGGGGAAATTTCCTTTATTTCCCCCCAAATAAACTAGGTGCGTCCTATGGGACGAAAAATACGGTACTTTGTCTGCTAAGGCAAAGGTCCTTAGCATTTATAAGACCAAGATTTTAAACAGATTTTTACCCTATGCATTCGATGCATAGCATTTGCAATGACATTAGCGCATAGCCCACAGTCCCAGTTTCATACAACACAAATAGATATGGAAAGCAGCTGAGATGGGTGTTAAAGATAAAGGTACCCCTGACCGTAGAAGCCGCAACCCCAGATTCGTCTGGGGTCCTTTACCTTTACCTTTTTTACCTTCACAGGGATCTCTGGGAATTGTATCTCTGTGCGGGGAATCAGGAGGCCTCCCGACAGTGCTCACCACTGGATGTGGCCCTGGTTTGAGCAGAAATGTGGCAAACTAAGATGTTAGATTATGCTGAAATGGCAAAACTGATTGGGAAACTCAGAGACCAAGAAGACGAGAAATTCAAGAAAGAACGGGAAAAGTTTATAATTTATTTAGGAGACCACTGTAAGCAGATGAAAATGTTAGCAGGATTTTAATTCCACTTGTAATGTAAGAAATACAGACAATGTAAGGTATGGTAAAGGGACCCCTGACCATTTAGTCCAGTGACGGACGACTCTGGGGTTGTGCGCTCATCTCACTCTATAGGCCGAGGGAGCCACTGTTTGTTCACAGACAGCTTCCGGGTCATGTGGCCAGCATGACTAAGCCGCTTCTGGCGAACCAGAGCAGCACACGGAAACACTGTTTACCTTTCCACCAGAGTGGTACCTATTTATCTACTTGCACTCTGACATGCTTTCGAACTGCTAGGTGGGTAGGAGCTGGGACCGAACAACGGGAGCTCACCCCGTTGTGGGGATTCGAACCACCAACCTTCTGATCGGCAAGTCCTAGACTCTGTGGTTTAACCCACAGTACCACCCACGTCCCCTGAAATGGGTGTTAGGGTGCCAATAAAGAGGAGTGCGCTGTTGGGGAGGAAGTCAGACTTTTGGGAGGTTGCAGCGCCGGCTGTGGATGGAGAGACCAATACGGGAGGGACATGTTTTGTTGCAGCCAGGGCAGCTGAAGGCGTCCAGTTGTTCTGCTGCGGATGCACCATGGCGTTTCTTCTCTGTGGGCTCCTCCCAGCGGTCATTTTTCCTCTGGTCACTGCAGAGGACTGTCTCCAGGCACTGCAGCCATCCAAAAGGGATTTTCTTTTTTTTCTTTTTTAATAATATTTATTAAATATTTTATAGTTACAAAAAAAAGAAAAGGACAGTAAAAAAAAGGAAACAATACATCAAAAATAAAAGAAAAAAATCAATACATCAACACAACAAGAAAAAACAAAAGCATTTAAAAACACATCCATTTTCCATATCTTTATCTTTCATTGACTTATTTCCTCGACCTCCTCCCACCTCCCATTTTTGTATTCCAGTTAATAATTAAATCAGCAAATCCTTTCCATCTTTCACTGCTTTCTATTGTTTAGTTGTCTTAATTTATTTTAACCTTATCTTACCATCAAAATCTTAAAATTTATCTAAACTTATATCCTTATCATATTTCTACTAAAGTCATATAATTTCATTCCACCACTTCCCAACATTCCTTAATTATACTATATTACTCTGAATAAAATTTTAAAAATTTTCCCAATCTTCTTCCACCGTCTCTTCTCCCTGGTCTCGGATTTTGTCAGACTTTTCTATCAGTTCCATATAGTCCATCAGCCTGGTGCTCTTCTATCCGAGGCTCTTAACTCTTCTCCCTGTCCTGTCTGCAGATTTCTTTTGATGCCAAAGATTAAGTCCCAAAGGGTTTCCATCTTAGCAGCTCCTTGATTCCGTCTCGGTCCAAAAGGGATTTCCAGACAGCAGGGTTGATGTTGCCAGCCTTCACGTCATATTCACAGACATCTTTGTGACACAGAGTTGGTCTGCCAATGGGCTCGCTGCCTGAAGTCAGCTCCCCATAGTTCAAGTCCTTGCGGATCCTGCAGTCTTGCATTCTGTGGACATGACCAAGCCAGTGCAGATGTTGTTGAGGCAGAAGTGTGAGCATGCTGAGAATGTAATAATAATAATAATTTATTTATTTATACCCCGCCCATCTGGCTGGGCTTCCCCAGCCACTCTGGGAGGCTTCCAACAAAATATTAAAATACAGTAATGCATCAAACATTAAAAGCTTCCCTAAACAGGGCTGCTTTCAGATGTCTTCTAAAAGTCTGGTAGTTGTTTTTCTCTTTGACATCTGGTGGGAGGGCATTGCGCAGGGAGGGCGCCACTACCGAGAAGGCCCTCTGCCTGGTTCCCTGTAACTTGGCTTCTCGTAGTGAGGGAGCTGCCAGAAGGCCCTCGGCACTGGACCTCAGTTTCCAGGTAGAACGATGGAGGTGGAGACGCTCCTTCAGGTATACTGGGCCGAGGCCGTTTAGGGCTTTAAAGGTCAGCACCAACACTTTGAATTGTGCTTGGAAACGTACTGGGAGCCAATGTAGGTCTTTCAAGACTGGTGTTATATGGTCTTGGCGGCCGCTCCCAGTCACCAGTCTAGCTCCCGCATTCTGGATTAGTTGTAGTTTCTGGGTCAATGTAGGCCTGGGAGGTCACATATTTATTTGAGACTCTGTCCTGCCATGGGATGCAGGCCATCTTCCTGATGCAGTGCATGTGGAAGGTCTCCAGGCATTGCTCCTGGCAGCTGTAAGTTGCCCACAACTCACTTCCATATTGCAACCAGTGGTCAGGTGGTACCTGGTGCAAAAAAAATTGTCACACACCCCCACATTGGAATCTAGCTGCACTCCCAAGAGGCTGAGATCTACTCACAGTATAAAAAGACTGGCTGTGATCTACCCATTGTCATTGCCAGGAGTTATGCCAGGTCAACAAGAACAGTGACTATTTTGTTGTGGGTCCTTCTTCTGCTCTTACAACTTAAGAAAACAAAACAGCCCATGTCCCATAAAAGGCTTCCACGATTGTGTGTTTAGATAAGGTAGCTGCTAAGAGCAACTGCAGGGACGCGGGTGGCGCTGTGGGTAAAAGCCTCAGCACCTAGGGCTTGCCGATCGAAAGGTCGGTGGTTCGAATCCCCGCGGCGGGGTGCGCTCCCATTGTTCGGTCCCAGCGCCTGCCAACCTAGCAGTTCGAAAGCACTCTCGGGTGCAAGTAGATAAATAGGGACCGCTTACTAGCGGGAAGGTAAACGGCGTTTCCGTGTGCGGCTCTGGCTCGCCAGAGCAGCAATGTCACGCTGGCCACGTGACCCGGAAGTGTCTCCGGACAGCGCTGGCCCACGGCCTCTTTGAGTGAGATGGGCGCACAACCCTAGAGTCTGTCAAGACTGGCCCGTACAGGCAGGGGTACCTTTACCTTTAAGAGCAACTGCAGGCACTCAGTGCGGTTCAACATTCTTTATGCTTAGACCTATTTAGCTCTGTATATAGTTGTATAATAGTTGTAGTTATAGAATAAAGAGAATATTCTACAGAGCTGCTCTCCGAGTTGTTTATATACTCTGCTAGACTCTGCTGTATTCTGCTGCACGACGACTGTCTTGTTGGAGTGAATCCGGTGCTCACAACTCTAAGCTGTGAGTCCACAGCACTTTGACCTGTTCCTGTGCTGAAGGTGGTCTCTGGAAGTGCTACCCAGCTTGCCTAGCCCAGTCGGGGCTGAAGTGCATGAGTCCAGTTAGTCACACTGGCTCAAGGGCGATGCTGACATCCACAAGCTGCTTGTAGCAGCTCAGGAATCAAACATACCACAACAGCATTTCCCTGAATTCAGATGGGCAACACTGAGAGTGATTTTAACCCAAAATGAAAATCACTGCATTATTGATAATTTCAGATTGCAGTGAATGCTCTATGGGTTTTCTGGTGATTTCTGTTGCTCTTGCAAGTTCCTCAAGAAAATTTCTCCACCTTCAGAGCAAAGAGATCTGTACTCCTAAGCATGAGGGGAGTGAAATTGGATACAGTTCACATTTAAAGGTGAACCCACCTGATTTTCACTTTCTGAAGCAATGCATGAACTGAAAGATAGCTGACTTTCAAAACCGGTGCATTCCCAAATTTGTCAGTGCAGTCCTTGAACCAAATAATGTACACAAAACTGCACATACTGGGGTTAAACATGCAAATGAATGCATCTGACAAGGTTTTGATGAAAAATGCTCTGCGACAAGGTGCCTGGAGGCGGTTGGAGGATGGATGGCGGCTAACAGATTGAGGTTGAATCCTGACAAGACAGAAGTACTGTTTTTGGGGGACAGGGGGCAGGCGGGTGTGGGGGATTCCCTGGTCCTGAATGGGGTAACTGTGCCCCTGAAGGACCAGGTGTGCAGCCTGGGAGTCATTTTGGACTCACAGCTGTCCATGGAGGTGCAGGTCAGTTCTGTGTCCAGGACAGCTGTCTACCAGCTCCACCTGGTACGCAGGATGAGACCCTACCTGCCCGCAGACTGTCTTGCAAGAGTGGTGCATGCTCTGGTTATCTCCTGTGTGGACTACTGCAATGTGCTCTACGTGGGGCTACCTTTGAAGGTGACCTGGAAACTGCAATTAATCCAGAATGCGGCAGCTAGACTGGTGACTGGGAGTGGCCGCCGGGACCACATAACACCGGTCCTGAGAGATCTGCATTGGCTCCCAGTCCGTTTCCGAGCACAATTCAAAGTGTTGGTGCTGACCTTTAAATCCCTAAATGGCCTTGGTCCAGTATACCTGAAGGAGCGTCTCCACCCCCATCGTTCTGCCCGGACACTGAGGTTCAGCTCTGAGGGCCTTCTGGTGGTTCCCTCATTGCAAGAAGTGAGGTTACAGGGAACCAGACAGAGGGCCTTCTTGGTAGTGGCGCCCGCCCTGTGGAACACCCTCCCTTCAGATGTGAAAGAAATAAGCAGCTATCCTATTTTTAAAAGACATCTGAAGGCAGCCCTGTTTAGGGAAGTTTTTAACGCTGTACTGTTTTAAATGCTTGATTGGGAGCTGCCCAGAGTGGCTGGGGAAACTCAGCCAGATGGGCGGGGTATAAATAATAAATTATTATTATTATTAGGTGTAAGGCAAAATTACTGATGGATTTTCAAGAGGACTTTTTAAAGAAGCAAAGTGATGTGGAAAGAGGAATTTAGGCTTAGAAAAGGGAGGATCCAACACTGGCATATTTTGCCCACCCCTGACTCCTGATGCCCTGCAGCTTTAAGAATGACCTAAAAAGGAGTCAAGGCTGTTCAGGCGACACGAACGGAAACCTGAAAATTCTTTCCTATATGTCTCACTTGGGACGGTTCACACACACACACAACCGCATTCCAAATGCTGGATTTCCTACAGCCAGTTTTGGAATGGTGTTTGTTTGTGTTGAAGTCGGTCACAAAGTCCTTGGTCATCTTCAGAGGTAAAAGGGTTAGGCCCCCTTTTTATAACTGTTTCTTAAAAAAACATTTACAATGTCCATGTACAAGTGATTACTACTGCAAAAACCTGGGAGCGAGTGGCGCTGTGGTCTAAACCACTGGGCCTCTTGGGCTTGCTGATCAGAAGGTCGGCGGTTCGAATCCCCGCAACGGGGTGAGCTCCCATTGCTCTGTCCCAGCTCCTGCCAGCCTAGCACTTCGAAAGCACAACAGTGCAAGTAGATAAACAGGTACTGCTGTGGCGGGAAGGTAAACGGCATTTCCGTGCGCTCTGGTTTCCATCGCAGTGTTCCATTGCATCAGAAGTGATTTAGTCCTGCTGGCCACATGACCTGGAAAGCTGTCTGTGGACAGATGCCGGCTCCCTTGGCCTGAAAGCGAGATGAGCGCCGCAACCCCATAGTTGCCTTTGACTGGACTTAACAGTCCAGGGGTCCTTTACCTTTTACCTTTACTACTGCAAAATCACTGAGCGCAATAATGTCAACTAATGTCACCTAAGACTGCCATTCTGAAAGTGTTGAATCCTGTCAAATCTTACTGTTGCAACTCAGATAAATGCATATTCTTGCCTGTATCATATCTTAACAACAACAAACAAACCTATAGTCACTTAAAGCATACTCAATAAACACATGAGACATAACCGGATGTGTTCTTAGATAAACAAGATATACTACTCATAGTATCAAATTGTAAATTTCAACAGAAGTAACTCATAAAGTTCAACAAAGGTTGTTACAGTTCTATTACTATGCCGTAAGATCCACTGTCCTGTAATATCACATATGAGCTTCAACTACTGATGAAGCCCAGGACAGCGAAACAAGGCCAATACAGTGGTATCTCGGGTTACATATGCTTCAGGTTACATACACTTCAGGTTACAGACTTGGTTAACCCAGAAATAGTACTTCAGGTTAAGAACTTTGCTTCAGGGTGAGAACAGAAATTGTGCAGCAGCGGCGCAGTGGCAGCAGGAGGCCCCATTAGCTAAAGTGGTGCTTCAGGTTAAGAACAGACCTCCAGAACGAATGAAATTCTTAACCTGAGGTACCACTGTATTCCTTGTCTTAGACTTTGTGAAAGGATTTTGTGGAACTGTAACAACCTTTCATGTGGATGGTTTGGACTATATGAACAGACAGGAGGAATAGACAGCATTCCACAGATGGACCTGACTGTAGAATGATCTGATCCACCGGGCCTTCTGCTTTGTTTGTTTGTTGAACTTTATGAGCTACCTCTGTTGAAATTTACAATTTGATACTGTGAATAGTATATCTTATTTATCTAAGAACACAGCTGGTTACGTCTCATGTGTTTATTGTGTACCATATCTTAGTCTGTACATTCCTTGGGATAAACTTGACATGAGCCAACAGTGTGACGCGGCAGCTAAAAAAGCCAATGCAATTCTGGGCTGCATCAATAGGAGTATAGCATCTAGATCAAGGGAAGTTATAGTGCCACTGTATTCTGCTCTGGTCAGACCTCACCTGGAGTACTGTGTCCAGTTCTGGGCACCACAGTTCAAGAAGGACACTGACAAACTGGAACGTGTCCAGAGGAGGGCAACCAAAGTGGTCAAAGGCCTGGAAGTGATGCCTTATGAGGAACGGCTAAGGGAGCTGGGCATGTTTAGCCTGGAGAAGAGGAGGTTAAGGGGTGATATGATAGCCATGTTCAAATATATAAAAGGATGTCACCTAGAGGAGGGAGAAAGGTTGTTTTCTGCTGCTCCAGAGAAGCGGACACGGAGCAATGGATCCAAACTACAAGAAAGAAGATTCCACCTAAACATTAGGAAGAACTTCCTGACAGTAAGAGCTGTTTGACAGTGGAATTTGCTGCCAAGGAGTGTGGTGGAGTCTCCTTCTTTGGAGGTCTTTAAGCAGAGGCTTGACAACCATATGTCAGGAGTGCTCTGATGGTGTTTCCTGCTTGGCAGGGGGTTGGACTCGATGGCCCTTGTGGTCTATTCCAACTCTATGATTCTATGATTCTATGAAACACCTGTCCTCTTGTACTTTGTAAAGTGCTTGCATTGCAAGGAGTTTAATTAGATGGCCTTTGGGTTCCCTTCCAATTCTACAATTCTATGAGATGCTTCGATATCAGTTCATCATCAGCATCATTTCCATAAGCCTATGTCTTAATTGTTTGGCGAGAGGGTTCCACCTTTTCCCATTTGTAACTTACACATCCCACAGGTGATTCCTCTTGGAAGACCATTGTACTTCCTTGCCTTCACTGCCCTGGCCCTCATTTGCTTGCATGGCCCTTCAATCCTGCAGTGATGATCCACGCAATTTGGTCCCCGAGGCCACAGTTCTACTTTGGACTTGGGCACGTCATGGATGCTTGCCAAGAAAATCACCACAGCTGATTGGATTTCAAGGCTGGGTAGGCAAATGAAGGCAAGGACAGTGAAGGCGAGGGTGGAAAGAACATGGTGCCAAGAAGGAACATCCGAGACATGTGTGGGGGTGTTTTTTTCAAGTAATGTGGTTGCTTTGCACAGCTTGTTTACATTGACATGATGAACAGGCCACTTCTGATGGCTTTACATTGACTGACAGCTGAACCAGCATGCATTTTTCCACTAGTGTAGGTGACCCCGATTAGCTCTGGAGACTTCCTTACGCATTTCAATCTTCTCCCCATCTCCATTGACCTGACCTTTCTCTTCTTCCCTTAATCTCCTTCATCTCTTGGGATTCCTCTTTGCTGTAATCCAGTTACGCATTCCTGGAGTTATAGATACAGGCTGTGCAATATTGTTTCCACTGTCTCCACTAATGAGAAACTGATGACACCAGCAAAGGCTCTGACCAGAGCACCAGTCCATGAAATATGGGACTGGTACAGTAACTGACTCCAGCCCAAAAAAAGCAACATTGACCAATGGGAGGGCTCCACAGCAGTGTTCCATCTTCCATGTTGACTCACCAAATATTTTTAGATTACAACTCCCATCATCCCTAAGTGATTGGGGCTGATGGGAGTTGAGCTGAAAAACATCTAGACCAGGGTCCTACAACCTTAGGTCCTCAAGTGTTGTTGGACTACAACTCTTAGCCAATGGTCTGTGATTATAGGAGCTGCAATTCAACAACATCCAAGGTTGAAGAACAACCTTGCATTAGATCAGATGTTCAGATGATCAGATGTTTGGAAGCTGTGGCTGGATGGTTACGTGGGAGCCTGTTGAAGTTAAATCCTTCGAAGACAGAGGTCCTTTGGCTGGGTCGGGACGATATGTGATTGAGGGGGCAACTCCCATCTCTTGCGGGGGTGCAATTAGTGCCAGCACCGTCCGTTAAGAGTTTGGGTGTAATCTTCAACACCTCCCTTTCCATGGAGGCGCAGATTGCAGCTATAACAAAGGCAGCATTTTTTCATCTCCACCAAGCTAAGCAGTTGGCTCCTTACCTCTCTTGCCCTGACCTAGCCACTGTGATCCACACGACGGTCACTTCCAGGGCTTTTTCGGCTGTGTCTCCGATCTGGCAGAATGCTCTGTCACAAGAGACTAGGGCCCTGTGGGAATTGACATCTTTCCGCAGGGCCTGCAAGACAGAGCTGCTCCACCAGGCCTTTGGCCAAGGCACAGCCTGACCCCGTCCTTTGGTAATCCTTACAGAACTCTGGCCCAATGGTTGCCATCAATTTGATTTGAACTGATTTTATAATAAATTGATTTTAGAATGCTGTATTATTTTACTGTTGTTAGCCGCTCTGAGCCCAGCTTCGGCTGGGGAGGGCAGGATATAAATAATAATAATAATAATAATAATAATAATAATAATAATAATAATAGTTGTTATTGTTATTGTTATTGTGTTATTGTGTTATTGTGTTATTGTGTTATTGTTATTATTCACATGCAGCGCTGTTGCTGTTCCCCTGCAGTTTCTCTTCTGCCAAAACCTATCCCATTTGTCTCACCATACATGGTGGCAAAATTAAGTAACTCAAGTAAAGTATGTTACTGACTGTGCAAATTAAATAGTCATTCTGTTATTCCACCACATTCATTTCAGTGCAAAAGAAACACGATGCAAATTTGTTGGGGATGGGCCCAATCAATTATGAATTATTTCCCTGTCAAAGCCCTGGTTGACCTCTGGAATATCCAAATGGCTAGGTTTGTTGACACCATTGTCCCAATAATATTCACTGCAATCGTTTTTTATTTAGGACAAGGCCAGAACATTGGCAATTTCAACTCCCATTTCCATTCCTGCTTGACTTTTCTTTAATTAAAAATTATTAATTTTCTTTTTTCTCATCACAAATATATCCATGACATACAGTTTATGTAACATATCCCCCCTCCCTCCCTTTTGACTTCACTCAACTTCCATTTCTGATTTGCTATCCTCTCCATTGTATTCTGCTGTTTTTACAATATATCCTATTTTCCCTTTGTTATGTTATTTGTTCCCTATCCACAAAATTGTGAATGTTTATTTAAATCCTGCCATCGAGTCAATATCCTTTCTTCGTTTCTGCAAATATAATATAAAAGGTTCCAGACTCTTTTTCAAAGTCACTATTGTCCTTTTCCCGAAGTCTGTCTGTCAGCTTTGCCAACTCCACATAGCTCATCAGTTTTTCTTGCCGTTTTTCTTTTGTTAGAATTTCTCCAGTCCTTCCTGGACTTTTCTGCCATCCCAGTTGTAGACGAAAGACAGAGGGAGGTGATTTGCTCCCTTGCTAACAAGGGGCATCAAAATGATTTTGTTAAAAGAAGAAAGGTTTGGTACCATTTACCCAGCGGCTTTCTTGGAATGCTTGACCATATCTGACGACAGTCAAATAATACGCAGTCGATTGTCAATAGCAGAGTGGTCAATTAACTGGTGTGCCCAGCCTACTTTGATGTCTTGCCAGTTCCTGAGATCCGGAGCCTTGAGAGGCACACACAACCCGAGGTTAAATGGCCTTTTATGAAGACACAAAGCAATCCGCTCTAACTCCATAATTGATGTCCCTCTACATATAATGGGAAGATTGTCCGCGGGAAATTGCAATGAAATGATCTCACTGTCTTCTGAAAGGCAAGACACTTAAGAGGATTGAAGGGGCCTTGCGTTAACTCCATCAGAGACCTCGGACGAGACGTGCGCTGGAGAGAGGTTGAGCGCCCCGGGGGAATATTATCTCAGGAAGGGCTTCTTTTTAAATTAAATGCTGGTATACGAAATGGCCAGCAAAACCGCTCCCAAAACTGATTCCCCGCAGGTGTTTTGTGCTGGCTGGGATTGCAAGCCAGAACATCTGCAGTCTTCAGGGAGAATGATTAAACAGAGAGTCATGGTGGGTGAACGCTGGTGCCTCCAAATTTCGGGTCTGCTACATTCACTCACCATCACGCGTTGAGGGGGGGTTGGACTAGATGTGCCTTGGGGTCCCTTCCAATTTTACAGTTCTATGGTTCAAGGAATATTACTGTATTTTTTGCTCTATAAGACTCACTTTTCCCCTCCTAAAAAGTAAGGGGAAATGTGTGTGTGTCTTATGGAGCGAATGCAGGCTGCGCAGCTATCCCAGAAGCCAGAACAGCAAGAGGGATTGCTGCTTTCACTGCACAGTGATCCCTCTTGCTAGTAAAAAAAGGAAAAAAAAGAGAAAAAACAAACGCGATCCCTCTTGCTGTTCTGGCTTCTGAGATTCAGAATATTTTTTTTCTTGTTTTCCTCCTCCAGAAACTAGGTGCTTCTTGTGGTCTGGTGTGTCTTATAGAGCGAAAAATACGGTAACTTTCTTTTCATTGCTTTCCATGACTTTAGCTCATACAGTGGTACCTTGGGTTACATACGCTTCAGGTTACATACGCTTCAGGTTACAGACTCTGCTAACCCAGAAATAGTGCTTCAGGTTAAGAACTTTGCTTCAGGATGAGAACAGAAATCGTGCTTCAGCAGCGCGGCAGCAGCGGGAGGCCCCATTAGCTAAAGTGGTGCTTCAGGTTAAGAACAGTTTCAGGTTAACAACGGACCTCCGGAACGAATTAAGATCTTAGCCCGAGGTACCACTGTATTTCTCTTGGAATGCTTGGCCACATTTGAGCACAGTCCGACTTGAGCACAGCCAAGCAGCAATAGCTGGCCAGTCAATTAACTGAGGTGCCAAGCCTACTTTGATGCCTTAAAACAGGGAGTGGAGCCACAACTAAGAAGGCCCTGCAGAGAGATTTCACAGTCAATCCCTCTTGGCAGTGAACTCTGAGAACTGTGGTTCCGGGAGTGAAACAGGGGCTGACTAACAACTCTCAAACTACATTTCCCAGGATTCTCTGGGGTGGTGAGCCACGGCTATTTAAAGACGTCTCATTCACGCTCAGAGTGATATAATTTCCATTAATCTCTGCTGTTCCATTCATGCTCACTTTGCATCATTGCAGGCACCCGTAGGAGCCACAGCCTGGTCAAACTTGCATCGGCAGCACTTCTCCAGCCAGTTACCTCAGTTCCCCGTCTCTTTGGCAGAAACACAGAAGGGTTTTTCTTTTTCCACTAGGAGGAAATGTTATTGAACAGTTTATCCAGTGTGTTTGGAGCACATATGCTTTCCATCAGTAATCAGGCATGGAAAGGGAGAGTTTCCGCAACACTCCCAGTCTACATGACTTCCTCTGGAGAATCCTGGGAACTGTAGTTTGAGAATTTTTAGGAGACCCCTACTCCTTTCAGAGCTACAGTTCCCAGAGCTGCGTGGCACAACTGAGAGAGATGTGAATATTGTGGGTAATTGGAAAGGCTTCCAACAAGATTGGAATGGCAAAATAAATTACTAGAATACAGTGGTACCTCAGGTTACATACGCTTCAGGTTACATACGCTTCAGGTTACAGACTCTGCTAATCCAGAAATAGTACCTTGGGTTAAGAACTTTGCTTCAGGATGAGAACAGAAATCGTGCGGCGGCGGCACAGCAGCAGCGGGAGGCCCCATTAGCTAAAGTAATGCTTCAGGTTAAGAACCGTTTCAGTTTAAGAACCGACCTCCGGAACGAATTCAGTACTTAACCCGAGGCACCACTGTATGCAGAAATGGCACAATTGACTAATCGGTTGAGAGGTAATACAAAACCATCATTTATTTAAAAATGGGTCATGTTTACGATGTATTTACAAAAATATAACAGCGGTGTGACATCTATGACTGCAATTGAATGACCCCTGTGTAAAATAATAAAAAAGAAATAAGGAAAATTGGTACGATATGTTGTAAGAGTGTATTAGGAAATATGAATAGATGAAGGTAATAATTATAAGTACCCCAACCACCATTGCACCCTTTGTGTTTTGACTATATGTGATTTTTAGCTTCAGGCGCGATCCCCAGAACATAACCCTGATGTAAATTGTGAGCTTGCTGTATCATGTGGATAGCATCTGTATACACTTCAGCCACTAGGTGTCAATGCACTTGGTTGTATTTCGGGGGATTTAGCAGTCATCCAAATCTGTCCTTTTCTTGTTTAAGTTACTAAAGTTCTTGTCTAGCTTCCTGATTGGTGTGAATCCTCTAATCCTTCCCTGACATCAGTATGCCTCAAAAAGCATATTGTGGAGCTAGGGAAAGTTCAGAAAAGGGCAACCAAAATGATCAAGGAGAAAGAGGCAAGGGAGAGCTGAGCAAGCAGAATATATATATATATATATATATATATATATATATATATATATACCCCGCCCATCTGGCTGGGTTTCCCCAGCCACTCTGGGCGGCTTCCAGCAAAATATTAAAATTTCTATATACAGGGTGCCTACATTCTGCATGGACTGTTATGTGCAAATGGCTTTAGCTACCTATTAGGTCAATAAATTACCATATATTCAACACAAAAAACAGCAACAATTTGTTTTTTGACAAAGGACAGCTGGACATGTAAAGGGCCCCATTACCTTCAGTAGCTTAGGGCCTCATCAAACCTAAATCAGGCCCTGATTGCCAGGTCAAAAATTAGGACACCGATATCATGATCATGATGATGATGATGATGATGATGATGATGATGATGATTTATTTATACCCTGCCCATCTGGCTGGGCTTCCCCACCCACTCTGGGCGGCTTCCAACAAATTATTAAAATACCATAATGCATCAAACATTAAAAACTTCTCTAAATAGGGCTGCCTTCAGATGTCTTCTAAAAGTCTGGTAGTTGTTTTTCTCTTTGACATCTGGTGGGAGGGCGTTCCATAGGGTGGGTGCCACTACCGAGAAGGCCCTCTGCCTGGTTCCCTATAACTTGGCTTCTCGCAGTGAGGGAACTGCCAGAAGGCCCTCAGAGCTGGACCTCAGTGTCTGAGCAGAGTGATGGGGGTGAAGACACTCCTTCAGATATACTGGACCAAGGCCATTTAGGGCTTTAAAGGTCAGCACCAACACTTTGAATTGTGCTCGAAAACGTACTGGGAGCCAATGTAGGTCTTTCAAGTCTGGTGTTATGTTGTCTCGGCGGCCAATCCCAGTCACCAATCTAGCTGCCGCATTCTGGATTAATTGTAGTTTCTGAGTCACCTTCAAAGGTAGCCCCACATAGAGCACATTGCAGTAGTCTAAGCAGGAGATAACTAGAGCATGCACCACTCTGGCAAGACAGTCCGCGGGCAGGGAGGGTCTCAGCCTGCGTACCAGATGGAGCTGGTAGACAGCTGCCCTGGACACAGAATTGACCTGTGCCTCCATGGACAGCTGTGAGTCCAAAATGACTCCCAGGCTGCGCACCTGGTCCTTCAGGGGCACAGTTACCCCATTCAGAACGATAGGAACTTCAAACCAGTTTTGGACAATATATTGATATATTGCCCAGTCCTAGTTCCAATATTCTGCCTCTTTGGATGTTGGCAGATCACCTAAGGGTCCTCCACTGGCTTGCATTTTTCCTGCTGGTTGCAACTTGCTGACCCCCTGCTTCATGGGCTACCCTTCCAAAGGCAGCTTTTCAGAATTAACTGTGCAATTCTCCCCACTCACTCTATTAACTATGGATGACTGCAGTGGCGTAGCATGGGGGGTGCAGGGGGGGCCGGCCGCACCAGGCACAACATCGGGGGGGGGGGCGCGCTCACACTCGCAGCTCTCTGCTCTCTGCCCCTACGTGGCTCACTCACTCTCTCTCACTGCAGTGCTGGCTGTGCGAATCCGATCTGAGCCGCCGGGTCGCCGCCCACTGTGGAGGGGAGAGTGCCAGGCGTGCGGTGCGGAGAGAGAGCGAGGGACTATCTGGGGGAGGGACAGTGCA